>NC_073356.2:19896428-20578571 GCF_027580225.2 Misgurnus anguillicaudatus
ATGTGAAGTGGTGCTTGCCGTGGCAAATTTCGGGGAACAATATATGATTATACTCTAAGTCACGAGTCAAACGGTCCAACCACCGTGTCTCTACGATGTTCTGATGCGGAGATAAAAGGCTTTGTTTACTCTGTTGCTAGGGTACTGTATTTGGTTGCTAGGGAAAAAATGGCATCCCATAATGATTACACTCTGAGTCACGAGTCAAACGGTCCAACCCCCGTGTCTCTACGATGTTCTGATGCGGAGATATAAGGCTTTGTTTACTCTGTTGCTAGGGTACTGTATTTGGTTGCTAGGAAAAAAATGGCATCCAATAATGATTACACTCCGAGTCACGAGTCAAACGGTCAAACCCCCATGTCTCTACGATGTTCTGATGCGGAGATATAAGGCTTTGTTTACTCTGTTGCTAGGGTACTGTATTTGGTTGCTAGGGAAAAAATTGGCATCCCATAATGATTACACTCTGAGTCACTAGTCAAACGGTCCAACCCCCGTGTCTCTACGATGTTCTGATGCGGAGATATAAGGCTTTGTTTACTCTGTTGCTAGGGTACTGTATTTGGTTGCTAGGGAAAAAATGCCATCCCATAATGATTACACTCTGAGTCACGAGTCAAACGGTCCAACCCCCGTGTCTCTACGATGTTCTGATGCGGAGATTTAAGGCTTTGTTTACTCTGTTGCTAGGGTACTGTATTTGGTTGCTAGGGAAAAATTTGACATCCAATAGTGATTATACTCTGATTCACGAGTCAAACGGTCCAACCCCCGTGTCTCTACGATGTTCTGATGCGGAGATATAAGGCTTTGTTTACTCTGTTGCTAGGGTACTGTATTTGGTTGCTAGGGAAAAAATTGGCATCCCATAATGATTACACTCCGAGTCACGAGTCAAACGGTCCAACCCCCGTGTCTCTACGATGTTCTGATGCGGAGATATAAGGCTTTGTTTACTCTGTTGCTAGGGTACTGTATTTGGTTGCTAGGGAAAAAATTGGCATCCCATAATGATTACACTCTGAGTCACGAGTCAAACGGTCCAACCCCCGTGTCTCTACGATGTTCTGATGCGGAGATATAAGGCTTTGTTTACTCTGTTGCTAGGGTACTGTATTTGGTTGCTATGGAAAAAATTGGCATCCCATAATGATTACACTCCGAGTCACGAGTCAAACGGTCCAACCCCCGTGTCTCTACGATGTTCTGATGCGGAGATATAAGGCTTTGTTTACTCTGTTGCTAGGGTACTGTATTTGGTTGCTAGGGAAAAAATTGGCATCCCATAATGATTACACTGTGAGTCATGAGTCAAACGGTCCAACCCCCGTGTCTCTACGATGTTCTGATGCGGAGATATAACTGTTTGAATTTTATGTTGCTAGGGTGCTCAAAAGTGGTTGCTAGGGGCGTGGCTTAATACCTATGTAAGGATCCTGAGAGACTGATTGGATGCCTGAGTAAAATGAGCCCACCCCCATGTCTCTATGACACTGTGGTGCAAAGATATCCAACTGGGCATTTTATAATGGCAGTCTATGGGAGATGTTGCTAGGGTGCCCAAAATTGTTGCTAGGGGCGTGGCTTAATAGCTCTGAGATAATCCTGAGAGACTGATTGGATGCCCGAGTGAAATGAGCCCACCCACTTATCTCTACGACACTGTAAAGCAAAGATATCCCATCTGGAACTGTTTTATTCCCTTATATGGGCATGTTTCCTGCCCCATTATAAGTCAATGGGAATTTTCGGGTGCCTCTTTAACCCCAGGGGTACAACTTACACCCCAATGTCATGTATGTTCTTACATAGCCTAGCACCCTCTTCAAATTTAGTAACCCACATGTTTCTACAAAATCCTCGCTCGTACCTATGACCCGTCAAAGTTTTTGCAATGGTAAGTCTATGGGATTTTGCCCCATTGACTTTTCATTGGGCATTTTTGGGCACCTCCTACACCCCAGGGGTACAACTTACACCCCATTGTGATCCATGTTCTTACAGAGCCTACCACCCTCTTCAAATGTTGTAACCCACATGTTTCTATAAAATCCTCGAGCGGAGCTATGACTCGTCAAAGTTGGGCGCAATGTTAAGTCAATGGGATTTTTCGGGTGGTTTTTCGCCCCCCTTTCAGAAATCCTGCACCCGATCGCTTATAAAAGTCATAGCACACCTCTCCTCAATAATCCGGTCGATTTGAGCCCTCTTTCATGGGACTACGTTAAACCGTGCAGGACTAGTTACGCGCCGAAAAAGTGTCCAGAAAAAGAAGAATAATAACTAGATAGGTACATTTCCTGAAGAAAATGTGAGTGGTGCTTGCCGTGGCAAAATTCTGGGGAACATATATGATTATACTTCAGGCCAAAAGTAAAACAATCCAACTCCCGTGTCTCTATTATGTTCTGATGCTGAGATATAAGGCTTTGTTTACTCTGTTGCTAGGGTACTGTATTTGGTTGCTAGGGAAAAAAATGGCATCCACTAGTTATTACATGCTGAGTCACAAGTAAAATGGTCCAACCCCTGTGTCTCTACGATGTTCTGATGCGGAGATATAAGGCTTTGTTTACTCTGTTGCTAGGGTACTTTATTTGGTTGCTAGGGGAAAAAATGGCATCCACTAGTGATTACCCTCCGAGTCACAAGTCAAACTGTCCAACCCCCGTGTCTCTACGATGTTCTGATGCGCAGATATAAGGCTTTGTTTACTCTGTTGCTAGGGTACTGTATTTGGTTGCTAGGGAAAAAATTGGCATCCCATAATGATTACACTCCGAGTCACGAGTCAAACGGTCCAACCCCCGTTTCTCTACGATGTTCTGATGCGGAGATATAAGGCTTTGTTTACTCTGTTGCTAGGGTACTGTATTTGGTTGCTAGGGAAAAAATTGGCATCCCATAATGATTACACTCCGAGTCACGAGTCAAACGGTCCAACCCCCGTTTCTCTACGATGTTCTGATGCGGAGATATAAGGCTTTGTTTACTCTGTTGCTAGGGTACTGTATTTGGTTGCTAGGGAAAAAATTGGCATCCCATAATGATTACATTCTGAGTCACGAGTCAAACGGTCCAACCCCCGTTTCTCTACGATGTTCTGATGCGGAGATATAAGGCTTTGTTTACTCTGTTGCTAGGGTACTGTATTTGGTTGCTAGGGAAAAAATTGGCATCCCATAATGATTACATTCTGAGTCATGAGTCAAACGGTCCAACCCCCGTGTCTATACGATGTTCTGATGCAGAGATATAAGGCTTTGTTTACTCTGTTGCTAGGGTACTGTATTTGGTTGCTAGGGAAAAAATTGGCATCCCATAATGATTACACTCCGAGTCACGAGTCAAACGGTCCAACCCCCGTGTCTCTACGATGTTCTGATGCGGAGATATAAGGCTTTGTTTACTCTGTTGCTAGGGTACTGTATTTGGTTGCTAGGGAAAAAATTGGCATCCCATAATGATTACACTCCGAGTCACGAGTCAAACGGTCCAACCCCCGTTTCTCTACGATGTTCTGATGCGGAGATATAAGGCTTTGTTTACTCTGTTGCTAGGGTACTGTATTTGGTTGCTAAGGAAAAAATTGGCATCCCATAGTGATTACACTCTGAGTCAAGAGTCAAACGGTCCAACCCCCGTGTCTCTACGATGTTCTGATGCTGAGATATAAGGCTTTGTTTACTCTGTTGCTAGGGTACTGTATTTGGTTGCTAGGGGAAAAAATGGCATCCCATAGTGATTACACTCTGAGTCAAGAGTCAAATGGTCCAACCCCCGCGTCTCTACGATGTTCTGATGCTGAGATATAAGGCTTTGTTTACTCTGTTGCTAGGGTACTGTATTTGGTTGCTAGGGAAAAAATTGGCATCCCATAGTGATTACTCGCCGAGTCACGAGTCAAACGGTCCAACCCCCGTGTCTCTACGATGTTCTGATGCGGAGATATAAGGCTTTGTTTACTCTGTTGCTAGGGTACTGTATTTGGTTGCTAGGGAAAAAATTGGCATCCCATAGTGATTACACTCTGAGTCACAAGTCAAACGGTCCAACCCCCGTGTCTCTACGATGTTCTGATGCGGAGATATAAGGCTCTGTTTACTCTGTTGCTAGGGTACTGTATTTGGTTGCTAGGGAAAAAATTGGCATCCCATAGTGATTACACTCTGAGTCACGAGTCAAACGGTCCAACCCCCTTGTCTCTACGATGTTCTGATGCGGAGATATAACTGTTTGAATTTTATGTTGCTAGGGTGCTCAAAAGTGGTTGCTAGGGGCGTGGCTTAATACCTATGTAAGGATCCTGTGAGACTGATTGGATGCCTGAGTAAAATGAGCCCACCCCCATGTCTCTATGACACTGTGCTGTAAAGATATCCATCTGGGCATTTTATAATGGCAGTCTATGGGAGATGTTGCTAGGGTGCCCAAAATGGTTGCTAGGGGCGTGGCTTAATAGCTCTGGGACTATCCTGATAGATTGATTGGATCTCTGAGTAAAATGAGCCCACCCCCTTGTCTCTACGACATTGTAAAGCAAAGATATCTCATCTGGAACTTTTTTATTCCCTTATATGGGCATGTTTCCTGCCCTATTATAAGTCAATGGGAAATTTCGGGTGCCTCTTACACCCCAGGGGTACAACTTACACCCCATTGTGGTGTATGTTCATACTGAGCCTACCACCCTCTTCAAATGTTGTTACCCACATGTTTCTACAAAATCCTTGAGCGGAGCTATGACTGGTCAAAGTTGGGCGCAATGTTAAGTCAATGGGATTTTTCGGGTGGTTTTTCGCCCCCCTTTCGAAAATCCTGCACCCGATCCCTTAAAAAAGATATAGCACACCATTCCTCAATAAACCGGTCAATTTGGGCCCTCTTTTATGGGTCTACGACAAACCGTGTGGGACGAGTTACGCGCCGAAATTTATGCGACATAAGAATAAAGATATAAAAATAACTAGATAGAAAAGTTTGTTGACAAACTTTATGTTGGCTTGACAAAGCCTGGCCTGAACGTTAAAAACGGTTTGACAGAAGTTTAGTTTAGTAGGCTATCTGGCTGTTAGTATGTTTAAGTATGAAGCTAGCCTGATTTAACATAAAGTTAGCATGACTAGCCTGAAGCTAGCATGAAGCTAACATGATTAGCATGAAGCTAACATGATTAGCATGAAGCTACCATCAAGTTAACATGATTAGCATGAAGCTAGCATGATGCTAACATGAAATAGCATGAAGCTAGCATCAAGTTAACATGATTAGCATGAAGCTAGCATGATGCTAACATGAAATAGCATGAAGCTAGCATGATGCTAACATGAATTAGCATGAAGCTAGCATGAAGCTAACATGATTAGCATGAAGCTAGCATCAAGTTAGCATGATTAGCATGAAGCTAGCATGATGCTAACATGAATTAGCATGAAGTTAGCATGAAGCTAGCATGATGCTAACATGAATTAGCATGAAGCTAGCATGATGCTAACATGAATTAGCATGAAGCTAGCATGATGATAACATGAATTAGCATGAAGTTAGCATGATGCTAACATGAATTAGCATGAAGCTAGTATGATGCTAACATGAATTATCATGAAGCTAGCATGATGCTAACATGAATTAGCATGAAGCTAGCATGATGCTAACATGAATTAGCATGAAGCTAGCATGATGCTAACATGAATTAGCATGAAGCTAGCATTAAGCTAACATGAATTAGCATGAAGCTAGCATGATGCTAACATGAATTAGCATGAAGCTAGCATGATGCTAACATGAATTAACATGAAGCTAGCATGATGCTAACATGAATTAGCATGAAGCTAGCATGATGTTAACATGAATTAGCATGAAGCTAGCATGATGCTAACATGAATTAGCATGAAGCTAGCATGATGCTAACATGAATTAGCATGAAGCTAGCATGATGCTAACATGAATTAGCATGAAGTTAGCATGAAGCTAGCATGATGCTAACATGAATTAGCATGAAGCTAGCATGATGCTAACATGAATTAGCATGAAGCTAGCATGATGCTAACATGAATTAGCATGAAGCTAGCATGATGCTAACATGAATTAGCATGAAGCTAGCATGATGCTAACATGAATTAGCATGAAGCTAGCATGAAGCTAACATGAATTAGCATGAAGCTAGCATGATGCTAACATGAATTAGCATGAAGCTAGCATGATGCTAACATGAATTAGCATGAAGCTAGCATGATGCTAACATGAATTAGCATGAAGCTAGCATGATGCTAACATGAATAAGCATGAAGTTAGCAAGATTTATTATGAAATTAGCATAAAGCTAGCATGAAACTAGCATGAAGCTAGTATGACTTAGCTTGAAGCTAGCATGAAGCTAACATGACCAAAAGACCCAACCCCCATGTCTCTATGATGTTTGGATCCAGAGATATAAGGCTTTGTTTATTATGTTGCTAGGGTTCTCATATTTGGTTGCTAGGGGCGTGGCTTAATAGCTCAATAAGAATCCTTAGAGACTGATTGGATGCCTGAGTAAAATGAGCCCACCCCCATGTCTCTGTGACACTGTGCTGCAAAGATATCCATCTGGGCATTTTATAATGGCAGTCTATGGGAGATGTTGCTAGGGTGCCCAAAAATGGTTGCTAGGGGCGTGACTTAATTGCTATGGGATGATCCAGAGAGACTGATTGGATGCCTGAGTAAAATGAGCCCACCCCCATGTCTCTATGACACTGTAAAGCGAAGATATTCCATCTGGAACGTTTTTATTCCCTTATATGGGCGTGTTTCCTGCCCCGTTATAAGTCAATGGGGAATTTTGGGGGCCTCCTACACCCCAGGGGTGAAACTTACACCCCAATGTGAGGTATGTTCTCACAGTGCCTGTCAGCCTCCTTAAATATGGTAAGCCACAAGTTTCTACAAATTTCTCACTCGGAGCTATGACCTGTCAAAGTTTGTCGCAATGTTAAGTAAATGGGACTTTTCGGAAGTTTTATGTCCCGTTTTAGGAATTCTGTAAGTCGGATCCCGTCAAAAAGATATAGCACACTTCTTTAGACCAGTCAGAATGTCCGTGGAAAATTTCGTGGATGTAGCTTGAAAGCTGTCGGACGAGTTAGCCGCAGAAATTTTAGTCTCAGAAGAAGAAGAAGAAGAAGAAGAAGAAGAAGAAGAATAATAACTAGATAGAAAAGTTTGTTGACAAACTTTATGTTGGCTTGACAAAGCCTGGCCTGAACGTTAAAAACGGTTTGACAGAAGTTTAGTTTAGTAGGCTATCTGGCTGTTAGTATGTTTAAGTATGAAGCTAGCCTGATTTAACATAAAGTTAGCATGATTAGCCTGAAGCTAACATGATTTGCATGAAGCTAGCATGAAGCTAACATGAATTAGCATGAAGTTAGCATGAAGCTAGCATGATGCTAACATGAATTAGCATGAAGCTAGCATGATGCTAACATGAATTAGCATGAAGCTAGCATGAAGCTAACATGATTAGCATGAAGCTAGCATCAAGTTAGCATGATTAGCATGAAGCTAACATGATGCTAACATGAATTAGCATGAAGCTAGCATGATGCTAACATGAATTAGCATGAAGCTAGCATGATGATAACATGAATTAGCATGAAGTTAGCATGAAGCTAGCATGATGCTAACATGAATTAGCATGAAGCTAGCATGATGCTAACATGAATTAACATGAAGCTAGCATGATGCTAACATGAATTAGCATGAAGCTAGCATGATGCTAACATGAATTAGCATGAAGTTAGCATGAAGCCAGCATGATGCTAACATGAATTAGCATGAAGCTAGCATGATGCTAACATGAATTAGCATGAAGCTAGCATGATGCTAACATGAATTAACATGAAGCTAGCATGATGCTAACATGAATTAGCATGAAGCTAGCATGATGCTAACATGAATTAGCATGAAGCTAGCATGATGCTAACATGAATTAACATGAAGCTAGCATGATGCTAACATGAATTAGCATGAAGCTAGCATGATGCTAACATGAATTAGCATGAAGCTAGCATGATGCTAACATGAATTAGCATCAAGCTAGCATGATGCTAACATGAATTAGCATGAAGCTAGCATGATGCTAACATGAATTAGCATGAAGCTAGCATGATGCTAACATGAATTAGCATGAAGCTAGCATGAAGCTAACATGAATTAGCATGAAGCTAGCATGATGCTAACATGAATTAGCATGAAGCTAGCATGATGCTAACATGAATTAGCATGAAGCTAGCATGATGCTAACATGAATAAGCATGAAGTTAGCAAGATTTATTATGAAATTAGCATAAAGCTAGCATGAAACTAGCATGAAGCTAGTATGACTTAGCTTGAAGCTAACATGAAGCTAACATGACCAAAAGACCCAACCCCCATGTCTCTATGATGTTCGGATCCAGAGATATAAGGCTTTGTTTATTATGTTGCTAGGGTGCTCATATTTGGTTGCTAGGGGCGTGGCTTAATAGCTCAATAAGAATCCTTAGAGACTGATTGGATGCCTGAGTAAAATGAGCCCACCCCCATGTCTCTGTGACACTGTGCTGCAAAGATATCCATCTGGGCATTTTATAATGGCAGTCTATGGGAGATGTTGCTAGGGTGCCCAAAAATGGTTGCTAGGGGCGTGACTTAATTGCTATGGGATGATCCAGAGAGACTGATTGGATGCCTGAGTAAAATGAGCCCACCCCCATGTCTCTATGACACTGTAAAGCGAAGATATTCCATCTGGAACGTTTTTATTCCCTTATATGGGCGTGTTTCCTGCCCCGTTATAAGTCAATGGGGAATTTTGGGGGCCTCCTACACCCCAGGGGTGAAACTTACACCCCAATGTGAGGTATGTTCTCACAGTGCCTGTCAGCCTCCTTAAATATGGTAAGCCACAAGTTTCTACAAATTTCTCACTCGGAGCTATGACCTGTCAAAGTTTGTCGCAATGTTAAGTAAATGGGACTTTTCGGAAGTTTTATGTCCCGTTTTAGGAATTCTGTAAGTCGGATCCCGTCAAAAAGATATAGCACACTTCTTTAGACCAGTCAGAATGTCCGTGGAAAATTTCGTGGATGTAGCTTGAAAGCTGTCGGACGAGTTAGCCGCAGAAATTTTAGTCTCAGAAGAAGAAGAAGAAGAAGAAGAAGAAGAAGAACTAGATAGGTACATTTCCTGAAGAAAATGTGAGTGGTGCTTGCCGTGGCAAAATTCTGGGGACCATATATGATTATACTCCAAGCCAAAAGTAAAACGATCCAACTCCCGTGTCTCTACGATGTTCTGCTGCGGAGATATAAGGCTGTGTTTACACTGTTGCTAGGGTACTGTATTTGGTTGCTAGGGGGAAAATTGGAATCCACTGGTGATTACACTCCAAGTCACAAGTCAAACGGTCCAACCCCCGTGTCTCTACAATGTTCTGATGCGGAGATATAAAGCTTTGTTTACTCTGTTGCTAGGGTACTGTATTTGGTTGCTAGGGAAAAAATTGGCATCCTATAATGATTACCCTCTCAGTCACGAGTCAAACGGTCCAACCCCAGTGTCTCTACGATGTTCTGATGCAGAGATATAAGGCTTTGTTTATTCCGTTGCTAGGGTACTGTATTTGGTTGCTAGGGAAAAAATTGGCATCCCATAAAGATTACACTCTGAGTCATGAGTCAAACGGTCCAACCCCCGTGTCTCTACGATGTTCTGATGTGGAGATATAAGGCTTTGTTTATTCGGTTGCTAGGGTACTGTATTTGGTTGCTAGGGAAAAAATTGGCATCCCATAATGATTACACTCTCAGTCACGAGTAAAACGGTCCAACCCCCGTGTCTCTACGATGTTCTGATGCGAAGATATAAGGCTTTGTTTGTTCTGTTGCTAGGGTACTGTATTTGGTTGCTAGGGAAAAAATTGGCATCCCATAATGATTACACTCTGAGTCATGAGTCAAACGGGCCAACCCCCGTGTCTCTACGATGTTCTGATGCGGAGATATAAGGCTTTGTTTACTCTGTTGCTAGGGTACTGTATTTGGTTGCTAGGGAAAAAATTGGCATCCCATAATGATTACACTCTGAGTCACTAGTCAAACGGTCCAACCCCCGTGTCTCTACGATGTTCTGATGCAGAGATATAAGGCTTTGTTTACTCTGTTGCTAGGGTACTGTATTTGGTTGCTAGGGAAAAAATTGGCATCCCATAATGATTACACTTTGAGTCACGAGTCAAACGGTCCAACCCCCATGTCTCTACGATGTTCTGGTGCGGAGATATAAGCCTTTGTTTACTCTGTTGCTAGGGTACTGTATTTGGTTGCTAGGGAAAAAATTGGCATCCCATAATGATTACACTCCGAGTCACGAGTCAAACGGTCCAACCCCCGTGTCTCTACGATGTTCTGATGCGGAGATATAAGGCTTTGTTTACTCTGTTGCTAGGGTACTGTATTTGGTTGCTAGGGAAAAAATTGGCATCCCATAATGATTACACTCTGAGTCACTAGTCAAACGGTCCAACCCCCGTGTCTCTACGATGTTCTGATGCGGAGATATAACTGTTTGAATTTTATGTTGCTAGGGTGCTCAAAAATGGTTGCTAGGGGCGTGGCTTAATACCTATGTAAGGATCCTGAGAGACTGATTGGATGCCTGAGTAAAATGAGCCCACCCCCATGTCTCTATGACACTGTGGTGCAAAGATATCCATCTGGGCATTTTATAATGGCAGTCTATGGGAGATGTTGCTAGGGTGCCCAAAATTGTTGCTAGGGGCGTGGCTTAATAGCTCTGGGATGATTCTGAGGGACTGATTGGATGCCCGAGTGAAATGAGCCCACCCACTTATCTCTACGACAATGTAAAGCAAAGATATCCCATCTGGAACTGTTTTATTCCCTTATATGGGCATGTTTCCTGCCCCATTATAAGTCAATGGGAATTTTCGGGTGCCTCTTACACCCCAGGGGTACAACTTACACCCCAATGTCATGTATGTTCTTACATAGCTTACCACCCTCTTCAAATTTAGTAACCCACATGTTTCTAAGGAATCCTCCCTCGGACCTATGACCCGTCAAAATTTTTGCAATGTTAAGTCTATGGGATTTTGCCCCATTGACTTTTCATTGGGGCACATTTGGGCATCTCTTACACCCCAGGGGTACAACTTACACCCCATTGTGATCCATGTTCTTACAGAGCCTACCACCCTCTTCAAATGTTGTAACCCACATGTTTCTACAAAATCCTCGAGCAGAGCTATGACTCGTCAAAGTTGGGCGCAATGTTAAGTCAATGGGATTTTTCGGGTGGTTTTTCGCCCCCCTTTCAGAAATCCTGCACCCCATCGCTTATAAAAGTCATAGCACACCTCTCCTCAATAAGCCGGTCGATTTGAGCCCTCTTTCATGGGTCTACGTCAAATCGTGCGGGACGAGTTACGCGCCGAAAAAAGTGTCCAGAAAAAGAAGAATAATAACTAGATAGAAAAGTTTGAAGACAAACTTTATGTTGGCTTGACAAAGCCTGGCCTGAACGTTTAAAAAAGTTTGAGAGAAACTTAAAACAAGTTTAGTTTAGTAGTCTAACTTTCCGTAAACATGATTTAACAAAAAGTTAGCATGTTAACATGATTTAGCACTAAGTTAACATGATGTTAACATGAATTAGCATGGGTAAGCATGATGCTAACATGAATTAGCATGATGCTAACATGAATTAGCATGAAGCCAGCATGATGCTAACATGAATTAGCATGAAGTTAGCATGATGCTAACATGAATTAGCATGAAGCTAACATGATGTTAACATGAATTAGCATGAAGCTAACATGAATTAGCATGATGCTAACATGAATTAGTATGAAGCTAGCATGATGCTAACATGAATTAGCATGAAGCTAGCATGATGCTAACATGAATTAGCATGAAGCTAACATGATGCTAACATGAATTAGCATGAAGCTAGCATGATGCTAACATGAATTAGCATGAAGCTAACATGATGCTAACATGAATTAGCATGATGCTAACATGAATTAGCATGATGCTAACATGAATTAGCATGATGCTAACATGAATTAGCATGAAGCTAGCATGATGCTAACATGAATTAGCATGAAGCTAGCATGATGCTAACATGAATTAGCATGAAGTTAGCATGATGTTAACATGAATTAACATGATGCTAACATGAATTAGCATGAAGCTAACATGAATTAGCATGATGCTACATGAATTAGCATGATGCTACATGAATTAGCATGATGATAACATGAATTAGCATGAAGCTATCATGATGCTAACATGAATTAGCATGAAGCTAGCATGATGCTAACATGAATTAGCATGAAGCTAGAATGATGTTAACATGAATTAGCATGAAGCTAACATGATGCTAACATGAATTAGCATGAAGCTAGCATGATTCTAACATGAATTAGCATGAAGTTAACATGATGCTAACATGAATTAGCATGAAGCTAGCATGATGCTAACATGAATTAGCATGAAGCTAGCATGATGCTAACATGAATCAGCATGAAGCTAGCATGAAGCTAAAATGAATTAACATAAAGCTAGCATGATGCTAACATGATTTAGCTTGAAGTTAGCAAGATTTATTATGAAATTAGCATAAAGCTAGCAAGAAACTAGCATGAAGCTAGTATGACTTAGCATGAAGCTAGCATAAGGCTAACATGACCCAAAGACCCAACGACCATGTCTCTATGATTTTCGGATCCAGAGATATAAGGCTTTGTTTATTATGTTGCTAGGGTGCTCATATTTGGTTGCTAGGGGCGTGGCTTAATACCTCGATAAGAATCCTCAGAGACTGATTGGATGCCTGAGTAAAATGAGCCCACCCCCATATCTCCACGACACTCTAAAGCAGGGGTGTCCAAAGTCGGTCCTGGAGGGCCTGTGTCCTGCAGAGTTTAGCTAAAACTTCCCTCAACACAACTGCCTCAAAGTATCTAGTCTGCCTAGTAAGACCTTGATTAGCTGGATCAGGTGTGTTTGATTAGGGTTGGAATAAAGCTCTGCAGAGACACCGGCCCTCCAGGAGCAGGAGTGGACACCCCTGCTCTAAAGTGAAGATATTCCATCTGGGACGCTTTTATTCCCTTATATGGGCATGTTTCCTGCCCCATTATAAGTCAATGGGGAAATTTGGGTGCCTCTTACACCCCAGGGGTGAAACTTACACCCCAATGTGATGTATGTTCTTACAGAGCCTGCCAGCCTCTTCAAATGTGGTAACCCACAGGTTTCTACAAATTTCTCGCTTGCAGCTATGACCCGTCAAAGTTTGTCGCAATGTTAAGTCAATGGAAAATTTGGGGTGTTTGAGGGCCCCGTTTAGGAATTCGGTAGGTCCCATCAGTTAGAAAAGTCATAGCACCCATCTACGGACCAGTCTTAAAAGTTTTGTAAAGTTTTGTGGGTGTAGCTTGAAAGCTCTGGGAGGAGTTACAATTGGTAAAAAGTATGAACAGAAGAAGAATAATAACTAGATAGGTACATTTCCTGAAGAAAATGTGAGTGGTGCTTGCCGTGGCAAAATTTTCGGGACAATATATGATTATATTCCAAACCAAAAGTAAAACGATCCAACTCTCGTGTCTCTGCGATGTTCTGATGCGGAGATATAAGGCTTTGTTTATCCGGTTGCTAGGGTACTGTATTTGGTTGCTAGGGAGAAAATTTGCATCTACTAGTGATTACACTCCGACTCACAAGTCAAACGGTCTAACCCCCGTGTCTGTACGATGTTCTGATTCGGAGATATAAGGCTTTGTTTACTCTGTTGCTAGGGTACTGTTTTGGTTGCTAGGGAAAAAATTGCCATCCACTAGTGATTACATGCCGAGTCACAAGTAAAATGGTCCAACCCCCGTGTTTCTAGGATGTTCTGATGCGGAGATATAAGGCTTTGTTTACTCTGTTGCTAGGGTACTGTTTTGGTTGCTAGGGGAAAAAATGGCATCCACTAGTGATTACCCTACGAGTCACGAGTCAAACGGTCCAACCCCCGTGTCTCTACGATGTTCTGATGCGGAGATATAAGGCTTTGTTTACTCTGTTGCTAGGGTACTGTATTTGGTTGCTAGGGAAAAAATTGGCACCCCATAGTGATTACACTCTGAGTCACGAGTCAAACGGTCCAACCCCTGTGTCTCTACGATGTTCTGATGCGGAGATATAAGGCTTTGTTTACTCTGTTGCTAGGGTACTGTATTTGGTTGCTAGGGGAAAAAATGGCATCCACTAGTGATTACCCGCCGAGTCACGAGTCAAACGGTCCAACCCCCGTGTCTCTACGATGTTCTGATGCAAAGATATAAGGCTTTGTTTACTCTGTTGCTAGGGTACTGTATTTGGTTGCTAGGGAAAAAATCGGCATCCCATAATGATTACACGCTGAGTCAAGAATCAAACGGTCCAACCCCCGTGTCTCTACGATGTTCTGATGCGGAGATATAAGGCTTTGTTTACTCTGTTGCTAGGGTAATGTATTTGGTTGCTAGGGAAAAATTTGGCATCCCATAATGATTACACGCTGAGTCACGAATCAAACGGTCCAACCCCCGTGTCTCTACGATGTTCTGATGCGGAGATATAAGGCTTTGTTTACTCTGTTGCTAGGGTAATGTATTTGGTTGCTAGGGAAAAAATTGGCATCCCATAATGATTACACTCCAAGTCACAAGTCAAACGGTCCAACCCCCGTGTCTCTACGATGTTCTGATGCGGAGATATAAGGCTTTGTTTACTCTGTTGCTAGGGTACTGTATTTGGTTGCTAGGGAAAAAATTGGCATCCCATAATGATTACACTCTGAGTCAAGAATCAAACGGTCCAACCCCCGTGTCTCTACGATGTTCTGATGCGGAGATATAAGGCTTTGTTTACTCTGTTGCTAGGGTAATGTATTTGGTTGCTAGGGAAAAATTTGGCATCCCATAATGATTACACTCTGAGTCACGAGTCAAATGGTCCAACCCCTGTGTCTCTACGATGTTCGGATGCCGAGATATAACTGTTTGAATTTTATGTTGCTAGGGTTCTCAAAAGTGGTTGCTAGGGGCGTGGCTTAATACCTATGTAAGGATCCTGAGAGACTGATTGGATGCCTGAGTAAAATGAGCCAACCCCCATGTCTCTATGACACTGTGGTGCAAATATATCCATCTGGGCATTTTATAATGGCAGTCTATGGAAGATGTTGCTAGGGTGCCCAAAAGTGGTTGCTAGGGGCGTGGCTTAATAGCTCTGGGATGATCCTGAGAGACTGATTGGATGCCTGAGTGAAATGAGCCCACCCACTTATCTCTACGACACTGTAAAGCAAAGATATCCCATCTGGAACTGTTTTATTCCCTTATATGGGCATGTTTCCTCAATGGGAATTTTCGGGTGCCTCTTACACCCCAGGGGTACAACTTAAACCCCAATGTCATGTATGTTCTTACATAGCCTACCACCCTCTTTAAATTTAGTAACCCACATGTTTCTACAAAATCCTCACTCGTACCTATGACCCGTCAAAATTTTTGCAATGGTAAGTCTATGGGATTTTGCCCCATTGACTTTTCATTGGGCATTTTTGGGCACCTCTTACACCCCAGGGGTACAACTTACACCCCATTGTTATCCATGTTCTTACAGAGCCTACCACCCTCTTCAAATGTTGTAACCCACATGTTTCTATAAAATCCTCGAGCGGAGCTATGACTCCTCAAAGTTGGGCGCAATGTTAAGTCAATGGGATTTTTCGGGTGGTTTTTCGCCCCCCTTTCAGAAATCCTGCACCCGATCCCTTATAAAAGTCATAGCCACCATCTCTTCAATATACCGGTCGATTTGAGCCCTCCTTCATGGGACTACGGCAAACCGTGCGGGACGAGTTACGCGCCGAAAAAACGTGCAGACATAAGAATAATAATAACTAGATAGAAAAGTTTGTTGACAAACTTTATGTTGGCTTGACAAAGCCTGGCCTGAACGTTTAAAACGGTTTGACAGAAGTTTAGTTTAGTAGGCTGTCTGGCTGTTAGTATGTTTAAGTATGAAGCTAGCCTGATTTAGCATGAAGCTAGCATGATTAGCCTGAAGCTAGCAGGAAGCTAACATGATTAGCATGAAGCTAGCATCAAATTAGCATGATTAGCATGAAGCTAGCATGATGCTAACATGAATTAGCATGAAGCTAGCATGATGCTAACATAATTTAGCATGAAGCTAGCATGATGCTAACATGAATTAGCATGAAGCTAGCATGATGCTTACATGAATTAGCATGAAGCTAGCATGATGCTAAGATGAATTAGCATGAAACTAGCATGATGCTAACATGAGTTAGCATTAAGCTAGCATGATGCTAACATGAATTAGCATGAAGCTAGCATGATGCTAACATGAATTAGAATGAAGTTAGCATGACGCTAGCATGATGCCAACATGAATTAGCATGATGCTAATATGAATTAGCATGAAGTTAGCATGATGCTAACATGAATTAGCATTAAGTTAGCATGAAGTTAGCATGATGCTAACATGAATTAGCATAAAGCTAGCATGATGCAAACATGAATTAGCATGAAACTAGCATGATGCTAACATGAATTAGCATGAAGCTAGCATGATGCTAACATGAATTAGCATGAAGTTAGCATGATGCTAACATGAATTAGCATGAAGTTAGCATGAAGCTAACATGAATAAGCATGAAGCTAGCATGATGCTAACATGAATTAGCATGAAGCTAGCATGATGCTAACATGAATTAACATGATGCTAACATGAATTAACATGAAGCTAGCATGATGCTAACATGAATCAGCATGAAGTTAGCATGAAGCTAGCATGATGCTAACATGAATTAGCAGGAAGCTAGCATGATGCTAACATGAATTAGCATGAAGCTAGCATGATGCTAACATGAATTAGCATGAAGCTAGCATGATGCTAACATGAATTAGCATGAAGCTAGCATGATGTTAACATTAATTAGCATGAAGCTAGCATGATGCTAATATGAATCAGCATGAAGTTAGCATGAAGCTAGCATGATGCTAACATGAATTAGCATGAAGCTAGCATGATGATAACATGAATTAGCATGAAGCTAGCATGATGCTAACATGAATTAGCATGAAGCTAGCATGATGCTAACATGAATTAGCATGAAGCTAGCATGATGCTAACATGAATTAGCATGAAGCTAGCATGATGCTAACATGAATTAGCATGAAGCTAGCAAGATTTATTATGAAATTAGCATAAAGCTAGCATGAAACTAGCATGAAGCTAGTATGACTTAGCATGAAGCTAGCATGAAGCTAACATGACCAAAAGACCCAACCCCCATGTCTCTATGATGTTCGGATCCAGAGATATAAGGCTTTGTTTATTATGTTGCTAGGGTGCTCATATTTGGCTGCTAGGGGCGTGGCTTAATACCTCAATAAGAATCCTTAGAGACTGATTGGATGCCTGAGTAAAATGAGCCCACCCCCATGTCTCTGTGACACTGTGCTGCAAAGATATCCATCTGGGCATTTTATAATGGCAGTCTATGGGAGATGTTGCTAGGGTGCACACAAATGGTTGCTAGGGGCGTGGCTTAATAGCTATGGGACGATCCAGAGAGACTGATTGGATGCCTGAGTAAAATGAGCCCACTCACATATCTCTACGACACTCTAAAGTAAAGATATTCCATCTGGGACGCTTTTATTCCCTTATATGGGCATGTTTCCTGCCCCATTATAAGTCAATGGGGAAATTTGGGGGCCTCTTACACCCCAGGGGTGAAACTTACACCCCAATGTGATGTATGTTCTTACAGAGCCTGCCAGCCTCTTCAACTGTGATAACCCACAAGTTTCTACAAATTTCTCGCTTGCAGCTATGAACCGTCAAAGTTTGTCGCAATGTTAAGTCAATGGAAAATTTGGGGTGTTTGAGCGCCCCGTTTAGGAATTTGGTAGGTCCCATCAGTTAGAAAAGTCATAGCACCAATCTACGTACCAGTCTTAAAAATTTTGTAAAGTTTTGTGGGTGTAGCTTGAAAGCTCTAGGAGGAGTTACTGTGAGAAAAAGTGTGGACCAGAAGAATAATAATAATAATAATAAGCTTAGATCGAAGAACAGTATGTTGGCTTTGTCAAGCCAACATAATAATAATATCCCTGAGCAATAATAATAGTGATGCTTTGCATAAATGCAAGCACCACTAATAATAAGCTTAGATCGAAGAACAGTATGTTGGCTTTGTCAAGCCAACATAATAAATAAAAGTCATAGCACACCTCTCCTCAATAATCCGGTCGATTTGAGCCCTCTTTCATGGGTCTACGACAAAGCGTGCGGGACGAGTTACGCGCCGAAAAAGTGTCCGGATGTAAGAATTATAAATAACTAGATGAGGTTAAAGTTTGTGAACAAACTTTATGTTGGCTTGAGAAAGCCTAGTCTGAGAGTAATAGATGGAGCTGCAGTTGGGGCATTTAAGTTAGTTGGGGCAGATGTGTTAGTTGGGGCAGATTGGGGCAGAATGGGGCAGATGGGGCATTTAGGGTAGTTGGGGCATTTGGGGCAGAATTGGATAATTGGGGCAGACGGGGCACTTAGGGCAGATGGGGCATTTAGGGCAGATGGGGCATTTAGGGCAGTTGGGGCAGAATGGGGCAGATGAGGCAGTTGGGGCATTTGAGGTATTTAGGTCAGTTGGGGCATTTAGGGCAGAATGGGGTAGATGAGGCATTTAGGGCAGATGGGGCATTTGGGGCAGATGGGGCATTTAGGGCAGTTGGGGCATTTAGGGCAGTTGGGGCATTTAGGGCAGTTGGGGCAGAATGGGGCAGTTGGGGCAGTTGGGGCAGATGGGGCATTTGGGGCAGATGGGGTATTTAGGGCAGTTGGGGCAGAATTGGGTGTTTGGGGCAGATGGGGCATTTAGGGTAGTTGGGTCATTTGGGGCAGAATTGGGTAGTAGGGTGGCAGACTAGGCATTTAGGGCAGTTGGGGCATTTAGAGCAGTTGGGGCATTTAGGGCAGTTGGGGCAGAATGGGGCAGATGAGGCAGTTGGGGCATTTGAGGCATTTAGGGCAGTTGGGGCATTTAGGGCAGTTGGAGCATTTAGGGCAGTTTGGGCAGAATGGGGCAGATGAGGCATTTAGGGCAGATGGGGCATTTAGGGCAGATGGGGCATTTAGGGCAGTTGGGGCATTTAGGGCAGTTGGGGCAGAATGGGTAATTTGGGGCAGAATTGGGTAGTTGGGGCAGACGGGGCATTTGGGGCAGATGGGGCATTTAGGGCAGTTGGGGCAGAATTGGGTGTTTGGGGCAGATGGGGCATTTAGGGTAGTTGGGGCATTTGGGGCAGAATTGGGTAGTTGGGGCATTTAGGGCAGTTGGGGCATTTAGGGCAGAATGTAATATTGTGTTTGTGTGTGTATATTTGTGGTGTGTGTGTGTGTGTGTGTGTGTGTGTGTGTGTGTGTGTGTGTGTGTGTGTGTGCATGTCTGTGTTTTTGTGACAGTATGTTATATATAAGTTTGTGTTTGTAATTGTGTGTCTGTGTGTAGTTGTGTGTCTATGTGTATTTGTGTGTGGTTGTGTGTCTGTGTGTGTGTGCGTGTCTGTGTTTTTGTGACAGTATGTTATATATAATTTTGTGTTTGTGTGTGTAGTTGTGTGTCTGTGTGTAGTTGTGTGTCTGTGTGTAGTTGTGTGTGGTTGTGTGTCTGTGTGGTTGTGTGTGTGTGTGTGTATGTGTGTAGTTGTGTTTGTCTGTGCTATTGAGTGAGTTTTGTGAGACAGAGATAGACTGAGAGAGGTTTAGAGATGATGTAATGTATTTGTATGAATGAGAGTTGACAGTTAGAATTTGAAAATAAACACTCAGCCTAAACATTCTATGAATGTAAGTCTATGGGACTTTTTTGGGATGTTTGATCGGACGGTTTAGGAGAACCGTAAGTCCGATCCCTTAGAAAAGATATAGCACACCTCCTCAGATCAGACTGAAGGTCTGTGCAAAGTTTGGTGGCTGTAGCTTGAAAGCTCTAGGAGGAGTTAGAGTTAGAAATTTTAGTCTCAGAAGAAAAAGAATAATAATAATAATAACTAGATAGAAAAGTTTGTTGACAAACTTTATGTTGGCTTGACAAAGCGTAGCCTGTACGTTTAAAACGGTTTGACAGATGTTTAGTTTAGTAGGCTATCTGGCTGTTAGTATGTTTAAGTATGAAGCTAGCCTGATTTAGCATGAAGCTAGCATGATTAGCCTGAAGCTAGCATGAAGCTAGCATGATTAGCCTGAAGCTAGCATGAAGCTAACATGATTAGCATGAAGCTAGCATCAAGTTAGCATGATTAGCATGAAGCTAGCATGATGCTAACATGAATTAGCATGAAGCTAGCATGATGCTAACATGAATTAGCATGAAGCTAGCATGATGTTAACATGAATTAGCATGAAGCTAGCATGATGCTAACATGAATTAGCATGAAGCTAGCATGATGTTAACATGAATTAGCATGAAGCTAGCATGATGCTAACATGAATTAGCATGAAGCTAACATGATTAGCATGAAGCTAGCATGATGCTAACATGAAATAGCATGAAGCTAGCATGATGCTAACATGAATTAGCTTGAAGCTAGCATGATGCTAACATGAAATAGCATGAAGCTAGCATGATGCTAACATGAATTAGCATGAAGCTAGCATGATGCTAACATGAATTAACATGAAGCTAGCATGATGCTAACATGAAGTTAGCATGATGCTAACATGAATTAGCATGAAGCTAGCATGATGCTAACATGAATTAGCATGAAGCTAGCATGATGCTAACATGAATTAACATGAAGCTAATATGATGCTAACATGAATTAGCATGAAGCTAGCATGATGCTAACATGAATTAGCATGAAGCTAGCATGATGTTAACATGAATTAGCATGAAGCTAGCATGATGTTAACATGAATTAGCATGAAGCTAGCATGATGCTAACATGAATTAGCATGAAGCTAGCATGATGCTAACATGAATTAGCATGAAGCTAGCATGATGCTAACATGAATTAGCATGAAGCTAGCATGATGCTAACATGAATTAGCATGAAGCTAGCATGATGCTAACATGAATTAGCATGAAGCTAGCATGATGCTAACATGAATAAGCATGAAGTCAGCAAGATTTATTATGAAATTAGCATAAAGCTAGCATGAAACTAGCATGAAGCTAGTAAGACTTAGCATGAAGCTAGCATAAGGCTAACATGACCAAAAGACCCAACCCCCATGTCTCTATGATGTTCGGATCCAGAGATATAAGGCTTTGTTTATTATGTTGCTAGGGTGCTCATATTTGGTTGCTAGGGGCGTGGCTTAATACCTCAATAAGAATCCTTAGAGACTGATTGGATGCCTGAGTAAAATGAGCCCACCCCCATGTCTCTGTGACACTGTGCTCCAAAGATATCCATTTGGGCATTTTATAATGGCAGTCTATGGGAGATGTTGCTAGGGTACTCAAAAATGGTTGCTAGGGGCGTGGCTTAATAGCTATGGGACGATCCAGAGAGACTGATTGGATGCCTGAGTAAAATGAGCCCACCCCCATGTCTCTATGACACTGTAAAGCGAAGATATTCCATCTGGAACGTTTTTATTCCCTTATATGGGCGTGTTTCCTGCCCCGTTATAAGTCAATGGGGAATTTTGGGGGCCTCTTACACCCCAGGGGTGAAACTTACACCCCAATGTGAGGTATGTTCTCACAGTGCCTGCCAGCCTCTTCAAATGTGGTAACCCACAAGTTTCTACAAATTTCTCGCTCGCAGCTATGACCTGTCAAAGTTTGTCGCAATGTTAAGTAAATGGGACTTTTCGGAAGTTTTATGTCCCGTTTTAGGAATTCTGTAAGTCGGATCCCGTCAAAAAGATATAGCACACTTCTTTAGACCAGTCAGAATGTCCGTGGAAAATTTCGTGGATGTAGCTTGAAAGCTGTCGGACGAGTTAGCCGCAGAAATTTTAGTCTCAGAAGAAGAAGAAGAAGAAGAATAATAATAATAAGTTTAAATACAATATCAGTATGTTGGCTCTGTCAAGCCAACATAATAATAATAAGTATGAGCAATAGTAATAGTGATGCCTTGCATAAATGCAAGCACCACTAATAATAATAAGTTTAAATACAATATCAGTATGTTGGCTTTGTCAAGCCAACATAATAAGTTTAAATACAATATCAGTATGTTGGCTTTGTCAAGCCAACATAATAATATCCCTGAGGAATAGTAATAGTGATGCCTTGCATAAATGCAAGCACCACTAATAATAAGTATGGGGAATAATAATAGTGATGCCTTGCATAAATGCAAGCACCACTAATAATAAGTTTAAGTGCAACAACAGTATGTTGGCTTTTTCAAGCCAACATAATAAAAAGTTTATGTACAACAACAGTATGTTGGCTTTCTCAAGCCAACATAATTAACAAATCTGTAGTTTTTAGTATGTTTATAATTTAATTAACAACCTATTCTCCATTTCCAATCCTAGGACTCTTATACCCCGGTTTGTGTCCCTTTAAACATGAATCCTAATATCACAAACACTCACACTATTCTGAATGACCTCCAAATCACCAGCTCACTGATCCATACACTTACCTTGTCACCCTTAGGTCCTTTGGATCCCTGAAAGACACACAAACACACACATAAAGACTCGGTTAGACAGTGTTATTGAATAGAAGTCTTCAGGGTTGGAGAGATGAGTGTGAATCAGGGAAAATCAGCGACAGGTGACGTGATGAAAGCAGACAATATGTTGCAGTTAGGGATCCAGGCTGAGTCAGAGACGGCCCGGGTCTGTCTCTAGATTCCCCCCTCGAGCGCCCAGTGACAAAGCCCCAGGTAATTAACATCTGATGTGGAGACAACAGATGACACTGCCATTGCTTTTTTAATGAGACGAGCTTTGGCAAGACAACAAGCCCTCGCTGCTTTCTCAGAAGCTTCCGGAGGTTCATTTGATGCCATCTCCAGATCCCAATGAATTGTGATTACGAATAGACGACATGCAAAGTTGTTAGTGAAAGATCTTGTGCCGCAGCCGAGAAAAAAGAGATGACAGGTCTGCAGAAAAATAGAGGGATGATACAGAGGGAATATATGAGAGATGTTCACTTACAGGTACTCCATCCTGTCCCGGCATTCCAGGATTTCCTGTTATACCATCCCTGCCCTATGATACAAAATACATACAGTACTGGAAATTTTGTACACCAATAAGAAACAAAAAGCACTTTAATGATCATTCTGTCCATGTTTTTTTTTCTCACCCAGTGTGATCTCATTTTTTGTAGTTATTTGTACGTAAAGTGTACATATGTGGCTTTTAGATAAATTAATGCGGTCAATACATTATTAAAGACATATAGATATACATGATAACATATAGATAAACATAATAATGATATACTGTAGCTAGATGCTGTCTAAATGTTAATAAATGGAAATTTTAGTGTCTATCCATACTGACGTCTACCCAAAAACGTACAGCATGTCTGCTACAGCCACTTTATTACTGAATAGTAATGTGATCACATTGTGACATGACACCTGTACTTACCGGTTGCCCAATTTGTCCTGGGATTGCTGGCCCTTGTGGCCCTGGCGGTCCTATTTCTCCCTTTGGACCCTATTGATGTGAAGGAATAAGAAATTAACATACAACCAAGGGATGATCCGTTGTCTATTTTGTCCTGAAAAACACAGTGTGATAGTGGTGGTGACCTACCCTCTGACCTCCGGGTCCCATTGGCCCCGCCGGTCCTTGTTGTCCTTCAGGACCCTGTTTAAGACATTTATGGTATCACTCACACCAGTTGTGAATCCAACCCATCCTCACCCCATGTCGTCAATATTTGACGACACTTGACCATTCGTCAATATGTGACGGGGAGGGTATACCATTTTTTGACGAACTGGGGACTTCAATACTATTACGTCCGTTGCATTCTCTTTCCTATTTTCTTACCATTTTCGCGTCGGTTTAGGGTTAGATTTACATAATGACATCCCTACCCAAACCTAACTCTAACCCCAACGCCAGGTGACAACTGTTTCTAACCCCAACGCCAGGTGACAACTGTTTAATTTCGCGTACACTGTTTAATTTCGCGTACACTGTTTAATTTTGCGTAATCTAACCCTAAACCGACGCGAAAATGGCTAGAAAATAGGAAAGAGAATGCAACGGACGTAATAGTATTGAAGTCCCCAGTTCGTCAAAAAATGACGCGAAAGGTATACCCTCCCCGTCACATATTGACGAATGGTCAAGTGTCGTCAAATATTGACGACATGGGGTGAGGATGTGTTGGTGAATCATGTCAGAGTTTGCATTAGCTGTACCCAAGACTATCTTTATAAAGAATTTTCTAGTGTACAATCAAATGAATAATAAATGGTTTTACAACAACCAAAACACTTCAGACTCAGGGTTGCATGGGTGTGATTAATATCATCCCTGCTCCACATTTTATAACAGGATAAAAAATTACAAGTAATAAACCAGCCAGAGATATTAACTCTTTCCCAGTTATTGACAAGTTAACTTATCAATTGAGAAAAAAACGCTTCCTTGGCAATGACGAGTTTTTACAGCAATCCATATTTCCGCTATTATCCACCAGGTGGCATGCTTGCCCAACTTATAAAACCCGGAAATATTTCCTTAAAATTCAACTCTCTGAATCTGAATCTCACTCTGAATCTGATCTCTATCAAAAGTCCTTTACAAAAATGCAATTATCTCTATATTTTTGAAGAAACCTACCGTATTTGAGAGGTGATAAAAAAGAGCAAATAAGGATGAAACTTTTTTGTTTGAAAGCAGAGGGTCTGTTCTTTCATTTGATATATTGCATGTTTATATATTTAAAGAAGAACATTTTCTGGAAGGCATTCAACTTTTGTGAAAATCATAAAAAATGCTGCTGCTGCCTGGCAAACTTTTTTAAAAACACTGGCAGAGAAAGAGTTAAAGTAGCCGCTATAATTTGCATTCAACAAATGATGTGTTCTGTAAAGATTTAACTGTGCTAAAGGTTACACGTGTTGTTATCATCAACTCAGATGAATCAGTTTAGCCTTTAGGAGACAATTATGCAAAATTACAGATAATTTAAAGGTTTCACAAACTTTTCCTTCAGCTTTAAATTTGCATAACTAAATTCTTCTACATGAAAAGATGAAACCGAGAGTTTTCATGTACTTACAGCAGCTCCAGGAAAACCTCTAGGTCCCTGTTCACCCTAGATGAGAACGTCAAAAAATTACAAAGGGCTGGTGCATTCAAATAATTATTGAATACGGCAGAGGCTTGCACTTCTCTTTATAAAGTGAGAAAGCAATGAGTTGGATTCACATAAATTCTCAAACTAAAACAGACTGATTACTCTAGCATTACGTTACCTGTGGTCCTGGAAGGCCAACACCTGGTGGTCCAGCTTCACCCTAATGAAATAAATATATTGAAAATTTACAGTACTGAAGTTACAATAATTGATGTTCACAGTTACTCCTATTACTCAAACACAAATGTTCTCTGCATATCAGCTGGGTTTGTAACTTTACCTGACTACCTTTGAGTCCCGGAGGTCCCTGGAGACCTGGTGGTCCAGGTTTACCCTACAGAATAGACAAAGCAGAAGAAGACCAAATGTCTGATTAAGTAATATCATACCTGAGTTGAGGCATCACTTATGTGTAATATTAAGGATGCTTAGGATGAACCGAACAGTCCCTCATACTATAACTGCTGCTTGCTTTAAACAAACACAACTAATCAAACTGTAATACAAAAACTTACCCTGTTTTCCATCTTTAGCCTGTCCTGGCAAACCTGGTTCTCCCCTTTCTCCCTTGGGTCCTGGTAAGCCAACCACATTGCCATCTCCTTCAGGGAATGATGGACAGCTGTCACACGCATCTCCCTGTTGAATGACATACACATGTGCATTAACAAAAGAGAAAGGTGCAGTCTTTTTTAGTAAATCACAAGAGAGCAGAAATCCAGTTCAACAGATGTGCTTCCTACAGAGATATTTTTGTTTGTGCATACTGCTTTTTCTAAAGGTGTTCTCTATTAAATCAACATGATGAATTACTATTTTAATATTCTCTGACGGAGTGTAATTTATTCCAGTGTAATTTATATTCAGCCACATGATCAATGATATGCAACACTGACCTTTTCTCCTTTTACTCCATTAAGGCCATTCCTCCCTGGTTCTCCTTGAGGTCCTGGGACTCCAGGTGTACCAGAAACACCTGGGTCTCCTTGTAATCCCTGATCACCCTACAGATAAAAAATGTTAACCTAATTCTTAAAAAAATATCCTATATTAAATATAAAAACTTACTTTCACTCCTTTGAACCCCTGTAGACCTGGAGGTCCCTGTTGAGACACCATTTTAAAATCAAAGTGAGTTTTTGGCTCCTCAAATTCAAAATTGCACCACAAGCACCTGCAGAAAAGAGTCGGACTTACCTGTTTGCCCTCGACTCCTTCTCCAGGTGGCCCTGGGGGTCCTGGAGGGCCACGTTCACCTGTAAGCTTTATCGTAGGTGGGACACCTCCCACCTCAGAGGCAGTGCTTTCACACACACCACACGAGTCCCCCTTAGATAAAGAGCGTGTTTAGTACTTGTCCTATTTGGGTACAAAAACTGTGACTGTAAAATGCATGTTACTCACCTTTTCACCCTTTGGACCAGTTTCTCCTATACCAGGATGACCAGGATCACCCTGTAATATATACATATATCCAATGTGTATGTGATATTCCAATGTGTTTATAATAGTAAATACAAGGCTTGACTGTAACTCTGCAATTTCTTTAGCTAAAAAAGATTTTGATCTTACCCACCCTATATCCTAACCAGATGAGGTTGTGCTGTGATAAAGCCATTAAAGCTCTTTCATGTTACTTTTCCTCCAACCAGACTGGTTTCTATTTTTGTGCTAGCCCCGCCCACAGCAGAGTCTTATCATTAAATCAAATACTGTATTAATAAAAATCAAACATCTTTTGGAAGACAGA
Source organism: Misgurnus anguillicaudatus (assembly GCF_027580225.2). NCBI lineage: Eukaryota > Metazoa > Chordata > Actinopteri > Cypriniformes > Cobitidae > Misgurnus > Misgurnus anguillicaudatus. Next base: position 19,923,604 of record NC_073356.2, read on the forward strand.
GCGTGAGACAGCAGGTTCACATACAGCTTGAACAGACAAATTGCTTGTCACTGAAAACTCGTCCCATTACACCTGATTGGACATGGCGGCATTAATCTCCCGCTGTGGGATATCCTGATATCTTCTGATGAGGTTATAATTAAGATGATGTATGATAGCTGTATAACACCTAATTTGACACTTTACAATTAATGTAAAGTAACAAACTCTTGAGTTGAGCTTAATCACCCTTGGCTCCTTTATTCCCATCTTTACCACCCGGCCCTCTTTGCCCAGGTTTTCCCTGAAAAAACATCAACAGATTCAAGTTACAGTATTATACATAAATCATTGTCGCAGACTAATAGTGAAAAATGCTTACTCACAGTTTTGCCCTCGTTTCCTTTACTGCCAGCGTTACCCTATGACAAACAGTGTCAACAGCGTGAGACCATCACTTCGTATTGGATGGGCTTGTATAACAAAGAACTACTATTGATTTTAGTTTATAATGTATCAGCAAAGCTCCTCTGCTTTGGATGGTTTACAAAATTTCCTTTTAAGTATCAACAAAGATCGCATACGTTGTCAATATGCACAGTGGCTCCAAACAGTATTTGTTACATAAGCCAAGTGTATGAATTTCATTAAACTTAAGTTCACTATAACTCTAACAACTACATGTATCGACTTTTACTTAAAGGGGACATATCATAAAAATCTGACTTTTTTCATGTTTAAAGGTGCAGTGTGTAGATTTTAGTGGCATCTAGCAGTGAGATTGCAAAATTGCAACCAACGGCTCAGTCCACCGTTCACCAAAATGCATAGAGAAGCTACGGTAGCCACCACAGGACAAACATGTTGTCTAGGACAAAATACAGAATTAGTGACAAAACGCGCTCTGTAGAGCAGTTTGTCCGTTTAGGGCTACTGTAATAACATGGCGGCACAAAATGGCGGCTTCCATGTAAGGGGACCCGTGGTGTATGTAAAAAAAACCGGCTCATTCTAAGGTACTAAGCACATATACGGAAGAGGACTAGGGCCACCGGTGAAAAAAATATTCGAATTCCGACTTTATTCTCAGAATTATGACTTTAATCTCAGAATTATGACTTTAATCTCAGAATTCTGATTTTAATCTCAGAATTATGACTTTTTTCTCAGAATTATGACTTTAATCTCAGAATTCTGATTTTAATCTCAGAATTATGACTTTTTTCTCAGAATTATGACTTTAATCTCAGAATTATGACTTTAATCTCAGAATTATGACTTTAATCTAAGAATTATGACTTTAATCATAAGTCAGAATTCTGATATTAAAGTCAGAATTCTGAGATTAAAGTCAGAATTCTGACTTTAATATCAGAATTCTGACTTTAAACTCAAAATTCTGACTTTAATCTCAGAATTATGACTTTAATCTCAGAATTATGACTTTAATCTCAGAATTCAGAATTCTGACTTTAATCTCAGAATTCTGACTTTAATCTCAGAATTCTGACTTTAATCTCAGAATTCTGACTTTAATCTCAGAATTATGACTTTAAACTCAGAATTATGACTTTAATCTCAGAATTATGACTTTAATCTCAGAATTATGACTTTAATCTCAGAATTCAGAATTAATTATGACTTTAATCTCAGAATTCAGAATTATGACTTTAATCTCAGAATTCAGAATTAATTATGACTTTAATCTCAGAATTCAGAATTAATTATGACTTTAATCTCAGAACTCAGAATTATGACTTTAATCTCAGAATTCAGAATTATGACTTTAATCTCAGAATTCAGAATTATGACTTTAATCTCAGAATTATGACTTAATTATGACTTTAATCTCAGAATTCAGAATTATGACTTTAATCTCAGAATTCTGACTTTAATATCAGAATTCTGACTTTAAACTCAAAATTCTGACTTTAATCTCAGAATTATGACTTTAATCTAAGAATTATGACTTTAATCTCAGAATTATGACTTTAATCTCAGAATTCTGACTTTAATCTCAGAATTATGACTTTAAACTCAGAATTATGACTTTAAACTCAGAATTCTGACTTTAATCTCAGAATTATGACTTTAATCTAAGAATTCAGACTTTAATCTCAGAATTCAGAATTCTGACTTTAATCTCAGAATTATGACTTTAATCTCAGAATTCTGACTTTAAACTCAGAATTCTGACTTTAATCTCAGAATTCTGACTTTAATCTCAGAATTCTGACTTTAATCTCAGAATTCTGACTTTAATCTCAGAATTCTTCAGAAATCTGACTTTAATCTCAGAATTATGACTTTAAACTCAGAATTCTGACTTTAATCTCAGAATTCTGACTTTAATCTCAGAATTATGACTTTAATCTCAGAATTATGACTTTAATCTCAGAATTCTGACTTTAATCTCAGAATTATGACTTTAATCTCAGAATTATGACTTTAATCTCAGAATTATGACTTTAATCTCAGAATTCTGACTTTAATCTCAGAATTATGACTTTAATCTAAGAATTATGACTTTAATCTCAGAATTCAGAATTATGAATTCTGAGATTAAATTCAGAATTATGAGATTAAAGTCAGAATTCTGAGAATAAAGTCAGAATTCAAATATTTTTTTCACCAGTGGCCCTAATACTCTTCCGTACACATAACAGTTCATTATGCAAGGTCTTCATACACCCGTGATAATATAGTTATGTATATTAGATTGCATTTCTGTCATTAGATAATTCTAAAAGTTACACACTACACCTTTAATTCTTTCCCTGCCAGTGACGAGTTTTTCCGGAAATCCATATTTCCGCTATTATCCACCAGGTGCCGCTCTTCCCCAACTTATAAAACGTAAAGGTAACTTCTAATTCCAAACAGTTCAAACTCTGTGTTTGTTTGATTATCGTTCTGAATCTGATTCTTTACAAAAATGCAATTATCTCAACCTTTTGCTTTGATAGGTGATAAAAAGAGGTAGGATGAAATGTTGTTGTTTTGTTTTAAAGCATATATAATATTTCATTTAATATATTGTATGTTTCTATATTTAAAGAAGAACATTTTCTGGAAGGCATTAAACTTTTGTGAAAATCATAAAAAAATCCTGGCAACTTTAAAAAAATAAACGCTGGCGGGGAAAGAGTTAAGTGCTATAATTGGGTCCCCAGTAATTCTGTCAACCTAGAGAACATGCAAGCATGTGAAATTTGGCACCCCTTGTGATGTCAGAAGGAAATAATACCATTAAAGGGCCCATATTCCACTTACTTTTTGGAGCCATTGTACACATGCATGTGTTTATCATAATGTCAACAACCATAGATTCACAGAAATAGCTAAAAATATAAGAGCAGCTTAATACTGAATAACTATACATGCAGATTCCGAATTGGTGGGTTTCTAGAAAGCTGTCAGGTTTACCTTTTCACCTTTCAGTCCAGCGAGGCCACTTGGACCTGGATCTCCCTGTAAAGTGTGCATGAAAATCAGAAAGAGAGAAATGAGAATAAGATAGAAACACAAAATAGAGAAAGGCATTTCACTGCATATTCTCTTGTTTAACACTTAGTTAACCTAACCATGGCTGATTAATTCCCCAATCTGTCGTTACAATCATTTATTAAAAGAGCTTATGCCTGAGGCTTATTTCTGAAAAAGACACATGGATTTACACAGATCAGGATTGTCTGGGATTACGCATGAGACAGTATATGCATCCATGCATAATCCTATGCAACCACTGAAGTGGAAATCAGAAACACTGCACTGCATTGTAATTTACTGCATTTCAGGACGCCATGTGAATATTTCCAAAATGCTGTCTGCAAGGATTTTTATGATTTATGCACTTGGCAAAACTTTTGTCCAAAGCAACTTACACATCAGTATGTACAGTATGTTGCCTGTTTCATGAATTTAGGGACCATCTCTAAAGTTATACTGTACACATTTCAATGGGTGCATCCCAATTCAGAGGCTGCGGCCTTCCAAGGCCGTATTTGAATGCCAATGATGTCACCAACCCGCGACAAAGGCTGTCCCAATTCGAAGGGTCCACATGTAAGCCTGTGTGGCCTTTCCCCCCCCTGAAACCCAGCATCCATAGATGTACCCTTCACAACCTTGGCTATCCCAAGATTCAATGGGTATTTTGAAATAAAAATTCAAAACTGTAGTTAAAAAAGTGTATATTTTGCAAATTAAAAGTCCTTGTCACTGTTTTACTATTATAAATGATGTTTTAGTGATGTTAATTAATATTATTGCTGTAATATTGTGCGTGTTGCGTTTTGCTTTTGTAAATTTTTACGGTTGGTGAATTTTACATACTGTTGGGTGGTCTAATCTGCATCAATGTGTCATATTTTCTAAAATAAAATAAAGAAATATCCATATTTATTTTTAAAAGTCTGATCTCAGGTCTCAGCTTTTGTGTCTCGCTGACAAGCGAAGTGGGCGGAAACAACAAGTGACGCAACTCCCCCCGTAGGCTAGACCGTCTCATTTCAGTTCGCTTCGTGGACTTCAGAGGCTTTATTCTTCAAAAACCGAGCCTTGTCTTCACAGTCCGTGGCCTTAAAAGGATCCAGACCCTGTATTGGGATGCACCCTATGTTCGGTTGCATTTAACAGTTTATTTTAATAAATATCAAAAATCTAAAAAGTGTGATCTTTACAGCTTGAGCGAATCCCTGCTCCATGTAAAATCGAATTTGTTCATGCATGCTAATTTCGCTAAATATGCTTTTGCTGTCTCCAAACCAAACAACATGTTCTATTGAGTATACATACGCTTTAATCACGTCAAAAGTAATCAGGTCAAAAAATCCATCTTCTGTTTTGTTAAGATTGCAAGAAAACTACTTTTGTTATGTCGAGTTCACAAGAAAGTTAAGTCGTGATCATAAATCAGCTCTACATATATTATTATCAGGTCATATTATTAACCTGCTCTCCTTTCTGTCCAAAACCAGGATCTCCTTTCTCTCCCTTCCAAGCTTTATTCAGAATGCCTGCAGGGAGCTCTCCAAAGGCAGCGCAGCCAGTACAAGGTTCACCCTATGAAACAGAAGCAAAAACTTTTTGATGCAAAATTAAGTTACAATACCACACACTTCACAACAGTTGAAATATTTTTCATCTTGCTCATTTACACTTCAAACTACTGCACATGGTCACCTTTTCACCTCTGGCTCCATTTGCTCCTGGTTCCCCCTGCGAAAGAATCACAGACACGACTTGTAAGACACAGTCTGTAAGACTACGGTGTGACACTTTCAGCTATTCAGCACTCTGAATTTTAATGAAAAATGCAGGACGACTTTTAGTCTGGAATACATGATGCAATGCCCTGTAGTTGTCACAACATGCATTTGCTGACTTTTGAGTAAAAGCTCTCCAACCGGAAACAGCTGTCGACATAAACTTCTATTTCATTGTCTTTGTGTGTGATTGTGTACTTTGGATTGCATTTGCAAATGTTTTCCTGGAAATGCGTAACAAATAGTCCAGTGCCAAAGGTGGTCATTTGATGAAGCATAGTCCAAAGTCTGACAACTTCATTACAGTATGTTTTATATTAAAAGTTTCACATTTTTAACTGGATCTTTTTAAAGTCAGTGTAAACAAACTGTTAGTCCTTCCCTAGTCCAAAACACTACACAGGCTTATTGGAATTACGCCCATCTGCCTACATTTCTGCATACACTCAAAACCTAGCAGCTGAAATATTGCTGCATCTTTTGGTTGGAGTGTCCACTAGAGGCACTAATGCAGGTTTATTCAAGGTTACAAAGTAGACATTAACGCCATATATTTTTCTGTTCAAGCTTGTGTGACTTTGGCAGATAAATGTTTGATGTTGTTAGTGTCAGGATTGATCGTGTTCTTGTCCCTAGACATGATTTAAAACCCACCTTCATAATTATCATCCTCAAGGTAAAAGAAATCGCAATAGCTTTGTTAATCTCAATAAGACATACAATTATAGCACAAACACATACATAATTTAATACTTATTTTTTAGGGTTTGTTAAAATCAAAACGCTATTTATGAGCCATCTAACAGTAATGGCTTAGCAAACACAGCCAATTTTCCTTTACACATTAAGCAGATGCTTTAATCCAAAGCTATTACCTTTGATCAGGTTACACATTTGATCCCTATCTGTGTTTCCTGAAAATCGAAACCTGTGACCTTTGCAGTGCCACAATATAACAGAAACACATGATAACACCAATAATGATGTGTCCTAATATAATTATCATGCAGATGATTTATGAGTTTTAGGATGTAGTAAACAGGGTAAACACACACCTTCTCCCCTGCTTTGCCACCCAATCCTGGAGGACCCTTTAAAAGAAGAAGCAGATTAAAATATCAGTCTCTCTAATCATGACACTAATGTCATCTCCGCTAACCGCGACTACCCCACTGCATTTAAACCATCATATTCTCCCTCCCACACGCTCCATTTCAGTCCCTTAACTAGATATGAGGAATAGATTGTGACGGTATTGGAAATCTTTAAAGAGAAATGCGAACAAGCATATTATAGAGCGCCGCACAGAATCCTCTTGGTCTAAATTTATCCATAAGGAAAAGAGGGAAAACTTTTAATGGGCCGAAAAGGTCCTTACTTTAGTCAATGAGTAAAACTGCATCTGACACTACTAACAGAGTGAAATGACCTATAGTTTAAGGTACCGTATAAAAAGACTGTGTGAATTTCATGGGCAATAGGAGCGAGTCGTGGTCCCTGAAGTTATAATGAAGCGTGATAGAATATCTGTTCTCTATGAAAGGGTAGCAGAACAGGGACAGCATTACTCATTCAATACAACAACAGCAGGCGGAGAGGAGCTCGCTGATCGTCGGCTTATTTCATCAAGCTTGGCATAAATATGGTGCGTCCGCTAGGTTGAACAGCTTCGTCAGCAAGTTCTTTTCGCAATGATAAAGCATCCGCCATGCAGCAAAACATACTAAAATGAAATTAGAGTATTGGGTGTTAACAGAAGTTCCAGGACGTTACCCTAAGGCTTTTGTTCAGACAGGCAGCAAAGAATCTTTTTTTTGCTTATCCAACTTAAATTTGTTTAGTTGGTTGTAGAGCATAAAAAACTTGGCACATCTTGCAATGTGCTGTATTGACTATACCCAGATGAATATTTAATTCCTAAGTGGCTGCCGTTTCACAGCTCAAAAACCGTGTTTCATTTAAATAACCACTTTAATACATTATGGGGAGGTTTCCTGAACAGGGCTTATCCTAGTGACTAGCTCAGACTAAAAGGTATGTTTAGGCTGCCGTAATTTAAAAGCACCTTTGAAATTTCATATATCAGTGGTGTTGTTTTGTCGTAAGATGGCCACCAGTATTGTTGTTTGTTAGGTTTGTTCGTTAAAACTACTTAAATTAAATGACAACTACTGGAATTTATTAAATTAAACTTTGATTTAAACATTTAGTAAATGTTGAAATGAACATTAAACGATATCAATAAATGCTGTAGAAGTATTGCTCATTGTTAGTTTATTTAATCTAATGGGTGATTCTCATGAAATACAGACTTAGAAGGTGGCCAGCATCAGAATTTTTAAAAAGCCCTTGAAGCCAATTTTTTTTTTGCACATATAAGATTAAGGTCTGAACTTAGTGTAACCATTATTTTTTCTATAGAATTATTTACATTTTTTAGATTATCATTATCAAAAATTATCATTACCGCAACATGATATTACATTAAATATATGCATTTACAAACTCACGTTTCAACCAAAAAGTTGTCTAGGTACTATGAACAACAAAATTTCAACTTTTATCTGGAGAGAAAAAATAAGAACTGCTTACCTGGTAGTAGGGCTGTCACTTTTGTGAAAAAATCATTTTTGATTTTTAATATATAAGTGTTCATTGAATCGATTGTAAAATCGATTTTCCATGTCTAAAAAGACGTTTCCACCTTCAACGCCAAATAACGGACAAATGTAAAGAGACAAATGTCCTCCATTTTCTTTGCAAAACACTAGATACAGCGATTGAAAGCGTGAAACTATAGGTGCGTAAAATTGCTGGGTATTTTCTGTCTAGCTTTCGCTACGCCTACTGCACTTTCAGAATTCTTTATTTTCTTTTTCTGCTTTTTTGTAAGTTTGTTACTATTTAATTGTTTAATTCTTTTCAAATTAATAGTATACATATTTGGTTAAAATCGATTACCTATTTTCATTTTCGAAACTTTTTTTGGTTGGTCCAATCGATTGTGCAATCGATTTTCGAATGAAAAGTGACAGCCCTACCTGGTAGCCATCTTGAGTGTCACAGTCAATTATGTTCCTTCCAACAATTTTTAGCTTCATGAGGGCTTAAGCAATGATTGAAAATTGTTGCGGAGGATGAGAAAATTGGTCTTGGACACATTTATATTCCTTATTATTGTCTCTACATTTACCAATGATCACCAAATACCACATGTTTCTTTACTGTGAATGTTTATAGTATGACATGCACTGAAGCGTTTTATTTTTTAGATTTTTAATTATAAATATTTCCATGTCAAAGAACCCAAATCCAGTCATGGACATGGTTGCGGTAATAAAAAATGTTCCCTTAAATGTGAAAAAAACAAAGCAAAATTGGTTTGTATGATGTAAAATAGTACGTGAAGAGATGTTTGTAACTGTATGCTTCTTATTTTGATACTCTTACTTTGCATTTACTTTTTTATCAAAATGTTTCATGACACCTCATAAGTCTAATTTAGAGAATCACCCTAATACATTAAGTAATGTAAACAAATACAACCTTATTGTAAAGTGTTACCAAGTAATCTGAAATGGGTAAATTTGATTAGGCATGCTTGAGTTTATAGTGAAATCTTCAATAATATTAGCTTTTCTTTGCAGATTTGTCAAATCTGAGCTAAGTTTGTAACATTAATGAGATCTGTTTTGAAACTCTTATTGAGGCATTTGTGACTCTGGACCACAAAACCACTCATAAATGTTTTTTTTTTTTTTTTTTGAACACTAAAATTAAATTTCTATTGATTTCTATTGAATAGCACTTTTGGGAATACTTCGACTCGGCGCAGTAACACCCTCCCTCTCCCATTATGAGAGTGAGAAGGGGAGCGGACTTTTAAATAGGAAAAACGTTGATGTGTTTGGTCACTTCTAACTTTATCTCTAAATGGTACCATTGAATGAATGGGGCTAAGCTAAATGCTATCGAAGCGTCGCAGCGCGCTCCAGCGCTTACATGCACGCACACAGATGATAGAGGGATGTATCAACAATTCTTAGTTAAGGTAATAACATATTTTAATATTGAAAATGAGTAGACTATTCATTTAATAGTGAGCGATGTGGCATGCACTACAAAGTGAAGAGAAAAAGTTGACTAGTGAGCATTTCCAAATGCAACATATACATAAATGTGTTAATACAGTAACGCCATCAATGATAAACTCACAGGTGGACCCGGATCTCCTTTGCCTGGGGCCCCTGGTTCTCCTTTAGGCCCCGGTTTGCCCTGAAGGGTCAAAGTGTTGCTAGATTCTGGAGAGGTCACTGGACACGCTTCACATGGTTCTCCCTGAGAAAAAATGAAAAAATAATAAAAATAATTACAGCACACGCAGGCGACAAAACACATTTTATACCATTAAGATTATCCAAATATTCACCATAGTTTAGGGTAGTAACAAATTGTTCTAAATCTGAAATTCAGATGTTGCTTCAGCTTACCTTCTCTCCTTTATGTCCCAAGGGGCCTCTTGGACCCTGTCAGCAAAACAAAACACACTATTGGGTATGCATGAAGATTACCGCTGCAAAAGCTCATTGAGTTGCAAATGCAAATGATGTGCTGATAGCTGCAGCGGTAATAAAACTCATTATAGTGTTGATGATAGTAAATGCATTTTGTTCCTTACAGCGATAGAACAATCAGGATACCGCTTAAAGCGTAGGATAATCAGGTTCTTATGCCTTATCAATTCAACACATGCCTTCGTTTTACATTATTTCTCTATAGGTCTATATGAGAAAATGTGCACTTACTGGATCGCCTGGATTTCCATCTTTACCAGGTATACCAGAATCCCCCTAGATGCACAGAGAATGCAATTATCATACAAAACATTACAAGAGACAGAACGTGAGAGCTAATGGTAAGTTTAACATAGATGTGTTTCCATCGTCAGGCCAAGCAGTTCTAAGTAACAAGTACGATTTTAATGCACAGCCTAATACTGTGAAAAAACATTTCCAGCATGTACACTGTAAAATCACCACTTAAAAAGGTCCTAATATGTTTCATTTACAGTAGCCTTTGAGGTACTAATGTGAACTCTTTTTGAAAGGGTACCACCCCAGTGACAGCTACAAAGATTATTTTTTAACCATTTTTTTCCGATGGTGTATCCTGATTTAGCTATTTAAAATGAAAGTTTGTTAAACTTACTTTGTCCCCTTTAGATCCTGAAGGACCATCGGATCTCTGTAATAATGTTTAAGGGTTAAGAGCAAACAAAAACTTAGCATCAGAACTGTGTTTACAAAGCATGCATACTGTAAAGAATAGAAATGTATCATAATCATATTCCTTTCTAATTTTTGGAGTACAAACCGAAATTAATTAATATTGAATACTAGAAAACTATGCAACTGTTTGTTTGAGCACTTTTAAAAGAACTAGATACTATGTAACTTATCTTGAATGGATAGTTCACCCAAAAATCATTATTTACTCACCGTCAAGTTGTTACAAACCTGTATACATTTCTTTGTTTTGCTGAACACAAATGAAGATATTTGTAATCAAGCAGGAATCAGGAACACTATTGACTTCCATAGTAGGAAAGAAAAATACTAAGGAAGTCAATGGTGCTCAAAATCTGTTCAGATACATACAAACATTGCTTAAAATATCTTCCTTTGTGATCATTTATACAGGTTTGGAACAACGTGATGGTAAGTAAATGTTGACAGAATTTTCATTTTTGGGTGAATTATCCCCTAAAAAAAACTTTATTTCTTATATTCTCAGACAATTTGTCTCCTCACTTGCTGTTATCCATTAAGTTATATATTAGAGTGTTATTATAACACTATTTCTGCAGACTGACTTGTCAATAAACTTAAACATTTTTTTTTTCATTTAGCCAAAACTTTTATCTAAAGAGACTAAGAGAGTAAGTAACACTATACAGTACAGTACAAAGAATATGTCCATCCAATTGTTATACATCAAAACTACTATACAGTATAAAGGCCTACCGTATATGTAGAAAACTATAAATAAGTAAAAGTTCTCACAGGTGATGCTGGTCCAGGAGGCCCTGGGGGTCCCGGTTCTCCAGCAAGCCCCTCTGGTCCAACTGGACCAGGAACGCCCTGTCAAATCAATAGCACATCAGCAATAGATCAGAAAAAATAAAGGTAGTGATATCACAAAACCCAACTAGAGTTCATATATGACTAACTAGAAATACAATTGAAATAAATGAAATACCCTAGAAATTCTCTTAAAGAGCACCTAATACATAAAACGTTAATTTGTGTATTTGCTATAATATAATGTGTTTACATGGTATGTGGTTCAAAAAACATATTATTTTCCACATACCGTACATTATTGTTGCTCCTCTATGCTTTTATTTTGCCTCTATTTTTTGCCATATTGAAGTCTCTTGTGGCATATATAGGGTTGCCTACTGTCATTATGAAATACAGGACAAAAGATGGGCTACCGCAGCAGTGCGGATATGGTTTTGTGTGAATATACAGTGTATTGCTTTAAGCCAGTGGTTCTCAATTCCAGTCCTCGGGACCCCCCTCCCAGATCATTTTAGATGTCTCCATATATATAAACACCTGATTCAGTTCATCAGCTTGTTAGTGTGTTAATTAAGGAGCCTGATGAGTTAAATCAGGTGTTTCATATGAGGAGACATCTAAAACATTCTGGAAGGGGGGTCCCGAGGACTGGAATTGAGATACAATGCTTTAAGCCATTTGTTAAAATGACAGCTAATCTCCTCATTTATAACTCTTATGCCTACAACATATGTTAGGTTTGTTAATAGTTTGTTAATTTACTGCTTTACTTTTAACACAGTCCTTTAATTGAACCATTACCTTTTTTATCTGTCTAAAACAAAACACTTGTAACTCGCGCCCTAAGGGTTAAAAAACGTGATCTCCTTCATGTTAATCTACATGTGACTATTAAAAAAAATATAAATCTCAAAAAAATAGATTTTGTAGTTTGCAGAGTCAACATTAAATACTTTAATTAACAGGCTGTAATTCGCGCACAAGAACGTCCAAGCAAAGTTGGAAATGTTTTTTGGGTCATTTCAGATTTAGGGCCAAACGTATTATATCACCCTCTGTAATGTACACTTGAGGTGGTCTGTGATTGGATGACAGGTGTTGGTGATCATTCTCAAGTGTTGCTGCTTGTTCGACTTCATGTGGCGCCACAAGAACCGACAGGGGGATGACATCAAAGTACAGCGAGAACATTTCTATAGCAGTCTCCTCTGTTAGATTTTTCGTTTCCCTCTCAAAAGATTTCGATGTCATCTGCCCCTTGGTTCTTGTGGTGCCACATAAACTTTAACAAACCCATTGTATAAGTGGTTAGATCAGCGTAGCAGTCAAAACACGGGACGCGGGTGATCACGTACGGGAAAAATCAATTACCCCCCAAAAAAACCCAGGCTGTGCAAAGACTCGTACCTAGCTGTTTTATTTTTTTAGACCACGAACTAAAAGGCTTGCCAAACTTCGTCATTTTGCTAAGCCAAGTCAATCTCCATTTGTCTTTTACGCCTTTATCGATCTTCAAATCAAGGGGGTCTTCCTGCTGCTGCATTATAAGTGTGTCCATGCTAGCTGAAATAAAGTTTTACCTCAACTTAACATGCTACAGTCAGAAAACCCGGAGTGGATCCGGAGCGTAGTGATTACAGAACGCTTACAGTGGAGAGAAAAAAAACGTGTTTTCGCTCCACTCCAGGCTTTAATCACAATCGCAGTCCCACTTAGCAAGCTGAATAAACGTCATTTTTATGAAAAGTGAATTAAATAATTTTGAAATCTGTCGTAGACCCGCAGCAATTATCGGAAATCCGTCGTAGCTACAGAGAACTTTAATTCATGTGATCAATCAACTTTACCAACCGGGCTTGAGCATAACAGATTGGTAAGGTAAAGATACTAAAACATAAAACCATGGGATTTGTACCTTTGCATATCATTAACACGTACTAATACACACTTATACATCAAGGGTCTGTAAAATCGTGAATTGGAAAATAGGTGCTCTTTAAATGAATCCTAAATGCAGTGACAGTGGATCAGTTAGCTTTACCTTTTGTCCTTTAGGGCCCACCACACAAACAGGATTAGCTCGACCCTGTAACAGTCAAAGCCAATAAAGGATCATTAGTCTGAGATCTTTTAAAGGCTCCTGGCATTAACACACGTACAAAAAAACTGCAGCAAGAATAAAACCAGTCAGTTTACCAGTAACTCGGGGCTAAACCGATAAACAGTTTTAAAGCAAATTCTAGATATGCATTTTCCAGCTAATGTGTATTCCTCATCCCTTTAGCATGGTTTGTACGCTATATAGAATAGAAAAGATTAAGCTTAATGTGATCCGACTATCCATTTAAAAGAATCAATGAGGTTGTATTGATTTGTGAGTCTTTGTTGGCTTATGTAATCTTTGTAGCATTAAGTAGACTTAACACCTAAAAAGATATCTAATAAGAAGACATAGCAGCAGTTACTCCAGGGTAAGCTGCCTTTCCAGCAGGGAGCCACTATGAACAACAGAACAAGAACAAGACACTTGTATTCACTTGTATTCACTTAAATATGTGCAAAGAGAGAGACATGTGATAGATGTTATATTTGTACACTCCTGCAGCGAGAAATATTAACATGTCTTTGAACTCTGAAAGAGACCTGGAAGCTAATGCATATATGATGTAAATGAAGAGGGCATAAATATTAACATGTACGCGATTCACTGTACATGCATTCCACTTACATCTTTTCCGGGATTTCCAGACGGACCTGGGGCTCCAATCTCCCCTTTCTGGCCTTTGTATCCCTGAAGATAGAGAACATGACAAAGAAACAGAGAGAAATAAGTATGAAGATACAGTATAACATACTCATATATGACTGTACTAAATTGCTTTCTTTACCTTCACACCTATAGCTTCACCCCAATTGGTTGGCAGACCCTGCCAAGAGAAGAATGGGTGAATCAATAGCCATAAACAGTATCAAGATATCCCCCTACTTCAGTAAAGCCTGTTGAACAAAAATTCGATCACTGAACTGTTTCTTCAGACAGGACAACAAACACTTACTGATTCGCCCTTCTCTCCTTTCTCCCCCTTAGAACCTTCTGAGCACTGAAAAGAAAGATGCACGTCATCCAAGTTACATACAAAAGGGTCAAAAGGTATCAAGACACATAGAAAATTTAGGATTCAAAATCTAATTTAAACCTGGAATAGATTTATGATTTTAAAATGTATAACAACGACATGTAATGATGTAAAAAGCATAACAAAGACATGTTATGATATTAAATTTATAGACATGTTTGGTTATGTAGAATAAATGTATAACAAAGACATGTTACAATGCAGTATAAATGTATAGCAAAGACATGTTATAATACAAATTTATAGACATGTTAGGTTATGAAGAATAAATGTATAGCAAAGACATGTTATAATACAAATTTATAGACATGTTAGGTTATGAAGAATAAATGTATAGCAAAGACATGTTATGATGCAGAATAAATGTATAGCAAAGACATGTTATGATGCCGAATACATGTATAGCAAAGACATGTTATGATGCAGAATAAATGTATAGCAAAGACATGTTATGATGCAGAATAAATGTATAGAAAAGACATGTTATAATACAAATTTATAGACATGTTAGGTTACGAAGAATAAATGTATAGCAAAGACATGTTATGATGCAGAATAAATGTATAGCAAAGACATGTTATGATGCATAATTAATTTATAGCAAAGACATGTTATGATGCAGAATAAATGTATAGCAAAAACATGTTATAATACAAATTTATAGACATGTTAGGTTATGAAGAATAAATGTATAGCAAAGACATGTTATGATGCAGAAGAAATGTATAGCAAAGACATGTTATGATGCATAATACATTTATAGCAAATAAATGTTATGATGCAGAATAAATGTATAACAAAGACATGTTATAATACAAATTTATATACATGTTAGGTTATGAATAATAAATGTATAGCAAAGACATGTTATGATGCAGAAGAAATGTATAGCAAAGACATGTTATGATGCAGAATAAATGTATAGCAAAGACATGTTATGATGCATAATACATTTATAGCAAAGACATGTTATGATGCAGAAGAAATGTATAGCAAAGACATGTTATAATACAAATTTATAGACATGTTAGGTTATGAAGAATAAATGTATAGCAAAGACATGTTATGATGCAGAATAAATGTATAGCAAAGACATGTTATGATGCAGAATAAATGTATAGCAAAGACATGTTATGATGCAGAATAAATTTATAGCAAAGACATGTTATGATGCAGAATAAATGTATAGAAAAGACATGTTATAATACAAATTTATAGAAATGTTAGGGTATGAAGAATAAATGTATAGCAAAGACATGTTATGATGTTAAATGTAAAGCAAAGCCATGTCATGATGCAACATGTGTATCAAAGACATGTTATGATGCAGAATAAATGTATAGCAAAGACATGTTATGATGCAGAATAAATGTATAGCAAATACATGTTATGATGAAGAATAAATGTATAACAAAGACATGTTATGATATTAAATTTATAGACATGTTTGGTTATGTAGAATAAATGTATAACAAAGACATGTTACGATGCAGAATAAATGTATAGCAAAGACATGTTATGATACTAAATTTATAGACATGTTAGGTTATGAAGAATAAATGTATAGCAAAGACATGTTATGATGCAGAATAAATGTATAGCAAAGACATGTTATGATACTAAATTTATAGACATGTTAGGTTATGAAGAATAAATGTATAGCAAAGACATGTTATGATACAGAATAAATGTATAGCAAAGACATGTTATGACGCAGAATAAATGTATAGCAAAGACATGTTATAATGCAGAATAAATGTATAGCAAAAAATTGTTATAATACAAATTTATTGACATGTTAGGTTATGAATAATAAATGTATAGCAAAGACATGTTATAATACAAATTTATAGACATGTTTGGTTATGTAGAATAAATGTATAGCAAAGACATGTTATGATGCAGAATAAATGTATAGCAAAGACATGTTATGACGCAGAATAAATGTATAGCAAAGACATGTTATGACGCAGAATAAATGTATAGCAAAGACATGTTATAATGCAGAATAAATGTATAGCAAAGACATGTTATGACGCAGAATAAATGTATAGCAAAGACATGTTATAATGCAGAATAAATGTATAGCAAAGACATTATGATGCAGAATAAATGTATAGCAAAGACATGTTATGATGCAGAATAAATGTATAGCAAAGACATGTTATGATGCAAAATTAAATGTATAGCGAGACACGTTATGATGCAGAATAAATGTATAGCAAAGACATGTTATGATGCAGAATAAATGTATAGCAAAGACATGTTATGATGCAGAATAAATGTATAGCAAAGACATGTTATAATACAAATGTAAAGACATGTTAAGTTATGAAGAATAGATGTATAACAAAGACATGTTATGATGCAGAATAAATGTATAGCAAAGACATGTTATGATGCAGAATAAATGTATAGCAAAGACATGTTATAATACAAATGTAAAGACATGTTAAGTTATGAAGAATAGATGTATAACAAAGACATGTTATGATGTTAAATATAAAGCAAAGCCATGTCATGATCAACCTGATCTCACGAATTTCCGTGGCATAGTCACGGAATTTTGTGCTCATTTTTCCGTGGCATTCTCACGGATCTCCCCATTTTTCGTGGCCCTGCTACGGACTGTCTTTTTCGTGGCATTCTCACGGATTGGTTACTCAACTGTTTTGTCCTATTTTCTTACCATTTTCGCTTCGCTTTAGGGTTAGATTTACATGAAATTACATCCCTACCCAAACCCAACTCTAACCTCAACGCCAGGCGACAATTGTTTAAAGTTTAGAAAATATAAAAGAATAAATCAGAAAAAATAGTATAAACCAATAGTTAAAGTGACATACTAATGCAAACACCAAATCTAACCCTAAACCGAAGCGAAAATGGTTTGAAAACAGGAAAAAGCAGTCGAGCAACCAATCCGTGAGAACGCCACGGAAAAAGACAGTCCGCAGCAGGGCCACGGAAAAACGCGGAGATCCGCGAAAACGCCACAGAAAAACAAGCACAAAATTCCGTGACTATCCCACGGAACTTTGTGAGATCATGTTGTCATGATGCAACATGTGTATCAAATACATGTTATGATGCAAAATGTTAAACAAATACTTTTTCATGCAAAGTATAATGCTGACAAGCTATTGTGAAGACGAAAACATCTTTAATTAGAAAAAGGCTAAATGGTTTCATTCCACCAGTGGTTTCAGACTTTTGGACCTGACTATACATTAAGCAATTTTAATTTCAAACAAGACAGTTCATTTATAACTTTAATGGTGGTAGTCAATGCCAGAGAGGTAATTTCTCTTTCAACTTACTCGTCCAGGAACTCCAGCAGAAGTGCAGTCCAAACCCTGCAAAATCAAACAATTCACAATGGATAAGGAAAAGTAACCAACAAAATAAATCACAGTCATAAACACTATTGTACAGTTAGTCAAGTAACAAAGTTTCATGCTTTTAAATGCCACATATCAACCTCCATCATGAAAACTTTCTACTATTGTCCTCACAGAGGGTCATTTATGAATGTTATTAATGCACTAAGAAATGATGCCAATAATAATGAAAGACTCGAGTAGTTGGCCAAGCAGAATCACTGGCACAAAATCTACTTCCTAATGAGGCATTTGTTAAATATGCCAACATAAATAGCACTGCAATCATTTATTCTCAACATGCCTGCACAGGAGGTGATAGCAAATTTTGCACACAAACATGTGCGTTCCTTCGCTTGCTTTTAATGCAATATCTTACCCGTTCTCCTTTATCTCCTTTGGAGCCTTTCTGACCAGCATAACCCTCCTGGATTACCTGCAATACAATAAATAGTTCATTGGAGGTACACCATAACCATCTATAACTACATCAGACATTTTCCATGCTAGAAAAAACAGTGTGCTTACTGTAAAATCATTTTCAGAATTATGTATACATGCAAAACTTGAACCGAGCATGACACGTTAAGCAAAATGATGTGGTTGAGGCACGGATCAATTCTGGGCACCGTGCAAAAACATCTGCCACTGTTTAGGAAATCTCAGCATGTCCCTACAGCTACTGTAAATCTGGGCACAATGCATTAAAAGTATTACAGTGAATCTGTGGGCGAGTGCATGGGCAGCTGTATTTTATAAACCAGCTTATGTTTATCAAACACTTCAAAAGCAGCAGAAAGTCTTGCCAACCTTTTTAACATTCTTTAAGTGCGGTGGAGTCTTGCCGAGAGTTGTGATAAATGTCCTTATTCCAAGGGCAGATAACAGTGGACGTGGCACTCATGCGCACGCATGCATGCAAAACCTGCAGACTACCTACGCATTGCACATGCTGCATATACAGTATGACATACTGAATGTGTATACCCACACTCGATTCCTCACTGAGCAATACACACCCTGCGCACTGGGAAAAAGAAAAAAAAAACAATTTGTTCCTGCATGCTGCAATTTTTTCTGGGGTGCATGTGTGATTTTTGATTATATATTGCATCCATCTCCATCCATTGTGTGGATGAAGGAATACACCAGCTTTGCTTTTGTTGCTGTGACATATGTTGGCCTGTAGGTGGCAGTGAAACATTACGTTACACTGCATAGGAACACAGGACCTGGGGCGCGTGCACGACGACCATGGCTGCGTATCATTTGCCTGCTGCATTTCTCTCAAGGGAGACAAAGATCAATAGGAACAGAAGAATCCTCACGGCAATGCTTTCCGATGGCAGCTGCACAGCTACAAAGGAGGGAGGGACACGCGGAGCGAAATAAGTTATAAATGGCTGCTAGTTTTTAGCGGAAGAGCTCAATTAAAACCAAATCTACCACTCGCTGTGTGTCAGTAAGTCCTGCTTAGCCAACAGGCAGTTAACGTATGTTGATGTGGTGAGGTAGAGCGAGGGAGGGGAAGGGGTCTGCTCCTGTGCCGTTCTGAATCTCTGGACGGTTGGCTCACGGCTGGACTGATTCATACTTTCCAGAGGTGCACGCTGAGCCGATCAATCTATTCACAGGAGCGAATAGATTCTTGGTAGAGACTATACTGTCGTAAAAAAGAATTAGTGAGATTGCATTGTTGAAACATGTGACACTACCAGGTCACTTAACTTCCTTAACACTTAAATAGCATCATTAAACCAGTGCTGCTAACCAATATAAAGCATAAATTACAACGCTGGACTTTGAAGCAGGGTGTAAACCTATCCAATATTTTGAGGTTTTCTATCACTAATTAGTTTTTGCCTCATGATGTTTTCTTGGAGCTGTGCACATCGATCCATTGTTTATTTGAGAGCGATCTTAAAAGCACAAAAGCCCCACTCCCATCACACACATATACTGGCATTTTCAGGCTTTGCATTTCAATTGAAAGCAGGTTAATGCCTTTTTATTGAATACGCCAGAAGAAGAGATTTCGGGTGGGTGCGGAGAGGGAACAGGAGCGGCAAACTGATGGGAGTTTTGTATGCGGCACATGGGCGGCGTTCTCGTATCGTGCCAGAGAAGCACATATACCTACCAAAAGCAAATCCCTTCAGATAAAAGCAGTACTATAGCGCATAAAATGCTCTGCTATCAGAAGCAAATTATCAATGTCTTTGTCAGGGTCCATTGTCAATGTTCTTCTCACTGCAACACAGCGTGCTGAATTGGATGGAGCCAGCCTGCAGTGTCTTGCTTCTTGTTTACCTGTTAGGAGCTTTATCATTCGAGCCTGTCTAGTCCTGTTTATGACATGGAAAAAAAAGAGATTTTTCTGTTGACTTACTTTTTCAGCCAGTTCCTTGGATCCAAAGAATGTCAGTAGAGCATTAAAAACAGAGAAATGGAGAGAAAAGAAGGTGAGATTTACAATAACACAGTGATGGTCGTAACCCCATGTGCTTAGAGCTATCATATCACATTTAAAGCTCACATAACACACGCTGTTTCTGCTTATCTCATGTTAATTTTGAGTAACTATAGAGTAGTTTTACATCCTTCATATATCCAAAGAGTCTTTAGTTTTTGGTGATTCCACAGTTTAGGGCTCACTTTGTGAAACATAAGACTGCAAAAATTAATCTTCACGAAGAAAGCCATAGTTCTCAGGTTAACATCATAATAAAAACTGGGATAAAGCTGTGTGAAAGGCAGGATAAATCTGGAAATTGTAATCTAGTAAACTTTGATCAAAGTTGAGTTGATGTACGTATGTAACACTCAGCGCGAAGGCAGGGAGACTCCCATTTACGATATGATTTAATGATTGATACATGACTAAATGTTTAGGTTCCTTTCAAACCTACGTTAAAAGTGTACCCGTTAAATATTAATACTGCAGTAAAAGAGTTTATTTTGATCATGATCGCTGGATAATTCTGTCATTTGCGATGTTACAGAGTTCAACGTCTTCACGTATTGACGTATTTGCGAGGTACCTTTGCAAATGATTCGTAAAGTCATACCTCTGCAATTCTTTGATCGATTGTGTTCAGGGTTCCCACGCCTTAGTTAACTTCAAATTCAAGGATCTTTCAAGGACTTTCCAGGTCCAATACCCTCAAATTCAAGGACTAAATGTGGGGACACATTTCAAGTGAGAGCGAGGTTACATCGTGTTACCTTTTAAGATAAATTGTTACAGTTCACTTTCGAGGAAACTTGCGCTGCGTCACTGCGGTGACACTTTGGGGACGCCTCCAGTGGCAACTGCGTCTGAATGTGTATATAAAATTCAACCAATGGTGAGGCTTAACGACAGAGACAGGGAGCCAGGAAGTATATCGCTATCTGAAATATTGCCGAAGACGGCGTTACAGGGACGCAGGAAGTATGGCAAGGGAGACGCAGCGTCTCGTTCCCTTCTAAGGAGACGTACGTTTTCATGTGTCAAACACAACTATGCAAACAAACATTTTGCTATGAATCAACATTCACATACAGAAGATATAAGCATTTAAAGCAAACAGTTAGCACGTGTTTTTTTTTTTTTTTTAATTATCCTACCCTTTTTTCCAGAAAACTTCTTGCATAAAATAGATTCAAGCACTTTTAATTATCTGTATCTATGTATGTATATTTTCAAAAACTTCCCAGGGCATTAAATTTTTTCACCCATATTCACAAACTTTCAAGGATTTCAAGGACCCGTGGGAAGCATGTGTGTTTTAGAAGTACTGTATGCTCAAAACTCTAATGACAGTAATGTGATCGCTGATGCGCTGGTAGAGAGAGAGAGACAGAGAAAAAGAGAGACCGCGGCTCTGTAGTAATGATCGATGTTATTTGAAGTCGGCTCTTAAAGATAAAAATATCAGAGCAAGCTATTACGTGACTATTATACACATTTTTCAGGATGTCTTGCAACCCAATGGCAACTTGTCCAAGACCCGTACTGGGTCGCGACACGGGGGTTGAGAATGCTCTTTCAAGATGAACCCCCTAGCAATGATCTGACTAGCACAATCTTTTTTCATTTCTAACCAAAGGTTAGCATGTTCGTAACATTTTAACGTTCAAAAACTTTTGGACAGAAACCACTAATTTACCCACATTTGTCGAAACTCGTGAAATTCTGTCAACTCTTCCTCCCACGCAGAGCATGCGTGACCTAGACAACCTTATATCTGACTTGAGAAGCGCTGAGAAATTAGTAGATGGGAATTTAGCGTCAGAATAAAATGTTTGAACGTTATGATTTTTTGACAGAAACTCTCTGCCCCTGTTTTATCTCTATTTATTAACAATTTATTATTTAGCAATGCATGTCAGAATTTAACCCACACAAGATGTTTTTAGCGTTTTGCTACTGATAGAATTACACAAAAATTATATCCCTGTTTCCTTTAGATTTATAGTTTAACATATGTAACTGTTTGGACAGAATGAGTTTCAAACGTTAGTGAATGTTTCCATTGCATCGTGTTAGATTAAGAAAGTTATATTTTCAGTGTTAGTAGTAGTATTTTGTAGAAGACACACCAACATAAATGTTATATGCACCGAAATTCAGGATTTTATTAAAGGAAATTAAAGAATGAAAAACCCAGAGGCACTGAATGTGTCACCCTGACATCCCCAATTTCTGGGGACGGAAATAAAATAAAGTCTCATTACACGATAATGCCAAGACTTAGGCCCCGTCCCATTTCTACCCCCTTAAAACTTCCACTTGGTTTTGAGTTCCCTCAACAGTAAAGTCCCCTCAACGAGGGAAGTGGGGGTTCAAATGTTTTCCTATGAAATGGGACACCACTATATGGAAAGTAGCATAGCGAACGTGCTCACCTACGTCACGTGCAGCGTGATTATTATTAATATGATTGAACTCTCGATAAGCCCGGGTTCGTGTGAACGCCGGAACACACATCCTGAATATTGAAAAAACTTCCCAAATCAGATGTACATATGATGGGCAGACTCTCTCTCTCTCTAGTCGGGCGATGTCGTCAGATAGCTCCGTGAATTATTTCCAAACATTAGTGTTCAAAACTTCACAAACACAAAACTCGTGTTCAAATTAACATATTCCAACAGTCTCCAGAATTTGAACATGCTTATTTGCGAAAATCTAGTTGTTCTTTGCCAGCGGCGTCAACACACAAAAAACATTATCCCACTATCTCTAGATAATTTATGATTCACTACATGTTTGTTTCGTTTACATTAAATCACATGATTGCCGACAAAACAGATATTTGATGCAGTTTTACTTAACGCCTACGACTCATGACCATTTCAACAAAATCCAGAGTTAAACTAACACATACGAACAACTCAGCTGCTACCCTGGATAAACTAACTATATCCATTGTTTCCATAATGCTGGGTTCATTGCTGAACAAGCTTAAATTTCTCTCACAAACAACACCACAATGTTCTGTGACGTTGATATCGTATAAGCTCTTGGTTGGTGTGTGTGTGTGTGTGTGTGTGTGTGTGTGTGCGCTATATTGGTTAAAATGCCCATATAAGGACTTCCACTGTACTTACTGCACTAAAATTGCACATAAAAGAAATTGATACGTATGAATCTTTTATGTTTGAAAAAAACTTTCAGAAACTCATACAGTATGAACCCTGGCGAAGTTCATTTGGCACAAAAATACTCTGTCACACATCCAACCTGTTTTTTGACACTTTCTCTATGTTTGGGATTTTTAGAAACAGTGTTAAAGGATAATTCCGGTATTTTACACTTTGAGTCTCATTTCTGGTTTGTTTTGGATGAACTACAGTGATGGACACAGAAATTTTGACAATGGGTCGTGTCTTGAGTTTTTGACTCGTTTTTTCGATCGATTTCTCTCAGAAGAAAGTTTTCCCATATTTGTAGGGCTGGACCAGAATATTCGAATATTCGTTCCGTGGGTTGACATTCGATTTTCAGTTTTGAGATTCGAATATATATATATAAATATTTAACAGCGTTAATGCAGAGCTTTTGCCAAGCAGGAAGTGCGCTTCACGCTCCCGCTCTAAAGGTGGCGCAGAAAGACCAACATCCATAGCCAACAGCCACCAAACGCACACCAGTGGAAAAGATCGCCTCAAACGGAAAGCACGCTTCCTGCTTTGGCATTCACGCTAATAGTGTTGTAAATAACGTTCAGTTTCTTGCAAAAACTGATTGATTTGCTTCACAAGACGTCAATATGTCACACGGAGTTATGGGGGATTACTGTTGTATTGGATATATATGCTTTAGCTCTTAAAGTGTGCGGATCTGTTGACTTGCATGACGGAGCACTGGGGTTTCTGCAAAATATCTTCTTTATTGTTCTGCTGATGAAAAAAACATATTGGATGGTGCCCAGATAGCAAAAAATATCCGCATGGCTTCTTTATGCCGCCAGCCCCAAGCTGTCGGCTATAGGTGCGTCCCGCTGGCAGGGATGAAACTTTTGCCGCCGAATACGTCACTCCCATTTGTTGCGAGATCCCGCCAGCATGCAGCCGGCGGACCGACTGCTTAATTAATGCAAAAGCGGCTGCCGCCGGTGGTCCACCTTCAGACCTGTTTGCGATTACGCCCTTATGACGCTTACTGCCTCCAGAGGACCGCCGGTGGTCCGCCGACTCATTACTATCTGGGTGTAAGTGTTATAAATAAACTTGATTTTGAAAGTATGCTACTGTTTTATTACAGTTTGTTGGACTACGTTCATTCATGCTTCAGACTCAAATATAGAGCGGAAGTATATACGCGGTTGTGAGGTATCTGAAAAAAATAGTTCCACTATAGCAAATAACACAGATTGAAATCATACATTGCGCCAATTTATTTGTTTTTAATCATCAACGAACACCACAAACCACTCGGTGAGTAGTACAGTTTTGAAAATGAACGTTAAGTGTTGTTTAAATGACATGTTTGTGCATGGTCATTGACTTCCATTCTGAAGCAGTCAAGAGACGCTTCTAAATGAGTCAAAAAGTCAAGACACGACCCATTGTCAAAATTTCTGTGTCTATCCCTGTAGTTCATCCAAAACAAACCAGAAATGAGACTCAAAGTGTTAAATACCGGAATTATCCTTTAATAAGTCAGATTGCATGAAATAGCTTTAACATCCCCCCATTTAAACTTAACAGAGGCTAAGATGCTAAAAGTCATTTACATAGCAAGATAATAATCTCACATTCTTCACTCATTTCTTAGAATGAGAATGCTCTGCTGATGTTGGCGCATTCCAGTGCTAGCATTATATAAATATATGCATTGTCATAAAACTGTTACAGTAAGTTTCATCAGCATGATCAACTGTGAATATGAGAGTGTTTCGAAAGAGCAAACGTGGAGAAAAGCTGGCAAGAGAAAGGGAGAGGGGGAAGTGCAGTGAGAAGGGACATGATTTGAAAGAGAACATCAGGGGCAGACAGAAAAACAAAAGATGTGTTTGTGTGGCAGATGTGAAAGTAAATGCTTAAGTCGTGCCCGAGCATGGAGAGCAAACACAGCAAGGAGAGTCTGATCAGATTGGAAAAACAGGCACTAGTATAGATACAATGTGACAGGAAAAGTGCCCTGTACCCAATCTCCAGTCATGCCCTGTGATCCAGTTTAGAAATGACTCGAAGCACATACATAAACAAACAATAAATACGAAGAACATGAAATGAACATGTTGTCCATATAGCTACAGGGCAACATGGGATGGAGGAGAATTATGATGACCTGTTCCCAAAACCCTTGTGGAATGTGCGCATGAATAATGCAGTGAGTTTTGTTTAGCCGTCTCTCAGCTCATGAATTTCTCTCTGCCGTTGAGCTCAATAGAAAGCAAATGTAATGACAGAAGAATGCTGGGCTTTTAAGGGAGTTTATTGCAGGATGAATCCTGCATGTGATGAAGGGGTTAATGCAAAAGACAGACACAGCCTGGAACTCATTACAGTCTGTCCTAAAACACAGACTGCTGCGCTACAAGACTGTAACCTGGGTCATGGGTAAACGTGTTTTTTTTTTTTTTTTTGCCTGTCTACGCATGTATATCGGATAAATTAATAAAATGTGGGCTAGAAGAGAGTCTGCATTTATGAGTTTGCATGAGAACCTGAACTCGCAGCTGTAGTGTTGTCTGGGTTCCTCGAATGACCTCAAATATGCACATACAGTAAATTCACTCCCTGGTGCATAATCTCACACACATAGAGTAATACACACCAATGTCCTGAAAATCATTGCTTCCCCATCATGTGGTGAAGCAAAAGCAGTTTCTTTACAGGAAATGACTAGTAGTTTAAAAAGATAATGTAACTTTAAATACATAGATTATAGATTTGACTTGGAAAATTTAAACCTAAGATATCATGTTTTCAGATGTGATTTTAAAATCTGCCAAAATAAAATAATGAAAAAAAAAACAAATGACCACAAACACATTACATTATGCAACAAGTTACTATATTTTTAAGGCAACCATAAAGATGATATTAAATACTATTAATATAAATTTATCTTTATACAATTACTAAAGTATATTACTATATTACTTCTGAGTATTATTAACAATAAATGTAGCTTTTGAACATTGTTGTATTTAATCATACGGGACCCTGGACCAAAAAAACATCTTATGTAGCACATGTATATTTGTAGCAATAGCCAAAAATACATTGTATGGGTAAAAAATTGATTTTTATTTTATGCCAAAAATCATTATTTCATGAAAATATTGAGTAAATTTTCTGTCGTCATTTTTATTTCTTTGGATTAATGATGAATGATATGTATTGATGTCGATAATGATGTAAATCATGTTAGCACTAGGTCAATACATGTTGCACTATTGTTGGTCTGTGCCACTGATCTGTGGTCTGTGCGGAGACTCTGTCAGTTGACCAATCAGAGCAGAGCAGGCTACTGAAAGGTGGGGTTTAGACTGAGCCATTGAACGGCTTCACGCGAATCATTTGGGGATCTCTGAGAAATGGGGTAATTTAAAATGTATATTTTGAGAAAATTACAGAGATATCTCGTCAATCAAGAGAAAACGCTTCCCCGCCAATGACGAGTATTTCCGTCTTTCCGCAATACCGATATTATCCACTAGGTGGCGCCCTTTCGCAACTTTTTAAACCCGGAAGTATTGCCCTCTGGCAAGCTGCTGCGTGTCCGTGTCTGTTTTAAAGATCGCTCTGAATGGGATCTCTATGAAAAGTCTGTCACAAAAAAGGAATTATCTCTGCTTTTTGCTCAAAATGTGGTGTTTTTGCAGAAACCTACCCATATTCAAAAGCTGATTACAAAAGAACCACTGAAGGTAGGATGAAACGTTTTTTTTTTTTTTTTTGAAAGCAGAGGGTCTGTTCTTTCATTTGGTATATTGTATGTTTATATATTTGAAGAAGAACATTTTCTGGAAGGCATTAAACTTTGGTGAAAATCATGAAAAACGCTGGCGCTGGCTGGCAAATTTTTTTAAAAACGCTGGCGGTGAAAGAGTTAAAATTGCCATCTTTCTGGCTCTTTAAAGTGACATGCAAACACCAAATCTAACCCTAAACCGAAGCGACAATAAAAATAGGGCAAAACAGTTGAGTAACCAATAAGTGACAAAGACACGTAAAGAGAAATACGTGATATGGTCACGTAAAAACGCGGAAAACGTGACAGTGTCACGGAAAGGAATCACAAATATACGTGACTGTAGGTACATAATTTCATGATACATGGTTGGTCTACAACCATTTTTCCCACAGCAGAAGGACTGCATGGCTTTGAGTAGCATGTTACTTAAAGTAATAACAGTATTGCATTACAACATTATATTAATATCAAAGGATGCTGTTCAAATTCAGATAAGTGCTCAATTTAGTTGCCGTGGTCAAACATTAATTTGTCAGCACTGATGTATTTATTAAATGGATGAAATGGCCAAAGACTAAGTAAGTGCCACAGAAAGTGATACATCTAGTGAATCCTTGTGGAGCTTTTTTCCTCTGCTAGCATAATTGCGTGTGTGTGTGTGTGTGTGTGTGTGTGTGTGTGTGTGTGTGTGTGTGTGTGTGTGTGTGTACGGTTTTTCTTTCCTAGTGATTGGACATCATCCAGATTCCAGAAAAAACACTCAATCCAAATCATACAGACCGGTTTTGTAAACAAGTTAAAATGATTAATTCAATTAAATCCAATCTTTTGATGAATCACTTATACACTGTGCAAGTCTTAGTGCACATGTCTGTGAGTGTAAAAAAGCCGGGGGTCTGATTGTATTTGGCTAGAGTGGGCTCTGGACGTGATTATGCTGCGTGTGCTGTATATGAAAAATGAAAACAATATACGTGGCAAGAGGATGATATGTCACCGGCTGGAGACCATCTGAAGACTCCATGCAATGCATTCAGCAGTAGAGCTTTTTAATAGGACTGCTAATGATCATGACTCACTACTGCCAGAAGAAACCACAGGGCCACCACACCAACATCACAACTGTTCTGCTCCATAAACAAAACTGTAATTCAGAGTCATTCCCACAACAACTCACATCTACATGGTTTTCATTAGCATTGAGAAACTTCTGATGAACTAGTTTTTATGGGTAATATGTCACTTTTATTCATTCTTGAAGAGAATGAATGGAGAAACACAAGAATGGGGCTTCACAATGAGAAAGTCTATAAAGGACAAAAGTTGCACTATACAATGAAAGGAAAAAATCTGGTTTGAAAATGTTATTTTTAATGAATAACATTTTTATTGAATAATGCAAAGGTAAGCTGTGTTTTTAAGGAGCATACAACCGTGAAGCCAACAATGCAACATGCTAAATTACCACTAAAAAAAGTAAAGAAAAACCACATGTAGATGCAGGAGAAACATGCACAGATAGGAACAGAGAGAGCAAGTTATGTATTTGGCAGATGCTTTTATCCAAAGCGACTTACAAGGTATACACTTTGGCAATGTGTGTTATCTGGGTTCGAACCCATGACCTTTTATGCTGCTAATGCAATGCTCTACCACTGAGCTACAGAAGCACGTAGACAGCAAGTGCGCAAAAAACACAGATGCAGACAATGAATGATTTCAGCACTTCTAAATGTGTCACAGCCCACTAGGCATTGTTCATAAGAATTTACGTTCAATTTCAGTTTCTGCAGAGGAACTCATTCAGCTGCCTGCTAGTGGGATGCTTAATGGCCACTAACGCTGTCATTTATGTTGTATGTATCAGGATGGGGGGAATTTATTAGACTACATCATATCTTCATCTCATCTCTTCATCTATTTATGTGCTGCATCGCTGCAGGATGGCATCATTCGAATGTTCCAACAGGTGAAGAACAAAAATATAATTGCTTGTTATTGGAGTATCTCCCTCTAACGGCCATGATAACCATGTTTTGAAAAGATCACCTTTTGGAGCCTTTTTTATCTGCACATGCTGGATGTACACTACATAATGGATTTATAGCTAAGAGGAAGCAAATCTGTGTCTACAACCTATATTTAATACTTTTAATTTCATTTAATAAAGTCTTTTCACATTTATAATGCGTCATCTTCAGAAACAAGTATTAGACATCAGTTAATGCAGGGGTTTCTAAACTGGGGTCCCCCAGAAAATTCCATGATCTCACAAAGTTCCGTGGTATAGTCACGGAATATTTTGCTTATTTATCCGTATCATTGTTACGGATCTCCGCATTTTTTCCGTGTCCGTACCACAGACTTTCATTTCTGTGTCAGTTTCACGTATTGGTTACTCAATATTGTTTTTCCTATTTTTAAACCATTTTTCGCATGGGTTTGGGGTTAGATTTTGGGTTTGGGTTCGGATGTCATTTTAACTATTGGTTTATACTATTTTTTTCTGGATTTTTAAACAATTGTCATCTGACGTTAGGGTTAAAGTTAGGTTTGGGTTAGGATGTCCTTTTATGTAACAGAAAGTCGTTCTAACCCCAAACCCATGCGAAAATGATAAGAAAATATGAAAAATAATTGGAGTAACCAATACGTGAAACTGACACGGAAAAGAAAGTCAGGTGAGATCAGGTTGTCCAAGGGGTCCCCAAAAATTTCAAAAAAATAAATATCTATCAGTAAAGAATTTCCTTCCTTTATAATATCACAAGTACTATTTATCTAACACAGTTTAAAAATTATATATATTTTAGGAAAGGGTCCCTCGCTAAAGGTTCGTCATATGTGCTGCAAAAAGTTTGGATCACTGATGTCATGTCTTTTCTAAAACTGGAAAAAATAAGAAAGGTAATCTTACCAAATTTTATAACAAGTGGCAACCATTTATGCAATTTTTCCAAATTAACTTGGCCTGACTCCAACATGTATTCTTTATTTATTATTATTATTTTTTATATAATATTTATTTATGTATTTTATGTATTTATTTATTTTGCTTTTTATTTATTTATTTTTTGGGGGGGTTATGGGGAAAAGAAGGAAAATGTTGTGTACAAATATGTTGGTTATTGTAAGTGCCTTCACTGTTTTTTTGTGTGCAAACCAATAAATATATGAAAACCCCTGAGTAAAATCACTGCAGAACGTTCAAACAATATTTTTGGGTGATATAAATAATTAACATTTACCTCTGCAAAAGGATTGCCCACAAACTCCACCTGGTTTTCGGCAGCTCGCCGACTCTTGGGAGCATCCGGCGGGCACTAAAAAAGGACAAAGGTCAAAGAGAGATCTGCTATGATAAAGCCAGCAAATACTTCAGAGTGAGGAGTCAATTAAACCCACTTGCTTGGCTACAATAATATCCACACTACCCAGCTTGATAGATGCTTTCATTGTATGTGACCTTTAAAGTCTGAAACTGTCTGCTCCATAACGTAAAGCATCGCTCCCAATCTCAGAGATGTAATCGCTGACTCCACTGCTTCTAAGCAGCCTCGACTGAAAGTTCAGGGAACCGGTTGCCCTTGTTTCCATTTTAAACACTGCTTGCAGGAAGCCTTGAGCGGCAGCCCCAAAACAGCATCACATGGAGATTTGTTGGCTTACAAATACAACAAAAACCTTTCCTTTTTAGCGGCATGGCTTTAATGCTATTCACATCTTACTTTACAAACAGACACCTCGTATGAAAAATCATTTACATGAAGACTACAATGCCATTTAGCACGTACCTAAAGAGGTTTAATAGCATCAAATATTCAAAACATTATACGCAAAAAGCTGCCTGTACCTATTCCCTTGTGTCTTCTTTTTGTCACAATAAGTTTCACAGGTGACAATTCCTGATGTATGAATTTTACTATTCCGGTCTGTGGGAGGCTTAATGCTTTTAATATATTCTGAAGTGTTTGCAAGTGATGCATTCTCCATGTGAGCATTTTCCATTCAGCAAGTCTTGCCAAACCTCTGATCAGTTCGAAAAAGAGAAACACCAAATCCTCAAATAAGCAGCACTCCCACATGGATGAGTCAAAAGCTGCTCCTCCACCGCAGTCGTCCCGATGCAAGACAAGCAAAACTATAATGGTGATCTTGTTGACTGACATAACACATTCCCTTAACAAAACATAAGCTTTGCCTCTGTACCAAATGATACTGTGCTTTCGTTACTTAAGCCTGTAAATGTTCATAATGTTTCAAAACTCTTTTCTTACCCGAGCTCCTGGTATCTCACAGCAGGCCTCCTGAATGGCCAGCGTGGGGTCGCAGTACAACATCACCTGCTGAATGTCAATCTGAGGAAAGAGAGAAGTGTTTTACAAACAGGTCAAGCAGAACAGCTAAAATTTTCATGCTATTAAACAGTGTAATCTAAAAGAAAGAACGAAGAGGGACAATGGGGCAAATGAGACCACCCGAGGACAACTTTATATATAAAAATAATTAGTTCAAAAAGCTAGAAAGATCATTTTTTGGTTGGTATGGTCTGATTTTTTATCTTCTTCAAAGCGAGTGCCTGTGGTCTTTGTGTCTCTCACACATTCACGTATATAGGCCCCTGACACATACACTTGCAAACTTCCCCTACAGACAGGATGCCCTGGGCAAAGCCTGCAGGAAACCAGCTTATTGGAAACATCTACTTCCGACTTCTGCATTAGTAGTGTAGCGTTCAATTATCAGGAGAGTTTAAAGCTTTTGCAGCTATTCATCTAATTGACATCCTGGTACCCCGAGCCTTGTCCTTTGGATTGCAGAAGGTTCACAATACAGCCTACCGGGATCTCTCAGTCATTTATAGCTGTACTTCCCTATTGTTTTCTGTTATATAACCTCACAACTTCATCTGTAAGGCTAAAGTACCACTTACCACAGGTCATATAGCCTACTGAATATGTTATTAATATTAAAATAGACATAATAACAACAATTCACTTTTGAAACAAAACACAATAGATCCTGTGGATGGAAAACAGACCAAGCAAGTTCCTAAGCGTTAAAACGCAGTTGAAAACGCCTGGCGGAAGTAGACTATGGGTGCTTGCCAGCGTTTTTTAGCTAAACGTTTTGGTTGCTATAATACTACTGCTTTGTTTATCGTATGATCGCATAATGAAGAGACTAAAAAAAGTATTATATATGGTCCTAATACCATTGATATCTATGACCTATCCACCTTATTTTCGAATGCCAAAGTAAGTGAAGTGACGTATTTCCCTTTTTTGTGGGGGACGTCCATTTCAATAGCCAGCCGGTAAAAGACAGTGTCGTGGGAGCACGCATAAAACATGATTTAAACAGTTATGGTAAATATTTACTAAACTTGCCATGAATAAACCAGTGTGAGGATGAAATGAAGAAGTGTCCTGATATATCATATGTGTATATATATAAATAATATATATATATGTTGATCGGAGGTGACGGGTCTTCAATGGGCAAATATAAAAGCACAGAGACATACAGTATCTTTACAATGGAAAAGTCAGTCAAGTGTTTGTACATGGAATATACCAATAATTTGTGTTTAAAATGTCACAAATGTCCCTCTGGTGTGAGGTTTTTTAAAACGGCAATTTTTAATCGACTTGTTTGAGTTCATATGGCGACACATCAAGTTTCACGTGATCCGACAGTCAGCTGCATCTTTCTCATTCAACACATTGTAAGTTATTTGAACAAACAATAATAAACATATTAAACTATTACATGTATTCAGTATTGTTTTCGTTTTATACAAATATTATTATGCAGGAGATAAGACATGAGCTTATGAAAAGATTTGCTTATTTAAAAAAAGTTTTTTTAAGTTAAAACATAACAAAAGTGCGCACAAACACATTAAGACCTATTATAAACATTAACTAATAAGCAGTTTTGTCGTATTTATATTCTGTACTGTAATCGCAGTTTTGTAATAGCAGAATAATTAAATCAGCTAAATCAGCATATTTTTATCAGCATAATATTAGTTGTTTTTGAACAATTATTGTATTTATTCACTGGCAGTGTCTATGAAAGGTTTTACTGGATGGATACAGATAATGGGTGCACATGTGACACATACACATTCGGCTTTTATGCGTTAATACAAATGTTTCGTAGAGCTTTATTGCGTTTGTACCAGCTATTATGGCAACCCCTAACTGCACACATTATGCCGGTCTTCTTGGATTTCATAATAAACCAGTCAAAAGCCAGTCAAAATGGTACACTCGTGTCTCTCGCAATACGACTACATTAGCTTTCACGGCTCACCAGAAGTTTTGCACAAAGGAGCTCAAAGATGGCGGCGCCCACATTTACGTCAAAAATAAGGTGGATACCAATGAATCTAATGGTGGCTAACAGGCTAAGATTTTTGCACAGAACAGTCACTGATGAATTTGATGTACACTTGTTTTAAAAAAGTGCTTTATAAATAAACTTTGACTGTATATATAAAATATGTGGATATATAAATTATGTATGTGACCCTGCCTGTGAAAACCCAACTATAATATATTTTGTGATTTACTCTTTTCTACATACCATAAAATCATCTAGAACATTGTGTGTAAACTTGATTTATATAATATTGACCCAGCCCGGCCGTGATAAAGATTGAAATCATGGTGAAATTAATGCTGGAAATCCAATGTTGATGCTTTGATGCATTATCTCATAATTAGATTTTGGTCGCATATGTTTTGCTTTGTATTATCCACATAAACAGACAGAAATTATAAATATTATATTATACACTACTTATAAAAGATTAAACAGCCTGCCTAAGTATCACTCAGCTGGAAATGTATAAGACCACCTACCTCTACAGGACCAGCGTCAGTAGCTCTTATACCCAACAGTGTATGTCCATTTTGTGCCACCGAGCCACGGAGCTCCAGAGGTTTGGTCTCAATGGAGCTGCAGTCCACATGCAGGGAGGCAGAATCTCTTTGCAGACTCAGAGCCACTTTATGCCAGCGCATGTCCATTAGGGATTCAACACCATCACCTTCAAATACACATCCTACCATGGTCCCTTCAGGGTCAGGCCCTCTCGCCCGCAGGGCTAGGTTACCATCTGGCCCATTCCAGTCTAGTGAGACCTAAAGGAGTAAGAAAAATAGGTACATAGAGAGTTGACAGTTTTATTTTAAAAATGTTATTATGCTGGAGCTGTGGCACAGGGAGGGTCCAAATAAACTTCATGCAGCATCTGTCTAGAATTGCTGAACTGAGAAAATTTACTGGCCGTAAATATTTCTTCCTGGCCGTAAAACTTTTCTTGTATTATTTAATATAAATAAATATATTGACAAAGTAATTATTTAGCTGTTTTCCCCAGCAAAAAATTGTGATGTGACTGATGGTGCCATATTTGATATGAGAGCTACAGAGGAGTGCAAGTGAATAACAGAATAAATTTAAGTTGGTTGGTCAAACAAATCTATTGTTTGGCTTTGAAAGACAACGAAAATAATGCATGAATCATATAGACCACCTTTATCATATCTCAAATGGCGCTTTTTGTCAGCTCATTATTCTCTTGTAATATATTGAAAGGATCAGCTAAGAAGTTATTCAAAAATGTACCTCTTGCATTAATACTTGGGAAAGGCATTAGGTTGATTATGTTAAATGGGACATTTCACAAGACTTTTTTTAAGATGTCAAATTAATCTTTGGTGTCCCCAGAGTACTTATGTGAAGTTCTAGCTCAAAATATCATGTAGATAATTTATTAAAACATGTTAAAATTGCCACTTTGTACAGTAGGTGTGAGCGAAAATGTGTCGTCTTTGTTTAAATGCAAATGAGTGGCAGTGACTAAATGAGTGACTAAATGGCAGTGCTGATTTTGGATAGTGCATTAAGGGGTGGAATTATCCCCTTCTGACATCACAAGGGGAGCCAAATTTCAATGACCTATTTTTTTACATTCTTGCAGAGACTGGTTTACCAAAACTAAGTTACTGGGTTGTTATTTTTCATATTTTTTAGGTTGATACAAGCACCGGGGACCCAATTATAGCACTTAAACATGGAAAAAGTCAGATTTTCATAATATTCCCCCTTTAGATTAATATTTTGATGCATGTAAACTATTTATGTACCTATTTTGAGAAAATTTTCCAAATGTTACTTTGTGCAGCTGGTTACGATGTTTAATGAAACAGCACCAAAAAGACACACTGTTTACACATTTTGGCTGAATCAACCCACAAATGCCTCACTTGTCTCTGCATGCTAAGCTGAGACAGGCGAAAGTGTTACTTGGAAAATAATCACACACTTCAGCTTTAAATAGAAAAAAGAAGAATGCAGGAGACTATTCATACACAGTATATTCAGCTTGTGAATGCAAAAGTCAAATGCATAAGCAATGTCTGTGTATGCCTAATGTACAAAATGACTCGAGATGAAAGTGAGCGCACCTGAGGATAACCTTGTTCATCTGATATCTGGAAAAGGTAAATGTTATCATTCAGAGATTTCTTCTTCAACAGCAGGGTGAAGACCAGGGTGAACTCCTCCGGGAGTCCATGAGGAAACACTTGATCTGTAGGAGAAAAATGTGTGGTTAGACTGCAGTACACTTACAAACAACTAAATGCAGGTCCACGCACAGAGAGCAAGTGGGTTTTGAGTAAAAGAGAATAAAGAATCGGCGTGTGAAAGCTGGTAGCAGTGGGAGTATCCATGTATTAATGTGAATACAGAGGGAGGTATGACCCCTGACACCAATGCTGGGAGAAATAAAGCTTAACCAAACTCATCTTCATACTCTACTCTGATCTCTAGACAAACAGTCTGTCTGCCTCTTAGTGGGTCAAGGGCATGTAAAGACCAGGAATGAGTTTACCATCTCAAATCATTGTGGGAAACATACGTATCCCACAATGCAATCTACTTACAGGTATTGTCATATCCTGTGTGACTGATAATTTCCGACAGGTTTCCAAGATGGTAACTGTACATCACTCATTGCAGTGTGATGATGTCATGTAACACACAGATTATGTGATAATGTATAGCAAACTACTGCTTTTACTTACAATAAACAGAAGAATTTAGTGTTCAGTACTTCATTCTTAAAATTGTCACAGAATTGAAGACAAAATATCTTAAATTTGACATTTTGCCACAATGTCAAAAACTTGATCACACACACACACACACACACACACACACACACACACACGCACGCACGCACGCACGCGCGCACACACACACACACACACACACACACACACACACACACACACACAACAAAGCAGGTACTGTGTTTGCCTCAAAAACAGTGACAATGATTTATTATCGGGACAGAGAATCCAAGGTAATAACAGTAATATCCCTTCACAAGGAAAAATGAATGAAGATCCAGAGATGAAAGACAGTATTTGGA
This sequence comes from Misgurnus anguillicaudatus, assembly GCF_027580225.2. Lineage (NCBI taxonomy): Eukaryota > Metazoa > Chordata > Actinopteri > Cypriniformes > Cobitidae > Misgurnus > Misgurnus anguillicaudatus. Next base: position 19,960,319 of record NC_073356.2, read on the forward strand.
CAGGATGAAACTAGTTATGACAGGATTTAAATGTCTTTTACAGATTTTAAAGAAATTATTTCTGTTTGGATTATTAAGTCACCTACACACTGCAAAATCACTTTTATCTGGTTTTGCTTCTTTTTTATCTAGATCCTTAAAACACAAAACATTAAGATGAAAAGTATTTTTACTTGTTTAAAAATTTCTGAATTTATTTGAATTAAATAAAGAAAAAATATAGGGGTGCTTTCCCAGACATGGATTAACTTAAACCAGAACTAGGCCTGTGTTTAATTAGGAAATATAACTAGTTTTAACAAAATGCCTTACAATCATTACTGACGTGCATTTTGAGGCAAAACAAAGGGCACTGATTTATTTTAAGATATGTCAGTGCAAGTTGTTTTCAGTTTGGGCTCTTATATTTATTTTAGTTTAGGACTAGTCTAATTCCTGTCCTGGAAAACTTCCACAATTTCTTTTAGCCATAAAAAGTTGCAGTCCATAACTTTTGCCTCAACATTGCCATCCCTGTTTGAAACATAAATTTGCTGGTTGAAGTGAAATGACGTCAAACTGACATTTTCTACAAAATTGCAAGGTAATAAGATGTAAGTTTTTAAAGGTGCAGTGTGTAATTTTTAAAAGGATCTCTTGACAGAAATGCAAAATAATATACACAACTATATTATCAGGGGTGTATAAAGCCCTTTTTATAATGAACCATTATGTTTTTATTACCCTAGAATTAGACCGAGGATCCCCTTACGTGGAAGTCGCCATTTTGTGCTGCCATGTTTCTACAGAAGCCCTTAACGGACAAACTTTTTTTACTAAATTGTCTCCGTTGATGACATGTTTTTCCTGTGGCGGCTAAAATAGTTTCTCTATGCGTTTCAAAAGCAAGGTGTGAGCAGTGGATTGAGCCGTTGGTTGCAATTCCCAACCTCACCACTAGATGCCGCGAAAATTTACACACTGCACCATTAACACAGATTTTTTATGAACATTTTCACAAACTAATTATTGTTCAAATAATTAACCAAATTAAAGACGGGATAAAGTTCTCGTAAAGCAACTTATGTAACGTTTCTGATTCTGATAAAAATTCTGATAAAATTCTGATTCTAAAGTAAATTTATAATTCATTTTATTTTAAGGATAATACTGTGTTTCAAGTATGTATAATATACTTCATATACTAATACTGTATGTAATATTGTTCAATATGTTCAACATATACTGCATTAAAATTGTAAGTTTTAGAATGTTTTATGTACATTTTCTTTGGGGGGCCTAAAAAGCGATGCACCGTACACAAGCAGGGGTTGCACCCCGAAAAAAATTGAGAACCACTGCTGTGTACTAACATATAAGATTATATACTAATGTTTTTATGAGTATATGCTGTAGTTGTACCAGAAAGCAAAACAAAAGCATAAAGTCTATATTTTAAAGCACACTGCACTTCTTTTGCAAATACAAAGACCTTAGTAAACATACCCAACAAACCCCCAATTTATTTTTCATTCTCTTGGTGAGGCAAAATACGAGATAAATGCGAGCGAGAGGTAGACAGTTCTATTACAAGCCCAGTCTGAGCTTACAGAATGACCAACACAGAGGTGGCCAAACTATTTAGAGATCATCTGCCGCTATCGCACGTACCGAACCAGCTGACATGACTTTATATTAAACTTTATCTCAGAGAAAGTAAGTGCAGGAGTCCATTTATTCAGGACAAATGCTGGGCTTTTCCCCCTCTGCGGTTAGCTGGTTGTGCCGAGTGAATTTTGAATTCAGGCTTTCTCTCTCTCCATCTCTCTCTGTCTTTCTCTTTGAGACATGATTTAGCGTAAGAGAGAAAGCATTACATTTTTTTAAATGAGAAAAGCACCTGGGGCTCTGGAAAACCCATTCTTAAAGAGGAACTCCCTGATGATGGGGGGGGGGGGGGTTGGTGCATGTTTGCTTGTATGCATCTCTTTGCATAACCTTTTGAAGTTTCAGAAGGTCAGACTGTGAAACTGTGTGATTATTATTGCTGCTATTAGAGATACAAGCTAATAAATGGATTTTATTGTATCTTAAAAGCCACCCATAATTGAGAGCTCTTAAATACAGTATATAAATAGTTTCTCCACTTACAGTGTGCATTACAAGGTATACAATAAATCAGTACACAAAGATTGGTTGTTTTTGTGAATGTACACAAATTAAAGAAGACCCTTCACAGTTTCAAATGATGTCAAACACGTAAGTGTATGATTATTAATGATGGAGTATTTAAAGTTGATTCTGCTATGATAAGGAGAAAACAAGTCAAATCGCCGCGCCATGTTTTTGGACCCCAGCTTATGTGGTATTTCTGTGGATAAATTATGCTAACAGCGTTTTTGTGGACTTATATTAGTGACAATTTTGCTTTTTCAAAAACCACACAAACATTTTTCTATCAAAAATACAAGCATGTACACATGTAGCTCATATAATACTGTAGCCCAGTTTGTGCTGAATGCAGTGTTATGCCATTATTATGTTATAAAGCAACTGAAAAAAGACCAAATGTAAGAGCATGTCAGAACCTCTGCCAGTGTCCCAAAATGGTCGGAGAAACAAATCACTTCCAAACATCTGAAAACTAATGGGTAGTTGTCCAAGATGGAGGGATAACAAAAAAGACACATTTGTATTAAGTTAATTTTGTGACACGTTTCAGAAAGGACTTTACTTACTGTAGGAAGAACAGAAAGTGCATTGTTTATTTGCTTAATTTTGCGAAAAGCACAACATTTTGTTTTTATTTGAGTGGACACACAAAATAAACTTGACACTTTAAAGTTTTGTATGATGTATAAATCATATCATAATGTCCAATTTAAGTCTCTTTCATAGTGATTAAAAAAGAATTGTTGCTCCTGAGAGTTAAAATGCATATGCATTTAGCAATGTTTTTCCTGTTCTCTGCGATGCTATCCGTACCCACCGGTAGAAAACTACTGTGTTTAAAACCAATGAAAAGTTAACATCTCATCCTAATGTAGCAAATGTTATCATTGTCATTTTTCATGAGCGCAGTAAAAGCGCAGTAAAGGCACAGTCATAAAACGAATTGTAATTGTGGTTTGATGTCTCACCAAAACACTTAAAGTTACTGTTAATAAAATATTTAACAGCATTTCAGTATAAAAGCAGAAAGCTAGAAAAATAATCTGCTAAAACGCTCATTATTAGTTAAATAAAAATAACACAGAAGCCAAAATCTACCTGGTGACATTATTGCATTCTTTTATGATGCTGTTATAATTTTTTAACTTTAAAAAAAATTAATGGAGAAGAATTTTAGGCCTGTACTAGCCTGCTTAAATATTTTGATTGTCTTACTATATGATTGCTCAATGATATTTAATGGGTTTGAGAAAGGGAAACCACAAAGATGTCTTAAATTAACACAGAGGGGCCTAAAAAAATGAATGAAAAAACTTTTTCAAAAGGTCTGAAGTATGAAGAAATAGATACTGAATGAAACCAAGAAGGGAAGATAAAAGGCTTTACTCTGTAGGCTGGATGAGTTGGACTTTCCCGAGGCGCAGGATGATGGGCCCCCTTGGGTTTCGGATCTTCTTGACCTCACTGTTTTTCATCAGAGAGAAACGTCGCACCAGATTGAAACCTGCAGATCAGAGCGATAAATCCATTTACCATCACACCATGCTAATAAATCTGTATTCTTTTAGCTGACGTGTCCTATGCAATGTATCAACTCGGCTGTGGCAGTTTTCAAATTGCATAAGACTAAGAGATGGACCTTAATGTTAGTATATACGTATAACTTTCTGCTCAGGACTGGTTTGTGGGTGGCTAAGGTTTTATTATTGAGTGCATTAAAAGGTCTAAATGAGTACAGACGGCAGTACTCTTTCACATAATTATGTAGTGAACTCTTGTATGGCACATCACTACAAAGACCTGCAGTTATTTCCATTTGTTTCCTAATTCTCTTACATACTGTGCAGAGTCTGCAGAATTAATGTATACATTAAAACATGAGTACGTCATCCAAAAATAAAAATAATTCTTGCAAGGAATAGGACCCAAGTGCAGGTAAATGATGAACTCAAAAAGGGTTATTTAAAACAAAAGCCCATGTGGGGGGGGTTACATAACATAAACTGATAACAATAACTGAGCCTATGACGAGAATACTTGACAAAATTGTCAAACAAACCAAAACGATTCAGCAATGGACAGAACACACTGGGGCCTTAAAGGATTAGTCCATTTTCTTAAAAAAAATACAGATAATTTACTCACCACCATGTCATCCAAAATGTTAGTGTCTTTCTTTGTTCAGTCGAGAGGAAGTTGTGTTTTTTGAGGAAAACATTCCATGATTTTTCTCATTTTATTGGACTTTAATGGACCCCAACACTTAATGGTTTTAATGCAGTTTAAAATTGCAGTTTCAAAGGACTCTAAATGATCTCAAACGAGGCATAAGGGTCTTATCTAGCAAAACGATTGTAAAAAAAAATTCACTTTTAAACCACAACTTCTCGTCTTCCTCCAGTCCTGTGACGCACCAGCACGACCTCACGTAATACGTCATCATGTGAAGAGGTCACGCATGACGTATCGAAACTACGCCCCAGTGTTTACAAGTGTGGAGAAAGAGGACCGTTCAGACATTGTTGTATGTAGAATGATACTAATTAATGTATTTGTGTCAGTTTATTGTTTAAAATGGTCCGCAAGTGTGCGTTTCATATATGTAACACTTGACCTTTCCACGTCATTACGCAATTACGTGAGGTTGCGCGTCACACAGCCGGAGCAAGAAGAGAAGTTAACGTTTAAAGGTGCAGATTTTTTATTTTTCTTGCCAAAAATGACAATCGTTTCGCTAGATAAGACCCTTATGCCTCGTTTGGGATCATTTAGAGTCCTTTGAAACTGCAATTCTAAACTGCAGTAAAACTGTTAAGTGTTGGGGGCCATTAAAGTCCATTAAAATGAGAAAAATCCCACAATGTTTTCCTCAATAAACATAATTTCTTCTTGACTGAACAAAGAAAGACATCAACATTTTGAATGACATGGTGGTGAGTAAATTATCTGGATTTTTTTTAAGAAAATGGATTTAAATAAGAAAAGCTAAACAGGATAACAAGGGAAGCTCAGGTGAGGGGGGATAACCAATAATGAATAATTAATGAGGAAACAAAGGGGCGGAATCAGAGATAAGACACGGAAGCACACAGCTCCAACAAAGGCCATGTGCTACCAAACAAAACATGGGCACTGCCACGATCCTGCCACATGAACTATGAATTACTGTACTCTGACAGGCTGGCAGGATCATGACAATATACAGTGTTTGAAAAACAAATATGTTCATTCTTTTAATGGTTTAATGATGTTCCTTTAACAGCAGTCTCTACCTGTAATGTTATCTCTGGCAGATTGAGGAAACTTCCATTCATCCACTTGTATGGACGGGCAGCTGACATCTGTAAGAATAGAGAACAGTCAAGTTGCAGCAGAGCTTTTCCTGCCATCTGGGAAAGTTTTCATGTGTAACAAACTGTAAAGTCAATCATGATCAGTCCTGTCAAAACTTTTTCCTGGGCGCGAGGTAAAAGGGGTAAGGTGATCAAAGATTGTCTGGCACAGACAGACATCATCTAAGATGCTGAGCTAAAAATAGCACCATTTTCTGTGAGAATCACTTTCCCATAATCCAACTTTATAAAGAGGAGGACACTGACAGTAGGTCTGACTGATGGGCGACACATGAGTGCAAGGCCTTACCTTAAAAAGGTACATGCTATGGTATTTGTATCAGAGAACTGTTCGCACTTTAAGCAGAGTTTTTGTTGCAGTTTTGGTCTTTTAATGGGCCCAATCACCAAATGCGGAGTTGAAAAACCCTCTAAATGCATCTGCCATGTTTTCTTGTAGAGCATGTTTTTATCACACTCTAAAAAAACAAACGGTGCCATATAGCACCAAAACTGTTGACCTGAATCGTAACCATAAAAGAACCGTTTTTAGTGCCATATAGCACCGGTGAAGCACCTGTGTAGAACCATATAGGGGCCATATAGCACCACTATAGCACCACATTTGGTTCTACATAGCACTATATGGTTCTACACAGGTGCTTCACCGGTGCTTCACCGGTGCTATATGGCACTAAAAACGGTTCTTCTATGATTACGAGCAAAGAACCACTTTTGGTGCTATTATATTTAGGTTCATTAATTTCACTTTGATGGCAATGAAAAGGTTATTAGTGAGTAGGGTTGTGCCGATAGACGATTGTATCGACGATCATCAGACATAATGCTAATAGCGGGCTTTCATGACAATAGTTGGGAATAGTTATTATCAGGTTTTCCCGCAGCATTTTGCAGTTCGGGTGGCCCGCCTAAGCTGGGAAACCCTACCGCCTTAACTAGGTCGTCAAAAAAAAAACAAATTAGCTCGCCACACGGGCGAAATGAGAAAGACGTGGTCCGGACCGTCACTGTCTGGATAACTAGCCAGTTGATAAAACATCTTGGAGAATAGCGCGGACGCGCTTCATACCGCAAGCATGCACGCGGGCCACATGGCCGAAATGAGATAAAGACGTGGTCCGTCATGTCTGGAGGATAGCCAGTTGATAAAACGCGTGTCCATGACAACTGTAAGACTTATGTTTTGAGTTTATTTATTTATTCTTCAAAATAAAGTTTTGAGTTTTTAAAAAAAATATTAAAAATTTTATCATGACGCCCCTTTGATTCCTACACCCCTTCCCCGCCCGCCCAATCCTACCACCTCAACTAACAAATTTTCTGCGGGAAACCCTGATTTTTATAATCATCAGTTTCATTTTAACATGCGCATTGCATGCTTTTCCTCGCATGAGAGAGTTTGTGGGCTTTACTTTGCGTGAGAGAACTTGTAATGCGCGGAATCCTTCTCGCACACACGTGGACTCAATGCGCGCATCTTGGACTCTTGCTCGGACCTGAATGTGCGCGGCATGGCTTCTTCTAGCACCTGAACTTCTAATACTCATGGCTCTGACATTTCTTTGCACTAGAAAGGTTGTTAGGCATGCAAAGGGTTAAAACCAGCACGTTTGTTGTTCCCAGTCCCTGGCATGCAGAACATTTTAAAGCACCTGGACTTAATGATGCGGATGGACTAATGGCATCAGTTTTAAGAAGGTCGCGGTCATGACAGTGTTGCCCTTGCTTCTTTTTGTCCACCAATCAAGTGACTTGTCATAAGTAAAAAATGTATAAATAAATAAATAAGTAAACTACTGCCCCAGCCCCCGATACTATCGTATATCGGCGATCTCACAGGCTGCCGATAGGACAATCTCAAAATGGGGCATATCGCCCAACACTATTAGTGAGTAACTGAAGTGCCTTATTTTAAAAAATGTCACTTTAGTCATTTCATTGGCATAAATATTACGAAACTGAACCACACATTAGGGGGCACTGTGATCCATGTGACTGCCACATTTGGGTTTTATTCAGGTCCAAATACTAACAAGGAACTCAATTTTAGAGGGCATCTATTTCATTGCTAAAACCAACGTTATTTTGTGTATTTTGTGTATACAGCGTGTTCGCGTGATTTATGGTTAAAAACACATTATTTTCCACATACCGTACATTTTTGTAGCTTCAGATTTCACTCTCTTCCTGAAATGCACAGATTTTATACAAAACTCAGGGAAAATCGACATGGTTAAGTGGAATTTCTGAATGGCCTGAGGCCGGGATTAAGCGGATTTGAAGCAAAGGTATTTGATGAACATATAATACATGCCGAGAGAATTCTGTCAATAATATCATTATCTCATTTTTGACGGAGGTGGCCGAGAGCATTCTGTCAATATCATTATCTCATTTTTGACGGAGGTGACGATTAGCGGCTTTTGCATCTGAGCTCCTCAAATACAGAAAACCTATTTTGAAAAATTATCAATATTTTAAGCCTTAACAACATTTCATAGGGAATTGACTTATGCTGACTTCTTAAGATTCTTCTTTTTGCCAAACTCTAAGTATTGCATTTATGCATTAACAAGCTGGAAAAATTCAATTTAAGACAGCTAATAAGTAAATAAATGTCAAATATATTTATGCACAGAATTAATTTAATACTAAAAGGTATTAATAAAAAATAGTGTAAATAAAACCCACACTGAGTTCCTGCACAGCACTCAAGCTTGATCAGCTAGAGGTTTCTTTTGAATTCAAATGCTTGGCTATAGCTGTACTAGCTTCACTGACTTTTGCAAAAGAGCCAATTTCTCCTAAATGCAGACTTAGGACACAACATTTGAAAGACACTCTTCTTCTGTGTGAATCAATGTAAGCGTTTGTGAAAAGAGGAGTTTTAATCAGCTTGGTATGAGTAGCTCAAAGACATGCATCAGTCAAAGCACATTAGAAAGTAAGCGTGATTCAGCAGAACGTCAATTAGATGTTTCAGAGACCAAAGGGGTACAGTATGAAAAACTTGAGCAATAACAGCAATCATCATCTCAGAGCCGTCTCATAAGGTGCAAAAGCATGATGCTTTTCCACATTTCTTTCCTGTCAAGTTACAAAGAGTTCTTTTTAAATCTACAACACCTGAATCACCCCACAGCTAACTCAGCACACATCGATACGATAGGAAATGCTTCCAACGCAAAACTTATCTGACACATGAGGAATTCATTTTGCATTGTTCATGCATTTTCACTCTTGAAATCAGACAGACTCGGCTAAGTCCCTTTTCTTCTCTGTTTTACAAAGCTCCCTGCTTTCGCACGGCAAAAGGCGGGATTAAGACGCGGAGATGTCAGGGAGGAGATAGGAAAGCTGGAGGCGGCTCTTGCTCCTGAGGGAACGTTGCAAAGTTGAATGGAGGAGGAGAAAAAAGCATTTTAAGCACAAAGAGTGCAAGCACGTCAATGGATGTCAGGGAAAGATAGCGCTTTACAGTTTAAAGTTTGGGTTTAGAATGATTTAGGTAAGATTTAGTAGCTTCTTAATTTACAGATATGAACATGCTGACTCAGCAAAGGAGGAAGCACAGTAAAACTGTTAGGTTATAGGAATAAAAGTAAATAGCTTACTTTAACACATCTATTTTTGAAAAGAAAGTTTGAAACTAAATAGATATAATAGTTGCTGGTAAAAAAAAACATTATAGTCATGTCAAAGCATATTCTCATTATCATTAACAATATCCTGAAAGCAAATAAATGTGAAAGACTGCTTAGTGTCCCACCCTCGCTCACAATCCCGCACACAGTCTCTGGTCTATTGGTCCCTAATTGTAGTATTGTTTATTGTATATTTTTAGGTCATAGAGTTGGCCTTAAGAAACTCATTATGAAGAAAGTCAATTGGGACTTGGCACAGCAGGGGTGTGAAAGCAGCTTCAGAGAGCTGTGATCTGTCCTGGGAAACACAAGCCCGGAGAAGTTGAGGATTTAGTAGGATACAGTAAATGGTAAAACCAAAATAAGGTTACATTCTTTCACTGTAACCTTTACCAATGATCAAATTCTGTTCAAAATACATCAAAACTGACTGCGTAAAGTGTGAAAAGAGCATTGGAAATAAACTCCATGTGAGCTCAAACTCAACTTGAGCTTTTTGTGTTGGTATAAATAGCAAAATAAAAGAATAGAAGTTTATATGATAATATTTCAGTAGCTTTTTAAGTACTGCAATATTTTAGCTCATTACACTGCATTGATATTCATATTTTAGGGAAAACTATTTTTAGTTATGTTTTTCAAAATAATAATTTTGGGAAAAATAATATTGACCACCATTCAGAAGTCTTTGCAAGTCTGAGAAGTTGAAACATACTGTAACATTAGGACAACAAAGCACATGTATTTATTTATTATGGACTATAATCTAAATACAATATAAAGCAACTTCAATGCAGATGATAAAATGTATAACAAGTTAGTGAAAGATCGCAATATATTATACTACACTAAACGAGAGCCCGACCGATATATCGGCAGGCCGATATTATCGGACGATATTGGGCATTTTCCAAACTATCAGTATCATAATGGCCGATAAATGAATATTTAAAAAAAAAACGAATGAAACAGCCTTCAACCATGTCATAAGTGTTACCATTGTATAGTTTGTCCACCAGCGGGCACTCTACAACCTCCCTGTTGGCAACACTCGTGTACAACGCGTCACACATCCTGCAACCTGCTGATCCAGCCAGAGTTGGGCAGAGAGAACAACGGTTAAGTAAAGTCATGGTGAGTTGGTCACGAGACAATAAAAGAAACAAGTTTCTTTTTAAAATGCATTATCATATTATTTTAGTTAAAACTCATTAATAACTACAAATAACTAATGTTAGGGAAATCTGTTAATGTTTTGTTGCGCGTTTCTGAAATAAAAAATAACAAAAATATATCGGAATATCGGATTTTAAAACCAACAAACATTTGTATCGGTATCGGCCTTCAAATTCCTTTATCGGTCGGGCTCTACACTAAACATAAAAAATACAATATTCTCATATCATGACCCAGACATCTATTGTATTGCCAGATTCCTGTGGTTTTCCAGATCTAACACATCCAGTATACACAATACAATAAAAGGCTGAAAGTGTGGCCATAGACTGACACGTTTTTACCTCCTGCCTAAAGACCCACATCAAACCTGAGAAGAGCTGAACTAGCAAAAGTGTAAAGAAACAACACCACATTCTAGCAGAAATGAGTGACACGGAGTAAGTGTACACTATATCCACACAAAGATTACACTTCACAATACTTTTCGAACAAGCAGAGCTTCCCGTGTTTTGTTATGTTATTCGGGCACTGACCAGGTGTTCCAGTATGAAGGACAAACTAAAAACTCAATAACACAGAGATCGTAAAGTGTCAATCAAAATGTAATGAAAGTTTCCCTGACATTGAGGGGTACCAATTTACTACGTGTTATAGATTACTGACATAAAACTCAATTCGCTGTATGAGAAAGACAGCGAAAGATGGAAAGGTCCAGAATTTCCACCACCATATTTTTAAGGCATAGCCTTGGCAGTCTTACAAACAAGGCATTATTTGACATTTTCCATTTTAAGTAGTACCAGACCTAATAAAAACATTGAAGGAAAACCATACAATGATGGCAATGAGCACTTTGGATTTTAGTCAAGTTTGGCCAATTTTTTAATCCTCTGTGGCAGGAGGAGACGACACAGATGTTCATTGAGCAAACATATGGGACATTCAGATGCATTTGCACAGAGGGCAAATATTCATGCTGTATCTATTCATAACTATCCAAACTATGAATTTTACATAAACTCCTGTTACATAAAATCCTGTTTTTATTGTTGTTTTAACATCTATGTGGTGTTTTTGAATATGTAACAAGCCATGTGCAAATTCAAAATTCAACACCATTGTTGAGTATTTTCTCCATAAAATTGGTCTCATTCCGGCGGTTTAAAATCACCTTGGTTTCTATCGTCACAAACAAGTAAACAATCATATCAACACAGTCGAATGAATGGATCAGTAGTTTGAGTTATAGATATTATGTATGGATGCCTCATAGACTCTCCGCTGAAACGATTTTAACGATTGCTTCAGCTCTTCTTCTGTGCTGCTCACACATTTAGGGTAACGGTACATTTACACGTGGCGAAAGTGTTAACGCTTGACAGAAGGCTTGTCTGAAGCGTGGCCAACAGCCAATCACAGTGGCTGCAACACATGCGGTCTTGCATAAACGTAATTGGCTGGCTTGCATTAGGTTATTTGAATAAGGCGATCTGATTGGCGGACGCACGCATTGGCGCTTGAAAAGTTGAGAAATGTTCAACTTCTGCTGGGAGCAACGGCAGTGATGCGACGTTGACGGATCCACAATTCAGTTTGGCAATGCATGACGTCACCCATTAAGAGTACATGAGAAGCGTTAACGCTTTCGCCCACGTGTAAATGTAGCATGAGCTGTAACCTGTTAAAATCAGCTCTTAAATATTTACATTTTCATTCAGGCATTTAGCAGACACTTTTATCCAAAACGATTTACAAAGATTAGGAAACAAAAACAGCTTAGTGCTGCAAACGCGCAGTTCACGTATGGCATGTGTGAAACTGAACTTAGCGGTTATGTGTATGAAACTGTCGAATGTAGCATCTATTTACAAATATATCTATGGTCCGAGGAAATGCGAAAGAGTGGAGGCAGGGACTAATTTGCATATTCATATATACAGTATATGGTCCAAGCCCTGCCATTGAGTTAAGGTGGGGACTAATTTGCATATTCATAAATCTGCATATCGTCGCTGTCCGATGAAAACCACGTATGTCCATTTTGCCGATTTTTAGATTTTTCAACTGATTGAATGTCCAGGTTCATTTCCGTATTCGGTATGCTTCACATATCTAAATGGCCAATGAAAAGTTGTGAAATCAAGTCATCTGATTTTCACGTATATCCATTTGGTGTCAAAGCACAGGAAATACAGGGAGTAAATAATTGTTCTAAAATTTTAAACATGTCTACCCAAATAAGCGATATCCTGATTTACAGGCTCCAGTAGGTTTTTAAAATATCATAATTTGTGTGGCAAGCAACATGAATTACAAAATATATGTATATCTGACCTGCCTGAATTGCCATTTGTTGACCAGGCCCTTACCTTCAGCTGATGCCATCCGACCCCTATGACCCATCCAGATGGTCAGAACCACCAGAGAGGACCAGATGACCCTCATGACGCCCTCCTTTAGCTCCTTAACATAAGGCAAAGATAAGAACAGGTGAGGAAAAAGTATAAGAGGAAAGTACTTACTCATATCAAGAGAAATGTATTTTAGTATATTCAAGAAAAAAAAGGCACTAAGAAATATTATAGGCTCGGGCTGAGGGCTCTGCTTTTTGACACCAGTGTTATTATATTTAATTTAATAACATGTGTCTGTGGTGAGCTTCAAATTATTACTGGAAAGCGTAAGATAGCATGTGGGAGCAGTCACAATCAATACCGTGGTTAGGGGCCAGATTAATAATAGTGACTATTAGGGAGGATGAGTGCTTTTCAGAGTATAAATTGTGCTAATGATCCATAGCGTTTGCAATAAAGCTTTGTAACCCATGACGTTTGATGATTAGCATTACTGTGTCCATCTGTCCCTCTCTCCAGAAGTGTCTCACACACACACACATAGGCTATAAAATTTGAAAGCAAAATGTTAAGTGCCCCCTCATTTGTAAGTCACTTTAGATAAATGTACTGTAAATATAAATGCTGTCATATGAAAGACAGCAATACATAAAATATGAATGCTGGTTCCTTACAATAATGTCAAATGAAAGCAGCAATACATGAAATATGGTAGCCGGTTTAAAGGTAGTGCAGGCAATTTTAGACAGGCTAGCCATAGCAAGCTAGCTTCAGTGTTGCCAGATTGGACACACAGAACTAAACAACCAGACTTACAAATCACATGCAGTGCATAATTTTTTAGATACAAATAATAATTTTAATTTCAATAAAACACAAGGCCTACACCAGAAACCTCAGAAGAGTACTATACTTTAATTGTTCTTTTGCTACTATTGTCAAAACTACAGCTCTTCTCTAATAGGCCAATACTCAAATCAATGCATTAAAACTTTCTTTTTTTATTAGTAGTACTGGCCAGGCCAGTATGCACATATATTATGCTGGAGAGTAGCGGTAGTCCCATGCGATTTCTAGTGTTATCTTTCAAAAGATGACAGGATTCCCCTGAACCTTATTGGCTAAACTAAGCCATACCTAATTTAAACGTCTTCCTGCATTATATAATTTATTTTATAGTTCGTTTTCATGAAAAATTATTAAAAAAACAATGTTTATAGTCAAAAATAAAAACGTGCCCGTTGCATAAAAAACAGCCCAATTTTTTCCAGTGGGACGTGACCAAAAAGAGCCCAATTGGGTGGGAACTCGTCCAATCTGGCAACACTGGCTAGCTTTGAAAGCATAAGCTTCCACCCTCCCTTTAGAGTGCTCTCCAAAGCCACGCCTCCTCCAAAACACGTGAACTCTGCTTTTAGCTATTTTTATGATCCAGATGTTGTTTTTGTCGTAGCCATTTCTAAATCTTCTTTTTCCTGTGGCATTTGTTGTCGGTTTAGATGAAACGTAAGGTAAGGTAGCTGGATTTTTGCTTTCAATTCTCGCTCTGTCTGCGTAGGTGTGCTAGGGTTGCCAGATCTGCATATCGAAACCTTTCCAATGGCCAATTAAAACTACCCCAGTTATCCTAGCCCAAGTATCAAAACATTGCTTTTAAAAATAAAATCATTTAATTGACAGCTGCTGAAAGCAAACAGCTAACTAATTTAATACATATGTTGCAAAAGCCAGACTGATCACCTAAACTAGTAACAAGAAAGTAAACTAGCTGGTTTGTTGCAGATCTAACATGGTCTACCAACTGAATTAGCTAAGCTCATGACCATCTTAAACCTAGAAATCATCTATCATGTTTCTAAACCAATTTTAAGTAGAATTTCCAGCCTGCTGTTGACAATAATATCAGAATGTTTTCTTTTATGTGTACATATTTCTGTGAAGGGCTGCTCAACTTGAACAATATGCAGTAACTTGCTAAATAATGCGATATGCAATACGATAATGCTTTACATTCTTTCTGATTATTGATCATCTTCCACATGCACTAAGATTTGCATGCCAGTCTCTCTGTTATCCGCATTAAACTAAAAGTTGAACTGAATACTAACAAGTATATTTCAGTCTTTATATGTGTCCACAAAACCAACATAAGCTCATATTGCGGTTTATAGACACGCTGTTCACTCAAAGTGACCCTCACTCCCTCACTGGCATGTCTTAACGTGAACCTGTCAGACTGATGTATTAGTCAAAAAAGCCCGAGGGCAAGGTTCTCTTCTTGGCCTTTTACGGCTTTCTTGTAAATCGGAGCCTGCCGGTGATGTTTGGCGCATAATCTGCATCCTCCGAACTGAGGTTATACAACCTGTAGGCACTGTACCAGTTGAGACAATGAACGTTTCACAGAACATAACATTTCCCAAAAGTATGCACTGCTTTATCACCTACCTACGATGAGAATCGCTCGCATCGTAACTGGCGCAGGCTTTCCAAACATCTGTTTGCATCATTCCACTTCAGTTATTTACAATGCACTACCTCGCTTTTCGGTGCAAAATCAACATTGTTCTAGTAAACATGACAACATCCATTTCAGGTGAGCGAGGTGGAGATATAGTCCATTTACCTGCATTCAATGCCTCTGGGCAATTTCTCATTATCAATGGCTTTCATGCACAAAAAAAGAAATGGAAATTAAAGCTTGTGCTTGTTTTGTTTCACTTTGTTTGCCATGCAGTAAAAACAGCTGGACTCCACAGATAAAATAAATGGTCTCTCTCATATTCTGTCTTGGCTCAGTGCCCAGCAATCTGAAGCCTATAGTGGAAATGACAAAAGCACTAGTTAGTGAATCAAGAATGTGGCTTGAAAACACACCAGGGCCACAATTCATAACATTTCAATGAAAGACCGATAGTTACAATCAATCTTTTGCATGCGAAAACAATAATTCGCCACCTTCTAAGAGAATAGCTGAAACAACAATGTGCATTTTTAATAAACAGGCACTTTAATTGGCCATTGTTAAAGTTTTCTAAATGTCTACTGTTTTGTAGGCTGCTGACAGGAAGGAGGTTGTCAAGAAGGTGTGTATGTGTGTTGTTTTCATGTCAGAGCCTGAGAGATCATGGAGAGAGAGACTGTTATGATAAATTTCTCTTAAATTCAGTTCAAAGGTGCAAACAAGTGACAAACCTATCACAAAAATCACTTTAGACATCAGATGGAGAAAATAGGAGCTCTTGTACTGTGTATGATTTTTATACATTTGTACATTTAAATATGCACATTACATATAAAGTGCATCTTTATCAGCATGTTCCCTGGGATCACACCCATGACCTTTGCATTGCTAGTGCAATGCGTTACCAGTTCAGGTACAGGAACCGCATTTAGCCTGAGATGGGAACTGCAGAGTCATGTTAAGAACGAAGGCATGCGGTTACGAAAACCTGCCAGCTACAGAGCCACATCAAACATGAGCAGAGAGATTTATAATCTGCCCTGTGGCATTTGTAATCATGTCTGCAGCACTGTTTAACCTTCAATTAAAGCTGATTAACAATCATTATATTTTATTTTCCTTACTCCATATTGTGTTTCTTAAGTTAAAGACTAAAACTGTTGCAGTTAGATAAAGCAAATGAGAACAGCATGTGTCCACAGGTTATGCAGCAAGCGTCTCCACCTTTTCAACTCCAATCTGCATTAGGAGCAGACGGTAGTTTCATCAGACAGAGCATGAGCATATTTTTCCACTGCCTATTTGACTCCCATAGGCTGATTTAAAAACATCCCACCTTAGGCAGAGAGTGTGCTGAAACGGTTTAGAGATCGTGAAGCTGCATCAAAATTTAAAGCATCTTGCCAGGGAGTTGCAGCAAGCATCTCATTGTCCTTCAGAGTATACTCTGAAAAAGTGGCATCATAACTGACAAGCCGTATTTGCGATGCTTAAATCCAGAAATGATTAGGGACGTTTGCGATTGCACAGCTGCGCGTGGCAGATGCTGGCACGCGTCTCCTCCTCGTACAAACAGAAGCAGAGGGATGTGATGACATTCCTTCAGGCGTGTGTGAGGACAGCGCGCGGCGAGCGCGTGAACTGCCCTGAAAGTGAGCGCGCGCTGAGACGCGCTTCTACCGCTGGGGGCCACGAGTAGGGCAACAAGTCAAAAAGAGTTTTACCGCAAACCAAAGTGGTAAAATGGATAAGAGAAAAGTAGTAGGCTACTTTAACTAATTGCATGTATCTAACAGCAGCGTGTGACAGTATAATCACATCTGTACATTTAAGTAATTATCGTAAATAAAAATTATAGTAGTGATCGATCTGTAACAGAAGGAACTTCTTATACTGTGAATCGTTCAAATGCAAAATATTGTGCTGGCAATGGCATGCACTGCAAAATAAGTCAATATAAAAAAACTTGCGTTTTGCATTGGACAATACGTAAAATAATCAATAGCTGCGTTTCCAAGACGTCTGAAACGTAGAGATTCCCCACAGGACTGATAAAAAAAACCCCACATAACTATACCTTAGCAATTGTTAATCCAATAAATTATGGCAACATTAATCCTCAGAAACTGTTCTTGATGTAATCCAGTTTGGTTAAAGAGCTTCCAAGAGTCCTCTCCTGTGTGGATAAAGTTTTTGCCTTTCTTCAGCTTCTTTCTCCCCTCCCCTTAAGTTGTTTTAATAAACTTTCCCCTCGCTGTGGTTCCTCCATGCGAGAATCTCCAGGATAACGTGATGACATCATTTAGTGCGGAAAACATGCCGCAGGCTTTTCTTCTCGCGCCCGCCTCATACAAGTCCTGCTTTGTTCCGTTTCTGATTTCCAGCCATGATTCTAAAGTGGAGGAACTTACAGTAAGACCTACTGAGTATGTTATAACACAGATTGTGCTGGTCAGACCAGTTATCAACGACGGACAACTAAAGTATTACAAATATTAGACGAATTCCAGGCGGTTCTTCCATGATTCTTCCAAACAGCCTCATATAATGAGACAGAGGTTTCCCAGATAGCAACACTTTATGTGACGAATCTGGCACAAAGTAATTCATTTTAAAGGCAATAATAACTTTATTTAAATAGTTCAAATGAATTACTTTGTGCCAGATTCGTGGATTTCATGGAAAAAAATTAAATTAAAACCCACTAAAACTCAAAATACCCGTTCATCCATTTTTTTTCGTTTAAATTGGCCGAATTGGTATTTTGAGTTTTAGTGGGTTTTATTTTCGTTTGTTTCCAGATTTCTTTGTTCTTTAAGCAGTTATCTTTATAAATAAATAAATAAGCTTTATGTTAGAGTAAGAGCTTGACATCAGCCCGGTTTTTATTTCCAAATGAAACGGAATGTCTGCCCGACATTAGAGCTTGACATCAGGCCGACATGGGTTTTGATGTCAACCTAATTTTCATTTTCAACCGAAACAGAACGTTTTCCCGAGGTTAGAAGTCGACGTCATGTCTACCTTGTGTTTTGACGTCAGCCCGATTTCCATTTCCAACTGAATTGGAACATTATCCCGACATTAGAGCTTGAAATCTGGCCGACGTTGGGTTTTGATGTCAACCTCATTTTCATTTCTAACCAAAGTGGACGTCTACACAATGTTACACCTTGACGTCAGGACGACGTAAATTTATGATGTTAGGCCGACGTAACAGCTTGTGTTTTGACGTCAGCCCAATTTCCATTTTCAACCGCATTGGAACCTCATCCCAACGGTAGAGCTTGACATCAGGCCGACGTTGGGTTTTGATGTCAACCTAATTTTCATTTCCAACCAAAACGGAACGTCATCTCGACGTTAGAACTCGACGTCATGTCTACCTTGTGTTTTGATGTCAGTCCGATTTCCATTTCCAACTCAATTGGAACATCATCCCGACATTAGAGCTTGACCTCAGGCCGACGTTGGGTTTTGATGTCAACCTAATTTTCATTTCTAACCAAAGCGGACGTCTACCAATGTTACACCTTGACGTCAGGCCGACGTTCATTTATTATGTTAAGCCAACGTAACAGCTTGATGTCAGTCCGACGTTGGTTTTTCACGTCAACCCGACATTTTGATGTCAGCCCAATTTTCATTTTCAACCGAAACAGAACGTCTTTCCGACGTTAGAACTTGACGTCGTGTCTACCTTGTGTTTTGATGTCAGCCCAATTTCCATTTTCAACCGAATTGAATCTTCATCCCAACGTTAGAGCTTGAAATCAGGCCGACGTTGGGTTTTGATGTCGGCCTGGTTTTCATTTCTAACCAAAACGGACGTCTGCACAATGTTACACCCTGATGTCAGGCCGACGTTAATTTATTATGTTAAGCCGACGTAACAGCTTGATGTCAGTCCGATGTTGATTTTTTACGTCAACCCGATATTTTGATGTCAGCCCGATTTTCATTTCCAACCGAAACAGAACGTCTTCACGACATTAGAGCTTGACGTCATGTCTACCTCGTGTTTTGACGTCAGCCTGATGTCAAGCTCCAACGTTGGGATAGCGTTCCGTTTCGGTTGGAAAAAAAAATCGGGCTGACGTCAAAACACAAGGTAGACATGACGTCAAGCTCTAACGTCAGGAAGACGTTCCGTTTCGGTTGGAAATGAAAATCGGGCTGACATCAAAATGTCAGGTTGACGTCAAAAACCAACGTCGGACTGACATCAACCTGTTAAGTCAGGTTGGGTTTTGATGTCAACCTAATTTTCATTTTTAACCAAAAACGGACATCTACCCAATGTTACACCTTGACTTCAGACTGACGTTAATCTATTATGTTAAGCCGACGTTGGTGTTTTAGAGGCACATAATTAAGAAAGTAAACTAACTTAATTGCTATTTTTTTAGGTTATGTGAGGTTATTATTTAGTTCATTTAAGACATTTAAACATTTAACTTAAAGGACCACTCAATCTGAGAATATAAAAGACAGATGCTGATGTGAATTCCAAACATTTGTAAAATCATTCAAAATAAAATGTGAACACCTAAATGTATTCACAACGGGCCCTTTTAGAAGTCTCTTAACTTCCAGGTTTCTGTTTGTGATTATGTGATCTTGGGTTCGAAATTTTCATGATGCCTTTTGACTTTCAGTTTCTCTTTATTGTAATGTCATACACAATATTTTTCATCATAGAAATACTATCTCCTGTCCTTTGTATATGAATTAATTCACTATGGGGCATAGGTTTGACCTTAACTGATATGCTAACCCGCTGATCTGTGTCTGGACAATGACTTTGTTCTCCTACAGTTCATAGCTTCTTGAGAAACAGGATGTTAGTAGCTGCATGACTGCAGCAATGACAGAAACATCTGGCAAAAAGGTGCTTGAATATTCTCATGTGTCTCAAGCCAGCAGACTGTTGTCACACACTGTAAACTCTGCAGTCCCTAATGTAGTTGGACTGAAGTAATCTATAATGTATTATAGATCAAACTATTAATATATTATTATACCATTGTGTTTATAAGTTATCCTCATCCGTAGAATGAAATTTTTTTTTACGTAGAATGAACAGTTTTTGCTGTTGCTTGTATTAATATAGTGGACAACCTTTATATCTAACACTGTAAAATCTGTGATGAATGATATATTATAAAATACCCAGGGGAATCAAATAGGCAGTTGGATTATTACAGTAATATGACAAAGAAGACAAGAATTCATTTTATTGTGGCATGATCTTCCATCAAAGTAACTTTTTGCAATGGAGATAGAGTACCTCAAGTCCTTTTCTCAATCTGTATGTTTAGTTTAGTCCAGTTTAGAGAATAAAGCCTAGCAGACCCTTTATTTTCATTCCATGCAGTTTTGGGAGATAAACCTTAGATTGACAAGAGCAACAAGGAATGTAATAAAAGTTTGAAAGTTCAAGAAAGGGCAGGGGAAATCCTATGGTTATTCTCGCCAGATGCTCTTGGTAGATTCTCAAGTAGGGTCACACAGTAAGGTCGGTGCTTAAGGACACTCAGTAAGGTCACACAACTGAATTTCATTTCAAGGATCAGCAGAGAGTAAAAGATTTGAATCAGTTGTTATATAAGCTTAAACACAGACCCTTATGGATCTCACTGGGAGACTAGACTAGACTAGGCATTTAATCATAATAATAACTGTGTAATGGTTCATTTTGTTTTATTTAAATATAAAGAGAAATAAGTAGCTATAAATAAATATATATATATATATATATATATATATATATATAAAAAAAACATTTTTAAAGCCAAACATATTGCATAACTGAAGCAATGCAGTGCCAACAAATCCAAGAGTTTTTACTACAGAAAATGCAGTTCTGGATTAAAAAAAATCCCCCACAGCCCCTAATCCCTTTTTCAGAACTACAACTCAATGTCCAGCATAGATAAGAGGCCAGATCGGTGAAGACTGGAAAGGTTTTCATCTCAATTGTCAATATGGCTGCCACATCCAGAACCAGAGACAAAGAAAAAAAGGGCCTGCATGGCCAACTGACACATATTCAGACTTTTTCCTATTCAGTCTCATTTAGTCAGAGATGGAAACAGCAGGGGGAGGGCGTTAAAACTTGCTGAGGCAGGAGAATATAGTCTCACAGAAGATCGACCGCAGCAGCCAATGGAACTTTGGAACACGTAAGCATCTGCGTGTCTATGAGTGTGTGTATTATGTAAGGTTGGAGACTTTAACAATGGTCAAGACTGAGCAATAGTTTGTTTTTTTGATCAGTTGCTTTACCTGTGAGCAAGTTACATTGAATAATACCACTGTACACTGTAGTAAATATAATATATAATTTCGGTCAATATGGTTCAACCAAGTATAATTGTATAGTCAGGAAATAGGTGACGATCACTTCTAGGGAGTGGATCTGCTTTTATTCTTAAATAAAAAAATTGATGACTGTAAGTGACGTTATGTATTTGTACATTATGATTTGAAATTGAGACCTGATTGCTTTCGGATAACAATAAATTACTGTGACATTGCAATTGTGTACCGCAATATCCCAGTGGAGTAACTAGGGGTAGGCAGATGGGGTTAACAGCCTTTTTTGGAATTCCTAAATTTCTTACTTTCCCAGACAGCCTTCAAACATGCACCACAAAGCTGATTCTAACATGAATCCAGACTTTTGCCAAATGCATTTTCCAGTTACAGTGTGAAACAGATTTATTCTTCACAGTCTTTTTTTACTTCTCTTGCGCTTCCATTTTGACTATAACATTGTAACAAAATATCACGGAATAGACATTTTGCAAAGATTATTTAGCTTTACAAACAACTTTATAAAAACAAACAGATCTAAAGGCCACTATGCTGTATAAACCTGCTTTAGTCAACCTAAAATAATGAATAAAGTGTGTGATTACATTTTAAAGTCTTCATGTCCACTATTTATTTGTATTCATCTATTTATTTATTAAATTAATTGTATAAACAATGTGAAATCAACAAATATTTGTTGTATTACTTTAACCTAACCTTACGATAAACAATTTCAATTTATTTTTATAAGTTATGTTAACTTACCAAAAGTCAAAACTTAAAGGACAAGTTCGGTATTTTACACTTAAAGCCCTGTTTTCAGATTGTTTATGATGAAATAGAACGGTTTTGACTGAAATTTGGACATATGATGCTGGCCCGAGAATTTTCGGATGTTTGTGGTTTCACCCCCACCTCTACAATGGCTGTATAGGTGCACTGCAACAATCCTTCCTAAAATGCATTAAACTTTCGTTTACAAAGACGTTAAACTCACAGAGTGGTCAGGGGTGTTCATTGATATGCTCACACAGAAATCGCTGCAAAAGATGCTTTCCAACGTGTGTTTTACCATTCGTTTTAAACTTGTGGACCTTTTTTTCCAAACGCCTCACACCCGTATATTCTTCCGTTGAGAGCTTGAATAATACAGCACCTATACAGCCATTATAGAGGTGGAAGGTGATACAACAAACACCCCAAAATTCTCGGGCCAGCATCATATGTCCACATTTCAGTCAAAACCGTTCTATTTCATCATAAACAATCTGAAAACAGGGCTTTAAGTGTAAAATACCGAACCTTTCCTTTAAAGTAGTACGTTGTTTTAACTTCATGCTGCATTTTTTTTACAGTGCATTAAACTTGAAAATGTGATCATGTACAGTACTTGCTGCCCTAAAGCAAAACTAATTGTTTGTTTGTTTGTTGTTTATTTGACAAAATTTAAAACATTATACAATCAAGCCCTAAAAGACTAATACACATTTTAAAACTGTCAAGAATGATATACCCAAAAAAGCCATTGGCTTATGTGGTCCTTGATATTTAAAGAGTTAAATGAGTTTAAAAATAAAAAAGAGAGGTGCACAGTACCTTGCAGTGATATTATGGTTAAACAAAAATCTTATTAGCAACTGACAAATTACACAAAGAGCTTACAACACATTTGTTACAGATTAACAATAATTAAAATAATAAGCCGGCCAGGTAAGATCTGACACTGTTACACTTGAACAAAGACCATGCTTTCACATTCCAAAAAATCTCTGCCACCTTTTCTTCAGGTCAGACTAGATCATCTGTTTTGATTCGCAACCCCTGAGCAAGTTCACAAAAAAACCCCGATATATCTTCTATCTGAAGTACTTAAAATAACGAAAATAAAAAACTGTTTTAAATTGGAATTAGTTGAAGCACGTTTTCGATATACTGTAGATGTAGTAGTAGCCTATATCATTAACCTAATTCATAAAGTAACCCAAACCTCATTGGCAACACAATGTTTCATCAAAGTAGAATATCTGAATCCATCTCAATACAAACATATCGCGTACCTACCTCACCAAAATAAACATCGCAACCACCCTTTCTGAACCTTTGCCTCCCCCAGCTTTTTGCATCTTGTGGTAAAGCAGTAAAGTTACAAATGTTAATTTGGGTATTTGCTCTTTGCTGACGATTTTTGTCATTGTTGTTTCAAAAAATTTATTTTGTTTTGTGGAGGTGCAGGTTGTCAATTCAGCAGGAAAGTTTGCCATTCTCACTCTGTTTACAGATGGGAGGTAGCGCAGGTAAACATGCTGATGACATATGGTGTCTGCGTGAACAGGTTGCGCAGTGGCATATGCAAAAAATGTTCACCGATGAGGGGGAAAAATAGCATGCGTCCAATTATTGCGTTCGGTCTGAATTCAATGATTTGTTGAACATTTTTTGGTGCTACGCCTTTCATAGATGACATATATTTACAAAAATACATTTAAACAACTTAGTGATTGCTATCAGGATGTGAGGAGACTTTTAACCAGTATAACTAAACATGTTTCTGGATCAAATCAGATCTCAATACACACCAACTCTGCTTTCCAGCTGAGCATTAAAGCTTGGCTGAAGTTGACTATTGATGTGGCTCCCTAATTAGCTTGAGGCAGCTTGAGCACTAAATCATCTTAAAAAAGCAAAACTGCACTTGAATGAATTGCTTTGATGCACCTGGAATACATATTGATGCGTTTGGCCGTCCATGCAATCAAATTTTTAAGGATAAAGTCATTTGACCGCAGTACACAAACACACCATAGGCTATGCGGTGCACATACCCAGGTTAAAAAAGCGAATTCCTCCATATGCACACACATCCTCCGACAACACAAATTGAATAAAAAGGAAATACAGACGTAATACAAAAAAAATTATATTTCATATCTAAAGTACACTATTGTCCTCGGACTAGTCATTCAACCCTGACCACTAGACTATAAAACATGCAGTTAGTGTCAAACCAAATCATTATGAACACACCTCACTGAGCCCAGCATAAATGTGACTCCCTTAGGTCCTCTGTTCTCTTTCTTTACACTCCTGTCCCATTACAAGAGCTTGGGGCTCAACAGTGGCAGCCCTTGCGAGAGAATAGTTTTGATAAACACTCAAAATTGAAGACCTGATGAAAGGTGACTTCTCTAAGGCTAGTGAACCTCAGGCCCTGGGGGTATAGTTTTTTGATACATATTTAAATCTAAACCGACAGTAGAAAGTTATGCTTCGCTTTTATCATTTTTTCAGAGAAAGTTTATTGTCTCTTGTTTGGCACAGTGATGGGGGTCTCTCCGGAATAACAGTGCTTTTGCTCAGTTCACCAATAAATAAGTGAAGTGAAAGCACCAGTGGCAGCCGGTGACTTGATGGGCGCTTGATGCAAAGTTCGTCACAACATGTATGTAGCCCGTCATGTGTGTGGTTCCTTTTTTCAAAATATGTGTTCTGCCCATCGAGTGCATGTGCATCACGTGTCTTGTCAAAATAAGTGCCTGCTGGAGTTGCGTCTAAAGGGTTTATGATAAAAGAGACACTCGCGTTTCCAGATACTCTCATAATCTCATGCGTAATCAGAGTTTACTGTTAAGGAAGTGTCTTGCGTGTATTTTGTGAACATAAGCGTCTCTTTTATCATAAACGCTTTTGACGCGTGTGCAGCAGGCACTTATTTTGACAAAACACGTGATGCACACGGTTCACATGACGCAACAAACAAGTATTTTGAAAACACAAGCAACACACATGACACTCCGAACACTTATTTTGAATCTGCGTCCTTCGGAAGAACAGTCACGAGCCGCCACTGGAAAACACTGAAGCTCAAAGCTCCCTCTTCATGGTACACGTACCAAAAAAATGAACCCAGACAAGTAAAATTAAATTGAAAATATTAAAACTGGTTTAAAAAAAGATTGTTATAAAGGGAATTATACATTTCAAATAGGGAATTGTTAGTCTTGAGACTTTCTAAAAGAGTTAATGTGGAAGATGATCCATTATGACATTTCTAACCATTATGCCATCTTAATAATCTGTCAAGTTTTATATAATACGATAATGCTAATTTTCTTCATGAAAAAGAAACTTTTTTATACTTAGTAGGTTAAGAGGTTAAGAGACTAGACAGGGGTTCTGGGTCTGTAAATGATGAGCTTTACTAGACTAAACATTGATATCATCATAATAAATGTGTCTCGAATAAAAATCAGGAAAGCTTTGACCAAAAAAGCATTGTATAAAACATGTGGAACAGGAAGTCCAAAAAAATTTTGCAGCTGGAAGGAGAAAGCGTGAAAGAAATAAAAGAGTCGATGAGAGAGAAAGAAGAGAAGCTTCAGGCAATGAGAGTTGATGGGCCAACATGAATGCTCACATCCTTTCCGCATTAGTGTTTGCAGTGGGACTGTGCCAGGATGCAGACGTGGAAGGAACAGCATGCTGAGAAATTATGCAAATGGAAAGGTGAAGGCTATAACTCACAGATTGATTTAATGCTAAATTATGTGGTGGATGGACTTTGATAAACTTTGCATCGAGAGTTTGTATATGTATTTCTCTACATTTCTAAAATTGATTGTGTTAATACCGCTCCTTGTATCATCCATCACAAATCAAAAATTTGTGTATTTTGTGTGCTGATAGTTTTAAAAAGAATGCTAAACTATGTTTGGAACAATGTAACATTTCATCTATAAATGTGATGCTGCATAAATAATAGTATATGTAAAGACAGCGTGATTGCACATGCATGTGGGATGTTGGGATCTGCAGAAGATGCAACTGTGGCCTAGTTTTGTGGCAGATGCAATAGACACACCCTACCCACCTGTCAGCTATTGATCAAAGCTCAGTATAAATCAATGTGACAAAAGCAAATGTGTTGACAGAGAATAGACAATCAAGTCTCGCACCTGGTGGATAAACATAAACAGCTTAAAGTTTGACTGTTTAGGGCTTTATGGTAAATCTTAGAGCTATAACGTTCTGCTCACAAATATCTTTGAACGTGCACATACAGCAAAAAAAAAATTGTAATATTTTTTTATATATTTCAAAATATACAAAAAATGGACAACAATATATTTGCTGAAATATATTTGGGAATATGCTTACAAAATATATATTTTTCACTGATATATTTTTTGGAAAAAATTTTGTATAAACGGTTTCATCAGACGCGTGTGCGCTGACGCGATACACGTCTGGATCCGAACTTTACTTCCGATTTCATTTTTTTAATGGTCTAACTGATCTCTTAAAACAATTGCCTCTTCGAAAATAACAAATGTTTTGGTTTCCTAGGTAATCTATGTGTTGTTTTTTTGCTTGTTATATAAATAAACTACGTTTAAAGAACTTTGTTGTTATTTATTCTTAGCGGAGTTTACCGGAAGTTACGTGCGGACGACAGCCGCTTGTTTATGTTGTTACTGCTGAAACCGTCTATATTTTGAAATATATTTTTAAAATAAATTTTAAAGCATTATAAATATATATTTAGCTCAATCCAAGGAAATATATTCACGTCGCATTGTAAGAAAAACTTTGTTACAAACATGTAAACAGTTTTAAAAAGGTTAAAAATTCATGTATTTTAAACTTTTACTATGTACTTTATAAAATTAAATTGTATTAGCATAATTAAAATATATTTATGCAAAAAATAAATTTTTGGCATATGGGATGTAAAATTAAAAATATATTTGCTTGCCCTTGAAATACATTTTGAAATGTTGATATATGAAGGTTAAAACTAAATATATTTCCAAATTCAAAAATATATTCAATTAAAGGAATATTCCATTTTCTTTAAAGAAAAATCCAGATAATTTACTTACCACCATGTCATCCAAAATGTTGATGTCTTTCTTTGTTCAGTCGAGAGGAAATTATGTTTTTTTTTTGAGGAAAACATTGCAGGATTTCTCCAACCTGAATGGACTTTAATAGAGCCCAACATTTAATGCTTAACACTTAACAGTTTTTTTTCAAACGAGTTTCAAAGGACCACAAACAATCCCAAACGAGGCATTAGGGTCTTATCTAGCGAAACGATTGTCATTTTTGACAAGAAAAATAAAAAATATCCACTTTTAAACCACAACTTCTCGTCTAGATCCGGTCCAGCGCGACATAACGTAAATGCGTAGTGACGTAGGGAGGTCACGTGTTACGTATATAAAACGCACATTTGCGGACCATTTTAAACAATAAACTGACACAAAGACATTAATTAGTATCATTCGACATACAACATTGTAGGAACGGTCCTCTTTCAACACACTTGTAAACACTGGGGCGGAGTTTCGCGTTCGTCTTCTGTGACCTCTTGACGTCATGACATATTGCGTGGGGTCACGCTGATGCATCACGACCGGATCTAGACAAGAAGTTGTGGTTTAAAAGAGCATATTTTTATTTTTCTTGTCAAAAATGACAATCGTTTTGCAAGATAAGACCCTTATGCCTCGTTTCGGATTGTTTATAGTCCTTTGAAACTCCGTTGAAAAAAACTGTTAAGTGTTAAGTATTAAATGTTGGGCTCTATTGGAGTCCATTGGAATGAGAGGAGTCCTGCAATGTTTTCCTCAAAAAACATAACTTCTTCTCGACTGACATCAACATTTTGGATGACATGGTGGTGAGTAAATTATCTGGATGTTTCTTTTAAGAAAATGGAATATTCCTTTAAGCATTACTTTCTACAAAATGTATTTAGCACATATTTAAAATATATACTTGGCCAGAGAAATTTATTTTTTGCTGTATTGGTAAAGCCTTATATTCAGAAATGTATAAATATGATTTATACTAATGTTGATATTTTGCCAGTGATTCCATCACAGGTCCTAATTAAGACCTTCAGATTTCCATTCAGCATTTTCATTTCCCCATAGCTCCAGAAGGATTAGTCAAATGACATTTACAGTTCTGATAATCGGTTTATAAAACATATGCCCAGAACATAGTAGCCATGGGCAAAGAATGGCATGCAGCAAGCAGGTCAAATCCTCTGCCAGCCGAAGTGTCAATGATATAAATAGGAATGCTGACAGGCAGCTTTCTCGAGAAACTTCATGGAACATCCAGATTCTCCGAAAGAGGAACGAAACAATAGAAAAACAACAGAATGGAAAAACATGTGTGTTGCACATGCTTATAAGTAACAATTTAAACCCAAGACATTATCTGCCCACAAACTGCACCGCACTGTCCACCCCAGATGCTCAGTCGGTGAGGTATGTATCCTCGAATTTATGAGACTGTTGTTCTGTTCATTTTTACGATGCACCATCAGTTCCAGTGTGAGCGGATTTATGCACTTTATCTCCAAAAGAATCCGACTGCTCACAGGATCAACGCGCTATTGATTTTCCTACAGCCATTGATCCTATTGAGTGGATAGTTAAGTATGTGTCCTCGGTGTGGCTTTAGAGATGCGAGCTAGAGCAGTAGCCTTACCGGGCAGAGTGGGTGGTCTGTTATCAAGGGCACACTGGACTGTCTGAGACCTGGACATTGAAGGAGGTTCAGAAACAATCTTTATATCTAAAAAACAGAGGTAACAATTTACAACAAGGTTGTTAACATTAGTAAATGCATAGCTAACATGAACTAACAATGAGTAATATAGTTTTCGGCATTTATTACCCTTTGATAAATGTTGGTAAGTTTAAAGAGCACCAATGGTCCGATTCACGTTTTAATTTCCTTTGGTGTGTATTAGTACATGATAACTATATGCAAAAGGTACATACCACAAAGTAAACAATGACGCGAGTTATCGTCTCCAACGTACTGTATATCTCTTTTCTTGGACTAGAACAAACACACGGATTGCAGGCAACAGTTTACTTCCTGGGATTGGTGATGTAGACAAGACCGACATTATCATAATTGAAGTCACATGTGACTTGCAACATTCAGGTTGTATTCAGGAGCAAGTACTCCGGTGAATGTATTGGATTATGACAAAAGTGAATGGATGTCAAGCAAGATAGCAACTTATATTTCCTCACACAAAACTATCATATGGTTTCTATAGACTTACAGTATAGTAGTTTTTATTCCAGAAGCATGGACTACTTTTGCTTGTATGTTTTTATTTGGTTAAAGTCTAACAGCGCCATCCACATTTACTGTAAAGAGGATTGCAGCAGGAACATATGTTTTCTGTTGGAAAGATTTGAGACGACTACACGATGATGCAATTTTCCTTCTTGGGAGAACTATCCATCTGAAAGCTGGCATTGCACTCGAATAAACATGTACAGCAAGCAATAAAATATAATGCACACTCCATGTAAAGCAAAATGCTCCCAGGCAACATCCCGCAAAAGCACGTTCCTGCACACACACATGCATCCAACGCAGTCCTTGACCAGGTACAGCCATTGCCCTTTTTTTTGCAGCTGGTCTCTTTTGTAGCTCTGTGGAGCCTCAGACTTGATCACATTTGACTTTATGCTGTTGTATGAGCTCAGTAGGGGGACCTTATTATCTCTGCAACACATTGCTCTATTTTTGTGATACTGCCTTAACATTTCCCTCTCCCCCTTTCTCATATCAGAGGGGTGTGGGTACAGGAATAGGATTGTAAGTGCTCAGAGGCTCTCTGAAGATTTTATGTCCTCTGATCTCAGCGTGTATTCCAAACAGGCTAAAGAAGCATAGAGAAGGAAAGTGTGTGGGTTCAGAGAAGGGGAGAGGGTGGGGGATATGGCAACCATGAGGGTGTAAACAAACATTACGCTTCAACCCTCAGCCAAACACGCAGGGGGACCAAGAGTGATAAATGAGAGATCTACAGGGTAACAAGATGATTCTCAAGTGGTTACAAGCCGAGCATGGTCCTTTGTTGAAGTTGCTAGGACTAACCTTTAGGTCTAACCTGTTTTTGGGCAGATTTTGCAGATGTTTTCTGTGGTGTATTTATCAGCAACTGGAACAGTATTGTCCTTGTGATGCAATTTTCCACACAATCCCACCATCCAGTGAGTTGAGCACCACAGGGTTACCGGCCCATCTTTATACGACCTCCCACTGAAAAGAAGATATAAAGCAATCGGCTATAATATAGACACTTTGCCATTACTAGACACTAGACACTCGGCATGGAAAAGCTTTTTGAAGATGTGCTCAGTCTTACCGAGCCCTCAGGAGATCAATAAAACCAGACAATATTAAGTTATGTAAGGCTAAAACTTCATAATCGCAGGATATGGCCAAACTTTCCTATTCTGAGTGAGAAAGGCTTATTATTATGTATGCAGGGACAGTCTTATCCACTAGTTGGCTATAGTTCATTTTCTTAAGTCCCAGGGTAACCGACTCAAGTGGCTATTTAATAATGAACATACTTTATATAGTTTTAAAATGTATTGTTTAAAAAATTGTCTCAGGAATAACCAAATTTGGTTGAGTTAATTTTAATGACTTCCTTTGAAGCGGAAAACTGTTCACACACCAGGAGCAATTGCGGATGTGCGTGTTTTATACTATGCAATTAATGTATACTTCTTCTCACTTAACCTGTGTAGCAGACGCTGCTCTCAAAATTGGCCAATTATTGGAGTCTCGACAAGAACCAAATTAAAGCAATCAAAAGCAGACACATACCGTGATTTCTATTTGTTAGCGTAGTGATACCTGATGAAATAAAAATAGCGCGAGGGGATTTATAGAGTGCTTGTTGCTTTAAGTGGGATGGTCATAATAGCAATTAAACGAGTGCTCTGGTTTGTGGGACCAGCAAAGGGTTCGGGACTTTTGAAACCAGGCAGCTTTTAGTGTCAGTGCAACTGTTTGCAGCTTAGATCCGCCTCTCTGGATTAGAGAGGCAGCCGAGATGCCTCCTTTCAATTTTTCATGATGTTTACACAGCTCAGTGTTCTTTAGGGAAAGATCAAGGCAAGGCTTCCTGTCATAGGGTAGAAATATTTATCACCTCACCATTTTCGTCCCATTCGTACGACGGGGTGCCGTAAAGTGTGGGGTGGATGTGAAACTAAAGGACGACTCCAAGAGATGCATCAGTTTTAAAAGCTCTACTTACAGTAGCTGATTCAGCTGTTAACTCGAATTAGTTACCCAAGTTACCAAGATGCCATGTTACTGCACTACTATAAAAGGACTGTTTTATTCACTGCATCATTTAGAGGAAGTATGCATAGACTTAACTAAGAAAGATAACAACTAGCCAATGTAAGGCAGATTTCAGCTTTAGATGGATTTTCCCAAAATAACTATTCCAAAATTCTGTGCAAAACTTTGAATAACTTTTAAACGGGACATAACATAAAAATCTGACTTTTTCCATGTTTAAATGCTATAATTGGGTCCCCAGTGCTTCTATCAACCTAGAAAATGTGAAAAAGTATCTTCGTTTTGGTACCATTCTCTACAAGCATGTGAAAAATAGGTAATTGACATTTGGCTCCCCTTGTGATGCCAGGAGGGGATAATACCCTCCCCCTTAACCCTAGAGAACCTACGGGTCAAATTTGGCCAATGTTAATTGGGTTCTTGGGTTCTCCGGGGTTAATCTGCACTGTCCAACCATGGCACTGCCATTTAGTGCAAAGATCAACTCATTTGCATTTTAAAGGACACACCCACAAACGCCACATTTTTGCTCACACTTTTATTATAACATGTTATAATAAATTATCTATATGGAATTTTGAGCTAAAACTTCACACACTTACTCTGGAGACACCAAAGATTTTTTTAACATCTTAAAGAAGTCTTGTGAAATGCCCCCTTTAAAAGTGAAATTACTACATTATATAGTACTGCTTAAAATATTTATCAAAAACAAATTGGTTAGAAAGGTTAAAATTAGAAATGTCACGCCAAAACTAGGGACCTTCATTAATTTGTGAACAAAACTAATTAGAAGGAAAAATTAATATTAATGATGCTAATTTTGCATAACGTACTTGCATCTTTTTACAATTAAGGATTTGGTATCTGTCAGTAAACAAGAAGAAAGATCACAGACAGATTTTTAAGGGGCTGAGGCATTCACAGGTTTGCGTTCTGACTGCAAAATAAATTGCAGATTCTGGAAAGGCTGAAAGATGAAAGACACGCCAACCGAAGCCCCCTAAATAGGGTCTAGAAACGTCTGTGCACTGGAGTCTCTATTAAATTTCATCACGTATTCCGATACAATTTCAGAAATCTCATTAGCTTCTGATCAAATCCCAACATAAAAGGCTGAGCTAGTGTAATATATCTGGACTTTGCATAGCCTCTCTGCTCATTTCAGTGGTGTGTAACGTTTTATCTAATCCTACTGTAAATGGTGCTAAAATACTGCACCATTAGCAGATATGTCTTTGGTCTGATATCCAAAAACCCAACTTCACTCATCCATCTCCCCCTCTCTCTCTCATTCTGTCCATTTCTCTTTTCTCCCCTGCACTTCTCTCTTATCGGCCAGTGTTTAAGATGATAATTGACATTCTGCGACAAAATCAGCACTGGAAGAAGGAAATGGGGTCATTTGATCCTCAGCCTATTCAAAAAACGCCTGTTGTTCCTTCAGTAATTACACTGTGGTTGAAAAGACCACCATTGCTCATTGATTTCATATCAGATTTAATTGAAGTGGCAGCTGAATTGTCCCTGCTGTTCATTTTCACTGTAACTCTCCTAATTTACTTAGTTATTCTCTCAGTCATGCTTGCTTTCATATAGTCTTTGTACTCTTATCTTAGCCCTATTACGCACTTAACCCTCCTTCTTCCATCTTTTATCACTATGCATCATTCTTTTCTGCACCAACTTCCATAATTTTCCTCATTCAATTGTACTCTCTTTCTTTATCCCAGTCTTTTTACTAGCACACGCGGTGCTTTATGTGCCCTGACTGCATGATTACAACGATGTTCCGTTGCAAACAAAGGCTGATCTGTAATGAGAAGCAACAATATTTGATTGCAGTTCCATCATGCACCACTTGGAGACGCCATTGACATAGCAGAACGTGCTCGTAAGACCGTATAGGACTGCACGCAGCAGGAGCTGTTCTCTTGGCCGGCCATATTTCCCAGTCAGCCACCCCCAAATCAGGCCAGATGTAAACAGATGCTAGATGGAAATGTCACAAGTGTATCTCAAACTGTCAGTGCATTAACCTCCTTACCCATACTGCCCTGCTCCCCTGAGGCCTCAACTGAACTCCATTGATTAAAAACACTAGCAGGTTACAGGAGACATAAGGGTGGGAGAGGAAAAACAGGTGGGGTAAGCAAACAAGATGTCTTTAGCTTGTGCTGTCAGACCGGAGATACTAAAACAGGGAGGGGGAAAGGGCATGTTTGGGGGAGTAAAAATAAGCAGAAACTAAATCTTTATTAAAGAGATGGTTCACCCAAAATGAAAATTCTGTCATCATTCACATGTTAAAACAGAGAAAAAAACAGTTTAATAAGAAAATAATGTAAGTTAAAATAAGTAGGTTGAAGAAATATGGAATATCTGAGAACAGTAAGCCGGCACGTGATTTAAAAGGAAGTCGACTGTTTGAAAGCGTCATAAATCTTGATGTGTTTTACCCAGCTGTCGGGATCTCACCCACCCGCACTGAGCCGCAGTTCTGATCTTCAGACCTCTGGCACCTCTTAGTAATTGAAGTTTCTCCTAAGCACGACACATCAAATGATGTTGCTGTCTGTTGTCAAACGCAAATAATACGCACTCCCTTACAATAACTCTCCTGAAACTGTAATCCCATCTGACTGCTCCTGCAGAGGACAGTGCTCCGGCTATGTATAGTTTGCTTCAGGCAGTGGCATAAGTTTCATTTGAACATTGAGGCGGGCATGTACATGTATCCCCAAATAACCCAATGACGCAGGAGGTTAGAAACGTACAATATCAATATATGTTAAACTAAACACTCAAGGGTGACAATTCACCTAATCCACCCCATCCCACCAACCTGCCTATTGCTTCACAAACACATGTCAGGTTGCTTTTCATACTGGGTACCACGGTAGGTTTATAAAGCAGTAGGAGTGCATTGATAAACATTTAACCTTGTGCTAAAGTGATGACTAGAAGTGTCAGCAGTCTGTCATTCTTAACCTCAGTGATGCATCGTGCACTTTTGTAGAGCCGGTAAGGGAGTGAGGTGGAAGTATAGCTGACTTTAGCAAAGGCACAGCAGGGCCCTACGGGCATGGCTGCCAGTGAGCGGATGGGAAAGTATACAGCCCCAGGGAGGAGTTCTGCTGATGGGCATTCTTGACTGTCTGAACACGCCACTGTCACTGGTCTGTGGTCATAGTTATGTTTAGTGGTGGCCGGTGACTTCTCTTCACTTCTGTTCGGAGTGTCGTGTGTGTTGCTCGTAATGTCATATGTGTTTGTTGCATCATGTCAATCATGTGCATCATGCATCTTGTCAAAATACATGCCTGCTGCACACAAGAGTTTATGCCCAAACTTGATGCTAGAGGGCCGGTGTCCGGCTACAACTTGCCTTAGAACACCTGCCTGGAAGTTTCTAGCATAGATATGTATAATAAAGGCTAACGGCGGAGTCTCTAACGTCATCACCTGACGGCCATCTTACCTCAGACAGCTCACTCACTCGTAGCATTGTGTTTTAATGGTGTATGTACTTTTAAATGACCATAACTTGCTAAATTTTCTACCGATTTTCAAATGGTTTGGTTTCTTACAAACTTTATCAACGTGGCTATAATTCTGGATGCTTTAACATGTTTCATGAAAATTATTCATAAGTATGCAGTTTCATGGGTATATCTCTGACATTTGTAACAAACCAAACCGAAAATCTGTAGAAAATTGAGCAAGTTATGGTAATTTAAAAGTACATGCACCATTAAAGCAACACTAAAGAGTTTTTGCTCTTTGCTCCGCCTACAGGTTAGAAGCGTAATTGTCTATTACCACTGTCGTAAATAGTGCAGCATATCTGGCTCTGATTGGATTGTAGGTCTGCCATAAAGCAAGTTTTTGTACTTTTCACTCGAACTACAGGACTGCGACCCGATGGTTGGAAACTTCTTTAGTGCGGTTTTGGCTAAACTCTGCAGGACACCGGTCCTCCAGGACTGAGTTTGGGCACCCATGTCTTAGAAGAACCATTTTTGGCTGAATGGTTCCATAAAGAACCTTTTACATCTGAAGAGCCTTTCTATTTCAAAAGATTCTTTATATTATAAAAAGTTATGAAATAAATGTTTAAAAAAAAAAAAACTTTGGCTGAATGGTTCTTTGAGGAACCAAAAATGGTTCTTCTATAGCATTGCTGTGAAGAACCTTTGAGGCACCTTAAGGTCTAATAAAAATTACCGTAGAGTCTGGCAATACAGCCCAGATTTGATAGATTTGCACAGATACCCTTCCATGATGTCGTTCTTGGCATTGCGTTTTGTTTGTCTTTGTGTTGGTAGCCTTTTCCTTATTTCCCTCTTTCTCTCTCATAACTATTCCCCCATCGTTGTCAACTGTTATACATCAATTCTCTTGTTACCAGCTTTCCCTCTCTCTTTTCCCCATCAACATTATTGGATCCCTGGCTCTCAGCCACAGTATTAAGTCAAAGAACCATCCAGCCCTGGGCTATATACATTGTCTGGTTGACACTCCGTACTTGGCTGTTTGGGGGCAATTTTGAAGGTCTTGTAACGTCCGTTTACGTCTGGTTACAATGGTTATCACTCATGCAGACTTGGACTTGGAAGCTGAATAGGTAAATAAGTCATGCTTGTTGTTTTTGGTTCTTAACACAATTTATGTATTCTCACATCCCTCTAAAAAAGGATCCCAAAACACAGATTCCACCAGACAAGATTCCGTAAAAAGATGAGATGTGAATTCCAGGTCATTCACTAATCCCCACTCACCCTGTGACTGATATCCTTGGGAAGCGACAACAATAAATCACTCACCAACAGCCATTGTTTATGTTGGGGGCAAATATCCCAACCATATGTAAACCATCAGCTCTGTGATAAATTAGATGCTGTAAATAGGTGTCCATGAATGACATCATTAACTGTGTACTTCACCACCCTTCAGCACACAGCGCGACACAGCACCAGCCTTGACACCAGCCACAACAAGCCTCTGTCACTCCCTGTCAAATGGCTTCTTATGTGGAGAGGAAGAAATGGGGTAATTGGGCACGAGAAGGGGGATGGAATGGAAGGAGATAATGAATGTGGGGTGTGGGATATAAATAAGCCTCATTTCATTTTGGTTTATTTTTGTCTGTTTTGTGCGGAGCACTTTAATTCCTTGCTCTGCCGAGATGTCTGCAGAGTGACTTAAATCCCGTCTGGAGGTGGAGAACGGAGACGGATCCAGACTTCCGGAAAAACTGAAAAATGACAGGGAGAGAAAGGTTTGGCAGTCCGTCTGCATACGGCGGTCCATTCACTGCAGCTATAAAGGTTTATCTTCTGGTCATTTCAAATCGGACTGAGTGTTCCAATGAGGATTAAGCCATGGACACAATGTGCCAATATATCCAGGTTGAGTGAACGTAAATGGCAATAAAAGTTGTTTCAAGGTACCAGACGTTCTCATAATATAAATAAAGCTGGTGAAGGACACGGTCTGATACCCCTTATCTTTTTATAGCAACTGTGCCAATGAGTAAATCTGTGGCATGTTTATACAGAAAAGCATCACTTGCTAAGATACAGTAGCAGGCATTGTCACTAAAAGTAAAAAATGCAATAGATCTTAAATCTAAAATATTTATCACAGAAAAAGATCATGCCATTTGTGATTCTGTTGTTGCACAGGTAAAGTAATATCAACAAGCAGCCATGAAGAAAACGAGTAAAGGGGGACAGGCAGACATAGAGGCTATCCTGAGACAATCCTAGAGGTACTGTATTGTCCATCACCACCCATTAGCTTCAGAAGATGGATATCGCTCAAGTGAGACTCAAAAATGACAGAAAGATTGATTTCATTTGGTCACAGCAAACCATGTGCAATGACAATAGCAAGTGCATCATCATCAGAGTGCCCATGATTGACTGACACTAAACTGATGGCTGGGCAGTGTCTGCCTGTTTAAGGACTGGTTGGCCTCACCATTTTTACTAGTCTATCATAGAAGAAAGGTTTTTGGACAATTTAGCATCGCAAAGCAACGTTGGAGCTCACTAGTGAGTAATTTTCATAAAAGTTATTGTATAAATAAAATTTTATGCTGTTTATATTTGAAGAAGCTATCCATAGGGTTATGGAGATCAGTGTTAAGCAAGTGCAGCTTTTTTGTGCAGTTTTCATCATTTATTGATGAGGTAGTGTTGCCACTTCACACAGGGGCTTTTGGACACTTTTTTGGGTGGTCTTAGCTGGTCAGGCTGGAAACCCGAAAACTAAGGGTGCACTCACACTATCCAAACCAAACCACGCTCGTCGCGTTTGACACCCAAAGCCTGGTTCGTTTGAATAGTGTGATTGCTCTGTACCGCGCCCGGATGCGGATTGGTTAATTGCACCCCGGGCGGGTTGCAGAGGTGGGATGGAGTGCGGTTCACTTGCAAACTAGCAAAACCACAACTTTCAGCTGATTTTAGCTAGTGGATCAACTGTTTTTGACCAGGTAAAAAATCTTCTAAATCAGCCTGGTATACTAGCTAAACCAGGCTGGAAGAACATCTAAACCCAGCCAGCCTTTTAGCAATGAACACACGTTTTTGCTTTTTTGCCCCCCAAAACACCTGTTGCAAGGTAAACCTCAGTCAGCTCATGTCAGTGCTTTATTATTGTTGTCCCAGGCTTTATTGACCGAGATTCTGGGTTTGTTCGAACAAGAGGGTGTTTTGGTGGTGTCTTGCAAATATAAGTAATATAGATCATGTTTTCTGTTCCTGTTGTAAACAATGTACGTACTTATATCTTAAATATATTACAGGACCTAATGAATAAAGTCTAAAATACCGTAAAGGTATCAAGTAGCATTCATATGTTTCTCAAAAGGCACAGGAAGACCAAGCTCATGGGAACCAAAATACAGAGTTGAGTCGATCACATGTCTACACTGAGCTGTACAGTAAACGGCGACAGACATAAAAAATAGAAACGTTTACACTTTGTGTAGATACTACATGAAAGGCATACTGTTACCCAAAATATTAAATAAACAAAGACATGCAAGAGTAGAAGAATGTGAATATTTTATCTGTGGTCTGTTGGTATGATAAATGCAAAGTGATTAAAAAATAAAACAGTCCAATACCTGCTTAACATCTCCTGAGCTTTAAGCAGTTTTTAATCAGGCATTTGTTTTAGAGAGAAATAAAAAGTTATGCACACAGCAGGATTAAAGTCAGTAATTCATTTTCCATAACTGTGATAACAACTCTAGTTCACAGCGGCAAACACAATGTTATCTCAGAGGCACATGATTTGGCCCTTTAAAAAAGACCAAATAGTTTTTAGTTAAAGCTGAAAAGATCAGAAATGTGCTATCAAAAAAACATGAAACGCCTGTCTGTTTGTGTATGAAGAGGGTGTGTGTGATGTATCCCTGTGACTGCTCAAGGGGAACGGTAATGAATAAGAAGGGAGAAAGGTCACTCTCAGCTTCTCCGTTGAGAGCTTCTAACTCATACTCAAAGAATAGTGAGTGATGTGTTCACTGCGGCCCGGTGACCATGGTCAAACAACAAAAACTTACACATTTAAAGACACGCACATACACGCGCACACAGTCTTTTGAAAGCCTTTAGGCAGACAATATTATATTTGATATTAGATTTGGTTCTCTTCTCTTTGAGCCTGGGATGATATTATATTGGATATAAAAGAAAATTTGTCCATCTCTGTGTTTTTATAATTGACAGATTAGTAGTGATAAGTACCATTATGGCGTACTAATATAGTCCAATAGCCCCTTACACAAACAACAGTGAAACGAAATGAAACATCAACAAAGAAAAGAAAGCTATTTGTTTGGATTCTTATTTATTTCAACGTTAGTCATTCATAAATTAGAGTGACCATACGTGCCATTTTCCCCGGACACGTCCCGGCCAAGATTTTGGGTGTGTCCTCCTTTATTTTTCTTAAGACATACAATCATACATACCATCATCGTATTATTCTTAAAGCAACACTAAAGATTTTTTTTTACCTTAAAATAACGTTTCCAAAAAAGTCGTTCATCCACTCGAAACGGCACTTTCACATTCGCTTTGCAGCCCTTTATCGGCCAAAACCACACTAAAGAAGTTTCCAACGATCGGGTCGCGGTCCTGTTGTTGAAGTGAAAACTACAAAAACTTGCTTTACGGCAGACGTACAATCCAATCAGAGCCAGCTTTGTTGCAATAGGCTAAATTATTTACGACAGTGGTAATGGACAATTCCGCTTCCAACCTGTAGGGGGAGCAAAGAGCAAAAACTCTTTAGTGTTGCTTTAATTTGAAATGTAACGGTTGCTTTTCTGAAATAGAATCTGAAATATTAAACCACGATGATGTATGCTGTCGACCAATGCAACTTCCGAAGGACACACTTGAAATCCTGGCCAGGACGTGTCTGAGAAAAATGGCACGTATGGTCACCCTATCATAAATAACGTGGAGCCACAAGCCTTTTAAGTAAGGAATAATTGATGACGAGCCGTTTAATTATTAGAAAAATAATGGTGATGCAGCCACGACGCGAAGCGGACCTCAGGTGTGCATTATTTTTCAATAATTCAACGGCATGGAGTCAATTATTTTGCTTATACTATGGTTACCACACCTCAAGATATCGATCACATGATATATTTAAAGGGATTTGTGTGTTTTTTGTACTTATATCGCTTTTGTGAGTAGGACTATTTCTTCCGCGTCTTATCCAACAGCTCTTTTGCTTGTTCCAAAACGTAATTTTAAAGCTGGCAATGGAGGCTTGAGCCATTGATAGCATTCTAATGCAGTTATTAATGAAGTTATTAAAAAGAGAGCGACAGAGACACAGAGAGAGAAAGAAGGAAAGAGAGAGAGAGAGAGAGAGAGAAAGAGAGAGATTGTGTGAATAAGGCTACCTCTGTGCGTCTCTAAACAGTAACTGCCTCTGAAAATCGTCTGTCATGTTGTTTTTGTTAGTCCGTTATTACAGTTAACTATGCAAAGTGATATGGAACTGTTATGCAGCCAAGAGAGCCACCTGGAACTATGTTTGCCGTGCATTTCCCAGAAAATAATTGCACACCTCAGAACGTTCATCAGCCAATCAGATTCAAGCATTCAACAGACCCGTAGTATAAGCCTTTTTAATACATACAATACAATGTAGTATTTTCTGCACTAAAATGAACTGGACACTTTAAGAAGGAAATATTTCTGTATAGCGCATTGCATTAACAGCACAAAAAGTCATTGGTCAATCCCATAATACACATACAACTTTGTACTGTAAGTTGCTTTGGATAAAAGCTTCTGCCAAATGCGTGAATGTAAAATGTAAGTGGTGCTTGCTGTGGCAAAACTCTTACATTGATGATAGGGTCTTTAAGGCAGTTGAGGTGGTTTAGCTGGTCACTATGATGTTTCATCTGGTTGCTAAGATAAAATATTTTATTATTGTTTAGTACAAATTACTATTGCTGCTTGATTAAATAATCTACAGGCTGTTATGTTGGTCATAATTACATTAAAGCAAAATCACAATATCAGATCACACTATTTCGCAATGCGTCCCATTTCCATACCATCATCCAAAAGACTCTCTCAGGTCTGTTCATCCAGATGGTGTAAGTCATAACCAAGCAGTTGCAATTTTCCATTGGTGCAACCAAGAGAAGATTATTCCAAAAATCACACATCATCTGTGTCAAGTCTCCAAAATTCATAAATCTCCTATACGCTCCTAAATAAAGACCAGATCTCACCGAGCACGTCTACAATCATATAATATTGCAAAACAAGCAATTAAAATGGCATTTTCTATATCTCTTTATCAATGTCCATGAAGAAAAGCCGCACTCCAGTGTGAATCAGGGAAATGGCACTTGTTGAGAGCAGATATTCTGTTTATGGATGAAACCGTGAAGTTGCATTAAAGAGGCCATGTTCATTATCATTATAGTCTTGCTCCACTGTGGTCTGCTTTGCTCTAGTTCCCCACGACCAAAAAGCAATTCGTATCTGAGCTGTATTAGAACAAAAGAGGCAATCAGGAGAGAGAAGAAGAAAAGCCCAATTTTCTCCTGGCTAATTAAAGAAAGGAAAGACAAGATGAAGGGCAGGGCCCCTGGCATCCCTGTGCAAACTGAAGGACCCTTACAGCCTGTGCTCTTTTATGTGACTGCACTTTTTCATGTGCAAATCTCCAAAGAGAAAGGAAAGGAAAAGAGAAAGGGTAGGAAGGTAGTTGTACATGTTTTTGGTAGCGATATAAGAGCCTTTATGACTGTGCATGCTAGAAAAAATTGTCAAAATAGCTCCCAGCTGTCACTTGGGAAGTACAATTTAAAAAGGTACTAATAAGTAATATGTATATATTTGGTATCAATATGTACCTCTGAACTACTATTATGAACGTTTTAGGTCCAATGTGTACTTTTTGAAAGGGTACTGCCCCAGTGACAGCTAGGCTACATACACTCACCTAAAGGATTATTAGGAACACCATACTAATACTGTGTTTGACCCCCTTTCACCTTCAGAACTGCCTTAATTATACATGGCATTGATTCAACAAGGTGCTGAAAGCATTCTTTGGAAATGTTGACCCATATTGATAGGATGGAGATTTGTGGGATGCATATCCAGGACATGAAGCTCCCGTTCCACCACATCCCAAAGATGCTCAATTGGGTTGAGATCTGGTGACTGTGGGGGCCATTTTAGTACAGTGAACTCATTGTCATGTTCAAGAAACTATTTTGAAATGATTCGAGCTTTGTTACATGGTGCATTATCCTGCTGGAAGTAGCCATCTGAGGATGGGTACATGGTGGTCATAAAGGGATGTACATGGTCAGAAACAATGCTCAGGTAGGCCGTGGCATTTAAATGATGCCCAATTGGCACTAAGGGGTCTAAAGTGTGCCAAGAAAACATTGCATTAATGAGAAATTGAACAGGTGTTCCTAATAATCCTTTAGGTGAGTGTATTTTGACCATTTATATTTTTATTTTGACAGTGTATTTCAATGGTCTTGGACTCATATTGACTCCTATCAATGCATCATGCTAGTCGGTATTGTGCAAGCAACATTGTAATTGTAAACACTTTTCAAAATGTTAAACTTTATAAAAAGGAAAGAAATCATATAATGCGGATTTAGAGAAGCCTGTAAATAAGCAAACTTCTTTGAATTAATTTGTTTGTTTTGAAAGTAATCCTGCTTGTGTGTAAATGTTTTTTGTGCCAATTTCATGCAGAGCAGAAGACACCTGTGCGACAAATTCTGTCCTCCCCAACTTATTTGCACAACAATGCACCGCTGTGTTTTGCATTCAGCGTGCATCCAGAAATACCATGATGTTTCTAAAGACGTTCTGACATTTTAATGTATTCAATGGTGTATTTGTGGAGATGCTGAATTATTACATTTTATTTTCGAGGAGGGAGATAGATCTCTTTTCCATGGCAACTGGCAAAGACGACACTATATCACTGACATTATCAGCTCTCACACGGAGCAGCAGCTAAAGAGATTTGGATGTGCTTCTTGTACAAGAGCTCAATGCCAGACTGCAGAACTTAGCCGAC
Source organism: Misgurnus anguillicaudatus (assembly GCF_027580225.2). NCBI lineage: Eukaryota > Metazoa > Chordata > Actinopteri > Cypriniformes > Cobitidae > Misgurnus > Misgurnus anguillicaudatus. The sequence continues at coordinate 20,003,541 of NC_073356.2, forward strand.
TGATTCCTGCTTCTGTTTCATCATATCATGCTCAAAACAGTACCGTATTTAATTAGATTTGAATTATTCATTTAATGAGCATGTAGAGAAAATCCTTATAGATGGAGGAGTGTGAGGAATTACCTAAATGATGTGGAAAAAGATAAATAAAGTAGGTGATTTCACTCATTGATTTTTTTTACATTGATTTCAATTTTTGAGATGGCCTTACTCAGTCAATATTAAATATATTAGGTTATGGTTCTTTTTAAATTATGTAGATAATCACAAAATCACAAAAATACTTTGCTTTATACATACTGTCTCTGTAAACAGTACTGTGAGGTTTAGGTCAGCAATGTGGATTTGCTAAAAATTCCTTATCATTGAGTACTGTATAGACCCACATATTAATTTTATCAAATCAAATGTGTTTAATTGAAAAGAATGATGGGAAAATAGATACGGAGACATCATGCATGAGACAAAGAAGACTGAGAGAGATGAACAATTCAGAAAGATAAAGCATGACAAAGAAGAATAGAGGAACGGATATAGCAAAAGAAGGAAGCAGAGGGCAGAACCTGTAAGAGAAAAGGGCGAAAAGGATAGATTGTGTAAAAGTCTAATGCTGAGTTTGGCTGGCTTACAGACCCTCTCCATAATTCATTTGAGTTCTCTTCCTGGCTGAGCCTACAGGCTGTCTGCCACTCAACCTAGAGCCGCTTTTAATTAATGTGACTCCGAAATCCCACAAACCATCTTTGTTCCTCTGTAACTCCTGGCTAGGCCTTTGGGTTTGTGTCTTTTGTCAGCTATTTTCCTAAGACTCGCACTGTTATATGTAATAATGAAGCACACCCTAGGTGTTTGGTGTGTTGTGCATTGTATTATATAAACTGAATACTTAATAAGTGTTAGGTCTTGTTGCATAAACTATTCATGAGTTCATATGTTCGTTTTAATCTTTGAGAGTGATAAATAGAAAAAGGTTTGATTTGCTGTCTGCAACGGAGAGATGGGAGGCTCTAAGTTCCATCTGCTGGAAAAAACAAATCTTTATAAAAATAAAGGTGGTGTTGGAGTGATGCCAGGAAAAATTATTGCAGGGGTGCGGTATCTACTTAATATGAAAAGTTTGGTTCTGAAATGCGATAAATGCCATTTAAAAAATTTTTAATTTGTTACCGCCAAAATCAGTATTGTATTTGGCCAGTTTTAAAGGTGCTCTAAGCAAATTCAGGCGTTTTAGACTATAAAACATTTTTTGTTACATACAGCAAACATCTCCTCACTATCTGCTTGCTACCTGACCGCTGATCAAACTGTAAAAAAGCACAATCTCTGTAGACAGCCCAGGCTTCACAAACGGCAATAACAACACAGTGGCCAAACCTAGCACCAGGAAACATAACATGTTCCAGCCAATAAACGACAAGAAGGATTTGGGGGTGGGGGTTGGGCGCATTCATGAAAGCACGGAAGGGAGAGGGAGGGGGAGGAGTTAACTACACTCTGGTTGTTTGAAAACAGTTCAAACATCAACAACAAGTGACGTCACACGGATTCGCTTAGAGCGCCTTTAAATAGTAAATTCTTCATTTAACACAAAATCCGATATCCACTGTGTTATTCTGTCATCTTTTCTCCCTTTTTTTCCGAAACGCGACAAACGCCAGTTCTCCCTGCAGAATGCAATAAATCCGCTTAACCAATCACAGCGCCCATTCCACGCATTGTAAACAATAATTGATACTAGCAACGTGTTTTTTCGCGACATTTTATGGATCGTGTAAAATATGGATATTAGAACATTTAGAACGAACCAGCACCACCTGCTCCACTGATTGGCTCAAACTCGGGGATTAGAGGTCGAGGTGGAATTTTCAAATCTACAGGACACTGTTTTAAAGAGGTTTAATGTTCGTACACGCCGGCTTCAGCTTTTTTAAAGGTAAATTAGCGTTGTTTTAATTTACATAAGCTTATATGTGAAATGTGGCTTTAGACCGTTAACAGCATTACGACGTGATTATGCGTTGTGCTATGAAACCCATTCATTTCAATGGCTTGCGCTGCGCGAGGGTGGTTTGTTGTTGCGTCGAGCCGCGCCGCGGTCAAAGTTCAAAATAGTTTAACTTTTGTGCATAGGTTGTGATCTTCTGGACTTTATACGGGAAATGAGCTTACAGTCTACCAGTTGTATGAGTGTGGGCTTGCACTGTATTTGTTGTTTTAATGCCTTGTTTTTGCAAGTTATTGTTGCTAATTGAGCGCCCCTCGTTGGAAGCCACGTGCCCCCCTGTAATTTATGGTCTGGCGCCGGCTCTGCGACAGCATCAAGCTTCTGTCATGTTAACACATTGATCCCAGAGGATCTTATGAAAAACTTTCCATTATTTTACTTTAAGTCAATGAAAATCGAGCAGGACTAAAACATGAAAAAGTTCAGCGACAACATCCCAAGGATGACAGCAGCAATGACAGTATTCTTAATATGACAAAGTGTTTTGATTAATGTTTATTTTTTAACCGGTGTATACCACTGGTCAACTAAATAAATATAACATGGCAAAGATGAATGCACATTTATATATCGATTCAATAGATTTATAGCATTTTGAAAAAAATCTTGGATTTATTGCATTTTGCGGAAAATAATAATAATAAATATTTATAATAATCATTTATAATAAATCTTTGAAAATCAAATTATGGATTTTAATTTTTAATGTTATTATAACCTAAAAATGCTATGTGAAAGTTTGTAACAGAAAATAGTTGTTTTTCATCTTGTCACTTACTTTGTATAGAAAACACGTTTTTATCGTAATTTGTCAAATGGATTTATTGCGTTTTGGAACCAATCTCTTCATATATTCAAATGGATAGTTCACCCAAAAATGAAAATTCCGCATCATTTACTCACCCTCATGTTGTTGTAAACCTGTATGACTTGGACACAAAAGAAGATATTTTCATATCCACACAGTTGACGGTACCTATTAACTTCCAAAGTGTAATAAACAAATACTATGAAAGTCAGTGGGTACTGTCAACTGTGTGCTTACCACCATTTATCAAAATATCTTCTTTTGTGTTCACAAACTTGCTATTAACTTAACCGACTTATATTTCAGACATTTCAGATGGTTAAATTTCATATTTTGAGAAATTTTAGTCAAGCATCTATAATTATCTTCCCACCTCACTCCAGTGACTCTTCCTCCTCCTATTTCAACCCACCTCAATTGCTAATACAGTATTTGTACTCTACATATAATTTTCATTAATACAATTCTCTATGGGTTGACCTAAGGTTGGCCAATAATGGGCAGCAAGTCAAACCTGTTTACCTATAGCACCCTCAAAAATAGACAAACATGTAAACTCAAGAACAGTGATGAATCAAGACTTGTTTTAAAATCAAATTGCGCAGACCTAAAAGACCTAAAATCGAACAATGAGATTAGTCGATCTTGCACCTCTAATAAGTGGGTGCTTATTCTTTTTAGCTGCTTGGTTAACAATAATGATGGATTCAGGGCATTGGAAAACTCCACCGGTCCATTTGAGTTGATTGTGTCCAATCAAAGACTCTGGCTGCAGGGCCGTGTGATTGGAGCGAATCAGTCAGTCATTAGTCAGGCAATCAGCTCGAATGCCCTCCTTTCCCATGGGAGGCCCACGTTGTCCATTCTAGAGAAAAGATGGCAAAGAAAGGAGAAGAAAACAACAGCATTGTTCAATCAAGGCGTTAATCAGATTTCTATTTACCTTCAATGTCTCGTCTTTTTAACTCTATGACCCTGCAGTGTTAAAGTCTTGTCTTACCACTCCAATCTCTCCCCCTTGCTTCTTGTATCTCTTCTCTGCTCGGTTCTTCTCTCTTCTTTTCTCCTCTCATCTTTCCTCATCCTTTCCACTTTCCTCCTCTCCCATCTGATCTCCCCTATTCTCTACTCATTTTCCTCTCTCTGTGATGTATAGCCCCTGTCAGAGATGGAATCAGTGGGATGGTGGTCTTTGAGGATGGTTCCCTCCTCTTTCCTCTTTCTCCCCTTCCCATCTCCCCCTCTCTCATCTCCTGTCAACATTTCGGAAGCTTATGGGCTGCATCTAATAAAGCTTGTGTTTTTTAAGTTAAAACAGTGTTTATATAAATACAAAAACATTTAATCTCATTCACATTTCTTTTAGAAGTGGAGTTTTTGCCAAAAAACGTGCATGTACTTAGAGGGGTTTTCAGCAAAAGACACAAATTTGTTAAATACCAATGCAATACCAATGCAACTAAACTGGCATTTCAATTACTGACTAAAACCCTTTTCATTGCCATTAAAGGCGGGGTGCATGATTTTTGGAAAACACTTTGGAAAAGGGAGTCGGGCCGGGTACCAAAACACACTTGTAGCCAATCAGCAGTAAGGTGCATGTCTACTAACCAACATCGTTGCCTGGGTTGTGTATGTATGGGGCGGGTCTATCAAAAGAAGGTCCAGATTCTATTGGGGTAGGGGCTTGTTTGTTTAGGTGATTTAAAATGTCAACATTGGCTTTCAGAGATCATGTAAAATTATTGAATGTAAACACAAGAGCATGATAAAAAATACTAATTTACAAAAAGTCAGATGCACTTAGAGGGTTTTGCATCTGAACTCTTCATATTTTATTGTAACCATATTGTAATCAGAACTTTTAAAGTGACTATTAAATGACATTTGCAATATATTGCCAGAGGGGTGCCCACTGGTGATTCGAGGATGCACTTCCGAAAATAAAAACTGTCTTGAGGTGCCTACCTGTCATTTTGCCCCTTAAGCAACTGCATATGCCATGGGCCGGCCCCGCACCTCTCTCCTCTCTCTTTGATGTATTGCTCCTGTCAGAGATGGAATCAATGGGATGGTGGTTGTTTTAATTTAGCGGAGCGCTGAGAGGATACTGATACTGGCAGTCAGAGAAGAGGAATGGCAGTGGCCTTTCACCATCTGTTTTTACTTTCCCTCCCTGTTTCGCACATTGATCAACATCCAGCACTCACGGCGACTGCTCGAACCCGTATGGCGTAGGTGGCTATGCACGAACCACAGCGTGTGAAGCAAGCCAGATTTGGCACCTGTACTAATTGACACCGTTAATCCACGCATTCAAACTGAATACGTTAGAGTAAGCCTTAAAATAAAGACTTTGAGCAATCATCTAGCTTTAATCATCCACATTTAGCATGACAGCTTCTTCTCATACACTGTCATCTTACATCATACCCATAATCATGTTGATTAATGCCCTTCATTTCTCTCTGCAGTGTGTGACTGGGATTGCATTCTGTTGAGTCTATTGCTTTGTTTTAAAACTGTGTTTGCATTAAAATCGAAAGGCCTCACGTGTGTACTTGGTGGAGAAAGCAATTTTAATTATAAATATATTGAATTCACTCATACTTATGTAGCCGGGTTAAGAGTACCTTTGTTTAAAATAAAGGAAACCAAAACAGTGGCTTAACATTAAACTGGGGTTCTTTTATTCCTGACCACACTCAAAAGGAGTGCAGCATTAAATATTTTCTTGCTTTCTTTTAGTATTGGTTTTGACAATTTTTAAAGTGGACAAAAATAAACCATAACACTGAAATAACACAAGTTACTTCAATTGGCATAACATAGAAATAAAAGAAAAGAAAAAAATGAAATTGTTTCTTTGGCTGTAATACTCTGTAATGCACACAAGCCCCTTAGTTACACAAGAAAACACTATTTTCACCTAAGCAAACAACGGTAGTGGCCCAGTTGTGTTCTGAAAGATAATAAAAACACAAAAAGATACATATAGGGCCAATTAGAATTCACTTATCACTCACATTACATAATAACACAACCAGCATTTAGTATTTTAACCCCAATCATAACAAAAACACAATTATCACATGAATAGCAAGTATAAACACATTCAACACGCATCCATTACATTTTAAGAAATCAAAGACACATCAGCAAAGAAAATAATAAACAAAACTTACTTTGCAACAGTCTCCTTTAGCTCACGTGACATACAGCTTTGCGTGTGAACTCACATTTAACCTCTCCCCTCTAATACAACAAAGAGAGAGAGTTTCCAAACCCTTAGTACAACACTTTATTAAACATTAGCTGCATTACAGTCATAATTTATCACTCAGTATCATAATACAGCACTTACGCTCAATATGAGAAATCTCCAACCAGCACAAACAACGTGACGAAAACCGCTCGCTCGAGGAGATCAAAACACAGCACAAACCAACAACACGAAGCCATCCACTGACCAATCTTTAAAAGATGCAATCATTACACACTCACAAGTTGATATTTTATGTTTTGTCCTCAGTTTATAAACTTTATCAACGCTTTCTCACCGCATGGAGCTCTGTTTACTTCCTAGTCTCTTGCGCTCTGCGCTCAAGCTCACGTGCTCATCGTATACTCGTGCACTCTTAAAGGGCCACAACACTTTTTTTTATTAAAACACATTACTGCTCATTATTTATTTACACAAGCAAGAACACTGTTTTAAGTGCATTAAATTAATGGTTTATCACATGCTTTGTTTTATTTAAGTGCAATTAAATTATTTTACCCGGTTATACTCTCCCCTGCTTACAGTCATCGTCCGCGGTGACTGCTAAAACTTATCTCTATTCCTGGAGTTTCCCAGAGGTATACAGAACAATACCAGCTAAAACCTGGGAAAGGACATCAGGACTGACAGACAAAGCACTACAAGTGGGATTTGGCAACCTGTTCGGATTACTATGAAAACCAGCAGTAGACCGTTGGCTTCTACGTGGCAAAGGACTTGGTGCATCCTCCTGACTGCGTGCAGCTCTTTGCTTTCTGGGCACTGGAACTGGCCTAGTTACCACCACATTTAAAGGTAAACCAGCTCTTTCTGTTTCATGATGGGAAAATTCTCTGACATTATTTGCCTCATTGTCCAATTGTATATCATCATCATAACTTTCTTGTGCTTCTTCCATTACAGCTGCAGCCTCATTCTCTGGTTCCACATTTGGTTCTTGTGATTCCTCCATAACTGGATCAATCGGGTTCCTTGCAGGCTGTATAGTCTCCTCCACAAGCACACATTCTACATCCAGCGAAGGCACTTCTCTTTCCATCTCAGAGGTAGGTACTTCTGTTGGTGTAACTCTGCTTCTTGGTTTTGGGACTGGAACTGCCCTCGGACAGGGCCTGATATTAGACCTATGCACTCTCTTCGCAGGACCTCCTCCCACAGGCTCCACCGTGTAGGTTGTACCCTGCACTTCCACCACCTGATAGGGTTCGGGTGCCCAGGCATCCTGGATCTTGTTCCGTCCTGGGGGACGATGTCGTAAGTACACGTGCTGACCAACTGATACCTCTGGACAAAATACCCCTTTTTCATGCCTTGCAACCCGTTCTGCTGCCTTCCTTTCCGCATAGTCTCGTGCTCTAGAGTGCGCATCCTGAAGACGGTCTCTGTGAACGGTCAACCAGGTAGGCTCCTTTTCTCTCACTGGCTCCTGACCTAACAATGCGTCCACTGGTAAGTGTGGCTGCCTCCCAAACAGCATGTAATAAGGAGAGTGGCCTGTAGAGGAGTGGGGGGTCACATTATAGGCGTAGACCAGTTCTGGTAAGTATTCCGGCCACTTTCGTTTCTTGTCAGGCGGTAATGAACGCAAGAGGTCGTGCAGCGTTCGGTTAAACCTCTCGCACTGTGCATTCCCCTGAGGGTGATGAGGCGTAGTGCGGGACTTTCTTACCCCATATAATTTACAGAGCTCTGCAATAACTGCACTCTCGAAATTGCGCCCCTGGTCTGAATGGAGGCGCTGTGGCACGCCATACTTTAGGAACCATTCCCTCAGAAGGACCTTAGCGGTAGTGTCCGCCTTCTGATCGCGGGTGGGAAATGCCTGGCTGAACTTCGTAAATACATCGGTCAACACTAGGACATTCTCCCGACCGTCAGATGCAGGCTCCAATGTGGTAAAATCCATTGCAACGACTTCTAATGGATGAGAAGCTAAGAAGGGGGTCCAAGGGGCCTGAATTTTGGGCTGTGGCATTTTAGATAACACACACCTTTGGCACTGCTTTACCCATTTATCTACAGCATCATACATTCCCACCCAATAGCAGCGTTGTCTGAGAAGACTTAGTGTTCTCTCTACTCCCTGGTGTCCCATTTCGTCATGGACACTGCGCAGCACCAGCTCAACTAGGCATGCAGGGAGCAGCAGCTGATGGCATTCCCCACTGGACACCTCATCAACAATTCTGTACAGGAGTCCTTCTTTTTCTTGGACCTTGTCCCACTGCTTGAGCAACAATCGAACTGGTCTGGACAAGCCCATTCTCTCAGGTTTTGCGGGCTTCCTCTTCATGTCCCAAAACCTCTTGAACATGCTGATGGTTGGATCTGCCTCTTGAAACTGACGAAGCTCATCCTTTGTGTATCCAGGTAACGTTGGGGTATTCTCTAGAGGGTTTTCCTCCCCAGAACTTTCATCCTCTATGGCTGCATGTAGTTGTCCTGTTCTTTCCTGGCTAGGCCCCACCACTAGTTCTGCCAGGTCAGGCCCCACAACTGCTCCTGTCCGCAGCCCATTGCAAAGAGCTACACAGCCATCATACTCCGAATCGTCAGTCTCCACTTCCCCGTCTAGTCCTGGTCGTCGGGAGAGGGCATCGGCTGCTGTGTTACACCGCCCAGGACGATATTGCACCTTAAAATCAAATACAGCAAGCTGTGCAGCCCATCTCTGTTCAATGGCACCTAATTTGGCCGTGTTGAGGTGGCAGAGGGGGTTATTATCGGTCAGTATGGTAAACTTGGATCCGAGCAGGTAACTCCTGAATTTCTCCACCACTGCCCATTTGAGTGCCAGAAGCTCTAGCTTCATACTGCTGTAGTTTCTGTCATTTCGCTCTGCACCCCTCAACCTCCGGCTTGCATAAGCTATGACAGCTTTTCTCCCCTCTTGCTGCTGGTATAACACAGCGCCCAACCCCAGGTTACTCGCATCCGTCTCAAGTATGAAAGGTAGAGTAAAATCTGCGTAGCCCAGCGTTGGAGCACAGGTAAGTTTCTTCTTGAGATGGTCAAAGGCTTGTTGGCATTCCGTCGTCCAGGAGTCCTTGAACAACTTATTGGCCTGAGCAACACTGCCCTGGTGTACACAAATGTTTACCACATCATGAAGCGGACCCGCCACCTTGGAGAACCCCTCGATGAACCGACGATAATAGCTGCAGAATCCTAAAAAGGATCGCAGCTCTTTCAGGGAGTTAGGAACTGGCCACTGCCTTACTGCGTCCACTTTATCAGGATCGGTGGACACCCCCTGGGCAGATACAACATGACCCAGAAACTTTACCTCAGGCTGCAAGAAGTGGCACTTTTCCACCTTAACTTTCAGCCCAGCCTGTCTCAATCTCTGAAGCACTGTCTCTAGTCTCACCAAATGCCCTTCAAATGTACTGGAATACACCAGCAAATCATCCAGATAGACAAGTACCATTTGAAAGACCAAGTCACTCATTATGGCCTGCATGAGCCGCTGGAATGTCGCTGGCGCGTTACAAAGGCCAAACGGCATCCGTTGGTACTCATAGAGGCCAAATGGTGTAATGAAAGCAGTTTTGTGCCTGTCCTTTTCATGCATTGCCACCTGGTGGTAGCCACTGGCTAAGTCAATGGAGGAAAACACCTTAGCTTTACTTAAAGCATCTAAACTCTCATCTATCCGCGGCAACGGAAACGCGTCGCGTCTAGTTTTGGAGTTTAATTTCCTGTAATCGACGCATAATCGCAGATTCCCGTCAGCTTTCCGAACCAATACCACCGGGGAGGCATATGAACTGGAGCTTTCTCGGATGACACCCCTTTTTAGAAGTCCTGAGATGTGCTCTTTTACCTCTTCCAATTGGTTCGGTGGTATTCGTCGGTAAGGCTGCGAGACAGGAACATCATCACTTACAGGAATCTCATGTGTGACATTCTCAGTATAGCCAAGATCATCATCGCATACTGCAAACACATCCAGATATTCTATCAGAAGTGCCTTCAGCTCTGCCTGTTGTGTGGGGGTACCACCTATCTTCACTTTCTCTAGAGGACACTGCAAGCCAGGCCCAACCCCTGTCATTGACCTCTGGCTAACTATAACCTCCTCATGATCAGCAGAGATCCGCTGGAACTTAACCTCACAGGAGCTACTGTCAATGTGATGGCCCTGGGTAAGTACCCCGAGTTTTAGTTTAGATGGTAACCACACGTCCTCTGGTGACAAGTTTACTACCTGCACAGGGAATACACGACTGCCAGGCGACACTAAGGTAGGAACCAAAATCAGGCCACCCGGCAATGGCGTATTTCCCGGCTCAAACAAACCTACGTCCCTGTTTCCCATCAGTTCTCTCGGTATTCTAGCTTGAATTGTTGCCACCGAGGCTGCGGGCACATAGGACTTACATGTACCTGCCACTCGGACCATACGGTTTGCCTCCCCTAAGGTAGCTTCCTGCACTCTGCTAAAAGCAGCCCTCCAGTCATTATCCAAGGTACCCTCCAAGGCATTATCAAATTCAGCCAAAATCAGTTGTTTACAGCGTTGTGCTATATTCATGCCGAGTATGCCTGGAGGTGCTGTGTCAGTCTCCACATCATCGTGGTCACGTATCACCAAAAACCCACACCCAGGTACAGTCAACCCCATTACTTGGATATCAAGTTCAACATACCCAAGGTAAGGAAGTGGCAACCTATTAGCAGCAGTGATCTTTAACCACTTAGTGGTACAATGTATGTCTGTATCTTCCCCATGAAGATGCTCTTTAAAGAAACTCTCAGTTAAAGTGCTTACATTACTACCAGTGTCCAAAAGGCACCTGACAGCTACCCCCCCAATGTAAATTTCTACTTCTGGGCATTTGCCCACTGCACGCTCTAGGAACCGCTCTTTAGTCAGCGTGCCACTCTTTGAGCCATCAGTGCCACCCCTCATCGCTCGGCTCTTCGCGATGAAGGTGCCTCGTTTCCCTGGGCTGAGGACTCGGGTGGAGCTGGCACAGTGCTCTCTGGGGCACGAGGTATAGTGCATTGCCGAGCTAAATGTCCAACGCCCTCACATCTTAAACAAATGGGTTGGCCATCACGCGTGTACCTTGGCTTAAACTGGCGCCTACTGGGTTTCTCAGAACTTGGATCAGACCTGTGGGTAGTGAGATCACGGACAGCATTGGTGAGTTCTCCGATTGCCTTCCCTTGTTGTGAGATTACCTTAATTACCTCTTGCAGGGCTACAGTCAGGTCGTTTGTTACAGTATTACTCACATTTGTATGTTCTACATTTTCTTCTACCCCCATTAGGTTTCTAGTTTTAGCAACATTAGCCCCACGAGGTCTCTCTTCTGAACACCACATCAAAGCCTCCTCACGGACATCAAATAATGTAGCACGGGGGTGCTCTCGAACCACCTTACGCAGTTCCCTACGGAGGGCTAAATCCCTCACCCCCTCGATAAATTGATCTCTTAACGTCAACTGCATGTTTGGAACAGCGTTTGGTGACTGCTGAAGTGCAGCGCTTAACATCAAAGATAAAGCATGCGAGTAATCGCGAAAATCCTCACCATCCAATTGTTTCCGCGCGTAAAACGCATGTAACAATTGGGGGGTGCTTCGTTTTTCCCTGAATGCGGCGCGCAAGAAAGAGAACAGGTCTTGAGGTGACTTATCTTCCCCCCCCATGCACAGCTTAACCTCATCTAGAGCTGAACCCCTTAAGTGTGAGAGGATAAAATCCACCTGATCCTCAGTATTCAAACCTCTCACTCTTATAACTCGCTCCAGTTCCTCAATGAACTCATCAACATTTTGGCTGTCTTTACTCAGGTCCCCACTAAAGGGTACAATTTGTCTCTCCCTTGGTATATACACATAGGACCTAGTATTAACATTAGTCATGTTAGCAAGAGCTGACACTACTTGATCATGTCTACGTCCCAGCTCAAGTATCTGTGATTGAAGCTGTGAAATAGGGTTACCTCCCTCAGTGTCCAGTTCTGGAGCTGCAGCACCCGCTCCTTGAATGTCCTCAGCCTGCCCGGCTGCACCCTCTATGGGTTCAACGTCCATGTTTTTGAATCGTTACGAAAAGTCTTAGGTCTTTAACAGTCTTTCCAACAAGCCACGTCCTTAACGTTTCTAGTAGTCCTCGCACAGCAGTCCTTCGTCCTCGCACGGCTCCTCCCAGTTTGGCACACAATGCTTTGCAGGATCTCCCAACACTTGGCCGTTCCTTACCACTACCGTTGTTTGCAAACACCCACAATAGTACTTAAGTAAAAGAAAGCCGAATAAAAAAGGAACCCCACTCCTGGTACCAAAAATGTGTAGCCGGGTTAAGAGTACCTTTGTTTAAAATAAAGGAAACCAAAACAGTGGCTTAACATTAAACTGGGGTTCTTTTATTCCTGACCACACTCAAAAGGAGTGCAGCATTAAATATTTTCTTGCTTTCTTTTAGTATTGGTTTTGACAATTTTTAAAGTGGACAAAAATAAACCATAACACTGAAATAACACAAGTTACTTCAATTGGCATAACATAGAAATAAAAGAAAAGAAAAAAATGAAATTGTTTCTTTGGCTGTAATACTCTGTAATGCACACAAGCCCCTTAGTTACACAAGAAAACACTTTTTTACACCTAAGCAAACAACGGTAGTGGCCCAGTTGTGTTCTGAAAGATAATAAAAACACAAAAAGATACATATAGGGCCAATTAGAATTCACTTATCACTCACATTACATAATAACACAAGCAGCATTTAGTATTTTAACCCCAATCATAACAAAAACACAATTATCACATGAATAGCAAGTATAAACACATTCAACACGCATCCATTACATTTTAAGAAATCAAAGACACATCAGCAAAGAAAATAATAAACAAAACTTACTTTGCAACAGTCTCCTTTAGCTCACGTGACATACAGCTTTGCGTGTGAACTCACATTTAACCTCTCCCCTCTAATACAACAAAGAGAGAGAGTTTCCAAACCCTTAGTACAACACTTTATTAAACATTAGCTGCATTACAGTCATAATTTATCACTCAGTATCATAATACAGCACTTACGCTCAATATGAGAAATCTCCAACCAGCACAAACAACGTGACGAAAACCGCTCGCTCGAGGAGATCAAAACACAGCACAAACCAACAACACGAAGCCATCCACTGACCAATCTTTAAAAGATGCAATCATTACACACTCACAAGTTGATATTTTATGTTTTGTCCTCAGTTTATAAACTTTATCAACGCTTTCTCACCGCATGGAGCTCTGTTTACTTCCTAGTCTCTTGCGCTCTGCGCTCAAGCTCACGTGCTCATCGTATACTCGTGCACTCTTAAAGGGCCACAACACTTTTTTTTATTAAAACACATTACTGCTCATTATTTATTTACACAAGCAAGAACACTGTTTTAAGTGCATTAAATTAATGGTTTATCACATGCTTTGTTTTATTTAAGTGCAATTAAATTATTTTAGCCGGTTATACTTAAGCATAGTTAACTATTTCCCCGCCATTGACGAGTTAGCTTGTCAATTAAAAGAAAACATTTGCATAAAAAACTTACCCAATTTATAAAAAACTAAAGCAAACATTTTTTTTACTAATTTTAAGCTCTGTGTCTTTAATGCTGTTCAGATCAGCTGCGGTAGAGGTGTCAAGCGAGAGTGATTTTTATGTTAAGTGAATGTAAAGACGCGTTGACGCGCACCTGGAGGTCTTGCGGCGCGAATGAGGCATTTAGCGCGGCGCGGTAGACGCGATTCCGCCTCAATTGCACGTCTAGTTCGCCCAAATGGCGTGAATTGAGCATTGCAGCGGCAAACGCGCGAGTTAATTTTTTTTAACTTTGTCGGAAAAACGCACCGCATTAACCAATAAGGACCTTGCTCTAGTAGTGACGTGATTACAGGAAGGAAAGCAGAGTCGCAGAAGCCCCTCCCATGACACAAATTTCCGCGTGAATGTCTCGATGACGAGAATTTCACGCGCGAATGAAGCGAGTAAACTCAAAATGTTAAAGCGGCAAAATAGACGCGAATTTGATGCATGAAACGCGGCTGGTGTGATCCTACGGTAGGACTTTATAAGCAGAGGAAAAAACATAGATTGGATGAAACGTTTTTTACTCATTTTGTTTGTTTGTTTGTTTATTGTTAGTTTGAAAGCAGAGAGTCTTTTCTTTTTATTTGATATATTTGTATGTTATGTAAGAAAATGTTCATGGAAGGCATTTTGTGAAACTTTTGTGAAAAAATGCTGGTGGGCACATTTTCAAATTTTTTTTTTTAAATAAATGGCTGTCAGGGAATGAGTTAATACCACTTTTAAATAGTTACAAATATGTGTATAAAACACTTTGGCTAGCATGCCACCATTAGATTTGTTGTTTTTGCAATGGCATAACGAGCATATTGTTGCTGTCCAATGAAAACCACGTATGTCCATTTTGCAGATTTTGAGATTTTTCGACGGATTGAATGTCCAGGTTCATTTCCGTATACAGTATGCTTCACATATTTAAATGAAAAGTTGTGAAATCATGTCATCTGATATTCACGTATATCCATTTGGCGTCAAAGCTGTCAATAACACCACGTATCTCCCACCCTGTGGATGCATCTCGCCGGTCTAATGAAGTTTCATCGAAGCTCAGCACTGGATAGCTGAATAAACATATCCTGGTGAGACAATGACTTTCCTTCATAGAGGTAAACGTTTCCCCCTTGACGCCAGACGTAGGTCTGGGAGTGACAAAATTATGGTAGGACTGTGCAAACAAAGTATCTGTCTAGCATAGGTGTTATTTACACTGGGGACGCTTGGGACATCCCACTGCTTTTTGAAGGCGTTTGGTTAAAATGTTCTGAAAAATCAAGCGATGGTTTTGTGGTCCAGGGTCACATATGCTGCGTTGTATGCGTATGGTGTGTTTTCTTTTACATATGTAATGAAATTCATTGTAATCATTGACTAAATGCGCTGCTGTTTTCTATGGTATGGTGCTTTGGCACTGTTCGGTTGAGCTGGTGTTGCAGGGACTGTTACATGTGTGCAGTCGACATTGTTGAGGGTTTTATGCTGAGTATTTTCTTGTTGTTGACTGGCCTAACGTTACGCTATGCTCATTTTTGATGTCCCACCACTTTTCAACACAAACTGACGCCCCTGCTGTCTAGCATTACCATGTCAGTGTATTGATTCATTGTCCCTTCATAGTTTGCAAGAGACATTTAATACATTTATAATTAATATTAAATAAACTAACCGTATTTAATAAACTAAGACGTAGGCTATTTATTAAACTGAGCATATTCATCTGCACGTATGTCCATTTAACTCAATTTTGGTCAAATGTGGATTATATCATGACACTGGCAAGAATATGGTTACATGTAAAGATGCTGTACCAAGTATGACAACACTACATTCAACTGCTTTTGAAATACAATGTTTTTTTCACTTCCTGAAAAGTAACTGCACTCAAAAAAACGATTCCTGGCAATATTAGCTTTTAAGTATTTGGATCATTTAGATTTTATTTAAATACTCGTTTTTTAAAATATATGTAATCCGATTTATTAGAATATATATAAATCTGTTCAATTTAAAAAGTATTAGATTTAATCAGTTAAAATGTATGAATATGAATTAAATAAATCTAGCCGTGAAACAAACCAGATAAATTCTATGAGATTGGTTTACATACAAATTTCAGGAAACTGACTTTAGTAGAAGCGGAAATGACGTCTATTCACACTCCAGTCAGGAGGTGGCGCCAAAATCAAAAATAGACGCTACAGCACATGGACTTCGCCATTTTGCATTGGACTGGATCGTCATCTCACTAGTCTACAATCGCCAAATTGTAGGTGAGTAAAGTTAACAAGTTTGATGTGATTATCTTAAATATAATTGTCTGTTGTTTAATTACATGTGTGACGCGTTGCATGTTTCAGAGTAAAATACACCTCACTACACAGACGGTCTGTTGGAAGTTACCCTGCAATGTCTGTTGCTTTTATTGATTAATTTTTGTGGTTTAATGTTTGAAACCTAAGAAATAAATAAAGTCATAGGCTACTATAGGCTTATCAGAATAAAATAATCATAATCTCTGTGACTTTATTAACAAAAGAATGTTACAATTATACTATGTTGTTGAGTGCATTGTGTGTCTAACTAAAACTTTTTTTTTTTACAGATACAGCATCATTTCATCGTCTATATGGTGGGACAACCTGCTAGACAGGGTATGTAAGTTATGCTACAAAGATATTGATTTCTGATGCAAAGCTGGATTTTCATCATTCCAGTGTCAAATGATCATTTAGAAATCATTTTAATATGATGATTTATTGTCAATATTGGAAACAGGTGGGGTTTTTTTTCAATAACTGCAGTTATGATAAGCATAAGAGGCTTATTTCCAAACATTTCACCGGTAGTGTACACACATGCTGGGACACAATATTTCTGAAACAGAAAAATACATACTCTTCGTCTCACAAAGTCTTTATCTGTCTCTATAAAAACTATTATCTACATAAAATATTGTTAAAGAAAATCATTAAATAATGTGGGTTTTTTGTCTTGTTCTAGTTGAAGACATCTGTATCTACCTCAAAGAAGGCATGGAGAGACACATTAAAGAATATGTGGTAAGTGTATGTCAACCTACTCTATTTTTATATCTATTTATTTATATATATGTATGTATGTGCACGTGTGTGTATATAAATATCTTATGGATAACTAGATGTTTAAACAAGGTGATTATCTGTTTTCAGGTCTTTTGATGGTTTTGTGACTAATGTTCTATTATTTTACACATTTGAATCAGTCTACATATTTTAAATATCAGAGTTTGTAAAACAATTTGCCTGCACATATTTGAAAATTTCACTTTGACTGCTATTGGGACTGATTTTTTTGTTGTTCTTCTCCAGAATTGTGAAATTGGTGAGTTGGGGATTGCACAGACAGTGGAAGTTTTGCAAAACCTACTTGGTGTCACACATGGGTGTGAAATTACTTTTTGGACTCATTTATGCACTTAAACTGAACTACCAGAAGAACATCAGGTGCACCTTTGACCTTTCAAAAAATCCTAATGGAACTGGACTTGATACAACCAAGCAATCACTGAAAGATGCTTCAGTGAATACCTGACAGACACGCTGATGCATCCCCCTCAAAGTGGGTACATTTTTGTACATTTACAAGTGAACTTTTTAACATTAAAGGAATATTGCACTTTCATTAAACAAAAATCCTGATAATTTACTGTCTGTCATCGAAAATGCTTGTCTTTTTTTGTTCAGTCGAGAAGAAATTGTTTTTTTTTTGTTGAGAAAAACATTCCAGGATTTTTCTTAATTTAATAGACCTTATTGGACCTCAACAGTTAAGTTTCAGGGCAGCTTTGGAGGGCTCTAAACGATCCCAATCGAGGCATAGGGGTTTTATCTATTCAAAAGATTGTCATTTTTGGCAAGAAAACTTTTAAAACGCAACAACTTGTCTTGCATTATCCATGTGATACACAGTGTGACATTGTGTACTACGTAATAACGTTGAAGTTTACACATCACAAATGTGAAACGCACATTTGTGGACCATTTTAAATAATAAACGGACCCAAAGACATTAAGTAGTATCATTTCGCATACAACAACATCTGAACGCTCCTCTTTCTCCTCGCTTGTAAACGCTGGAGCGGTAGTTTCAATTATGTCATGCTAGTGTGTCACACAGCTAGTGAAAATTTGTTGTGAGTTAAAAGTCCTCTTTTATTTTATTTTTGAAAATGACGGTCATTTGGCTAGATAAGACCCTTATGCCTTATTCGGTATAATTTGGAGCCCTTTTAGATCTGCATTGAAACTGTAAACTTGAGGTCAAATAGTCTTAAATTGAGAAAAATCCTGGAATCTTTAACTCAAACTTTTATTTCTTCTTGACTGAACAAAGTAAAACATAAACATACTGTATGGGGTTAGAAAATTATCGGGATTTTTGTTTTATTAAATTGGAATATTGCTTTAACAATTTTAAAAGTTGAAAAGTTTTTGAAAAATGTAATTGATGTATATCTAACATGTAATTAGAGATGCATGAAAATTATTAATGGCACACAGCCACTCAAAACACTAAGCAATGTGCCAATGTGTGTTTTTTTTTTCTTACCACCCAATCATTCTAAATTATTATTATTACATCATGTCACAGATTTCTGAAAATGTTAAAGTAATGTTGTTGTCCCTGATTTATGTCTACCTCGAGTTTTACAGGGTTTTTTGTATTTCTGCAGCCTGTTTGCTCAAAATGTTTGCACTTATTTGTGGAATGAGGTTGATTGTGGCTGAAATGTCTGAAACACACTTATTTATTTAATTTTTGCACACATTACAAGGTGTATAAGCCATGGCTATCGTGCTAGTTGTTAGCTGCTCTTTTTTGCTGCCTTATGAGTAATGCCTTGAAGTATTAAATAAATTGATAAAATGTAAAACCAAGTGGTCTGGCTCTTCTTTTATTTTTTGTGGTTTTTTTGTTATAGCATATTGTGATTTAGGAGGGTGAATGGGGGAGGAATATATAAATGGTTTATTAGTAAGATATCTAAATGTAATGCATTTTAAGTGAATTGGGTTTATTAATAAAGAATACATAATCCATTTTTTTAATGCATTTAAAACACATTGGATTAAGTAAAACTATTACATAAATTTTATTGGTTTCATTTACATATATCTAAAAAATATCTATCATATAAAGTTTATTTGTTTTTTTTAGATTAGAAGTATGTAATCCAAATGGATGGAAATGTTACATGTAATCAAAATACATAAATCTTATGAATTAGGCCTAAATATTTTTTTGAGTGTGTCTTGGACATACGTGAGTTTCGTCGGGCAGCGACGATATATAATTATTTATCAGCCTCCTCAAAAGAGTTCATCATTTGCTCATTGTAAACACAGAAGAGAGGACATGCCTTCAAAAGCCTATTTGACAAAAAGGCAGCTGTTTAGTTCATTACAGCATCACGTGACTTTAAAACTATACATCTAAAACATTGTCATGAATTCTCTGGCCATCAAAATGGATAGTAGCAGTTGGAGTCTCTATATTCACAGCTAACACTAAATGTAGCTTTAATAATGTGCATGTGATGGACATGGGGCTTTGATAATGATTTCGAAAGAGAAAGGGTAAGAAACAGGAATGACAAAGGGTGAATGAAAATGACCACGAAGACACCCTGTGGTCCCGGAGAGCACTTCCCATATAGCCCAGAGGCAAATGAAAAATCATTTCGATTTACACCAATCCATTCGGTCTGTCACAGGGGGGTCTGCCTCATTTACAACCAAGTACGTTGTTTTAGAAAATGACATGAACCAAAGAGCCGGAAAGAAAAACAAAGATTTTGAGTGATAAATGGAAAGGTGAGGTGCATATGGGAATTTTAAGTATGTTTTATATAGTGTGTAAGTGCTGCAAGAGTGCGAAACGGATCTCTCCTGGGCTCTTTAAGGATAATAGGACCATCTTCAACCTGCCACGACTTCTCTTCACACGTACTTTTTCATTGACTCATACATTCACTGCCTCTCTTTTTCTTTCCGCTGTCTCTTTAATAGGCCAATCTGTCCTCTTGCTCGGCTGCCTGTGAGTCGTGAGACTGAGTCAGTTGCCATTTTGATGAGGCTCGCCACAGACATGCTGCTGACCCCGAAGTGACGCTCTATAGTTCAGTCTTTTCATTGCATTTTGGGAAAAAGTGATGATTGGAGAGATGCGTTGCTTCAACAATGCAGGACAATATACCCCCCCACACACACCTTATAACTATGAACTTCAATGGGGTTGTAGCAAAGGTTAATTGATCCACAGCTGGGATTGCAACCCTGTCAGCATACGAGAACTGCAGCAATAAATGATCCAAAGCAAGTCATTTGTCATCATTTATAAAAGGTCAAAATGTCCCTATTTCCTCTTAGGGTGGATAACTAAATAAAATTCATTTTTCAAATCAGTTATGTGCTTTAAGTTAAAATCCCTTCAGTAGACATTGACCTCTCATGCATCACAATGATCAACATGCAGGTGTGCTACAATCAACAAGATTGCATTATAATGAACGGCCCATAGGGGGAGCTGTGTGATATCATACTGACCATACAGTGATTTATTTTTCCTCATAGAGACAGGAAGAGGAATATGGGGAGGCGAGCGGAGGAGGGTAGCATGACATTTCAAGTTCAATGGCCGCTACAGGCGAAAAATGTCATAATACTCAGCCTACGGTATCTGTCAAAGTCGAGAAGAGTTTTCAGAAAAGTGGAGAAGTTTCGCTATAATCTGTTCATTAACTCGGCTCTTTGTCCATGTTGTTCTCATGCTCTTACATGAATACCTAAGAGGAGATCGGCCAATATTAAAAAAAGGAATGTGATGAATAATGAGCTTGTAAACAAAATGAACAGGACAAATCAAAACATTTCAATGAACATCAAGGACTTTTGCATAATTCGCCATATAGAATAATAATTTAATAAAAACACAATTTAGACAAAAAAGAGAGACCTATCAGTAACAAAAGAGAAGGGGTTGTTAAAGGGGACATTTTTTACAAGACTTTTTAAGATGTCAAATACATCTTTGATGTCCCCAGGGTACGTATGTGAAGTTTTAGCTCAAAATATTATATAGATCATTTATTATATCAAGATAAAATTGCCACTTTGGAGGTGTGAGCAAAAATGTGCCATTTTGGGGTGTGTCCTTTTAAATGCAAATGAGCTGATATCTGCATTAAATGGCAGTGCCGTGGTTGGATAGTGCAGATTAAGGGGTGGTATTATCCCCTTCTGACATCACAAGGGGAGCCAAATTTCAATGGCCTATTTTTTTCACATGCTTGCAGAGAATGGTTTACCAAAGCTAAGTTACTGGGTTGATCTTTTTCACATTTTCTAGGTTGATAGAAGCACTGGGGACCCAATTATCGCACTTAAACATGAAAAAAGTCAGATTTTCATGATATGTCCCCTTTATATGTGCAAAGGACAGCTTTATCACACCATCATTATTGGTGATTGAAAGAGGTTGACACAAGCCAGAAAATACTCCTTATAACATTAGATGAGAGTTTCCCTTTAATCCTGAATGTTTAATTTCATTAAAAAGCCTTGGAATGTACCAAAGGGCATACGTGCCAGAGATACATTTAAACAAAATGTTCCTTACTTGCATTTGTCTGTCTGGTACCCTTGGTTTTTCTGTTGAACAGTGCAGAGGTTACTTTGAGCAACATTAAATATTACAGGGTTCTGGAGCATGAAAAGATTGGGGCTGTGCTCAAACGGGTCCTTTGAAATGGCAACATGATTTTAGGTGAAGGAAATGGTTATAGCCCGAGGCTCTCTCTTTACAAGAGTATTCATTTTTAGCGTTGTTAGCCTCTTGTAAATGGGAATCTACTATGAAGTGCACTGAAGTGAATTTGATCACAATATTGCTGACTTCTTGAGAAAGTTCTTAAAGGGACACTCCACTTTTTTTGAAAATATGCTCATTTTCCAGCTCCCCTAGAGTTAAACATTTGATTTTTACTGTTTTGGAATCCATTCAGCCGATCTCCGGGTCTGGCGCTACCACTTTTAGCATAGCTTAGCATAATTCATTGAATCTGATTAGACCATTAGCATCGAGCTAAAAAATAAGCATCGAGTTTCGATATTTTTCCTATTTAAAACTTGACTCTTCTGTAGTTACATCGTGTATTAAGACTGACTGAAATTAAAATTTGCGATTTTCTAGGCAGATATGTTTCGGACTATACTCTCATTGTGGCGTAATAATCAAGGACTTTGCTGATGTAACATGGCTGCAGCAGGCATAGTGATATTACACACCGAAAATAGTCCCCTTGGTTACTTTCAATGGCAGGGGACTATTTTCGGGCAGTGCGTAATATCACACTATATATATATATATATCAGTGGCGGCTCATGACTGCACTTCCGAGGATGCGCTAATTCATAATAAGTGTTCGGATTGTCACGTGTGTGGTTCCCTTTTCCAAAATATGTGTCATGCGTGTGGAGAGATTCTGTGTGCATCACGTGTTTTGTCAAAATAAGTGCCTGCAGGAGACGTGTCAAAACCGTTTATGATAAAAGAGACGCTTGCGTTCCATAAATACACGCAAGACACTCCCTTAACAGTACACTTTGATTAAGCATGAGATTGTGCGAATGTCTGGCACACGCGAGCGTCTCCTTTGAAGTACAAGTTCAAGGCAGCAGGCACTTATTTTGGCATGACACGTGATGCACACACGATCTCTCAAAGCGCAGAACACATTTTTTGAAATGACGAACCACACACATGACAAGCTACATATATGTTGTGACGAACTTCGCATCGTGAGCTTCAAAAAAAGAAGTCACCAGCCGCCACTGATATATATATATATATATATATATATATATATATATATATATATATATATATATATATATATATATATATATATATATTTCTTGTGTGAATCAACACTTATCATTAAATGTCTAAAAGACTTCATCTTTTGCTAAATAAAATAAGTCTGACAGACTTCAGACTTGTTCATGGCAGAATGAACAATAAAATCCCATTACCTGGCTGTAGAATCCATTTCAGGCTTTCGAGACTGTAGTTATGTCCATATTTGTTGATTTTTAGTACAGGTAACACATAGTTACAGCAACATCTGCTACCATATCACTGGATAAATGAAAAAACCTCATGGGTGTTGGAAGCAAATAAAATGTGGGTGGGTCCAAAACATTTACTGAAGTAAATGCCATTTTCTTGTATTGTTGTGCCTTTTAATTAAACAATTACTTTTATAGCCTAAAAGCTTACCATGTTGTTTCACGGGAGTGTATTGGGCAAAAGTTGTGAAAACACGAAACGGAGTTTAATTTATATGGACTCTAAATGAGCCAAGTGGGAGGAAACAGCAGCGTGGAAGTCAAGGCTGTAGCTAAAAAGTGACAGGAGTTTAATTTATTAAGGAAATTCCTCTAGTGGAATGGATTTGACTGACGGCACTCTGACAAGTGAACATCATATGCGCTAAATCTGGGAAAGAGTGAATGGGTCCAATGTCATTTAAAAACTGGGTGGGTCTTGTCCCACCCACATATAATAGTTCCAACTTCCATGGGAAAGCTACTGTACATACGTTTTAATAGTGTCTTAGAGTCTGCAGCTTAACCTTGACTTTCTGTAAAACATAGGTACATATTTCAATATATAAAAACCACAGTGCCTAAGTTTGTGCTTATAATGTAGGCTTAATAATGTGAAGATGCTTCACTGCTCTGTTTTCAAAGCTGATGACAGAATGAACTGCGCCATCAACCGAGGCTGCCCTTTGAATAACATTAGCGTTCCACAGGACTGATTTCATAAGGATGGATACACTAAAGCAACATGGCCAGTGATGTGACACTATGATTAAAAGGTTGAAAGAACAGATACCACAGTAATACGAGTCTGAAATACCGTGACATTCAAAAGGGCTACAACTGGAGGAGCGACAAGAAAGTAATTGAATAAATTGCTGAGGTACTCTTGGGTATCTACTGTAACTATCAGCATCAGAGGTTGCAACACTGAAAACAAAAGATATGTAATGTGCAATGAGCATAGCCAAGCCGTTTTTGTGTTAACCATAAACTATAGTATTAAATGGCGTATTTGTGCATTGCTAGACATCACATGCTGTTGTTACTTCTGCCGCTGCTCGCTTCAGTCACGAGAGTGGATTGGCATCCAAAGATAGCTCAGTATGGGCCAAGCCCTCAGGCTCCCAGTCCCTGCCTGACTGCCTGAAAGTCACTGTGAATTATGCATCATTTTCCTGAGATTGTCCTTCTCTGTGCTGAAATAACAATGTATAGCATTGAGAGGCAGAGAGAGCAAACGGAAGAAATAATTCATACAAAAATAAAAATTCATGTAGGCTCAAGCATCTGATCTTACGGAAAGTCGGGTTATATAGTCACGAAAAATTAGATTAATTTATTTGTGTCCATGACACGAAATTCATCTTTATTTGGTGCCTTGAGCATGAATGTCTTTGTCGTGTCACTTTCACGAATTTCTATAGTTTTTCGTGTCTGTGGCATGACTTTCTTTTTCGTGTCATTTTATGTCTTGTTTTCTCATAGTTTTTTCTCTATTTTCTTACCATTGTCACTTGGGGTTGGGGTTAGAATCACTTTTGGTTACATTTTTAGACATCCTAACCCAAACTCCAACTCTAAACCCAACTCCAGGCGAGAATAGCGGAAGAAAAACATGTAGAAACCAATACATAAAAGTACATCCCCAAACCCCAACCCAAGCGACAATGGTTTAAAAATAGGGAAAAAAAAGAGAAAACAATACATAAAATGACATGAAAAAGAAAGTCGTGCAACGTACACAAAAAAAACATTTATAGAAGAAATTTGTGCAAGTGACACGACAAAGACATTTATGCGCAAGACACCAAAAAAAATCTACATTTCGTGCCATGGACACAAATAAATGTATCAAATTTTTCGTGACTATAATGCGACTTTCCATGAGATCTTCTTGCCTATGTTTATGTGCCAGCTGTTTAGATGGAAGACTTAAATTGCTGATAATCTGGCCATGCAACTCTCATATCATCTCTCCTAACAGGATTGATGTCAATGATGTTTGGTCTCTAGATGCAATAGCGAATGATGAATGATGTCATCAACATCCAACTTGATGCATTGAATTTTAAAGCTAGAGCAGATATTAATATTTTCAGTGAATGATGACTTGCATCATATTTAATGGTCATATTAATGATCATGAATATTACTGTATGGTCATAATCATTTTCTGTGTCCTATTTCTAATGTATGGGTGAACAATTTCTTTAAATATACAATGAAGAAAACATGTTTTGAAAGTTAACTGTTAGTCTGTAACTCTTTATTTTTGACTAAATCCATTTTCGGATTCGTATTTCTTTTTGCTAATTACATTGATTAAAGTAGCTCACAAAAGAATGGGCAGTGCATTAAAACGTGTGTCAGAGAAAACACTTTTAACAGAATGGCTTTCACATTGTTTTTCCTGTAATAAAGCAGAACTGTGAATAAAAGGGTAAAATAAATCATGCTTTGACTTATTCAAGAAGATAGCTCATTTGTACAGACTCTTAATGTCATGGCTGGGTCACTTTATGGGCAAGCCTTGAACCCAGACAGCATCATTAAAATGGTTTTGAAGCAAA
The DNA here is from genome assembly GCF_027580225.2 of Misgurnus anguillicaudatus. Taxonomy (NCBI): domain Eukaryota; kingdom Metazoa; phylum Chordata; class Actinopteri; order Cypriniformes; family Cobitidae; genus Misgurnus; species Misgurnus anguillicaudatus. The sequence goes on from NC_073356.2 coordinate 20,028,950, forward strand.
AATAAATGCACTTTCAAATCTTTTGTCTTCAAAACATTCATTAAGCTAAACTCAAACCAAAGAGTTCTAAATGCTAAACTGTTGTGTAATGGAAGCCGTATAGATCCATCCATATGAGGAGCCCGGATGCATTCCTGTCTACGTAGTACTGTACCAAGCGCTATTTCCTTTTTGACAAAGTCTATGTTAGTATGGATCGGTTTTTGTTTTGCCTTGAAGCTTGGGTTAGGGTTGATGATCTTTGTGTTGAGTATGGCATGTGACATTCCCTGCAGCCGATACAGTCCTGAATGTGCCCTTTTATCCATGGCCGTCCTCCAGGCATCCATAGAAGGAAAAACATCTAGTTAACGCCATATGAAACCACATTTATTTCCCACATGAAATGTGAACTTTCTTTTGGGAGACACCAAGCATTCAACCAGCTTTAAAAGACAAACGAAGTAGAAAAAATAGGCAGGATTTATAGCATCTACCAAATGCCTTTAGGTATCACATTGCGTTAAGTATTTTATGTAAATGTTTGTTATATTTGCCTGAGAAACTGAGAAACTAATAGAGAAGACGGGCCAAGACACTGAGATTTTGTGAAAAATAAACCCACACAAAAACATTTTGGAAACACTTATAAGTTTGCATTAGTAAACATTTCCCAGGAAGCAATTTTGGCAAAAATGGCAAGGCAAAATTTGGGCTGCCAGTGAAAGTCTAATAGACATCTTAATTTAGCCCAAAAATAGACGATGCATATACACTTAGAACATGTAAAAGAAATGAAAGCAAATCACCTTGAACATTTTGGCAAAAACGGCATGTAACCAAATCTAAGGTTATTTAGGTAGAAGTGGAGTTACTTATAGCCGGACTATATTTGGTCTATAATTAACCGTTATTTCACTGGCCCGGCTATTGCTTACCGCGTAGTTAATGCTATATAGCTAACATGAACTAAAAATGACCAATACTTTAAGCCCGGGATACACTGCACGATTTTTGGCTGTCCAGATTTAAGATTGCAATCGTAATACAATCGTCGCGATTTCTGTGATTTCTTTTTTCGTACAGTAAGAGAGGTTCAAAGACGTCCGTTTTCCCAGTCTTGCGTCCAACAATAGCCTACGATAGTCTTCTGACAGTGTCAGAAATTTAGCATGATCAACGCACAGTGTGTTTGCTGCTACAACCTGCGTACTGGTATTTGTTTACCACTAACGCATGCTGGTGACGTTGCGCTAATGCGTGACGCAGCTGTCAAAGCTTCTGTGTCATCATCGTACAGTTAGTTTTTTAGTTATTTTTTGGGCCATTTTTGCCTTTATTGGATAGATAGCAATTAAGGAGACAACAGAAATGTATGGGGTGAAGAGAGGGGTATGGGATTGACAAAAGACCTCAAGCCGGGATTCGAACTCGGGTCGCCAGAAGTGCGTCACCACCATGTGTCGAAGCACTGTCCACTACAACATCTGCTCCAACGTCGTACCCAAGTTTAAACAATCCATGTCGCACAAAGTTCAAAAATCTTGCAGTGTATTCCAAGCTTAATACAGCATTTATTAATCTTAGTTCATCTTAAATTCATCATTTACTAAAACATGTAAGTAAGTTGTTACTACAAACATCAATAATTGAAAACCTTAGTTCCATGTCACTTTAGTCATTTCATTGGTGCAAATTTGAATTTCTTTTTCTGCAAAATCCTCTAAGTGCATGCAAGTTTTGTTTGGCAAAAACCTCCACTTCTAAAAAAAATCCACTTCTTTGGACAAGACATAGTAAAAAGTTGCAAAATTACTAAAGATGCAACTAAAAAACATTACAAATGTCAAAATGTAAAGACGTAAGAAACTGAACCACACATTAGAGGGCGCTGTGGCAGTGATCCATGTCACTGCCACATTTGGGTTGAAATCAGGTCCAAGGACACTAGTTTGAAAGTGATCCATGGTCGTTTCACGCACCAACATTCATCTTCCTGTACTTAGAGGACTTTGCTGAAAAATCATTGTTGGATTTAGCGGATTCTGCCAAGCATAGCGGTATATCTGAATGGCCTGGGGGATTTGACAGAAGTGACGTTTAGCCGCTTTTGCATCTGAGCTTCTTGCCATTAACTATAACATTAACAAAGATTATTGCACATTGTTAGTTCAGGTTAGCTAAAAATGTGGAAAAAAGCTGAAAAGAGAGGGGCTCTTTGAGTCATTATTAGCTTAAACTCAAGAGCCACTTTTAATGTACAGTTCTGTATGAGTTAATGTCTCCATTTAGCTCATTTGATTGAGGTCAAATCTCTAAATAACAAAAGAAAATACTGACTCATGGGTGCTGATATCTGTTAAATTAGATGTGATAAACAAAGTATACTGTAAGGAATAACAAGCTAAAAGAAGAACGCTCTCAAAGCCTCATTTGAAGAGGCGATAGATGCTATTAGCAGGCAACTGAATGAGAGGCTGCGCAGGACACCTCATTACCCGGACACAAATCTTGCCTTGCTGAATAGAGCAACCTTTCCACTCATCCCACTTTCACACTGTTGTGGAGGGGCCCTGGGGGCCACATTCAGAGCCACCGCATTAGATTACACACAGGCACAGCACATCGGATTGATAGCGCAGCGGCTTGAAGAGGCTGCCTGTTGGACGTTAAGCCAATTGCATTTAAGATGAGGCAATCTGCCAAAGAGGCCCTCAGAAGGGACACAACGCAGAAGCGCTTTCATTTGAACAGCACAGACGAGGGATCAAGCCTGCAATCTTTTGGGTTTCTAAGGGGCCTCCAAATATTTGCGATTGCGGAAAACACAATTTGCACTCATTGTTCTCGTCTGGAAACAACGGGAGACGAATATGGTCTGATGAGCGCGTAAGCGGAGACAGACTGCTCGAAATGGACGTCTAGCTAATCGGCATTGTTCTGGAACAGAGCTTTAATCATTTGGCTGAATTATACACACCAATAGACTATTTCGACTTCGCAGGCATTGTGATTATCTTTGCTTCTTTCTTTCATTCTCTTTCTTTCCAAATTTCAGTTTAATAAATTGAACTAAATTCACACACTGAGCCCAAAATAAACAACATCAGCATTTGGTAAACAACCCATGCTGGGTGATCACACCCTGTCTACAAAATTACTTATTAAAACCTTTGTTATATGAGTGTTCAAAGGGATAGTTCACACAAGAATGAAAATTCTGTCATCATTTACTCACTCTCATGTTGTTACAAACCTGTGTAAATTCATGGGCCCAATCTGAGCCCCATTCACTTCCATATTAAGAAAGAAAATTTCATGGAAGTGAATGTGGCTCATGATCGGTTTGGTTGCAAACATTCCTCAGGGTATCTTCCTTCGTGTTCATCAGAACAAAGAAATGTAACAACATGAGAGTGAGAAAATTACACATTTTTCATTTTTGGGTGAACTATCCCTTTAAAGGGGCCATGGCACAATACATTTTTAAGATGTCAAATCAATATTTACTGTCCTCAGAGCACATATGTGAAGTTTTAGCTCAAAATATCATATAAATAATTTATTATAGCATGTTAAATTTGCCACTTTGTAGGTGAGTGCAAAAATGTGCCGTTTTGGGTGTGTCCTTTAAAATGCAATTCAAACACTGATCACAATGATGGTGGTTTGTTACAATTAAAACTCAATTGTGCTTTTCTCTGCACTAAATGGCAGTGCTGTGGTTGGATAGTGCAGATTAAGGGGCGGTATCATTATAATAAGAGCTCCTTATGACATCATAAGGAGAGCCAAATTTCAACAACCTATTTTTTCATGTGCTTGTAGAGAATGGTTTACCAAAACTAAGTTACTGGGTTGATCTTTTTCACATTTTCTAGGTTGATAGAAGCACTGGGGACCCAATCATAGCACTTAAACATGGAAAAAGTCAGATTTTCATGCCATGGCCCCTTTAATAATAACGAATATTGAGACAAGACTTTCATAGGACGTCCTACCCAAGGGGAAAGATGAGTACACAGTAGACACCTATAAATTTAGAATCAAAGAAAAGAACATCCTAATTAGATCTTCAAAAACATTGAGGGGAAAACTTGTTTGTTGTTTGAAAACACTGAATCTACGAGAAGGAAACACTAAACAAGTCTTTAAATCTGTTTGAAAATGTATTTTCATATAAAAAGACACTCTATGAAAACAGTAGAGGACTACTTTGTACAATCTTATGTATAAAAAACTTAAATGGTGCAAGTAGGATTTTCTTTAATAGCCATCTTCTTTAGCCAATGGGATTGTGTGTGCTGGCAAGGGAAGGATTCAAAGTTTAAAACATGACAAAACATCCCATAGATTAGGAAGTCCAAGGAAACGTGTTCGATCTCCAATAGGTCCGCCATTAGACTGTTCTTCAGTCATTTACCAAAAGTAACCATAATCCTCCTCATAATCCTCCAAATTTTATGTGAGTGTAAGGCCATTCTCAAGAATTTCAAGATTTTAAAGAGCAATACACAAATCTGTTCAAAACATAGTTAATTTAGTGGGATTTTAGGTGTAATTCTCCAGCTACAGTAAGTAGGGTTCTGTAAACGTTTATAAAAAAATCAAACACTCATATGCAAAGGAGAATGATGAATTTATGAAAAAGAAAACTGACAACTGCATCAGACAAAACAGCAACAAAAACAAAACAGGCACTGTAAATGTATTGTATGCATACAGCTGCATAAAATGGAGGACTTACCTGTTTGGTTTGGTATGAATGACCTCACTTCCTGTGACCAAAGTCGTGAATACCACACATGCAAAATATTAAACTCATATATGACAGCAACCTTGAATCTTGGCCCGTGGTTAATAAAGGAAAGATAAACTAGTTTTAACCGCAACAGCGGTTTGGAGATATATATCATGGGAAGCGAGAAGCTCGTGTACCCCATTAGTGCAGATTACTTCCAAAGGCTGAAATGGCATGCTCCTGTCCTGCCACTGTGCCTATATGATGTGCTGACTTCAGGGATCTTTGAGCAGATAAAAACTTGCGCCAAGTAAGAAAAATGTCATGACAAATCGCTATTCCGGCCAGATAATTACCACACCTCTCTCTCCATTTCCACTTTCTCCCTCGCTTTCCCACTCCAAGTCACCGTGTGCAGTTACATCAGCCAACACAACTAATGAACTGGTTGTAAAGAGGAATGGGTTGGCAAAGATGACCTCTGCAGTCTGCTTAACATTAAGCCGACTGTCAAACTCTGCAGTCGGAGAGCAGAAATAAATCTGAATCAATTCAGGCTTACTGGTAGAATAATGCCGCAGATAAAAAATAAACACTCTGTTGCAAAGCCTAGCGAGATGCCTGTATAGACAACCGTCATGGAAGCTCGAATGTGGACGATTTTGGAACGCTGTAGATAGTGCTTCACTAATTGGCAAGCTAACACTACAATACATTAATAAGCATACGAACACAGAACACGCTGGGTGAGAAAGTCCTGGATAAATTGAGCTGAAGTTTGTAGCATGAATGATATTTTTCAGTAGATGTTTATTTTTTTACTGGGCTTCTAAATATAATGAAGAATCAAAGATAAAATCTCTTTAATTATTTCTCCTAGACATCAATCAGAGATCGAATCAAAATTTGGAGAGAGCTAATTTAAATTCTTTCTCAGATATTTCTCCTTGGGAAAAATCTGAGAAATCTCACATATGTCTCCATTAAAGACATCTTTACAATGTAGCAAACTGAGCTCAAATTCAATATGCAATCAAGATTTTTGAAGGTTTCAGTGTGAACATAAAATTTACCCAAATCCAGATTATTTTACCTATACAATCTAGACAATTATATAGCTCCATGCTCTTAATGCATTTTAACATTTGTTTCAGCCCAGCAATGGATTTTGCATTTATAACAGGGCATACACACCAAATGCGAGTTCAACAATTTGCGTGAGTAGATTACAAAGTCAAAGTCAATGCAAAGACGCGATCAGAAGCCTTCTCACGTGGGACGATGCAAATTGGGCGCCGCAATTGCCGCGAAAACATGAGCTATTCGCCTCAAACGCGCCTTCACGCAAGTTGAAAATATTAATCTCAAGCGAAAAATTTGCATGACACAAAGTTAAATCCCGCGAGTAATTTAGAGAGAGCAACGCGATGCTACGCGTTTGGTGTGTACGTAGCATAAGACCTCTTATGGGGCATGCACACTAAACGCGAGTTCAACAATTTGCGGGAGGTGATTACATACAAAGTCAATGCAAAGACACGATCAGACGCGTCCTTGCGCGGGGTGATGCGAATAACTCAAATTGGGCGACTCGATTGCCGCGAAGACACGGGCTATTCGTCTCAAACGCGCCCTCACGCAAGTTGAAAATATTCATCTCAAGCGAAAAATTTGCATGACACAAAGTTAAATCCCGTGAGTAATCTAGAGCGAGTAACGCGATGCTACGCGTTTGGTGTGTACGTAGCATAAGACCTCTTATGGGGCATACACACCAAACACAAGTTCAACAATTTGCGCGAGTAGATTACATACAAAGTCAATGCAAAGACACGATCAGATGCGTCTTCGCGCAGGGCGATGCGAATGTCATAAATTGGGCGACGCAATTGCTGCGAAAACACGCGTTATTCGCCACAAACGTGCCCTCACGCAAGTTGAAAATATTCAACTCAAGCGAAAAATTTGCATGACACAAAGTTAAATCCCGCAAGTAATCTAGAGCGAGCAACGCGATGCTATGCATTTGGTGTGTATGTAGGATAAGACCTCTTATGAGGCATACACACCAAACGCGAGTTCAACAATTTGCGCGAGTAGATTACATACAAAGTCAATGCAAAGACACGATCAGACGCGTCCTCGTGCGGGGCGATGCGAATGACGTGAATTGGGCGACGCAATTGCTGCGAAAACACGCGTTATTCGCCACAAACGTGCCCTCACGCAAGTTGAAAATATTTATCTCAAGCGAAAAATTTGCATGACACAAAGTTAAATCCCATGAGTAATCTAGAGCGAGCAAAAACAAGGCAAATCTGTCAGTAAAATTTTAATAGATGTCAAGACATAAAAATAAATGTTAAATAAAAAACTGTTGACTTTGATTACATGAAGAAATATCATATATATTGCGCAAATTATTTTGTCAAAACATGTAACCAAATTCAAGTTTATTTTGGCTAGAAGTAGGTTACTCATAGCCAGACTATAATGGGTCTATAGTTAAACTAAATGGTGGAATGACTATTGATTGCTGGGATAGGTTTCAACATCATTAGACTACACTCTAAAAACGCTGGGTTATTTTCAACCGAGCATTGGGTCAAAAAGGGATGAGCCAACATTTGGGTTAAATTAACCCCGAAAATGGATATACTTGACCCAACAATAAGTTAAAACAGCCCAGCATAAGTTAAATTTCAACGCAAGTGGCTGGGCGCATCCCTTTTTGACCCATAATTGGGTTGAAAAATAACCCAGCAATTTTTAGGGTCCAAGTTGTAGTAACTGAGCACCTAATCTCCTACACTACAATAAAGAAATACCTCTAAACAATATTTTTTTCCTCTGGGCTGTCACATTGCATTGTGGGATGGCCCTCTGCGCAAAGGATACATGCAATACTGACTTAGAATTTGGGTAAAACAAGGCTACTTAGTAGGCAGCATAATTAGGTTGCCTGCATTATACAACAGCCTCCGCGTCAGGAGCGAACTCATGAAGTCCTAAAACGCTTCCTCCGTAGGCAGCTCATTAGGTTTTGAAACAGAGCATGGGATTTAAATGAAAACATCACAAACCGCAACTTTCTGCACAGCACAAAGATGGGAAAGTATCAGAAATGTGGAAACTTAGCACAATCATTCACTTTTATGTTGGTAGATCAAAATGAAAAAGCAATGGTTAACACTAACACTAGCAGTTCTTTAAATTTAGTTCTCAGATCCAGGTGTGTCTATGTCCTACTGGGTAAACCCATTCTGGAACGCCATGCTGCCAGGAAAACAGTGGGAAATAACTGAGGAAAATAAATGTGATTTCTCTTTTTGTTTTGTGTAGGATTGAAGGCTCACAGCTAAGCGGGATCAAAAATATTTTCCTAGTGTGCATGAACAGCTGTTGCAAATAAAAATAAAGCACAATATTTTCTCCCCACATTTTGGAACACATAAATCAAAAGCCTTTATCAGTGCCTCCAAAAACATGATACCTGAAGTTTAGGCGACTTTTTAAGAAACAAAAATCGAAGATCGGACAAACAATCCAAATGAAAACACACACACAAAAGATATTTAACACTACAATGATGTTGTGTGTATGCCTGATGCAGAGATGAAAAGCAGAAGAGATGGCACATATTACTGAACCCTTTAAAACTTTCCCTCTCTCCCTTAAAAAAACAAAAAGATAAACTATAACGGACCTAGAATCATCCAAGGAATGAAAAGAGGAGAAACCCTAAAGGTTCAACAGTGTGCGAATCATTAGTACTGGATTTTTTCTCTCCATTATAAAAAGAAGGGTGCAGAAATATTACTTTTTTTAAATTCCCAAATCTGCAAACAGGTGAACAAGATTTTTTTCTGGAGTAAAATCAAGACATCTCAGAAACAGTTTGTTAAAAATTTTTACCATATGCTCCCAGCCCCACACGTTCATTTCATGTCTCTGTGTGAAAATATAGAATAGAGCTTCTTCTTCTCTGATCTGTCCTCGCACCTGTAAACAAGTACAGAATCCTTTAGCGAACGTCCTGCTGAAGATCACAGACGGTGTATGTACCAGAGTTTAGTCTTCACTCAGTTTGTGGATGATGTGTGTTTTCTTCACACTTCAGTCTGGAAGTCTCCTTCGGATGTGTCCGGTGTGATTGCGGAGGAAGTGTCCCAGGGTTTACTGAGTAACTCCAGCCTGTCCTTGTGTTCACTGCTGCCATACGACTGATCGGGGTTCATGGTTTTAAAGCTGTCCCAAGATCGCTGGTCGTCTGTGGTGGATTTGTCCTGAACATTCACAAAAGAGAAAAATAATTACAACGTGATCGTGCTATACTATATTAATCCTCCAAAACCATTCCCATACAAAACTGTATCATAGTTAACATATTTTACCTGCCATATTATTAATAAATATTAGGTTTGGCCAAATTATAACATTTTGATTAAGTTTGAAAACAGAGTGTGACAAAATGTTCTGCAATGGGGACATTTGTGTCATAGAAATGCGTGTTTAAAAAATACACAACACTCAACTGTTCTTGGGCATTTGTAATGTATGTCTAAATTACAGTCTTGCTACGTTTATGACAGACTAAACAACATATGGAGCAGCTCACTTATTCACATTACAGGAATTTCTGTGGTAAGTTTATGCACGGCTATTTCTGTTCATGACTTTATTAGGTGAAAATGCATATAGTCTAATCCATAAAGTAATGATGTATCCTACAGCTATACGGCCTCTTATGCAAATTGCATTATACAGTAGAGGCTGATTAATCTAATCACTTGGGCTGGGATGGATGGTAAGAATATAAAAATGAGAGTCAGTGCAGTTAAAGGGACTCTTAGTCATGATGCCTGATGAATCCCTTCTTTCCTCTCCTCCTCAATCTATTCCCACCTGTCTGAAAATGAGATGAATGAACCAGCATATTTCAAAACATTCGAGTCGATCAATTACGCAGTTGCTGCTGGCTTCCCCTCGGCTCAAATGCCAGCTGATTGCATGTTTGACAGATTGGCAAAATTGGCAAACACCACATAAATGACTTGTTTGAGGTTTGACTGACAATAAGTTTCCTTGCTTGCCTCTTGTTGTTTGTTAGTTTTGCGAAGAGGATGCTTAAAGGGACAGTTCACCCAAAACACAAATAAACAGCTGCAAAACCATATGATATTCTAATGTGGAAAGACAATAACCTGAATTTGACAACCTGTAAATTTACCAGTCCTGTAAATAACTTATTTTGGGTTACATAAAAGAATAAAAGTCATAGAGGTTTTGGAAGACGTCGATGAGAGAAAGAATATTTTTTTGCGCTGCTAAATTGTTTTACTGCCTTAAATGTTTACGTATAATCAAATTGGCTGTACAAGTAATTTCATTACTATTTTAAATCTTGACTAGTCATAAAGTCAAAGGCGGACACTACTTAAAGGAATAGTCCATTTTCTTAAAAGAAAAATCCAGATAACCCACTCACCACCATGTCATCCAAAATGTTGATGTCTTTCTTTGTTCAGTCGAGAAGAAATTATGTTTTTTGAGGAAAACATTGCAGGATTTTTCTCATTTTAATGGACTTTAATAGAGCCCAACATTTAATACTTAACTCAACACTTAACAGTTTTTTTCAACGGAGTTTCAAAGGACTATAAACGATCCCAAACGAGGCACAAGGGTCCCATCCAGCGAAACGACTGTAACCCTTGACAAAAAAAGCACTTTTAAACCACAAATTCCCGCCCAGATCCGGTCGTGATGCGCCAGCGCGACCCCACGCAATACGCCATCACGTCAAGAGGTCACAGAGGACGAACGCGAAACTCCGCCCCAGTGTTTACAAGTGTGTTGAAAGAGGACCGTTCAGACATTGTTGTATGTGGAATGATACTAATTAATGTCTTTGTGTCAGTTTATTGTTTACAGTGGTCCGCAAATGTGCGTTTTATATATGTAACACGTGACCTCCCTACGTCACTACGAATTTACGTTAGGTCGCGCTGGACCGGACCCAGACGAAAAGTTGTGGTTTAAAAGAGCATATTTTTTATTTTTCTTGTCAAAAATGACAATCGCTTCGCCAGACAAGACCCCCACGCCTCGCCTGGGATCGTTTAGAGTTCTTTGAAACGTTTTTTACGTGTTAAGTGTTAAGTGTTGGTTTCCACCAAAGTCCACTAAAATGAGAAAAACCCCGCAATGCTTTCCCCAAAAAACACAATTTATTCTCGACCGAACAAAGAAAGACATCAACATTTTGGATGACATGGTGGTGAGTAAATTATCTGGATTTTTCTTTTAACCCTTGTTAAGAAAATGAAATATTCCCTTAAGTATTTTTACTTCCTACATAAAAGTAAATTTTCAAGTATTTGCATTTTATCAGTGTTTTTTTTTTTGGAAAACATACACTCCAAAGCATAATATCATAATTTTTACTCCACTACATTTCATAATTTCAAGTTTTTGGTTTATATTTAATATTTAAAGGGATACTTCACCGATTTAGCATTCAGCTTTGTATCTGTAGAAACCCGGCAGTATTACTGAATGACCATGTTTCCCTCCCTCATTTCCCCCTGAGAGGAGAGATATCTGCATTTTGGTTCTGCAAAAAAGTCCTCCGATGATGTAATATGACGATTTTTGCATCATCGGAGGACTTTTTTGCAGAACCAAAATGCAGATATCTCTCCTCTCAGGGGGAAATGATGGAGGGAAACATGGTCATTCAGTAATACTGCCGGGTTTCTACAGATACAAAGCTGAATGCTAAATCGGTGAAGTATCCCTTTAAGTACATTATTTTTTTTACTTTTACTTAAGTAAAAAGTACTTTCTCTAGAAAAGTAAAAGTACACCATTTTTATGGAATTAAGTATTAAATCAATTTTAATATGCAATATAAAAGGAATACACAGTATGCTTCTATACTTTAGAATGTGAAAATTTTTTAGTAAAGTAAAGTAATTTTTTCCCAAGACAAACACTATGATAAAGCACAGATTCTTGCAAAATGTAACATAAAAACTCAAGTAGTGTCCACCTCTGCATAAAGTGCTGTAACATATAGCGTGGTTTAAATTATTAAACTAATTTTGATGAGTTAAAGTAGTGTGACAACCTGATCTCACAAATTTCTGTGTTATAGTCACGGAATACTTCGCTCATCCATCCGTGTCACCGTCACAGATCTCCTAATTTTTCCGTGTCCATACCACGGACCCTCCCTTCCGTGTCAGTTTCACGTATTGGTTACTCAGTTGTTTTTCCTATTTTTTTTACCATTGTCGTGTGGGTTTGGGGTTAAAACGACTTTCTGACATAAAATTACATCCTAACCCAAACCCAACTCCAACCCTAACGTCAGGCGCAACTGTTTAAAAATCCGGAAAAAAAATAGTATAAACCAATAGTTAAAGTGACATCCTAACCCAAACCCTAAATCTAACCCCAAACACGGAAAGAAAGTCTGTGTTACGGACACAAAAAAAAAAAAAATGCGGAGATCCGTGACAATAACACAAACGAATGAACGAAACACTCCGCGACTACCCACGAAACTTTGTGAGATCATGTTTCGTGTGAACACATATTTCTTAAAATCAAGCTACTATAATGCAAAATGTTGTGTTGTTTAGCCCATGGTTGGGAAAATATAAACAAAACCAACAAGTGGTTTAGATTTACCTAGAAAATGTCCATAACCCAAACATAGCTGCATCTCATTTTTAATGCTACGTCCTCCTAAGGTCACATTTGTCTGCCGCATATTTCATCCATGTTTATTATTACAGGTTTTTATTACAGTAAACATTTACAGCAACAGTTACATTTCAATGAAAGGATGTAATTGTCAAGTAAGGTAACCCATATTAAAAATCTGACCTCTGCATTTAACCCAGCCTTGGGGAACCCTGGTCCCAGGGTTCCCCACTCCTGATTTAACCCATCCCATTGAGTATAGGGCAGCTATTACTACAATGCACCTCAGTCGTAACTTGCCGGCCATGTGACTCGAACCAGTCACTTTCAAGTTACAAGCCCAACTCTATAACCATTAGGCCACACTGGCCCCCAATGTAAGAAGAAATGTTCATTTTATGTTTTTTTTTCCTGAAATGACACAACTCAGATGACGTATGCAGCTGACAGTGGATGCAATCTTCAAAACAAGATGCAGCTCAACCCAGCACAGGTTCATAACATATAGATTGGGTTTGTCCATATTTTACTCAACTGTGGGTCGAAAATCAGCATTGTTTTATTTTTGTGCCCCTTACTATATAAATGGAAAATAAAAACATGTACATGTGCACACTCACACGCACTGAACTCACACGTGTAGATCAAGCAGAGACCAAAACATTTTTGTCCAATATGTGTCTAGTTGTTCTATTATTTGGACAAGGATGTCTTCTCTTTGCCTTTCATTCAAAGCCTTAACTGATTTTGGGTTGACAGGATCGAGTTTCCATCCACAAGGGGGCGATAGTAGCCTGATTATAATTCACTCAATGTAACAGGCTGACAGTTGACAAAACGGATACAAAAGCAGCCAACTTGCATGCTAAACGCTAAAGAAGAAGCATTTTGTCGAAAAGAGGTGTCGTTAATGCATAAGAGGAGCCCAACAACAAGCTAACGCAATTTCCTTGTCTTTCCACCCCGCTTCCTCTCTGCTCCCAACAACCTTCCTTTACTTCCTCATGCTTTTCCATCTCTCCTTGTCAGGCCTTTTTTACTTACACTCGAGGAATTCTTTTCACCTCCGGCAGACGAAATGCTCCATCGCCTTTCCCTCTGTTGCAATGAAAATGAGGGTGCAAGGAAAGAAACGTACAGGAAGGGAGACAGGCAGAAAGCGAGAGAGGCAGAAAAAGAGAAGAGGTGGATCACAGTCACTGACATGTATTGGGAGGGGGAGCGACGTTCGTTTGAAATTGCGGTACCTCGATGGAGGAGTGTGAGGGATTCAAGCTCGAAAGTCTTGTGCACTCATTTCCACCATCTTTCTTTTACACAAAAGACAACCTAAATGTCTGAAGCGCTATGACAGGAGAGGTAACTATTTTAGCACGTATAAGCAACATTGGACACACTACAGCAGTGGAAGAAGGTTAGCACTGCACTACAATCACAGGGATGGAGAGGAAGTATATTGTGTTGCTTTAGGAGTAAGAAATGAGATGGAGATGTATGCTTTCTTCTAAATCCTGCAGTGAGCTGTCTGCTGCCTATATAGGCAGCTGCTTACTAATGCAGCATCTTTATCAAACTGAAACTCTCTACATAGGCAGCAACTCTGTACGCCACACAAATAGCTTGATGTGTACATGGGTACTCAGTATGAGGTGCCCCTAGGGACTTTTTCAAAATTACCATGCATATACATGTACTTTTCCTCTCACATACACATATGAAACCAAATTCATTCACATACTATAATGAAATGCTCACACACATACAAGTAAAATGCTTTTACAAACACAACTGAAACGCTCTCACACATACAACTGAAAATATTACATTCACAAACACAACTGAAATGCTCTCACACACACAACTGAGATGCTCTCATACATACAATTGAAAATATAACACTCACACACACACGCAACTGAAATGCTTTCACACACACAACTGAAACGCTCACACACACACAACTGAAATGCTCTCACACACACACAACTGAAACGCTCTCACACACACATCTGAAACGCTCTCAAACATACAACTGAAACGCTCTCACACACACAACTGAAACGCTCTCACACACACAACTGAAACGCTCTCACACATACAACTGAAACACTCTCACACACACACAACTGAAACGCTCTCACACATACAACTGAAAAGCTCTCACACACAGAACTGAAAAGCTCTCACACACACAACTGAAAAGCATTTCAGTATGTTGTGTGAAAGCATTTCAGTATGTTGTGTAAAAGCATTTCAGTATGTTGTGTGAAAACATTTCAGTATGTTGTGAGAAAGCATTTCAGTATGTTGTGTGAAAGCATTTCAGTATGTTGTGTCAAAGCATTTCAGTATGTTGTGCAAAAGCACTTCAGTATGTTGTGTGAAAACATTTCAGTATGTTGTGAGAAAGCATTTCAGTATGTTGTGTGAAAGCATTTCAGTATGTTGTGTCAAAGCATTTCAGTATGTTGTGTGAAAGCATACGCCCCCAATCCCTTGACTCCATACAATAGTTTATAATTGATAATAAAAGTTTTTAGGCATATTTAAAAACTGCAGGATACCTCAACTTAAGCTACTGTACAAGTTAAAATGGTTCAGTATGATTATTTTATCCTTTACCCGCACACTCGGTCTCTTGAGGTGCACTACTGCCACCAACTGGACTGGAGACTTCAACCAGCTTCCGTTTCAACTGAAATGCTTTCACACAACATACTGAAATGCTTTCACACAACATACTGAAATGCTTTCACACAACATACTGAAATGCTTTTACACAACATACTGTACTGAAATGCTTTCACACAACATACTGAAATGCTTTTACACAACATACTAAAATTCTTTTACACAACATACTTAAATGCTTTTACCCAACATACTGAAATGCTTTCTCACAACATACTGAAATGCTTTCACACAACATACTGAAATGCTTTCACACAACATACTGAAATGCTTTTACACAACATACTGTACTGAAATGCTTTCACACAACATACTGAAATGCTTTTACACAACATACTAAAATTCTTTTACACAACATACTTAAATGCTTTTACCCAACATACTGAAATGCTTTCTCACAACATACTGAAATGCTTTCACACAACATACTGAAATGCTTTTACACAACATACTGAAATGCTTTCTCACAACATACTGAAATGCTTTCACACAACATACTGAAATGCTTTTACACAACATACTGAAATGCTTTTACACAACGTACTGAAATGCTTTTACACAACGTACTGAAATGCTTTCACACAACATACTGAAGAGCGTTTCAGTTGTGTGTGTGAGAACGTTTCAGTTGTGTGTGTGAGAGCGTTTCAGTTGTGTGTGTGAGAGCGTTTCAGTTGTGTGTGTGAGAGCGTTTCAGTTGTGTGTGTGAGAGCGTTTCAGTTGTGTGTGTGAGAGCGTTTCAGTTGTGTGTGTGAGAGCGTTTCAGTTGTGTGTGTGAGAGCGTTTCAGTTGTGTGTGTGAGAGCGTTTCAGTTGTGTGTGTGAGAGCGTTTCAGTTGTACGTGTGAGAGCGTTTCAGTTGTACGTGTGAGAGCGTTTCAGTTGTACGTGTGAGAGCGTTTCAGTTGTGCGTGTGAGAGCGTTTCAGTTGTGCGTGTGAGAGCGTTTCAGTTGTGTGTGTGTGAGAGCGTTTCAGTTGTGTGTGTGTGAGAGCGTTTCAGTTGTGTGTGTGTGAGAGCGTTTCAGTTGTGTGTGTGTGAGAGCGTTTCAGTTGTGTGTGAGAGAGCGTTTCAGTTGTGTGTGTGAGAGAGTTTCAGTGGTGTGTGTGTGAGCGTTTCAGTTGTGTGTGTGAGAGCGTTTCAGTTGTGTGTGTGAGAGCGTTTCAGTTGTGTGTGTGAGAGGGTTTCAGTTGTGTGTGTGTGAGAGCGTTTCAGTTGTGTGTGTGTGAGAGCGTTTCAGTTGTGTGTGTGAGAGCTTTAAATTTTCAATTGTATGTACTAGAGCATCCCAGTTCTGTGTGCGAGAGCGTTTCAGTTGTGTTTGTGAATGTAATATTTTCAGTTGTATGTGTGAGAGCGTTTCAGTTGTGTTTGTAAAAGCATTTCACTTGTATGTGTGTGAGCATTTCATTATAGTATGTGAATGAATTTGGTTTCATATGTGTATGTGAGAGGAAAAGTACATGTATATGCATGGTAATTCTGAAAAAAGTCCCTAGGGGCACCTCATAACTCAGTGTGCATGTTGCCATGTTAACAACTCATTATTTTGATCATTTAATTGTTTTTTTAATATAGATAATTTTTTGGCCAATACTTTTCAATATTGAACTATGAATGCTAACACTTTAAATAAGGTTGCATTTGTTAATTTACATATTTTTATCCAAAGCGACTTGTAGTAAGGGCTGTCACAATGATTAAATAATCATCTCGTTGCGATTGTTTGACCTTATTGCAAAGATTTCAGATCACCGCAATGATTGCACATTACTCTAAAAAACACAAGGGGGAGCTGTAGCGCCTGTATAAACGAGACGGTATCAAATGGCGTACCTTAACTGACAATGTAATACATTGCAAAGCCATTTAATACAGTGGAAAAAACAGCATTTAAAGGAATCCTGCAAAACTTTCAACTCTATATCACCAAATTGCGTGAATATTTCACGCATGGACCAGCGTGAAAATGTCACGCTTTGCCGTGTTGAGCGTGAGCATGTCACGCTTTTCTGTTTGTGTCACTGTCACGTATTGGTTACTCAACTTTTTTGTCCTATTTTCAAACCATTGTCGCTTCGGTTTAGGGTTAGATTTGGTGCTTGTGTTATATGTCACTTTAAGTATTTGTCACTTTAAGTATTGGTTTATAAAAAAAAAGATACAAGGCTTATTCTTTTATATTTTCTAAACTTTACCCAATTGTCACCTGACGTTGGGGTTAGAGTTTCTTTAGGTAAGGATGTCATTTTATGTAAATCTAACCCTAAACCGAAGCGACAATGGTTTGAAAATAGGACAAAAAAGTTGAGTAACCAATACGTGACAGTGACACAAACAGAAAAGAGTGACATGCTCACGCTCAGACGCAGCAAAGCGTGACATTTTCACGCTGGTCCATGCGTGAGATAGTCACGCAATTTCGTGATACTGGGTTGAAACTTTCATAAGCATTATGAACTATTATCAAATAATTAATTTTAAATATGTGTTTTGTGTATTAATATTCACTGCTAGGTAAACCTTGCAAAATATTTAATTAAATCACAACAGTGTGTGAAAATTATTTAATGAACAAACAAAATGTATTTTATGAATAAAATGTCAAAGCAATAAAACAGTCAATTAATCGTCATAATCGTCACAATTTATTAGGCAATTAACTGTCAGCCAAATTTCATAATGGTGACAGCCCTACTTATAGTGCATTACAAGTTAAACATTTTTATTAGTATGTGTGTCCAAACCTATGAAATTTTGCACTGACAAACGCAAAGATCTCCACTAACAAATGAACAATACTTGATATTAGTTCAGACTGATCTCATGGAAAGTGTTATTGTCACAAAAAAATGGATTCATTTTTTGTGTCCATGGCATAAAAATTCAACTCTTTTTTGGTGCCTTGAGCAGGAATGTCTTTGTCGTGTCACTCACACAAATTTCTATAAATAGTTTTTATCCCATTTTCTTACCATCCCTACTGAGCATAAGCTGGTGAACTGGTTTTAGCTGGTCTCCCAGCTTGGTTTTAGCTGGTATTGCTGGTGTAGCAAGCTGGTCTAGCTGTGTTTTGGGCACTTTTTAAGCTGATCTAGCTGGACTTAGCTGGTCATACTGAAAGACCAGCCGACCCACCAGCTTGAACAGCTTTGCCAGGCTGGAAGGACCAGCTTAGACCAGCTACTGCCACTTAAACCAGCTACCAGCTTATTTTTCAGTAGGGATTGTTGCTTGGCGTTGGGGTTAGAATCATTTTCTGTTACATTTTTAGACATCCTAACCCAAACCCCAACTCCAGGCGAGAATAGTTTTAAAAGTGAAAGAAAAATATTTAGAAACCAATACATAAAAGTACATCCACCCAAGCCCCAAATCTAACCCCAAGCGACAATGATTTAAAAATAGGGGGGATAAAATGAGAAAACAATACATAAAATGACACAAAAAAAAGAAAGTCGTGCCACGGACACAAAAAACTATTTATAGAAATTCATGCATGCAGTTTTAAGCAACTCAAAAAAGCACAAAATGTCAGTGCAGGTCAAATCTGCGCAAGGATGCCAAATCACCTAAGGACCCCAGAGGGTAATCAAATACAACCTTATTGTAAAGTATTACCATATAAATGAACTATGAGTACATCTATCATCAGCAGACTAAGAACTTGGCAATGCATTCTGGGATTGCATTCTTTGATAGGACACATGTACTGCCTTACACTCTAAAAACAAACGATGCTAAATAGCATTAAAAGTGATTCACTGGCTCGTAATCATAGGGGAACCATTATAGCACCTATGTAGTACCCGTGTAGAACCATTGTGCTATATAGAACCCTATCTGGTGCTATAGTGGTGCTATATAACCGGTTCTTAATGGGTCCTAATAGGTGCTATATAGCACTAAAAATGGTTACCCTATGTTTACAAGCTTTTGGTGCTATTTTAGCTTTTTTTAGAGCGAGTATAGCCTTTAAAGTCAGTAAAGTGTTGCTAATGTATAGGCAGCTAACCAGGTTTACTGGGGCTGTACTCTTTAAAAAGGTCCTAATATATTCCAATTAGGTACACATATGTATACCAATATGTACCATTTAGGTACTAATATGAATGCTTTAAGAATACCGTCCCAGTGACAACAAGGGACCATTTTTGACTTTTTTTCTGACAGTGTAAATAAAAATAAATGTACTGCTATTTAATTTATTGATTTTATTTTCCCTATCCTGTTTTTGCTGCCCACCAAAGTCTATTTATCACAGAAAGACTCACCATTAATCTTTCTACAGGGTTAACAACCGTGTCTCCCTACTACACAAACTGCTATAACTCTAAGAGCGTCTGAAAAATTGGAACTGAAAAACTGTAATTGGGCGTGCGTAGACAGCAACACACGTACAGAAACATGGTAGTAATCACAACCTGTATTCTGTGTCCACTGCACAAATGAGAAACGACAAGCACAGGTCAGAAAGGAAGTCTGTTGATGCGCAATAAAAGAAGAGATAAAAGGAGCAGTGTCTACTATAGCACGGCAGAAGGGGAGAGCAAGATTAAACAATGTGGGAGTTCTGTACTGCACTAGAAGTTTCTATGGAGACTATAGGGAGAGAAGGAAAGAGAGGCGCACTTGCTCGGTTCCAAAACCTGGTGAGTTGCCCACTAATGCAAGATTTTTGGATCTGATGCAAAGTCTATTCCAATATGTTCATCAACTCAGTTATGCTGCCTCATTTAAGCCACATTTAAAGGCACACTGTAATTACTTGTTGCACTCACATTTTTTTAGTTTATTCAACTTAAAATTTAAATAAATTTCAACTTTCTTGAATCGTGAGGATTTGTTATAAATTATGAAAACAAAGTTGAAGTAACGCGGGACGAAAGTAACAAAGTGATTTTCTCCGAGCCCTGATAATATTTGCATTTCAAACTATGACATCATCTATACCACGAAACCCTTGATAGAGCTGAAAAATACTGCTTTATTTCGTAATTTCGCCATTTTGCCCATGTAGGTGCAGAAAGCTGTTTTCGATGATAAGTAAATTCCTAAGTCTGTAATTTTTTTCTTATAACGCGTTGTGTTTCTGGTTTCATGTGTTAAATTACTGATCAATCTACAGGTTTTTAGTGCTTTAATACATCCTGACATTTGCCTTCTCAGAGTTTTTCCAAAATAAAGTAAATCGAGTTTAAATGTCAGGAAAGCAACACTTGTTACTTCTGTCCCACTGCTAATACTGTTGTATATGTTGAACGTTTATATTATGATAATTTGATTTAACTCTTTCACCGCCAAGAGAAAACGCTTCCCCGCCAATGACGAGATTTTCCGTCTTTCCGCAATACCGCTATATTCCACAACTTTTTAAACCCGGAAGTATTGCCCTTTGGCAAGCGGCTGCATGTCCGTGTGTTTTAAAGATCGCTCTGAATGGGATCTCTATGAAAAGTCCGTCACAAAAATGGAATTATCTCTGCTTTTTGCTCAAAATGTGGTGTTTTTGCAGAAACCTACCCATATTCAAAAGCTGATTACAAAAGAACCACTGAAGGTAGGATGAAACGTTTTTTGTTTTGTTTGAAAGCAGAGGGTCTGTTCTTTCATCTGGTATATTGTATGTTTATATATTTAAAGAAGAACATTTTTTCTGGAAGGCATTAAACTTTGGTGAAAATCATGAAAAACGCTGGCGCTGGCTGGCAACTTTTTTAAAAAACGCAGGCGGTGAAAGAGTTAATTTCATTTTCATGGTGTGTTCATACTGTTGAAAAAATGTTTTATTCTCAACAATTTAAGTGATTTTAAAATGAAAATGTAATTTCATTATTTTTTGCAAAGATAAATAACAAAATATGTTTGCAGTTACATATTAACAGGTTCACAATCATGTATATTTACTAAAAACTGTTACACAAAAATCTATATTGTTCTGTTGTGTTACTTATATTCAAAGTGAAATTATACTGAACTCGTTTTACATTTGTTCAAAATTACACCTGGTATTGATAGACCACACTTGTGAGTTATTGACCACAGCAAAAATATATCTTTAATGTCTTTAACATTATCTTTTTAAATTACATTTTTCTGAAAAATGGTACTTTCGCCCCTGTTCTACCATATCCTTCACAGAGTATGCAATCCATAAACAATAGGATTTTAAAGACATTTTTTTTTAATAAATTATAAATAGATTTCTTTGAATTATAAAAATGTTTTATTAATAAAATTACTTATCAGGTTCCCTTAGAAGGCAGCTGACTACTCATTTAGTAGGCAATGAGACACTTCAAGTTTTGGAACAGAGATATTGTCTAAGTACGTCATGTCTCAGACACACAACTCTCAGGATGAGCTTTAATATTTTACCTTTTCTTTGATCGCCGCCCTTGGGTTTGGTGACTGTCTGGTTAGAGTCAAACTATGACAGAAAACATGTAGTTTCAAACCAAGGAAAGACAAAGACAGACAGCAGTGAATCATGACAAAATAAAGCAGTAATAATACATAAAAAATGAACAGTAGGTTTCAGATGAAAATACAAAATGAAAGACAAAAGAAGAAGCTAAATATACTGTAGTGGGTAAAGTAAAATAACATGGGTGTGGAGCACGACACAAGGCCTTTTATCAGAGATGAGTGCTGTTATAGCAGTTTTCCAACCTGATTTGTCTTACAGTAATGTATGTACCCCAGCAGTCCCAACAGAACTTACATATTTATATAATCCTAAATATGTGTTAGCAAGTTAGCATTAATATAATCAAAGGCTTTAAATCATTCAGACTTACTTATTAAAAAAGGCTCACCACTGAGCATCCTATTCTCTTATACATGAGCTTCATAAGATTTGACAGTTCAAGGAGCAATTATGAATTCATTTTCTCTTAGACATATCTCATAGTTCAAACTTATTTATAAACAAAATTCAAATAGGTTGTTTTTACAAAAATGAACGTACTAGCACATTTTTGACAACTGAATTTAAGTATCACAAAAGTTGGTAACACTTTATTATAATGTTCATTAATTAACATTAGTTAACTACATAAGTTAACATGAACTAATGATGAACTGCACTTGTGCAGCATTTATTAATCTTTATTAATGTTAATTTCAACAATTACTAATACTTTATTAAAATTTGGTTAACGTTAGTTAATGCACTGTGAACTAACATGAACAAACAATGAACAGCTTTATTTCTATTAACTAACATTAACAAAGATGAATAAATACTGTAACAAATGTATTGCTCATGGTTTGTTCATGTGAGTTAATACATGAACTAATGTTAAATCATGAACATTATAATAAAGTGTTACCCAAAAGTCTACTTGGGGGATACATTTTTTTTTGTATTTACAGTAGATGGTTTTAATAATCATAAAGCAAGTTGTGTGTCATTCAGATAACAGGTCGGGTCAGCTCACCTCACTTTGGCTCGGTTCGCTTTTCCATCGAGTTTAGTAACACTTCGGAGTGGGAGGGATTATAGGTGTGTCATTATATTTGCGCTGCCTACTGCTGTGACATCATACAAGTGAAAGCGTCGTTGTACATTCCCATACATTTATCTATTTCTCAGCCCGCCACAAAATTAAAATTGACCACCACAAACAGATGTTTGCACATCGCGTTTATCACTTCCTCTGTCTTACATGACAGTTTCTGTACAAACACCCGTGGCGTCAGTTTACGCGCTCCGCTGAGCTTCATTTAAGTTGCATTTAAGCATATATGCGAACATGCGCGTCATGAATGTGCCACCACAAATTCCAAGTTATTGTGTTCCTGATTCTCAACCTGTAGATGTTTTTCATCGCTAAAAGGGAGTTTGGTAACTTACAGCAAAGCACAGATGACAACAGGTTTACTCGAGACAGCGCAAGCTAGCATGAAGGTAAAGCTAATCTGGTAGTGACGATTCTCTCAGACCAATCAGTGATCTACACTGTTTTCGCATCACGTTTTGGTATCAGCTCGGGTCGCTTGGAAGCCCAACCGAGGTGGTACAAAAAAAAGTATTGGGTACTATGTACTGCACCCAGTGGAAAAGCCCACTACCAGTGTGCACCAATATGTACCTTTTAGGTACAAAAGTGTGCTTTTTAAAAAGGTACCACCCCAGTGACAACTTTTGTACCCTTATGTACCATTTTTTATGAGAGTGTAAGGTACACACACCGGTAGCTGGGAATCCCTGCATTATGCCTTCAGGAGATTTCAGTGAACTTTGGGGGTTAAAAAAAATCTAAATAATGTCCAGAATTACAGCATAATAGAAGTACTGTATAAGAATGGAATACATAATGATATATACTGTCACCTTTTCGCATATAAGTGTTCCTAGACCTTTGCATTCCCTGTGTTTTAGAGTTATACATTATGCATGAAGTACACTAAAAGCCTTAACTGGTAGTCTCTGCTGAATTACTCTGCTTAGTTCAATGTTACAAACCACAAAGACAAAACAGGCATGGAACATTATCTTTCAATTTCACAATCCAAGCCTGAACAGCAGTACATCACCAAACCATACATGGAAAAATCTGCTGACATGTCGCATCTCACTAATTATGTCTTAATACGCACAGATTGCACATTAGAATTTTGCTGTCTGTCCGAGTGGGTAAAAGAGTCCCATTCCCATTTTAAACTATATCATTAAGTTGTCCAACGATGCATCTGCCTCTAGTCTGCACGATACACAATCTAGAAATATAATTTTGTGGTTAATTTGTGTGGAGAAAGAGGCAAATAAATGTGGAATCTTAAAAGGGCATGGCATAATCTCATATGTGATAATGAAACAAATTACTTTGTAAATTAATGACTTAAAGCTGTACAGGTCTTCAGATGAATCCCCCATCAATGTGGAAACTAATGAGAGTGCATGTCAGAGACAATTTAATACTCGACCCCTAAGTGTAGCAAACTGTGTAGGGTGCCTTCATTTTAAAGTTGGCCATAAAGTACAAATAATATCTCATGTTGAAGTATGCTAAGGAAGCCACACTTCAGAACACTGTTTCACTGCACTGATAAAGAGTTACAAAGAGAAGTTAACCTTAAGGGCACAACAATTATAAAATTAGATTCATGATACCACTTCACTACTGATACTATACATTAATGCTTTTGTGTTTCAGAGAGGAAAGCTCAATCCTTTTAATGAACCATTTAAAATAAAAAACAGCTGTGCTTGATTAGCACCAGTTTAAAGAGGTCACACGACGTGACCGTGCTTTGAATAAGTTGTACATGAAAGCGTTTAACATCTAGACTGATATTTTAGCAGGTGACTTCAGTGGAAGGTGACGTATTTTTTGCTGTAATGTACAATTATATTTATGCATTTGGCAGATGCTTTTATCGAAAGTGGCTTATAGCACATTGAAAGTAGGCTAGTGTGTTCACACAGGAATCAAACCCATGACCTTTGAGCTGCTAATACAATGCTCTACCAACTGAGCTACTGGAACTACCTGTGAGCAAGATACAGAGAAATAGATTTTTAGATTTTGAGTATAAAAATAGTTGTGGATGGTTGATTATTTGCGGTTCTGTTCAGATATTTGTGACCCTGTCTGTGAAATCCATGCTATTTGTGAAATGCGAAGCATCAAAGTTTGATTTCACATTGATTTCAATCTTTGACATAACCTCACCCAGTCTATATAGATAAAGATATCAAGATTACATTTTCACAAAATATATATACTGTATATTTTATATTATGTAAGATGAGATTTACTAGAAAACACCACCGTTTTCCAATATTTTACTTTGTTCTTCCCTCAACTTAGATTAATTAATACAAAGCTACAAAGATCTTTTTTCAATGCTTAAACTTAATCTTTGTACAGCGCGTCGTGAATGTGTTAGCATTTAGCCTAGCCCCATTCATTCCTTAGGATCCAAACAGGGATGAATTTAGAAGCCACCAAACACTTCCATGTTTTCCCTATTTAAAGACTGTTACATGAGAAAGTATGGTGGCACAAAACAAAAGATGCCGATTTTTGAAGCAGATAATAAATGAGAACTAAATTGTATGGCAATATACTTCGACCTTGGGTGCAGTAATATTGGCGGAAGTTTGAGTGAGAGGGGGAGTAGTCGGGTGATTCTCACGAAACCATTGAAACACCACGGCACTAATGATTTTAGCTTTAAAATGTGTAATATAGTAACATTAAAAAGCATCAGAATTAACACAATACTGTGTTCTACCTTGCACAATGTGTGATTTCAACATAAGAATTTATAATTGTAAATTTTATCTCATTTTCTGCTGAAATTCTCATTACCGCAATGTGTCCGGCTGTGTTTGAACATGCGTTATGTTGTAATTTAATCAAATTAACACAAAAATATTAAGAAAAAAAAATGGATGTTTTGCTAGACTACTTTAGATGACAGAAAAAATATTTACTGAATATTCATGTATAATAATAATGAAGAAAAATTAGGAACATGATGTGTCCATGCCTGATGTTCTCATCCTCCGCAACACTTTTTGAGAACAGTTTAAGCACACATACAGAATTTTAATAAAGTTTGATTTTGAGTGACCAAGCACATGGACCAGTTACTTCAAGATGGCTACCAGGTAAGATCATTTTTTTTACAGTTAATTTGAAATAGTGTCTTCTCAGAATGCTTACACGACATTTTTATTATCATTACCGCAACAGATGCTTATCAAATGTTAATTTAATTAATAGAAGCATAATACTTTGATTTTAAATGCATGTGCAGAATCTCCAAATTATGTTCTTTTAGGTTTGTCATGTCATTTTGAAAATATGTCAGTGTTGATGTTTTCTGACTGTTGCGGTAATGAGATTTTTAGGACTAATTTTTTAAATTATGTTACAAAAAGTGTTAAATGATAAGTAAAAGTTTTTAAATTAATGTTCCCATTTACTCCAGACTTTGTTTTTCAATGTCTGGTGGGAAAAAAAAGTAAATTTAAGCAATTTTTACATTTTCATGCTTGACATTTTTAAAAACAAGTTTTCGTGAGAATCACCCAGGTCAGGAGTGATGGTGTTACTGCACGCCGAGGTCGAAGTTCTGCACACTAAGTGCTCTTCCGCCATACAACATAGTTCTCACCTCCATCCGCCCAAAAACCCGCCACGTTTTATCCTGTGCCACAACACTTACTGGTGTAACTACTCATGTAACAGTCCCCAAACAGGAAAAACATGGAAGTGTTTGGTGGCCTCTAAATTCATCTCTGTTTGGATCCTAAGGAATGAATGGGGCTAGGTTAAATGCTAACACATTCACGACACACCGCACAAAGATCAAGTGCATGCATCGATAAAAGATAGGTATGTATTAATTCATCCAAGTTAAGGCAAGAAATAGTAAAAAATTGAAAAACTGTGGTGTTTTCCTTAAAAGGGTACTGTCCCAGTGAAAGATGTGGTAAACATTTTGACCATTTTTGTCTAACAGTTTACACATATCTTTTGGGTAGTCTAAGTCATAGCTTGAATCCCTCGTTCAATGTAGGAGAGCATTCGTTTCATCATCCATCAGAAACATATTTTTCCGTTGTATACAAAATTCGTAAGCAGTGGGATTAAGACGTTTTTTAATAAATCCGTATTTAAAGAACTAGACTAGAACTTGCTCTCGAGTTCCCCACTGCGTTCATTTGCAAGGTCTCCATTAACATCAATGGATTGAACACAGGGTACCAGCCCTTCATTCATTTGGGACCATATGGGGTTCCTCCGCTAAAGCTATCAGCCCAGCCAGCATCTTCACTTAGAGGTTAACAGCCTTTCAAACCGCATCAAGCTCCATTCACAGTAACACAGGCAATTTAGGAGACTGCGAGTGACTAAGGCGGATCCCGTGCCCCCGCAGCAAGAAAGGGAGATGAAGTGAACCCACTGTACAAGAAAGAGATTGAAGCGAGAGTTTGTGAGAAAAAAAGACAATTAGAAGGAATGGACGGTGACTGGAGGTGGCCATTTTGGATGTGTTAAGAGCCCCAGCTAAACT
This sequence comes from Misgurnus anguillicaudatus, assembly GCF_027580225.2. NCBI lineage: Eukaryota > Metazoa > Chordata > Actinopteri > Cypriniformes > Cobitidae > Misgurnus > Misgurnus anguillicaudatus. Next base: position 20,056,108 of record NC_073356.2, read on the forward strand.
CACTGTTTGGCTGCTAAAGGGACACTCCACTTTTTTGAAAATATGCTAATTTTCCAACTCCCCTAGAGTTAAACATTTGATTTTTACCGTTTGGGAATCCATTCAGCTGATCTCCGGGTCTGGTGCTAGCACTTTTAGCATAGCTTAGCATAATCCATTGAATCTGATTAGACCATTAGCATTTTGCCTAAAAAAATTACCGAAGAGTTTGGATATTTTTCCTATTTAAAACTTGACTCTTCTGTACATCGTGTACTAAAAAATTAAAAGTTGCAATTTTCTAGACAGATATGGCTAGGAACTATACTCTCATTCTGGCGTTATATTCAAGGACTTTGCTGCCGTAACATGGCTGCAGGAGGTGCAATGATATTACACAGCACCCGAAAATAGTCCCCTGCCATTGAAAGCTATTAAGGGGACTTTTCCAAAACTGTAAGAATCAAATGGTTAGAATCAAATGTTTAACTCTAGGGGAGCTGGAAAATGAGCATATTTTCAAAAAAAGTGGAATGTCCTTTTAAAAGATATGTCTGGAATAAGATGGGGGGTGCTTTAGATTTTTCCTTATTGCACTCATCTCTTTTCTAGGCCCACATACACAGTGAAACTCAGTTTTTCTGAACACATCATCGATATCATTAAGTTACAAACTAAGGATCCTTACTTACCGTATACTGTTAAAAAGATTGGTTGGTTCAACATAAAAAAATAAGTTACCTGGTTAATTCGACTTAAAAATATTAGTTCACAACATTTTTTATACAAATGTATGGAGTTATCTTTTATTTAAGCCAACCAGGTAACTAAAGTTTTTAAGTTGAACCATCCAATCTTTTTTACATTGTACCAATCACGTTTTTTTCCCATTTTTGGGCCACATGGTATATTTCAAAGGCCATTTAACTAAATATTTGATACATTTACTGAAACTGTTAATAGTTTCAGATTTATGAGAATTTAAACATTTTGTTTGGTTTACTATATCAAGGGTTAAAGCACTTCAAAAGGTTTTACTGCACTGACACAAACACAAGTACAGCACACCATTGTGGGAAAACGCAACATTTGGCCATCTAAACGTCCAAAAGTTAAAGTTAATACACTGCACAAATATGGACCCTACAGTGTAAATTGTGGCCCTATCACACAGTACTGGGAATCTGGGATGGGTTGGCATGCTTACGTTGACTTTCTTTGTAAACGAAGCTCATTTTCCGTGTTAAAAGAGGCTCAGATTGTCGTGGTGGAGGTGGAGGAGGAACCTGTGGAGGTTGCCGGATTGTTAAAAGACCACTGGCATGGCACTTCTTAATTTTGAGATATCATTTGAGAGGTAGACTTACATTTACATTTATTGATTCAGCAGAAGACTTACAAATGAGAAAACATTCAATGTTTAATTATCTTTGTAAATGTGAGTATTGATTTATTAAGAATAGATTATGTCAATAAATTCTGCTTATATTTAGTGAAATTATTTTCACCCCAGTCAATAACTGGTGACTCGACTTAGCATGTCACAGCAATTACAAATATATTATTTTGTCAGACTCTCACGAACGCCATTATTGTTATAATTATAGTGGCATCAATGTAATCAAATCAATTTTTACGCTGCAAAATCTTTTCCATTGCAAGGCGAATACAAAAAGCGTTATGACTCATGAATGCTGTCAGAACTTTACTCTATATGTGTCAAAACATTGGAGTGATGGTTAGAAAAACTGATCTTTTGCAATGTGACACTTGATGCTTTCGTGCAAACCAAGCGTGTCGCAAAAAAATAAATAAATGCAGCCCAGAATCCAAAGCCTGCAATTGGCAGCAACACAATCCAAATCCTAAAATTGAGTTTGACAAATCCCACTGAATAATATGCTACTCTCAGCAGCGTATATTGCGAGCAGGTAATATTTCAGAGGACACATTGTTTGTTGCTAAATGTTAAGGACAAAACCCTCTGGATACTGGAGTCTGGATGTTAGCAATGCTCATCCGCTAATAGAACATTAAAGATTCAGCAGTCAAGCTAACTTAAACATGAACACTCAGCCCTTTCGAGGAAAAGCAGATGTGCCGGAGCAGGCAGATGTACAGTACTTGGAGAAGTTTAATAGCAGGGGACGAGAGTACGATCCAACTATTAACAATGTATTAATTAGCGTACAAAACATAAGGCTTTGGAAAATTGAATTAACACGTTCTGACAATGAAGTTTCCCACAGACCATACATTGACATTTACATTTATGCACTTGGCAGATGCTTTAATCCAAAGTGACGTACAGTGCATTACAAGGTAGATGTTTAATGAGGATTTGTTTTTCCTGGGGATGGAACCCACAACCTTTGTGCTGCTAAAACCGCCTTTTTGCGTGAACATGTCACGCATTTCTGTTTACGTGTCATTGTCACGTATTTGTACTCAACTGTTTTGTCCTATTTTCTTACCATCGTCGCTTCGGTTTAGGGTTAGATTTTAAATACGTGACAGTGACACGTAAACAGAAATGCGTGACATGTTCACGCGAAAAGGCGGAAAAATGTGTCAGTGTCACGGAAAGACTCACAAATGTATGTGACTATAGGTACATAATTTCGTGATACAGGGTTGTTTCGTTTCAGAACTCAGAAATAAATATAAAATGTATACACTATTTTAAAACATTTGTTGGTGTAAATTAATAAAGTAAGCTACCTGGTTGCATTCACTTTTTTAATTGAAAAAGCGCTTAAAGCGTAACTAAACCCCTGGTCAGAGCCTGACTCCGCCCACTGTTAATATTTGAAAAATGCAAGAAAAGTGGGCAGATCCCAACGGAGATAGAGGGGACGAACTAAGCTCGTACCAAGTGTGTGGTGAGATCGTAACAAGGGCGTGGGGAGCTTGAACCTGCTTACGTCAAGAGTTACTTTTTGGACCCAACATCCAATAGGAAAATTCAACTGCAGTAGCCACCGTTCAACCTGAAGAGGGCAGCACTCAGACGTTTTTACACCATATATTATAGTATTGAAACACTTTATATCAAAATGAACAGCACTAATAAAGCATCATTCTTACAGATCATTAACTACAAAAATGGTTTAGGGTTTAGTTACTCTTTAAAGAATAAAGTTAATATAAAAAATATTGTGTCAACTAATATTTTGATTTGAATTAACTCAAAATTTTAAAGCAGTAAAATTTTTGAAAGTGAAACTATCACGTGCAAACTATCACATGCTCAGGTGAAACTTTCATGTGCGCATGCGAAAGTTTCACATGAGACATGAACTAAACTTAAAAAAAATTCTGCACATGAAGGTCCCGCGTGACCACATGAAACTAAACTTTAGATTTTTTTTACTCCAATGTCACCTTAGAGGCTCGGTACTCTGTATTTTAATAATATTTAAGAGCAAAATGCATATGACGTTTAATCCTGTAATTTTAAGGAAGGTTAGAAATAATTTAAATACATTAACAATACATCCTGCATACAAAAAGTGCCATGTTTTTTTTTCAAAATTTGTATGCAGGTATGTAAAGAAGTTACTGCTCTAGTTACTTTAAATCTCATTTAAGCATGTTACAGATTAGTGTCTATGTTACAGCTTATAGCGTAACTTCGTGTTAGGGATGCGGATCAGTGCACTTTTTACATAAGGGGTCGTGGGTTATATCTTACCTTAAAGGAGGACATGGCAGGGTCCCTGTTATACCTGTCTATGGTGTGGAACTTGGTGGAGTGGTTGAGTTCATGGTACAGCTCTGAGTGTCTTTTGCGAGTGTGCATCACTTTCTGTAGGGAAGGGGAAGACACAAACAAAAATAAAGAAACCAAAGCAAAAATAAGAAAGGGCAGGCCCAAGGCGGGGGGGACTCGATGGACGTCTAGGAAATGGGAAGTGTGGGTTGACTATAAACACAATATCAGGATTTTTATGCTTTGGATGAGTGGGTCTATCTAATTGACTAATATAGCTGATTTTCTCTGGTCAGTGCCTACTGAAAGATCCAACAATTCTCAGATTTAATTGGAGTTGGCTGAACTGTCTTGTAGACACAGCTAGATGCCATGCGGACATGGAGCTTGCTCTAGCCTGGGCCAACTCTCACTGCCATTATCAGCTCCAAAAAAAAACGCCGTTCTCCGTTTTCTCTGTGTAAAAAATTACCACTTTTGAATCCAAAGATAACAGATCAACTGGAGATTAATTATAATTGTTATTAAAATTAAAAGCATTCTAAATCCAACTGTTTTTTTCTGTTGTGCGACATTGTGTTTAAATTCTAGTTATTAGACTTTTAAAAGCTAATGTTTTTATAAAGCAAATCATTTTTGAAGTGGTTTGTTGAATTTTAATTGAAGCTGAACAATAAATTGTCAGCAGTACTTTTGTAAATCTATGATAAAGTTTAAGGCAAGTTTAAGGTCTCTTAGACTGAGAAGTTAAACATTTCCTATACCACCTTAAAAAATGCCATCCAAACAATAGACCTTTCTCACAACTTCCGTATTTATGACCGGAAATACGCAATCGTCGCGGAAATCTACTTCCTCCGCAGTCAAGGCAATGTAAAAAGCCGTATCTGTTCCATTAATTCCCTGTCGATGGTGAAGTTAGACAGAAGAGGATTCAGGCGAGATTAAGGACGTAACTTCACCATAAGAAAGGGGAGCACTTATGTATGCAGCAGACACTTCACTAAAGACGACTACATTTTAGGGTTCATTGGTCGCCGCTTGCAACCAAATGCTGTCTCTATTTTTCTTGGAACGAGTTCACCCCGACACACAAACATACGATCACAGACATTATCAGACAAAAATGTTAACTGATAATGATAGCATCCGGCTAACGTTATTGTTGCTACATAGACGTTCACTTGGACAACCATAGCAGTAATTGAAGGTAATTGGTACCATAATGCTTAATTCAAAGCAGACTATAATGTTTTAGTAATGTAGTCTATATCATCTACTATACATACATTATGTGTAAGTGGACACGCTAATAATGTGTCATTTTAGTTAACAGTTCAGTATCAGTTAGACTCGCTCTCTACTTACTTAGAAATTTATGGACAAATTCTTCATGGAAAAAGTTTTCCTCCATTAATCGTGTCACATCAGCAAATGTCATATTTGGCAAATCCGTTAACGAAGTTGTGTAGACTCTTTGATCCTTTTTAAACTTGCCGGGGTTTATGTTTTTCTAGTGTGTTGACGCTTGAGGAACTCCGATTACGTATTTACGGTTACTGTGAGAGAGGTCTATATCAGCTTGGAAGACCAAATGGTATACTGTTATTTCTTTATGGAAATTAAACATCTGTGTTATAAATTATTCATCTTTCTTTAAAAATGTGACATTATAAATACAAAACGTAAAAGCTACACAGTTTAATCCATTTATAGCTCGAATTTATTTTTTATTGGGGAAGGAAAGAGAAAGTGTCATGCAGCACTGACTATGATGGAAAATGTTATGAAGCCCTAAAAGCGTCTTAATGCGTTAGTAACAAGACATACCTCTGTTTGAGAAGAAGCCTCCATACTGGAAAGCAAATATCCAGTCATAAAGGTACCTCGAGCTTTCAAACCTAATTGAAGTATAGTCTGTTTAAAAGCACACAAGTGCATTCTGGAGAATTGAACTGGGAGTCTTTAGACTGGAGATTTGCCAAATCCGGGCAGTTGATCATTCCACGGAGGTGCCCTCCAGGCAGCCTCAGCCAATCACGTGCACTCTCCACACATCTCATTACAGTGTCTGTCTCTTTCATACACAATAATGTCACTCACTCCACATTCAGAGAGCTTTACACTGTGTCAGTGTTTCTGCAGCCTTGATCCATTTACATTCAGTTACATATGCTGCTTGTGAATGGTATTGCATTAACCATTAGATGACATACTGTATCCAGGGCTCAACCATAAGCATAATCTGCTGGCCCAGGGCCAGTGTAAGAGAGTTTCGGGCCACTGTGTTCTAAACTAACTTGCTTACAATGCGTATAAACACAGCTTAGGGACTGCAGCTTTAACTAGTTGGCTAACACGTATAGGGTTTGACGAAATTGTGAGAATGACAAAAAAATAACAGTGGCAATGTGCAATCTGATTGGGTTGTAAAACATTATATCACCACATGATATCATTTACAAATCTGGCCAGCAGTGAAACACTTATTGTTAAGCCGTGAATTAAACAGTGCCAGAAAATCCTACAGAATCAAGGCATGTGCAACACTGAGCAGTTGGGCCATGAGTAGGACTGTTGCTAATACACTAAATGCGTGATGGGGGAAACAAGCACTAGAGCGGCAAATATCTTTGGCTCCTGTCTGAGTCCTTTGACAAACTCCAGCTAATGTTGGACAGAAGCACAAACACCAGGCTAAGGACAGATGGGTACAGGGGCTTACCTCAAAGTCCAGCTCAGAGTACCGAACCCTTTTCCTCTGGGGGAAGGGGGAGGGGGGAGAGAAGACACCATCAATGAATTGCACATCTTCTAGCACCTGAGTAAACAACGGCTTTGGCTCTTTGTACGCAGTGGTCTCATGCAGGTGCACTGAGCGTAAACCACTCGGTTTACTCGACTGTGTTTTCCATTTGATGCCTCAAACTGAATTTTACTATGAACAAGTGGCAAAAGGGATAGTTCACCCCTGAAATAAAAATTCTGTTATGATTTATTCATCATATAGTTGTTCCAAACCTGTATTAAATACTATTTGTAAATTATCAACTTGGAAGCGGGAGCACCACTGGCTTCCATTGTAGGAAAGAAAAAGTCAATGGACATCAGTGGTGCTCCAGAAGTGTTTTGTTACAAACATTGATTAAAATATCTTCATTTGTGTTCAGCAGAAAAAAGCTCATATCGGTTTAGAACAACATGAGGGTGAGTAAATAATGACAGCCTTTTTATTTTTGGGTGAACTATACCTTTAACTTTCATTTCCTTTATAAAACATAAAAAATGATACATTTCTGGTTATATTTATTTAATTTAAATGCGCATATGGGCCACACTGTCATTTGTAAACCATGTATCACATTGCAGTCACCAGCCAATTGTAGAGTAACTCGAGTTTTATTTACTTTGCAAATCCAATATTTACTTGCATTTAACGCACTGAGAATGTTAATTTTGGACCCTGGAACTGCTCTGTAATGTGGTTACAGCACTTGTATTGTGTCATTGTCCATTACGGGGTGTCTTAATGGATTTTAAGACTTCTGAATGTTTTTTTTAAACATCCCTACTGAAAAATCCAGATAAGACCAGCATAAGCTTGTGAGCTGGTTTTAGCTGGTCTCCCAGCTTGGTTTTGGCTGGTTTTGCTGGTGGGATGGAATATGCAGGATATTGATGGAATTTATGAAAATTTGCGAAAATTGCGGAACTTACAAAAACTGCGGAAACTTGCAAAAGCTGCAATGATGTTCACGTCACATAATCAACGTCACTTCATAACGTTCCCATGGGAATAGAGGACACGGCTGCACTTGTGTGAAAATGCGGGGATTATGAAATCATGCAAGCCCCGCATATTTTGTGTGTGAAAATCTGTAATTAATGCAGCGAAAGTGCGTCGTATTTGGAAAAAATGCGGCCCCGCATAAATATGCGGACTTTGGCTGATTATGCAATAAAACGTGCGATTGCACAAACGCGTTTTTCTGGATGGACTGTCTAGCTAGACTTAGCTGGTCAGGCTAGGAGACCAGCTGACTCACCAGCTTGACCAGCTTTTCAGGCTGGGAGAACCAGCTTAAACCAGCTACTGCCACCTTAAACCAGCTAAAACCAGCTACCAGCCTATGCTGGCCTATCTGGATTTAGGGATGACAGCATTTAGTAGGCAACATTTAAAGACAATCTGTAATACAGTACATGCCATAACCTAGGAAAATTAATTACTTTTTTTGATAATGAAGCATTAACATCATACAGACAGGGTTATTGCTAGTTTTTTAAGATACATTTTTTATGCTTGAGCCTGCGTTTGTCTCTACGATCAATGATTTGACCATATACAGAATTTTAATGTGCCCACCTCATCACATCCACCAAGACGAAGTCTCTATATGCAACAGACAGATCTGCAGTACCCGTTTAAAATTAGATTAAACAATACTCCCAAACACATCTACCAGTTCAGTAAAACAACAGCATGTATAGGCATTGTTTGCAATTTTGTAAAAATAACTTGTTCAAACGCATGGACCACATACCAATCAAAACCTGGGTCAACTTTGTGCAGCCACAATGCAAGTTTGAGTTTGAGACTGGGTCTCAATGTACCTTGTTATAAGTGTGAGAACTCTGTTGTTGATGAAGTTAAGTTTCTCAAGAAGTCACCGGGTGAGATAGGTGAGAGGGAGCCAAAACAGTACGGACTACGATCGAAGCTCACGCCTACCAAAAAACCAATAGTGTGAAACTTTTCCCTCTGAGACCTCAACCTTACAATACCAACTTTGAGTCAGTGAGTGAGTTCTTTGCAAAAAACTTTTTAAAAGTCACTTAAGAAATGTCAAAAACATAGCAATCTTTCTAACTTCCTTAGCAGCCTTTCTAACAACCTTCTTACAAATTTGAAGTGCACAATACAAACACGGAGAAAGATTTAATGCACAGTATATAGGAAGATGATCAGTTGCCACTCCTTCAACCTAATGTGAACATGTTCGATAATGTGCTGCATTTATATGCAAATCAGATTATTCAACAATAAAATAATGTTTGTTCTATCTATTATTATTTGAAAGAGTGGTTAAAAGCAGTGGCGGCCGGTGTTTTTAAAATATGTGTTTGTTGCGTCATGTGAACCATGTGCATCACATGCCCCGTCAAAATAAGTGCCTGCTGCACACGCGCCAAAAACGTTTATGATAAAAGAGATGCTCACGTTCACAAAATACACGCAAGACACTCCCTTAACACTAAACTTTGATTACGCATGAGATTATGCGAGTATCTGGCAAACACGAGCGTCTCTTTTATCATAAACCCTTTAGACGCGTCTGCACCAGGCACTTATTTTGACAAGACACGTGATGCACACAGGTTCACTCGACGCGCCGAACACATATTTTAAAATTACGAACCACACACATATGACGGGCTACATACATATTGTTACGAACTTCGCATCGTGCCACCGGCCGCCACTGGTTAAAAGTGTTTTGTATATAACAAGGATGGGGCTAAAATGAGATATGACATCATCTAAAAACGAAAGTTGGCCATGAAATAACATACTGATGAATTAATCACAATAAGACCAGGAATGCGTAATAAAACCTTTTTCATCATTTATGGAATATCTAATTTAAGGCTTTTAATCATAATCCAAATAAGATTTATTTAGGCAGAAAGAGGCTAAATTGTTTAAGAAATCAAAACATGTTTACAGAGAATATATAATCCCCACTGGCAAACACTTTCTTGTTTTATGCATGAAGCTCATCTAATATTATCATCATGCTTAAAAAAAATTGCTAAAGGGGTTCCGAAAAAGTTAAATTATCCGAGGACAAGTCTTATGGCTTAAAAAGAAAGGTATTGTAGTTTAAGTATATTTTTTAGGCTAAAGTAGTATAACAGTGCAGTAAAATGTCAATCTTGATTTCATGTAGACTAAGTTTTAAAACTCTCTTGACCTAGCTCCAATAACTGTGCATGGAGGAGAAAGAAAGTGAAGGTGTGTGAGTCCACTAATAGATGAATGCAGACTCTCCCAGGCACTTCCTCTGGCTCTGTGCTTCCCTCTCACCATCTGCTGTCCCGCCTTGTGGGGCTGTAGTGTAATTATACACGGAAACGCAACTGCACATGCACACATGCACACTGAAGCATACACCAAGTTGTGTAACAACATGTTGACAGGGGAATCTGGGTATAGGTGGCACACCTGAATGCGCTCCTGTGATAAAACAATAAGAGAGTTGCTGGATGATCTGTATGTGCGGTGTCTCGAGGACTACAAATGATGCACCATCATCCATCCCCAAAATGAAAGGAGACATTACTAATAAGATCATTCAGCCTCAGTATTGCTCTCTTGTTGCCTCACTTGATATAATGGCATAATTTTTCTGTTGCTATGTGGGATTGTAAGCTTTGTGTGTTTGGTGTATGTGTGTTTTTCAAATCTCCTTCCATGCTTGTTTTTTGCATATTTGTTGTTGTGCTGATCTAACCAACATTTTCATGCCAGTGTGATTCTTTGTGCTATGTTGTCTCTGGTTCTCCTATTCCTCGCAAACATTTCAGGGAAAAAACAACACTCTTGTGCTGCCGGGTTTTACTTGATCACTGCAAACCATAGGGATTTGAAAAAAAACATAAGATGTGAAAAAGTGGACCCTTCTTGGATAACCACCTCATTCAAGGTGGTCTAGGTGGTTTTCAGAAAACACAGTACCTGAATTTTCCATCAACCATGACGGTCTACCAGTTTGAAATCTGGTAAACCAGCCTATCTGATCAACCAGTTTGGACCAACTATCAACTCTACATAGCCAACTTGAAACCAAGTAAAAACAGTTGCCAGTGCAAGTTAATTTTAGCTGGATTTTTCAGCAGAGAGGGCTGTTTTACTTTGCATAAAAGAAGTTTACATCAAAGAGTTAAACCAGTATCCCTTACTTACTTCCAAAGATCCAGCCGAGTGGCTGGAGTTGGTGCTGCCCAGGTTGCGGGGAAGGGTTCTGGTGCGCTCTACTGTCCCCGAGGTAAGAATCTGCCGGAGAGAGGATCGATTCTGTTTGACCTGTAGGGTATGGGTGTTGGTGTGAGAGTGCGTGTGCCCGGCATGGGCTGGCAGCTGTTTCAGCGTGCCGTAAGAGCGGTTTAAGTTCATGCTGATGTGGTCCATGGTTGCAAAGTCCGCTGGGTACGCCTCGCTCTCGGCTGGATGTAGAGTCAGGGGTGAAGGGGGTGGGGGAAAGGGTGGATCATCTACTGTAATGTTCAAGGGCTTGCCCTCATCCTGGGATGGAGGAGGGGGCTTAAGACTGACAGTCCGACGTGGTAGAACCATGTAGTCTCCTTCACCGCTTCCAACACCAGCTGAATCTTGGGTGGAAGGAGGGTTCGGTCGGGCCCAGCCCAGCCCACTCTCAGTACACAAGTAGATGGGTCCAGATCGCTGGTGTTGACCTTGCTGGTCCATATTGACCTCCTTCTTCAGTGACTGTTCGCTAAGCTCGTTCAGGGGACCCAGTGGAGGTACCTGCACCAGGAGGTTAGGCGGCGGGATGTTCCCAGGCAGGCTGCTGAAGTTGACTCCTTCCTGGTGGGCCGCCAACTTGGGGTCATCCTCATCATCCAGGGAGATGCGTGATAGAGTGCCAGTTATGGTAGCAGGGTTACAGGTATTCACCTCCTTAAAGATGACTGAGGAAGGGAGGAGAAAAGAAAAGAGGAGCAAAAAAGAGAAAAAGCAAGAGAAGATAGACAGAATTGGGGAGAAGGGAAGACAAAGAAGCAGAGGTCGAATGCACAACATCGCACAGATGGACAGCACAGCAAAAAGCATACGTGAATAGAGGGAGAGACAGAAAGTTGGATGGTGATATGATACATAAGAGTACATACAGGTGTAATACAAACAGAGAATTGAAGATGGTTACATGGAAGTTCTCAAAAGGTATACAGCCCAGATGTTTTGGTAGTAGGAGATTGAGCCATGCCGAAGAATGCATCAGTTTGATTTGGGAAGGTGCAGAGAATTGGAGGAAAGATGAGGACAGAGATAAATGAAAAGTGAACTCAGTTACAGTTCAAGTAAATGGACAAAAAGGTCAAAACTAGGAACGCAGGTTAGGGTAAAAGGATGGAGAGGGCAAGGAAAACGTTCTTAGGCAAGTGGGTTAGTATTTGGAGTTCTTGACATGCAAAAGTTGGATGGTTGCCTAGGCTGGCATCCCGCAGCAGGCAGGTGTGAAATTACAACATCATTTGAATGGGAATCATTATGATGGGTTTGGAGGGAAAGCCATGCAAATTAGCTCATCTAAGACTAAAGTGATCAGCTGTAGTTTTATACAACCATAAACAACAAATATTGCTCAAGTTAAACCAAAACTGTGAGAGCTTACCAAAACTAACAAAACAACTCTTCATCAGAATTTTTGTCTTGCTTTCCAATAAAAACATCTAAACAACATTAAAATAAACACTTACTTGAGAAGAGAAACTGTGTAAGATTATAAGGCTTGTATTCATTGTTTGTTGAAACTTCACTTATTTTGTTAGACAAGTACACACGGCAAGAAAAAAAATCAAGTAATCCAAAGATGGATCCTCTGAAAACAAGTCTTAATATCTTATGCAAATTTGCTTCTGAATTAAAGCCATCATGTTTCAACAATGCTGAGGTATTATGGAAAACAAGACAAAAACCTCAATGCTGGTTAATGAGATGTACTCTTTCCTTTTAAAAATGCTTTATAAGGTTTAATTCTTGCAAGGTTTGTATATAAAATACAGGCTACAGGCCCAGATTTCTTTTCTTCAATTATTTACTTTAAAGGTGCAGTGTGTAAATTTTAGCGGCATGTAGTGGTGAGGATGCGAATTGCAACCAACGGCTCAGTCCACCGCCCAACCCTCGCTTTTGAAATGCATAAAGAAGCTACGATAGCCACCACCGGACAAACATTTCATCGTCGGAGACAACTTAGTAAAAAAGTTTCTGTTAAGGGCTTCTGTAGACACATGGCGGCACAAAATGGCGACTTCCATGTAAGGGGACCCTCTGTGTTTGTATATAAAAACGTCTCATTCTTAGGTTATAAAAACATAAAAGGTCTTTATACACCCCTAATAATATAGTTTTGTATATTAGTTTGCATTTTTTTCAAGAGATCCTTCTAAAAATTACACACTGCACCTTTAATAAATGCATAACAGTGGACCTGCTAGTGGTGCAGCACTGTCATTGTTATTTTTATGATGCAAAACTAAAACCATAATTAATGATTGGCACAAACAAAGGGGCTAAATCATCCAGTCACAGACGTTGAAGCTAAAAAGTCCATGCTTAAATCATGACAAAGCTATGGTAATACAACAGGTCAACATGCATATTTTGCAAGTGGATTTATGCAAAACAAGCAAAAAATGCTACAAATATAAAGGTTCTCAACCAATAATTAATCTTGGGTTTTTGCAACACTACAACCCCCCACCCAAACAAGCGTTCATCTACAGTATGTAATCTCACAGATGGTAAATGATGTTTCTAAGAATAACAACACATTCTCATTATTATCGACTCCATTGTGTGTCTCTCTCTCTCTCTCTCTCTCTCTCTCTCTCTCTCTCTCTCTCTCTCTCTCTCTCTCTCTCTCTCTCTCTTCGTTTTTCATGAGATGCTATTTTAAGTATAAATTATTCAATATAGTACAAAATTGAGTCTGTGACTTTAAAAATTAAAAAAACTTTTTTAATTTACACCCTAAATATCATGGAAATCTCCCCGTGTTGGCCCCTGTCATTGTGAAGTCCCAAGGTTGAGAACCTCTGATCTACAAATGACATACGTACTGTACTGTGCAGGAATGTATCAAAAGTTAGACTTACATGGGTGTCCTCTCTCTGTAAGTGAGGGAGAAACAATGAGTTAATGTCACATGAGCCAGAGCAATGGGCAACATACCAGAACCAATGAGAAAGAGCAGAAGAGTCAAATACAGTAGTGATGTCAGAGGTACCGAAAGGCGAAAAATACTCACCCGTTTGACAGGCCAAATCCACATCTTTTTCAAAATCAGTCTGTGCAGTTGAATAAAAAGCAAGAAAAACATATTACAGCTTGTTATAAACATTGTGTATACTGCACATGTGGCAAACTACAGCATGTACTGTATGATTTTATACTGTATGAGTAATACAACATGGTGAAAGGTGGACAGTTACAGACAGTGTGTGGTGATTAAACAGTCCATCAAAAACGAATAAAGAGAAGAAACTTAGATTAAACTTTAATTTTAGCAATCATAATGTAATGCTACTGAAAAGCCCCCATCTAATGCAACACTTCTGCAACACCTCTACGAGAAACAGCCGATCCCTTAGCACCAGTGCTAATTACAATGTACTGAAAAGAAAACAGATTAGCCCACCGCAATCTGACACAGCTGGGCTTGACTTTCCAAACAAGCACCAAAAATGATTTGATTTTCGTGAAAAGAACGGAGGAATATTTAAAAAAAATAAATAAAAAAGATACAATGGAACTAAACTGCCTACGTCCCTGAGGACAAACTGAAAATGTCCGTCCCTGCGTAGCACTTTTGAATTGTGGTCCCTCATTGAAATGCAGTGTTGGCAACTCCTGCCAATAGCGTTGACTCTCAAAGGATTTCAACACGAAGCTGTAGTCAGTGAACTACTCTGTGAAACAATTTCAGCGAGATTGACTTGTATGTGTGAGTTTACCTGCATGTTTACGTTAAGAAAAACCAACAGTACTGTAAAATGAGATTCTACTGCACAGCAAAGGAGACTAATGCTGGGTACACACCAAAAGATAATCAGGCTGATTTTGGGCCGATTTCCCCTCTCTCCGACAATACTAGCATGTCCCAATTATCTTGATGGTTCTACAGATTATTTTATCAGATTTTCCCTTGGTGTGATGTGTGTTAAAGCTCACGTAACACACGCTGTTTCTGCATTTCTGATGTTAATCTGGAGTACCTATAGAGTAGTATGACATCCTTTATATCTCCGAAGAGTCTTTAGTTTAATCAGATTTATAAAAGAAAGATTAGCTTTATCCGAATCTTTCCGATAAGAAGGAGGAGTTATACCACGGGAGGAGCGAGTACGAGTCATGCAACACTATACAACACTGTTTAACCATTTATATAATATGCACGCTACTTTTCCAACATAAGACTGAAGTCTTACTTACCGCGTGCAACTCGCCATGACCCGGTTGGGAAAATCCACTGAATCAAACACACACGCAAAGCTCCGCTGCTACCTCGGATAATAAACTATATCCATTGTTTACATAAGGCTGGATTTCTTCTCCTTACATCCAAAAACACACTTCATCTTTCATGCCATTGTTGAGTTTTGAAATTAAACAGTGTGGCGTGATAATATGTTTGCAAGCTCCAGCGTCTCCCGCTGATTGACGGGTGGGCGGGGTTTTCCGGGGGAAGTGCCCATATAAAGAAGTGATACGTATAGAAAACCCCTGAAACGTCAGTTGGACCTGTAATCGAAAAAAAACTTTCCAAAAATTGTACGAACCCTGGCGAAGGGCATTCGGCACAGAAATACTCTGTAACACGTCCAACTGCTGTTTTGACACTTTGCCTACGTTTAGCATGAGGAAACAACTCTATAACTGTGTTAATAAGTCAGGATGCTTGAAATACCATTGAACCCCCCCTTTAAGAGTGTCCGAACCTGATCGGAAGAACGTCGAAGCCGCCCCGATCGCGAATTGTAAATATTAAACATGTTTAATATTTACAAACAGAAATCCTGATGTGTGGGGGGAACCCCGAGGACAAATGCGTGCACGCTCTTGAGATTATTACGTGAATGGAAACAATATCCAATCAGAAAGCAAGATGATGGAAGATGGAAGCAGTCATGGCGCAGCACAAAGTTGATGCAAAGTGAACTTCTACAGACCATGTTCCTGCTCTCTCCATGACTTCACCCGAACCCTTTTCTTTTATCCTTGAATTTTCTGTGAAAATCATTCCAATCACTATCATTGAAATTTCTTCCTTCATATCGTCCGCCATGCTTATTCTGAAGTCTCGCAAGATTTTGCGAGATTTCTTGTGTTCACATTCGAGACTCTGGTTGAAAATCTGTTTGTGTATTGTGTGCTGTCTTTGACACATCATGGCACACCACACACTATAGGAGCAAAATTATTAAATCTAGGATTTTATCCTCATGTTTGTGTTCCATCACATTTGGAAAATCTTATAAGATGTAAAAAAATCGTGTGTACCCAGCATAAGAAACAACTGTGTAACTTTGCACTAAACAAGTCAACTCTGCTGACAGCAAACCACTTATCTAATTAGCCGGCTAATATGCATGCGCTACGCCTTTAGCTACACTCTAAAACTGACAGGACTAACTCTAAAGCAAACACACAAAAATACTTCTGAGACATACGGATTTTTGGTTTTGCTCCAGGACGAGGTTCTGAGTATGGTTATGGATATGACCATGGAAGTGGTTGAGAGTAGGGGTTTGGTTCTGGTTATGGGCGTGGTCAATGGTGTGATTATGGTTGTGGTTATGACCAGGTCCATGATTGTGATTGGCCAAAGCTAGTGGAGGGTGGGCGGTACAAGTTTGATGGCAGCCATGGCAGCAAGCAGGTGAATGTCGGAGTGAGCCGCACTGTTGCTGACTGTAGAGGCTCAGCCTGTGAGGGCATCTCTGCCGGCAAAGAGGCAGAACAAAAAAGGTTGAGAGAGAGACAGAAGGTGAGGAGAAGAAAGGTGGAGTGGACCTGCTGGGGTGATGATCTCTCTCATCCAAACTGATTCACACACTCAGAGAGACTTCTTGGTGTAGTTACCATGGTTACAGTACATGCAAGTCTTGTCTTTGACATGAATAAATCACTGTCGAGCCATATTAAACCATATTAAAACATTTTATAAGGTCACACCCTTCATTGGGTGCTGCCAAGCCTGTTACTGACATGCTTGATCTTATTTATGTCTTAAAATGAATATATAAAATATAATTACTTGTCAGCATATTCATAACTAATCTGACCTTTTATGAATAATTTCAACATGCAATAAAAGAGGCAAAGTACTCATTTTGATATTTCAAACGCCTCAGATTCACAGTTTTTTGTTTCTACATCAACAAATTGTATGACCTTCTTAAATACTACTATACCACAAAAGCATTTCACAAAGTAGATGGGACAGACTGTAACCATGGCGGGATTTCTAACCAGTTATCTTTCCTAATGTATTTATATAATGTAATGCCCCTATTTATCAAACATGAGAAAACATTAGCAACGTTATCACCCAGCAGGTCGTGCTGTTTAAGAGAAGAGAAGGCCATCCTGTGTGATGGGATGGAATGAAATGTTATTCACCATGATCTGCACCTGGCCGTTCTTGCAGGAGTCGGGGGAGTTTTCACTGTCGTCTTTGCAGCCACCCATTCTGCAGCGCACAGCATCCTGCACCTGACACAGACAATCAAGGGATAGAAAGTTGGGTCAGGGTGAGTTACAAAAAAACCCACAATTTGCTTTTCAAGAAACTACAGCTAAAAATAATGCACGGCAAAAAAGTGATTTTCTTAATCCATGTATATATATATATATATGTTGTTATACAGTAAATACATATCTACACATTTAAAACAAAGATTTACTTACAAAACCAACTTGAATAAGATTAATAAAAGTTTTCAAAGAATGTAGTGTCTTGCTTTTTTCCTACCCAGTCTCACAAATTTATGTACCTATAGTCATGCAATCTTTTATTCTTTTTCGTGATACTGTCACAAATTTCTGTGTTTTTCGTGTTCGTATCACGAATTTCTGTTTATGTGTCATTGTCACGTATTGGTAACTCAACTGCGTTTTTCTATTTTCAAACCATTTTCGCTTTGGTTTAGGGTTAGATTTGGTGTTTGCGCTAGGATGTCACTGTAGCCTCTTTTGAAATGGCTGAAATTCCACAAGGGGGCGTATTTGTTCCTCAGACATTGCACAATAAATGTGACATCCGAATATATTCATTATAAATCATGAATGAAAAGTGAGATTCGAATGAATGTCTGTTAGTGAACTAATTGTTTCCAGTATTTATATTGTAATTCGGTCAGAAACGTCAAGATTGTGAAATGAACAAATTAAAAGGCTTGGATATTCCATTTCCTTGGACTTTGGGGGATTTAAGAACAATTTGTTTTTGGACAATATCACCGAAGCGGATAAAGGTAAGATTTTGAAGGTAAGTAAATATCCTAAATCGCCCGGTTCAGGTAGCTAACAACTAGATTACAGTTTTATGACTGCTATCATATGATGCTTTGTGTGTGCGCTTAATGGAATCCCGAAAGTCTAAGCTTTGCCGCATGACCGTATATTTTGAAGATTTAATGCTTCAAAGTTACAATGATGTTTATGCAGCCTCACGTGCAAGGGAGGGGGTGTGCCCTGTACGGCACAGTGATCCTTATCCGATTAAGTATTGATTTATGCAATTTTTTTCTGATTTATTATTTAATTTTTTCTAAATTTTAAACCATTGTCGTTTGGGGTTAGGGTTAGAGTTGGGTTTGGGTAAAGATGTCATTTTATGAAAAAAAAATGTGGAAATTCGTGACAGTATCACGAAAAAAGAATAAAAAAATAACATGACTATAGGTACGTAATTTCATGAGACTGGGCTGCTTTTTTTACAAAGGGGCAATTTTAAGTTGTTAATAAATTATCTATATGATATTTTGAGCTAAAACTTCACATAGGTACTCTGGGGACACCAAAGATTTTTTTAACATTTTTATAATTTTACAATTAAAAAACTCTTGTGAAATGTCCCCTTTAAGGACAGAGCCATGCACGGTGGCTCAAGTGCGCCATCGAGCCATCGTTTTAGGCCTGCTTTAAAAAAATCCTGAACTCAGTAATGGTGATAAACTGTTTAACGATCTAACTCTGCAATTTAGTATTACATTGTTTACAGTCTCTGTGGCATGTTTCAGCAATAATTTCTAAAATGTAAAGTGTGTTTAAAAACAATTTTCAATATTGACTTTACAGGGACTTATTTACAACGTTTAATGGCGGCAAGTTATACATGACTATTATATTAAAAAGCGGAAGGGTGGTATTAAAAAAGCTACAAACACAGACATCCTAAAGAGAATAATTACTTTAATGCAGTTAGTGTAGTACTCTACAGAGGTTCCTGCATGAGATTTCACATAACACTAAAATATTAGTTTATATTCCTGCATAACAAACATTTAAGAGCCTGTTTGCATAGCCTCAGGAAGCTGCTTACATAACTGCAGAGATACTTGCAAACTTCATAACAATAAGAAAGGCGGACAACCCCTTTCATCAAAAACCGTCTGTTTCCCTGACGACAGGGTAGCCTTAGCAACTTATTTGCATAAACATGGATTGACTATGGATTGACCAAGTAAAAGCACTGTGTTTTCTTAAACAAAAACAGGTTTTCCTTAAGCTAAGCTGATAGAGGTGCACTAGCAACACCAAGGTCATTGGTTCAAATCTCATGGATTTAATGCACTTGTATGTCTAACACCAACATGCAATGACAGATGCGGTAAGTGATATGTATCTGAAATCACAAGACACTCAGAAGATGTTTTTAGTACTACAACATGCTGCATCTCACAAATGGCTGATCTGCAATGACCTTTAAGGTTATACTCTTGAAAGAAAATCATACTTTAATGTCCTCAGTACAGCCATGGTGTCGAAACACTTTATTTAATACACTGCATTTAGTAAATCCTTCCTTCTTTTTAACAGAGTTAGCAGCACTCTTCACAGAGACAGCCTTTAAGCATAACTGAAATGAGGATGCACAGCGGCTGCTTTGTGACACGCTGAAAGAGGCAGACTCAATCTCAGCGCCTGTTTATGGATGATTGCCCATTGAGTCAAAGCAGTAGACATACCAGACGGATACCCAATGGCGAGCCTTTAATACTCAAGCTTCATGAAAACAAAATTCCCTCTTCTCTTCCACCACCCTGCACATCCAATCTTCTGCTAATCGTGATAGCTGTGTTTCCATTGTTGGCTCCACCATTAAACAGCGTATTTAATTCGCACATCAAAACTATTATATATAGCAAGGTCTGTTGTACAGACCACACTCCACTCTCTTGTTTTGCTAAAGCTATTAGGGATTACATCAAATCCTTGGCAGGGATTTTCGTATATTTACTAAAATAATGCTAGGATTTTTTTAAAACTCTAATCCTTTGGCTTTGTGATATTGATTTAACATATATGCCTTAGCGATTTAGAACCGATTATTCCTCTCTTCTCAAACTCCAGCGGCGTATTCTTATTCATTCGATACATGAAAGTCGGCCAAGTTCTGCAGAGCTGAATCATTGCCTTGTTGCATATTGAATAAGGCTGCTCTGTGGATGGCAAGCACTACAATATGTTTGATCTGTCAATTGACTTATTAATGGCCTATTATTTCATGAAAGTAGCGCATGCTATTTTTGTCACACACATAACATTACTATGGGTTTTAAAGGCTATTTACAAAAATAAAAAGATGGATTATTTCATCATTGAATTATTTAATTAGCTGTAATATTGGTGTGATTTGGCCTTTATTTGTGCATGTGGGTGAATGTGTGTGCTAAACTACTGTATAATAATTAAAGGAACAGTATAAGAAATGTATATCAACTAATCACAAAATGACCCAAAATGTCACTAGACATTAAGAAATCATTTTTATTTCAAATACTTATATCACTGACAACAGTGGTCTGGCCAGAATATTGTCAATTAAAAAGTGGAGTTGCAGCCCCCAACTGATGTTTATGTTGTCATTTTGTGTATTGGCCACCAGTTGGGTGATTGCAGTACCAGTTTTAGCCACAAGTTTTGTTATTGCAGTACCAGTTTTGGCCACAATCCTACATACTGTTCCTTTAAGGGATAATGTATAGGCATTCGGTTGTTATCGCAGAAATAAGCATTTTCCACAATAACAATAGGATACCTGTACATTATCCTGCTTGTTACATGGCTATTTACTTCATACAAAATATAAGGAACATTAAATATTGATTTGAAATTTTTAATAAGCTCATTTGCAGACCTTCCGCAAGACAAACACGTTTGTGTTCAAATGTCACAAATACACGTTTTGGTTAAATCATTTGTGAATATAAGTTCATATCTGTTATTAACAGACATTTATATTACATTTTTCTGTAATATTAAACTGTATCTGTCAAAATGATTTGCAGCATCCAGGTTACCATGTGTTATTAGTTTTGAGCTCTTGTTATGTGGGAATAAGAAAACCTGGTCACGACTGGCCAATCAGAATTATGTATTCCAATGAGCCATGTAATAGAGTGCCGCAAGGATGATGTATTTTTTTTAGGCTAACCCCGGAAGTTTGTGGGACATGGGTTCCTTTGCCAGAAAGCCATTTTTCCCATAGATATTTGGATTATTGCAAAAAATAAGCTCTGTGTTTAAATTTATGACACTTCCACATTTTGTCCAACAAATTATTCTTCACAGATGAATACAAATTGTATAAATATTAAAGTCTAAATGTGTTCACTAGAAATATGAAAAGCTGAATTTTGACTTCAAAATTCATAAAAGTTGAGTTCATCTGTGTTTTTGGACAAAACGTGGAAGTGCCATCAAAAAATTAAAGCTTATTTTTGCGATTATCCAAAAGTCTGGGGAAAAATTAATGGGCTTTATTGTGAAGGAATTGTGAAGTGACTTAAACTGCAATTCATTGACGGTCCGAAAAAAGGCTGGCTCCAAAAGTGAGTCAATCCCCATATACCCCCATGTTAAAATGCACAGCTTCACAGCAGTAAATAATATGTTTACAGCCTGGTACAAAAAGTGATTTTGGTCTGCATGACAACTGTAGGGGGGGGGGGGTGAATTTTTTTGTAACTCATCCTTTTAAATTGTATTAAGCTTTAAATTTCTGCATAATTAAGGGTGTGGCCACTGAAGTGATGGGTGACCTCCCACTGCTGTCACTACCATCGAGCTAGGCAGGCATGGTTTCAGCAACCAGGCTCCTCAGCTTCACCCACGTCCCGCCTCTTTACTCATTTTCGGTTATCCGCGAGTGATGCGTGGTGACGCACGTCCAAGACGTCCATGTCTATTGGCTTCAAGAAAGCTCTTTACAAACCTATGGATGACGTCACGGACACTACGTCCATATTTTTTACAGTCTATGGAAGGAACCAATGTCATGCTGACTTCCGGGTTGGCCTACAAAGATACATCATCTTTGCGGCACTCTATTAGACCTATTATTAATTACTATTGTTACTATCCTCATATTATTGCTGACTATGTTATGTGTTCATATACTCATACTGTGTTCATATATACTGAATCACACGGGTGTCCAATCCTTCTCCTGGAGGGCCGGTGTCTTTGCAGAGTTTTGCTCCAACCCTAATAAAAAACACCTGATCCAGCTAATCAAGGTCTTACTGTACGTACACACCGCCGCACACTTGAGCTTCCAAAGAAGCTCAGGCCGCCCGGTCAAGGACGCCTGTCAAAAAGTATGGGGAAGCTTGTTGACGCTTTGGCCGCTCTGAAGTCTGTGTTCGCGGAAGTAATGTTTTGGTAGGAACGAGTTTACATCAAATGTTTCTCTGGAATCAACCAGCGTATCTAGGCTATATTCCAATTGGTTGCTGGCGTTTTGCCGTTTGGTGTCATAGCTCATTACCATAAAGTTGAGCTTCTTTCAACTTTCTGATTGACGCTCTGGTTGCTCAAGATGCCCAAAATGCGACGCCGATAGATTTGACGCTCCTTGCAGCTGAGAGAAGCCAGCTTTCATTGTAAATGAATGAATTCCGGTAACTTTGGAAGCTCAAGTCTGCGGCGGTGTGTAGGTAGAGTTACAAGGCATACTAGAAACTTTCAGGCAGATGTGTTGAGGGAAGTTTCAGTTAAACTCTGCAGGACATTGACCCTCCAGGACCGAGTTTGGACATCCCTGCTGTATGCAAACCACTTACCTCTCGGCGCATAGCGCAGTGCACGGTGATAATAACAAAGCCTTGGACTGAGTCAAAGACAGCGAAGAGCACCTGGAAGAGCGTGGAGCGGCGGTCGGTGATGGCCAGCACTGCTGACATCCATGTGAGAGCCAACAAGGGGAGAACCACACAAGAGCTCCATAAAGACGCCCTGTGCAGAGAGAATAAAGTGCTAAGTGTAATTTACCCTCCAAACATACATCAATGAACCTGCAATAATGACTGATTAATATCAACTGTTGTAGTTGTTAAAGTGGAGCTATGGGAACATTGATGAAATTTGGAAAATCAGCACTGCAGCACAGGCGTGTAACCGAAAACAATGCAGCATGAACTACAATTGTCATCACAAAATGAGTAATGTTGATAAAATGTGAGACTGAAATGGTTATGGTGGGACAAAGTATGGACAAAAAACTTTATTATTATAATCATTATGAAACCTTGTAGTTAACAAATATCTGTCAAAATATTTTTTTTTAGTTCTAGCACAAAAATCACTTTCTGATTTCTTTATTTATAAAAACTTTGTATGTAATCTACTTGCGCAAATTGTTGATTTTGCATTTCGTGTGTATGCCCCGTAAGAGCTACAAATCTTTTCTTATTTATGACCAGTAAGCATTGTTTTGCCCATTTGATGAATAGCTGTTTACAACAAACCATCAGGTTTTATTATAGGTAATATTAAGCAGTTAGTATGTAATTAGCTTTGTCTTTGCAGACTGAAGTTAACAAAGTCAAGTGAAATTACACGAATTTCACAAAGAAAATTATACTTGATTAAAATACAGGTTTAAGAAAAAAAGTTTAAAATTGTACATTTTCTGTCGCTGGGCTGGTACCCTAAGATTCCGTTTTGTACCTTTACAGTTATCAAACATAATAGAGTTTGTACTTTTTGGGGTAAAAGACGTTACATGTTTTAAACCTATAATATTAAATTGTACAAAATTGGTCATTAAAAGCACACAATAGGTCCTTATGGTATAATATTGTATCCCAAAAGGTACAACAATGTGTTGTATACCCATAAAGGTACAAAAATTAACCTTTGAGGGTACCACCCTAGCTAAAGAAAAGGTACAGTTTAAAAAAAAATTCTGACATTGCAGGTAGATGCATTTATTGATAACCTACTTTCTTTTTAAGTCAAAAATAATGTTGATGCAGTTGAAATAAGTCTCAGCTTTCCTTTAAACATTAAATTATATAATTATTACATTTTTACTTGGCATGTTCACAAAAAGATAGCAAACAATGTTTAAATATTGACTTTCAAATTATTACATCATCAGTTAAACATTTTGCGACATCCTTTTATCTAGAGTTAATTTATTCAAGCTTAGTAACTACTGTAGCTAGAAACCTTAATACTTTTCCTGGGCCTGAGGTATATATAATTTTAGTATGATACTTGGTGGTTGGGAATGATGCATTTTATTCAGTTGCACTGTATCGATCAACATACTCTCTTCTTTTTATTCATGCGTTCTTTCAAATATTACAGAAGATAGCAGCATTTGTCACACCACATTAAAGATTTTTCAAACAACATTTATTGTTTGAATTTCCAAATGGAAGTTACTTGGAATTTTTAAGATAAAAAGAGTTTATACTTTCCACCCCTAATATAGCTCTTCTTCATAGGCAGCTATTGTGATCTCCAACTCAAAATATGTCTCAGGGGGCAAAAAAGGAAAGCTACTGTAACATGTTACAAAAAAGTTAAATATATAGTGCAAATTAATACAAAATAAAATCATTTATTTGTACTATTTCACTGTTAGTCATGTTATAATTTACTAAAAAATTAGAACTGAGTTTGTTTTTTGTGTGTCATATGTGTGTGTGTGTGGGTCAGCAAATTTGTTAAAAGCATGTGACTTGAGGCTCAGCTCTAACTGGCTTGTTTCAAATCCGCCTTGGGGCACAGGACTGTGTGCCCCAAACCCTCCCACTTTTGTTGTTAGCAAATCAATTTTGTTTTTCATTTTTTGACCTCATGTGATTGGATCGTTCTCAGAGTCTCATAACCGCAAATTATCTCGAGATGAAAGAAAATATGATTTTATCCTTACAAAATCACCCTTAACGGTGCGGTGTGTACTTTTTAGACGGATCTCTTGACAGAAATGCAAAATAATATACAAAACAATATTATCAGGGGTGTATAAAGACCTTTCATAATGAACCGTTATGTGTTTATTACCTTAGAACGAGACCTTTTTATCTACATGCACCCAGGGTCCCTTTACATGGAAGTCGCCATTTTGTGCCGCCATTTTTCTACAGAAGCCCTTGACAGACTAATTTTTTTACTAAGTTGTCTCCGACGATGACATGTGTGTCCGGTGGCAACTACCGTAGCTTTTCTATGTGTTTAAAAAAGTGAGAGGTGAGCAGTGGATTAAGCCATTGGTTGCAATATGCAACCTCACCACTAGATTCCGCTAACATTTACACACTGCACCTTTAACAAGGTGATAAGTTGAAGAATAAATAAAGGATTTAGGAGCTTGGACCAGACCGACCAGCAGGAGTCAAGTGATCGCGGCCGAGCTTACGCTTACTATTTTTAATAAATTTTTAATAAAATAAAACTCTAGAAAGGTCTAATTAATGTGATACAGTATTTGTTATTGGTATTTTGATAGAAACTATGGTAGCTCTTTGGTAAAGAATGAAAATACTTTATGACCTCATGTGATGGTGTGAAGTACACAATTACTCTTATCTCAAATGTGCAGGCACACATGATCTTCAGGCAAGCTCCCACACATGCTATTTTGCTTATAAAAAAAATATATATATATATTTTCTCTTCATGATGCAAATTACTGCCACCAACACAGCCAGTGTTTTCAAGCAGTTGCTAATCCTAAAGGAGTGTTTTGGTTCTGCATCACGCAGGGCATGTTTAGGTAAATATCAGGTGTGGGTAAAAGGTGTCCGTCTGGGCTCAGCCAAGCAAAGGCTCTCCACAGCTGGGCACCAATTTATTACGTTCACGCTGCACTGACTCAGTCTCCTACATGTGACTGACGCGAGACGGACATAAGCAATGAGTGAGAAGACAGACTGAGATAGAAAGATGAAGATTTGCTCATATGTTAAGATGAGTTTTACATATAAAAGATTTAGAGTTGACCTGCGCCAGATATTAAAAAAGAGCTCAAGCATGTCCTCATTAAACTAAACTATGGAGAGGCTGGATGAAGGTGGAATGCTGAAACAGTTATCAGAGTAGGTAATGGCGCTTTTCCATTGCATAGTACTCCACGGTTTAGGGTGAGGCCAGTCAGCTAACTTTGGTTAGCTTTTCCATCGAGTTTAGTAACACTGTGGGAGGGATTACGGGCGTGTCGTTATATTTGTGCTGCCTACTGCTGTGACATCATACAACTGAAAGCGTTGTTGGAATGCTATACATCCCCATACATTTATTTCTCAGTACACAACAAAATTAAAATTGACCACCACAAATAGATGTTTGCACCTCGTGTTTATCACTACCTCTGTCTCACATGACAGTTTCTGTACAAACACCCATGGGGTCAATCGACGCGCTCCGCTGAGCCGCATTTAAGTTGCATTTAAGCATAAATGTGAATGTGCGTTACGCGACTGTGCTGCCACAAACTGCAACTCTGGAAAAAACTGGTACAGTGTTCCTGATTCTCAACCTGTGGGTGTTTTATCGCTAAAAGGGAGTTTGGGAACTTACAGCAAAGCACAGATGACAACAGGTTTACACGAGACAGCGCAAGCTAGCACGAAGGTAAAGCTAATCTTTTACATTATAGCGATGACGCTGGTAGTGACGATTCTCTCAGACCAATCAGTGATCTACAGTGTTTTTGAGTCACGTTTTGGTATCAGCTCGGGTCGCTTGGAACCCCAACCAAAGTGGTACTAAAAAGTATCGGGTACTACGTACTGCACCCAGTGGAAAAGCCCCCAAAAGTAAGCTGACCCGACCCAAACCGTGGGGTACTATGCAATGGAAAAGCCCCATAAGGTAAGCAGTTGTTTATACTGTATATCCTCAGCGCTGTGATTGGTGGGATTATGTAAACATGGTCCTTTCAAACTTCCTTGCGAATCCTTTATGTTTTTGCTCATTTATACAAATGGAAGTCATATTATGGTACCACGCACTCAAAAAACCCAAACAAAGATAGAGAAATGCGGGTAGCAATAATGAGGTGAAAAACAAGAAAAGTAACAACCAAACAAAAAGACAGAAGAACAGAGAGCGATATCATTCATTTCATTATCATATCAAAAACATGTCTTCTCTGGCAAACACCAGAGATCTGATTTTCTCAAAACCAAAAGAACCAGAGGTGGCTTTTATGCCACACTTCAGTTCTTTCACCTCTTCAAAGAGCGCACCTCTACATGTTTGTGTATGTCTTTTATGCATATTAATAGGGCTGGGAATTTATTGCTTTCATTTAGTTAATTATATAAAAGTATGTTTTATGAATATGTTTATTTATACCTGATCTAAATGTACATTCTATAACAAGAAATTTGATTAATTTAAACCATGCACCTTATTATGCATGGGTATCAAGATACATTTTTCAAAGTCTGCAGTGTTCACAGTGAAAGATGTTAAAAAAGCTTTTAGTGGCAATACAATGGCCAAAGATTACATGTTGAATGCCATGTTTTATATAATGGTAAATAACTGGTGAATAGATTACTGTGGACAATAGACCGGTATTAGGCTTATCTACAAATACACTGAAATGACAACATATTAATCCACTTTTTGTAATGTCTATTCAATGCCTTTATAACTATACTGTAACTATGTATATAATCTTTAATTGGGAGCTTGTCTCAATACATAATAATAATAATATGTATGTGATAAACCTGAATAAATTAATATACAGTTGGGCAGTTTCCCAGACAGGGTTTAGATTAATCCAGGACTAGGCCTTATTTATATTAGTACATTAAAGGCGGGGTGTATGATCTCTGAAAGCCAATGTTGACATTTGAAATCACCTAAACAAACACGCCCCTACCCCAATAGAATTTGGACCTGTATTTGATAGACCCGCTCCAGACATACGCAACCCAGGCAACAATGTCGGTTAGTATGTAAAAAATTATTCATTGAATTTAATAATTTTTTTTAAGGTAAGTGGTTGCAATCAATTTATTTAAGCTACATTTAAACAAAAGTTTTATATTTTATTTTATTTTACTTTACTAATCTTTTTTGTTTAAATGTAGCTTAAATAAATTGATTGCAACCACTAACCTTAAAATTTTTTATTAAATTCAATGAATAATTTTTTTCAGTGTAGACACGCCCCATCCTGCTGATTGGCTACAAGTGTGTTTTGGTAGGTGCCCTTTTACAAAATGTTTTTAAAAAAATCATGGACCCCGCCTTAAAGTCATTTTTATTCAGCTCAAACATGCATTTTAGTCTGGGACTGGAATAAAGCCTGTCTGGGAAATCGCCCCTATATGTATTCAAATAAAAGACACCCCAAGTTTAGGATGTGCAGTCAGTGGGGCGGCTCTTCGAAGAATTTCTATCTCTTACTGTCAGTGTTGGGCTCTAGAGAAAAGAAAAGACAAGAAAGAGATGAAGAGAGAAAAGAGACAAAGAGAGAATATGGAATGGGACTAACATGGCGCTTCTGGCGGTAGAGCTGGACAAGGCGGTACTGGAGATCACCCCACACTTGGAGCATTTCAGGAGCAGCCTGCTACGTGCCTCCACTGGCGGGCTTCAGGACCCAACACACACACACACACAAACAAACAAACAACAGACACATGAGAAAGAGATGGATGTCACACACACATGAGGCAGAAGCAGGGAAGATGGGCAGGAATATGATACATACAGGATACCATACACAAACACACCAACACAAGCAGACGAACAAGAGAGATAAAAGGGTTGATCGCAGATTTGGGAGGGGAAATGAAAATAAACGCAAACAAAACAAGTGCACAGTGAAAGAGAGAGAAAAAAAAGAAAAAGAGGAAAATACAAAATTAAAGTAATTCCAACAGTACGGCATCAGCAATGACATTAACAACGACAGAGAGATATTTGCAATGAATATCACAGCATGAGAGAGAGAGAAAGAAAATGAGAAAAAACAGGAAAATGAGAAAATGGAGAGATAAAGCAGAAAGCGACTACAGATCATTAACAATAAGCACATGAGGCAGATGGGAGCTGCAAAGACCAACCTACTTTACCCGCTTACTGAAGTGTGTGCATGTGTTGTGAGAAAGATTTGTGTGGGTGTGAAAGCAGTCAGTCAGGAGTCGTACTTGGACAAATGTACACCGGCATACACCTGATAATGTCCGTGACCCCCCTTCACCCAATTTGTGTAAGCATTGTTAGAAAGCAGATCAGGTTGACTTCCCTCGGGTCATTAGCCAGGATGTTTTTCAGTTTTTAAAGAACCCTGCTACAATCCCCATCAGCTATATAAATAAAGTAGCATAGGGTTTAAAAAGCATGCTTTTTAAGAACGTTTTTTTTTTTTTTTTTTTGCTTTTATTGACAGACTAAAATATAGAGAGATGGGTGGAGAGATGGGAAAAGGACCGACAAAGGACCATAGGCTGGGACTCAAACTTGGGTTGCCAAAACCGCGTCTACGCTCTGTATCGGTGCACTGCCCACTACACCAGTGGCTCTGACAGCATGCTAACAATTTAAATGAGAAACAATAAATTTCTTATCAGAAAAGGCCATCTGTATCTGTATAAAGAGCAAACAGATGGGCCGGGTAACCCGGGAGAAGTGTTAGTGTTTTCGGCCAGTTAATTTGGGATTTTTTTAAGTGTGGATTGTGTATAATTAAGTGTATAACTTCTGTGCAACTAAGAATTCAAATTTAATTAACAAACATAGGCCAGCTCCTAACTTACTCGACTGTTTGATGCAATGCTGCTATATTGGCTGAATTAGACGTATTTAAATAAACAGCGGATGACAGCCGAGACTTTACAGTGTTTACAATATAAGTTGAATTAAAGGATGTTGTCTCCGATATTAAGATGGGATGGGAGATGCTATTTTAACACTGGATAAACCACCTTTCAAAATCTAATGGATGAATGGAATCCATCTGTTTGGTGCTTTAGCTGTTTAATTCACTGATGAGAAATCCTACGCTTGGCTGCAAACTCAGGTGCTCATGCATTATTGAACGCATTTTGTTTCAATCTCAATAATCATTTTGTGTCTGTTTTAAAAGGTTGATGGCTAATTAAGACCGTTAAGGAAACAAAAGACAGCCTTCATTTTATGGACTTGGTGAATGTGCACAAACCATCAGACATGTGGAAATGAGGGCCATGCAGGGTCAGCAGCTAAGAGCAAAAACAGTGAAAGTCAGCAAATGCTAATAAAGCTTAATACAGAGCTTTCAGGCATATTCAGTTCTGATTAGTCAAAAGATACAAAACAGAACAATTATATTCATTACAAGCCACAATACTTGCTACTTAGATCTTCCACATAGCAAAATAACTTTCATTAATTAATGGTTCGAATTTGCAGTAATACATTTATTTGCAGTATATATATATATATATATATATATATATATATATATATATATATATATATATATATATATATATCAGTGAGGAAAATAAGTATTTGAACACCCTGCAAGTTCTCCTTGACAGACTTAATCTAAAAAAATCCAGAAATCACAATTTATGTTTTTTTACGATTTATTTGTATAATACAGCTTGTATTGTATGAACACCTGAGAAAGTCAATGTTAATATTTGGTACAGTAGCCTTTGTTTGCAATTACAGAGGTCAAATGTTTCATGCAGTTTTTTAAATGGTTTGCACACACTGCAGGAGGGATTTTGGCCCACTCCTCCACACAGATATTGTCTAGATCAGTCAGTGCACGTCGCCCTGTCCCATGTGAAGAAAAATACCCCCAAAGCATGATGCTACCACTCCCATGCTTCACAGTAGGAATGTTGTTCTTGGAATGGTACTCATCATTCTTTTTCCTCCAAACACATTTAGTGGAATTATGACCAAAAAGTTATATTTTGGTCTCATCTGACCACATGACTTTCTCCCATGACTCCTCTGGATCATCCAAATGGTCATTGGCAAACTTAAGACGGGCCTGGACATGTGCTGGTTTAAGCAGGGGAACCTTCCGTGCCATGCATGATTTCAAACAACTTTTCAGGTCATTGACCAGCTTCTCCCGTGTAGTTCTGGGCTGATTTCTCACCTTTCTTAGGATCATTGAGACCCCACGATGTGAGATCTTGCATGGAGCCCCAGTCCAAGGGAGATTGACAGTTATGTTTAGCTTCTTCCATTTTCTAATGATCTTTTTTACCAAGCTGCTTGGCAATGTCCCCCTCGCCCTTTCCAGCCTTGTGGAGGTGTACAATTTTGTCTCTAGTGTCTTTGGACAGCTCTTTGGTCTTGGCCATGTTAGTAGTTAGATTCTTACTGATTGTATGGGGTGGACAGGTGTCTTTATGCAGCTAAAAAAAAAAATCATATATTGTGATTTCTGGATTTTTTTATTTAGATTATGTCTCTCGCAGTGGACATCCACCTACAATGACAATTTCAGATCCCTCCATAATTTCTATGTGGGAGAACTTGCAAAATATATATATATATATATTTACAATAATTTATTTAATCATAGATCAAATGTTGTGTCAGATTGCATATGTATGCTGGAAGTACAGATGCACAAACACAGGCTGCGTCTGAAACCCAATGACTTTGGCGCCATAAAGGCAGCTCTGGGAAACGCATTAGAACAGCTTTCATAGGCAGTGTAATTAAATTCTGTTTGAAATATAAACAGACAGCACCGTTGTGATAACTAATCCCATATTTGAAAACTACAATACACATTTCTCGCTAGAAATGGAATCAGAAGGTGTAAAAGTGAAATTATAACCTTGTTTTCACAAAATTTTTGCTCCAGACGCTTTCTTGTCAGCCATTTTATTTTTTCAATCTCCACCAGGCTCGACCAATTACATTCCCCGCACAAACAGATAGAATTGTAGGACAAGAGGATGAAGGTATCTCAGGAGTTAGAAAGTACAGCAAACATTGCATTCGGACATGCCTTCATGTTTTGGAGATTTTAGAATTTTCAGACACAGAGGAAAAAATCTCAATGACTGAGTGTGTGGGCCCTATTTTAACGATCTAAGCGCATTGACTTTAGACCAGGTTTTTGTTGATCAATGGCGTAGTCTATTTTAGTTGCCTCAAAATAACAACGCGCCAACAATGCGCCTGAACACACCTCGTTTTCAGACCAGAACGCCCATGGGCGCAAGAGGGGGCGCAAATGCATTTGCTATTTAAACAACGTGGCGCTAAACGTGAAAATTAGGGTGGAAACTAGCGAAAGACACTTGCGTCGCGCATCTGATTGCGAATATGTAAATGTAAAAGCTGGAAAATCTTTGTATAAAAGCCACTAGCTGAAATAAATCCATAGTTAGCCATTGCAGCTCCCAATATGCATTGATCTCCTTGCACATAAACATTATAAAAACAGAAAAATGAAAAAGACAAATCAATTAGGGCAAAACTGCAAAACGTACTTTTGCCTGGAGGGATTACAAATAACCAGTCATTGGATTAGCTCAGATCTCTGATTAGCTTCTCATTCAATTAGCAAGACCCAGAGTTTCATGCCAAGGCATCTGTATGGTGGTCCACCAAGCAATACCACAGTTTTAAACAGCATTTGTACAACACGCGTGCACAATAGAAAAGCTATTAGCCCTCAGAAGCAATAACTTAGCTGCGCTTTGAGCACTAAAGCTGTTCACATTAAGTTAGGCCTGAAATGCATTTAGTATACAAGATTGCAAAAAGACACATTTTTTTTAAGCTGGCTGACCTCTGAGCTAAGTCAAACAACGTAGTGCACTTATCTTTGTTTAAAAATGGGAATTGTGTTGTGGCATTAGTTTAATTAAAGAGGGAGGGCGTGTATATATCTGTGAGAATGCTCTTGAAGGTTACAGGCAGAAGATCCATGGAGCAGAATGGAATATTCAGCGTGGTTTATCTTCCGGTTTGAGGTGAGGGATGGGACATGCCACACATTAACACAAGTGTTTAATGGATCACTCAGCTTTGCGTCCAATCGTACAAAGGCATAACAGAATGAGCATTTTAAAAGCACAATGACTCCTTGATCCTGTCAGTAGGTGCAGTTACATGAGCAATGAATACACACTTAGCTAATGACAGAGCTATCAGAGAACTGGCTTGGGGTTAGCAGGCAAGCAAATCAATAAGTCCATTAATGAAGCTGTCATATCTTGGCTTTCAGTGCTATGTTTTTTAACTTTTAGTGGCAGCGTGAGTGCGTGTTTGAGTAATTCATATAGGACGTACAAAGGTTTGACAGCATATTTTTAAACATTCAATAGGCCAGCGGTAAATGAGTGGCTTGGTGCATTTCCAAAAGCAGATAAGTCATCATGTTGACCTTCACTTACCCTGCTCTCTGCTTTTTGGACTTGTCTGAGATGCCATCTCTAGACATGAGCTTGTTGAAGACCACTATTCCAATTAGCATGTTGACCTGCAGGAATAAGACAGTGGCTTTGTTAGACAGGGCAAGCATTTGGTTAAAACAAATACAGATAGTGTAATGTTACATGAACCAAGCTGGTTTATGTTTCATGATACTGGTCCAGTACTGGTCTAGCTGGTGGACCAGCCTAACTATCCTCTTTACTGCCACAACTGTTTTTTTAGGGGAAGACAGCTGAGCTAGTTAACACCGAGCTTGTTAGTTCAGAAACACACCAGTGTCCCAAACCAAATAGACACACACAGAAACACATACTGTACTGATTCAGCAATGCTGTCCTTCTAAGCTTCCTTCCGAACTTTTTGACTCCACTTACTGCCTCAAGCAATTGATTCACTTTTGGACGTCTTTTAGAGAGTCTATGCCGCGAACTTTGCATATTTTTAAGAATCCAATGTTTAGCTGATCATGTTAACTGGTCATTATTATCCACGTACACACGACTGATTCTCTTCCTCAATGGAATGTCGGAGCTTTGTTTTCCAGGGACCGAAACAAATCGCGACACTCACGTCTCCTGGAAATCCGGTATATTTCAACCAATCAAAGACGACTTCGACATTCCCACAGGGTTTCCAGAAAAGTGTATGATAAACATCAGACGTTTAGCCAACATTCTGTGGGCGTGACGTCTGAGGCTGAGACTAGTCTCCTTGTGGCTACAACCACACTATGTAAGTTGTGTAGTCGGGTTGGAGCACACAGACCCATTACTTACAGCTCCACGTGCTTGGTTGACATGGTTTTCAAATGACTTTCTGCATTCATCGGTTCTATTAACAAATTTACGTCTATTACCCTGATTACGGCGAGCCTATACAACAACAGTATGTACAACACCGTTAACAGACAATTGCATTTTTTAACCAACTGGGGAAGCCATGAGCCAGTCTTACATAGTGCCGCTTTAAAATATTAAATTCTTTGTCTTTTGATTTACATACTGTTTGTCAGAAGCACACTTAACTCTTTCCCCCCCATTGACGAGATATCTCGTCAATCAAGAGAAAACGCTTCCCCGCCAATGACAAGTATTTCCGTATTTCGGCAATACCGCTATTATCCACTAGGTGGCGCCCTTCCGCAACTTTTTAAACCCGGAAGTATTGCCCTATGGCAAGCTGCTGCATGTCCGTGTCTGTTTTAAAGATCGCTCTGAATGGGATCTCTATGAAAAGTCCGTCACAATAATGGAATTATCTCTGCTTTTTGCTCAAAATGTGGTGTTTTTGCAGAAACCTACCCATATTCAAAAGCTGATAACAAAAGAACTACTCAGGGTAGGATGAAACTGTTTTTTTGTCTGAAAGCAGAGGGTCTGTTCTTTCATTTGGTATATTGTGTGTTTATATATTTGAAGAAGAACATTTTCTGGAAGGCATTAAACTTTTGGTAAAATCATGAAAAACGCTGGCGCTGGCTGGCAACTTTTTTTAAAAACGCTGGCGGTGAAAGAGTTAATATGAAATTCTTTGTCTTTTTATTTACATACAGTTTGTCAGTGGAAAACACTTAATAAATGTAATCAAACAGGGGCTTTTACTCTTTCCCCACCATTGACGAGTTAACTTGTCAATTAAGCAAAAACACTTCCCTGCCAATGACGGGTTTTCCGGCAATCCATATTTCTGCTACTATCCACCAGGTGGCGCTCTTAACTTATAAAACCTGAAAGTATCCCCTTAGGTCAAACAATTCAAACTCCTTGTATGATTTGAGGATCGCTCTGAATCTGATCTCTAACAAAAGTCTTTTACAGAAATGCAATTATCTTAAAAATTTTTATTATATTAAATATTTTTAAAGAAACCTACCCATATTTGAGAGATGATAAAAAGAGAACAAATGAAGGTAGGATGAAACTTTTTTTGTTGTTGTTTGAAAGCAGAGGGTCTGTTCTTTTATTTGATATATTTTATATTATAAATTTAAAGAAGAACATTTTCTGGAACGCATTAAACTTTTGTGAAAATTATAAAAAAATGTTGGCTACTTTTTTTTAAAACACGGGGGGCGAAAGAGTTAAAGGTGCAGTGTGTACATTTTAAGAGGATCTATTGAGAGAAATGCCATACAATATGCATAACTATATTTTCAGTGGTGTATAAAGATCTTACAGAATGTACTATAAAGTTTTTATTACCTTACAATGAGACATTTTTTTACATACACCCTCGTCTGCTTACATGGAAGTTGCCATTTTGTGCCGCCATGTTTCTACAGTAGCCCTTAACGGACAAACTGCTCTACAGAGTGCGTTTCGCTATTATACTGTCTCAGACGACAAGATGTTTGTCCTGTGGCGGCTAGCATAGATTCTATATGTGTTTCGGTAAGCGATGGACTGAGCCGTTAGGTGCCACTAAAATCTACACACAGCACCTTTAACAGATTTAATTACAAAGAACATCTGAACTCTACAATGTAAACATATTTCACTGACTTATTTTGCATTGACCAGTGTTGCTGTAACTTTTAGAAATAAGTTGAAATTGCTTAACTTATTTTGATGAGTTCAAGTAATGCAAAAACATTTCAAATACACTAGCTCAAATAACTGGTAAAGCCAATTTGATTGTACTTAAAGTTTAAGGGTGCCCAATTTTACATTGAACTGTACATGAAAAACAACACTATGGCAATCACAGTGTCTAATAAGTGAAAGAATATGTGCTGCTTATTGCAGGAGGCCTGCAGCACTTTATAAAACACAATAAGTTGAAAATAAAATATTGCTGCATGGTGACCTCTGTCTTCAGAGACATCTACAGCAATGGTTCGCTAACAGCCGTGATGGGTAGATTTGAGACTGGATGCAAATGAGTGTGTGGAACAGTAATCTCCTTATGTCCCACAACCCTTCTCTCTCCCAGCAGATTGTTGTCTAGTCCGCTCCAACCAGCTGTCCACCGCACACACTGAGTACTAAAGAGAAGCTTAGACTAAAGCATCGGAAAAACTGTACACATCTGCACGCCTGAACCTTCAGTATACATAGAGTAGATTTAGAGTATAAGCCTAGTCTGTCTATATGTCTGTTTCCTTTGTTTTACAATGTACGGCAGATTTCTTGTTTTTTTTATAAGACTGTCATGCACTTTCTGTTCAGTGACATCATTACTAAGTCACCTGATCTGCAAAAAAAACCTTCCAGTTTTCCTACAACTAAGCTGTACTGGGAACTCTCCTTGAGAAATGTGGAGTTACATATTTACCAGCAAGAGATATATGGGGCCACGCTAACAAGCCACACCTCAATTGATTCTACAATGGTGCCTTAACCGAGACTACTGTTGATTTATGTCTACAAACACGAAACAAATCAGACCCTTTTAGCTCTGCTCCAAGTACATTATTGAACTCGCCAAGCGTGCGGCATGTCGTCACGCACAGTTTGCATTCCGATCATACAAAGTCCTTGCTAAGACAATGGCTCTCTGTTCAACTATTTGCTAGAGGCAAAATTAATTATTTTTTCCATTAATTAGATTTGGCTCTCAGAGGAGGGCGGCAGCATCTCCAGATGCCCAAATCTCATTTACAGTTGTTTGTTTGAGTGGGCCGCTTGACGGCACAACCAGGAAACAAACAACGCAAATCATATCTGACCATGGAAAAACACGCAAGTGCATCGAGCGAAACAGCACCTGAGACCGGACTGTGGATTAAATGTAAACACATGGTCGCTTTGGGCCGATAGGCTCATCGAGTTTGCTAATGCACGTGGTATACATAGTAAACAGTATGTATGTTTTTAATAGGAAAGGTCACCAGATTTTTTTCTCTTTGACTCTGGGTGTGATGTGTTTCAAATTGATATTAAAGGGGACATTTCACAATAATTTTTTAAGATGTCAGATAAATCTTTTGTGTCCCTAGAGTACGAATGTGAAGTTTTAGCTCAAAATACCCCACAGATAATTTATTAAAACATGTTAATTTTTTTTTTTTTGGGTGTGTCCTTTAAAATGCAAATGAGCTAATGAAATGCAAACACTGATCACCATAATGGTTGTTTGTTGAAATTGAAAGTCAATTGTGCTTCAGTTATCTTTATTTCTTTCTCTTTCTCTCTGCACTAAATGGTAGTGACGTGGTTGGATAGTGCAGATTAAGGGGCGGTATTATTATAAGAAGATCCCCTTCTGACATCACAAGGGGAGCCAATTTTCAATTACCTATTTTTTCACATGCTTGCAAAGAGGTTTACCAAAACTAAGTTACAGGGTTGTTCTTTTTTATATTCTGTAGGTTGGTTGAAGCACTGGGGACCCAATTATAGCACATAAACATGGAAAAAGTCAGATTTTTATTATATGTCCTCTTTAAAGTGGGCAGAGCTCATGCTGATGGCATATGCACCCTGTAAAATTGAAGACAGTTTGAAACCTACCAGTACAATGACAGCAGCAGGGCCAACAAATGCATAGAGAAGCCCGCCTTCCAAAGACAACCAGCAACTAAAATGAATAAAGAGAGAAAGAAAGAAAGAGAGAGAGAGAGAGAGAGAGAGAGAGAGAGAGAGAGAGAGACTTAAGCATAGCAACATTACAGACAAAATGGGGTCTGCAAACAAAAGAAAAAATATAATAAGAGAAAAAATATGTTTTATTCAAATTACCTTATACTGTTACTACTCACTAAAACACATTAACACAAACATCCTATGCATTGTATTCACTAACCACCCACAACCTACGCCCACAATTGTTGTTACCGTCAATGGAAAGCAGGTAAAAGAGAATGTAAATAGAAAACCATGTTTATATCATTATTCTTTGAACCGGGTGCTAATGGGCCCAATTCATTCTGTCTTGGACTCTTTCCAGCACCAAATTCATACCCTTATTAAGAAATTAGAGATGATGCTTCACACAACCTCTTTATTATACTGCTTCATCCTACCGCCTCTGTCTAACTCGCACCCGCCCTGAGCGAGACTCGAACGACAATCGGTCCGGCATGGGAGTCGGGCGCTCTAACAAGGAAGCTAAAGACCAAGACCTCTAGTTTCTGTCGGTAGAGGTCAGGTGGTGAGGTTTGCTTACAGCGCAGCTCTCAAACACTAGCTGACCTCAGTTACTGTACACTTCCACTTCCTAAAAATATCACATTGTTAAATTACTTTCAATGCAAAGAGCAAATATATGCTGAGGAAATGTTCTTTGTTGCACTAAGTACAGTACATGCACTCAATTATACGTAAATTTGTATGCTCAGAGTGGAATCTATAATTTTATGCATACGCTGTCACTAATATGAGTGCAATGTTTAGCCTGCAAAGATGAGAGTGACTATTAGGTAAACAAGCAGTTATCTAGTCAGGGTTATGTGAGGAGATGGACTTCCTGGCACAGTGTCCATAACTTGTCCTTTCAACTGAATCCATGAATCCATGTGGCAGATGCACCCAATTAAAGCTCTCAAAGGCCACATTGTATTTAACTTTCGTGACTGAATAGTCAGGAAGCACCCTTATTTAAATCAATTGGTTTGTGAAGTAAGACGGTATTAAATGCAAATATGCTAAGCAGCATCTATGGCCACTAAATGAGGAACTACGCAGGTGGCATTTGTTAAAAATGTAAGCAATCTTTCTTTTTACTGTCTTCTTGTGAAACTACACGGGATTTGGGATACTCACTAATTTGGCGTGCCGTAACCTCTAGCCCGGGTGAAGCCCACAGATACAGCAACCACAAGGGCAGGAAGACCTGCGGGGAAAAAAACGTCTACAATGAAGAAAACAATGTAATGGAAGCAAACCGTTTTTTACATTAAACTGCTCACCCAACGAAAGGGAAGCCCTGCTAAAGGCAAAAGTATAAATGGTACATGCAATCCAACCTTATTTCACCCTTTAGTTTGCAGGATTGTTTTTTTAGAAGCACTAATAGCATATAGCCTGAGGCTGAAGGGGAAGTTATCTGAAGAAATGTACTCTCACGTCGGTACCTTTCTTTAGCTTGTGCCCTTTTCATGGACAAATGCACATGTCGTACAGGTACACAATTCCCTTTGCGCCCAGTGCCCTTCCAGACCCCAGACACACTACTTTAGTGAAAAAACAACCCCCTGTGAGTCAGTGTAAACGTTTTTGAGTGCTCTGTGGGGAAAGAACTCAAAGCGTGAACTGTGGCCCTCTTATTTCAGCACTGTGCATGCTGTGAGTGACTGGCTTTTAACCGAATAATGTTGTCAAACGCCGTGAGGTCTGAACATCATCAAATCCTTATTATCGCTGTGGCATTTTGCCTGCAAAATGTTCTACAAATATCAAATCGTTGTCTTCTACCGGTAAACAGTTTGGAGAGATCAATTATTTAACTGCAAGAAATTCAAATACAATCCAGCAAACCGACACACACTTTTTTGATTGGTCTCTTTACTTCCCTACTGAAAAATCCAGCATAAGCTGGTGAGCTGGTTTTAGCTGGTATTGCTGGTGTAGCAAGCTTGTCTAGCTGTGTTTTGGTCACCTTTTAAGCTGGTCTAGCTGGATTAAGCTGGTCAGGCTGGAAGACCAGTTGACCTACCAGCTTGACCAGCTTTGCCAGGCTGGGAGGACCAGCTTAAACCAGCTACCAGCTTATGCTGGTCTTAGCTGGATTTTCCATTAGGTTTATCAGTCCGTGGGAGGTTCTTGGTCCATTTAAGATCTTTGTTGCAGTTAAAGGTCTGGCTACATGAACACACTTCTTTCTGTGTCTATGGCCCTGTTTATACCAGGTTTAAACAGCCCCTACATCAGTGTGCAGCGAGATCTTCCTGGCTTTCCCTGCTGGTAGCATCCCGATTGTGTTTGCCATCACAGTCAGGGAGGCCAGCTTTAGTCATGTGCTAATTAGACTTTTCCGTTCTGTTCTCTGTGTGCCACGTCCACACATAATGAGCTCTCCTCTGAAATATTCATGCAATTAACAAAGCTCTGATTAACGCTGGAAATTACAGCAATTAGAAAAACTCTGCTTTGGAGGGCAAAGACGTTGAAAGAAAGGGAAAGAAAGAGCTACAAATGTAATATGCAACAAATAAACACGAGTTTGATCTGGGTAAAAGTGTGATCATTTCCTAAACCACACAATGCAAATGCTGTTTTTAAATCTGGTCAATGTAAATATGCTGGATACCTTGGATACCTTGACTATGAAGACTTGCATGCTTTAATACTTTATATTTGCCTTCTAATACTGAAATCTATTGATAGAAACATATTAAATACTAAAAACCAAGTTGCCTCAACAGGTACAACCCACCAAGCAACGTGTCAGAAAATAATCATATTGTACATTCTGAGTAATGTGGATGCTTTCTAATAATGTTCTGTTGTCTCAGCCTCACTCTTCCAATACTCAACCTGCAAAGGGCAACTATGAACTAATGGAAGCGATAGTGGATCAATAAGTTACAAAACAAATGCGCTAGCCCCTGCAACTGCTTAAATTTCCTTTCAGATCTTTCCTGTGTTCGGGAGACAGACACCATACAATGCATTTCTTATCAAAGATCAAACATCTCCATCCGGCAGCACAGCAATAACATTGAGCTCCGTGACACGTATGGTTTGGATGGAAGCAAACCGACATGCCAGACAATGAAACGTGCTTTAATCGAAAAAAGTGGCACGGTATACTGCTGCATCAATTATTTGGATGAAAAGGCTGCGGTGTTGTTAGCATTTCAATAAAATCACTTCAATCACTTCCACACTGCTGGAAAAGCAGCTTGTAGCTGCGCTTTTGTATGGTTACAGCAGCTGGTGACGTCACCATTTAATCACTCGGATCACAAATGTGTGACCGTACACTGTGGAAAGCAGCTTTTCCCATAACAAATGTAACCATAGAGTTTAAAAGGTTAACTTGAATTTTCCAGTATGATACGGTAACTGGTTTCTCTTGGTCCAGATAGATTAATAGCTGGCCTACCAGCAACCAAAAGGTGATAACGCGAACAAGCAGGTTTGTTAAAGGAATAGTCTACTCATTTTCAATATTAAAATATGTTGTTGCCTTAACTAAGAAATTTTAACACATCCCTCTATCATCTGTGTGCGTGCACGTAAGCGCTGGAGCGCGCTGCGACGCTTCAAAAGCATTTAGCTTAGCCCCATTCATTCAATGGTACCAATCAGAGATAAAGTTAGAAGTGACCAAACACATCAACGTTTTTCCTATTTAAGACGAGTAGTTATACGAGCAAGTTTGGTGGTACAAAATAAAACGTAGGGCTTTTCTAAGCGGATTTAAAAGAGGAACTATATTTTATGGCGTAATAGCACTTTTGGGAGTACTTCGACTCGGCGCAGTAACACCCTCCCTCTCCCATTATGAGAGTGAGAAGGGGAGCGGACTTTTCAGGCGAGTCGAAGCACTCCCAAAAGCGCCACCACGCCACACAACACAGCTCCCCTTTTAAATCCGCTTAGAAAAGCGCCACGTTTTATTTTGTACCACCAAACTTGCTCGTATAACTACTCGTCTTAAATAGGAAAAACGTTGATGTGTTTGGTCACTTCTGACTTTGTCTCTGATTGGTGCCATTGAATGAATGGGGCTAAGCTAAATGCTGTCGAAGCGTCGCGGCGCGCTCCGGCGCTTGCGTGCACGCGCGCAGATGGTGGAGGGATGTGTCAACAGTTCTTGGTTGGGGTGGTGACATATTTTAATGTTGAAAATGAGTAGACTATTCCTTTAATAAATGATGGATGGTCGATCACCTTGTACCGCTAATGACCAGCTAGAATGACCAACTAGAAAGCACCTACCTTACCTCAAAATGTGGTGGACAGTTTAACCTTTTAAGTGTTGAGTTTTGATTTGCATAACTAAAACTACTGGCTTGAGTTTTTTATGCACATGATAGAAGAATTAGTGCATAAAATGTTGTATTGCATCAGGATATGGGCAAAAACAAGGTGGTATTATAGCATTAATGATCTGTGCTTATAGTTGGTGGCAGTAAGTGCACTATTTAGGGTGCAAACCTCTGTTTAATGGAGCAAACACAGCAGGCTGCCACTTTAAAGACGGCAAAATAGAGGACAACAGTGTCGTATTCACTAATAATTGATTTATT
Organism: Misgurnus anguillicaudatus; assembly: GCF_027580225.2. Classification (NCBI taxonomy): domain Eukaryota; kingdom Metazoa; phylum Chordata; class Actinopteri; order Cypriniformes; family Cobitidae; genus Misgurnus; species Misgurnus anguillicaudatus. The sequence continues at coordinate 20,098,630 of NC_073356.2, forward strand.
TTTTATTAGTGGCAAAAACGTTTATTTTAGTACTTATGTGCTTGTTTTGGGTGTGCAGAGTTCCCACGCCTTAGTTAACTTCAAATTCAAGGACCTTTCAAGGACTTTCCAGGTCCAATATCCTCAAATTCAAGGACTAAATGTGGGGACACATTTCAAGTGAGAGCAAGGTTACATTGTGTTACCCTTTTAAGATACATTGTTACAGTTCCCTTTCGAGGGAACTCACCCTGCGTCACTGCGGTGACACTTTGGGGACGCCTCCAGGGGTAAGTGCGTCCGAATATGTATATCAAATTCAACCAATGGTGAGGCTTAACGACAAAGACAGGTTGACGCGGGAGCAGGAAGTATATCGCTATCTGAAATATTGCCAAAAACGGCATTACAGGGAAGCAGGAAGGCGGGTAAGGGAGACGCAGCGTCTCGCTCCCTTCTAAGGGAACAACAGTTACATACGTAACCCGAGATGTTTTTATGTGTCAAACACAACTATGCAAAAAAGCATTTTGGTATGAATCAACAAGCGCATACAAAAGATATAAGCACTTAAAGCGAACAGTTTAGCACGTGTGCTTATAAAGTCTAGAATTTTTGCGATATTATCCTACACTACACAGGGAAAAATATGGATTTTTTCCAGACAACTTCTTGCATAAAATAGATTCAAGCACTTTCAACGACATGTATCTATGTATGTATATTTACAAAAACTTCCCAGGGCCTTGATTTTTTTTCCCAGATTCACCAACTTTCAAGGATTTCAAGGACCTGTGGGAACCCTGGGTGTGGAAACATGCCTAGCAGCATGAAAACCATGAATGAAAGCTGACTAGCAGTGAATGCCTCACAAGCAGCTGGCAAAGTCACCATTTGATCACTCAGATCGCAAATGTGTGACCGTACACTGTGGATAACAGCTTTTCCCATCAAACATGTGACCGTATAGGGTTAACATTCATTTTCCAGCCCTTCAAAAACAAATACTGTGCGTGCGGTTCCATACCCCAGCCCAGGCACAGGAAACGCTTTCGAATGAGGCGGGATCTCATCTTGCCAATCACGGCCAGGTAGGACTGCCACGCCTCTGTCAGCACCCAGCAGAAAGAGGCCAGAAAGAAGAAGTGCAAAAAGGCAGCAGTCACAGTGCACAGCCCCTAGAGAGAAAAGATGAAGAGAGAAACAGAAATGAGAAACAGTGAGAAACCATGCAAAGATAAAGAGCGTGCATGCAGAGGTGCAAATGGCTCTCAGCTGTTTGTTATCGAAGCCAAGAAGGTGGAGAGAGATAGGGGAGGAATAAAGTGATTGATGAGTGAAGTGGGAAAGAGCTGGAGACAATAAGGAAAATCGACTTTGAAAGAAATCCACTCGGTTCCACTGTTGTGTGCAAATTAGATGTATCAGCACATTCTCTCTGGGTGTTTCTGAATTAAGCTAACACACTTCAAAAGTAAAAAAAAAGAGTTAGTTACAAGTGGAACAATCTGGAGGAAAATGGCAGGCTGGAATTAAAGAAAAGTGCAATTTAAGTAAGCACAAATGGAAACGAAAAGCTGTACACAGAACGTCGGAGAGGTTATAAACCATAATGATGCATATACAGTATTCTAATGTTAAATACTGGCATTGGGAATGAAAAGGATTTTGCACCTTTAACATTCCCAAATTATGCTTATCTCTACCCTCTTTAACTAATGCCCAGTATGAGAGTCCTTTGAAATATTAAGTGAGTATTGAGGGGAACGCTCCTGGCAAGCAGCTTTTTTTGGGAGTCCTTGGCTTTCTTTGTAGCTCGGAGCATCAGCGGTGGTAGCGTTTATTTCCTGGTCGCGTCTCTCGCTCTTCCCCAGTGTGATTGACACAGCCGACACAAAGCTGACCCTCCGGCGGCCTCCATGCGGCAGTCTACAACACACTTCGCCCTGAAAAACTGCTTGTGATTTGCTCTCTCACATTCCACCGTGGCCACTAACATAATGTCACGACAGGCTGGAGAGAGTACTAACACTGTTTATTTCTATCAGAGAGATACTGCTATCTCAGGGGAGGCTAGGACCAGTTTTAGGGGTTGCAGCTTAGCTTTCATATGGATGCTTTAGAAAACTACTTTTTCAATTTCTTTCTCATACACACAGGAGCAGAGAATCACATGTGCACACATACTCACCTTACTGAGAGTCTGGGACTGCCCTACTAGTATAAGCACATTGGAGGCTAGTATGGACATGCAGAAGTTCACCAAGATGATGGACCTTTCTGAACGGATGTATCTGCAAATAAAACAAGAAATGCATTTATTACAGAACTTTTATATTATATACATTTTGAGAAATTATGCTTCATAATATTTTTATCTATCTCGATTTTTTTTAAGTTGCCAGCCAGTTTCAGCATTTTTCATGATTTTCACAAAAGTTTAATGCCTTCCAGAAAATGTTCTTTAACTATATAATCAAAAAATATATCAAATGAAAGAACAGACCCTCTGCTTTCAAAAAAACCTTTCATCCTACCTTCACTAGTTCTCTTTTTATCACCTCTCAAATATGGGTAGGTTTCTTCAAAAACACAAAATTTTGAGCCAAAAGCTGGTTTAATTCCATTTTTGTGAAGGACTTTTGATAGAGATCAGATTCAGAGCGATCCTCAAAACATACACGGATATACAGGTGTTTGCCCTAGGGCGATACTTCCGGGTTTTTTATAAGTTCCACCTGGTGGATTATAGCGGTATTGCGGAAAGCTGGAAATACTCGTCATTGGCAGGAAAGCGTTTTCTCTTAATTGGCGAGTTAACTCGGCAATGGCGGGGAAAGAGTTAATAAGGAGTACGTTTAGCCCTGATCCTTTCGAGGTCACATAATATGGACATTTTTCAAAATTATTATTAATTTCAGGTGTCCCCAGAATGTGCCTGTGAAGTTTCAGCCCCCTATTTCCTATAAATAAATTATTATACCGTGTTGGGGTGAGCAGGAAAAAGTGCTGTTTTTGTGTGTGTCTCGTAAAATGCAAATGAGCCACTGCTTCCCTCAACATTTACTGTATATATATCGAAAACATATACAGTTTTTAATAAGACAATCACCTTATGTGCGGTAATAAGTGATGTAAAGAAGATTTAAAATAGAAATTGTGACCTAACTGTGGGCTTTGGATGGTTGTGGGCGGGGCCCGTGCAAAGTGATGTTAGTTTGCTCAGAAAATGCCAATAACTTGTCTCATGAGACAAAAAAGCAGATTCAAACAACAAATAAAAGTGAATTTCTCATTAACTCATTCCCGCCAGCCATTTTTTTGAAAAGTTGCACGCAAGCATTTTTTTGTGATTTTCACAAGATTTTCACAAAATGACTTGCAGAAAATTTTTATTCTAAAAATATATAAATATACAAATATAATAAATGAAAGAACAGACCCAAACAAACAATAAACAAACAAACAAAACAGGATTTTTTTTCATCCTATCTGTATTTTTTTCTCTGCTTATAAACTCTTAAATATGGGTATTTTTCATTAAAAAAAATATATATATGCAAAAAGCTGAAATAATTGCATTTTTGTGAAGGAATTTTGTTAGAGATCAGATTCAGAACGATTATCAAAACATACACAGAGTTTAAAATTAGTAAATATTTTATTGCTTTAGTTTTTTATAAATTGGGTACGAGTCCCATCTAGTGGATAATCACGGTATTACAGATTAACATAAAACTTCATCAGGAACATTTTTATGCAAATGTTTTCTCTTGGTGGGGAAAGAGTTAAGCGACCCAAAAGTGTCTGCAAAGTGCTGCTGTTCAGTATTACAACACTGGATTTGTTCACTATATGCATTCATCTGTTTGTTTCTTCGTATGTATCTGCTTCTTCGTACATTCTGGTCTTAAGTGCACCGTCTCACTAAGACTAACATACTGTTATGTTTGACATTTAACAGTATACCACCAAACCATCCAGCCCTACCTACAGTCGAATCACAGTTATTTAACACAGCAGCACTCTTGCTGTTGCCATTGCCTAATTATACACAGCTGATGCAGGATCCATTTATCTGCTAAAGCAGGCACCATTTTCACGTCTTGCTACACTGAACATTGACAACTTCAGCAGCATCTCAGATGACCGGCAGATGAACTCTAAAATGTCTTTTCGTGCACAAACACCAGCAAACAAAATATCCTCATACACTATGTCATCTCCAGCCTGCTTTCCCCAGGAGGACAATGCCTGTGTCCTCTGGATCAGTGGTCTGAGTGATAGGGTGGGCAGTGATAAGCTATTTGATGGCGTGGCAGATACATTAAGCTTGAAGAGAGGAAGTACAAGGGTTGGAGAAAAATATCCGCTGGCGGCATTCCATTCCCACACGCTGCACGAGAATCATGAGAGGCAGGTGGGAATTATTTAGTGTGTGATGGATGTGTGCAGCCACACATCATTTAGCGAGTGACATTAAATCAGGAAGATGTTGCGTCTTATGCGTTAATACAAATCCGAAATGTTACTTTTGGGGGGGCAAAGTCCATATTGTAATGGAAAATTACCAAATAAATATTGCATAATTACCATAAAATATGGTATATTTTAACTTAAAATACACAAATAGAAAGACAAACACTTGACTAAAGCAAGCTCCGCCCACTTACTAAAACGTGGCATTAGCCAATCATGTGACAATCATGTGCAAGCCATCTGCCACACTGAGCTGTTAGCTGCCACGCTAGCATACTCCAACACTCCACATAATCCTGTCCCGCCACACGCAGCTCCCGCCGTCCCTCATTTGTTCCCAATTATTGCTAATTGCAGTTTTGGCCCACTGTGGATGGACCCCATGCCAGCTGCTATTCCAGCCTGTGCAACACCACGCGGGAAGCTGCAGTCTGAAAAATGAATCCTTTATGGTATAATTGTGCCTGTGAGAGTAACGGCAGTGAAGGTGAATGGCCTAAAATAGCACGCTAATATCATATTAGCAACAGAGGACCGCAAAACCTGGAAACTACACTCAAAAGAGTTATTCAGCGGGTCTGAGATAGCTTTAGTGTTTGTGTGCCGGTTGAACTCACCTCCAAAAGGCAGCGTAGATGAGCAGCAGGATGAGTAGAGCCGTGCAGGATATGCCACAGCCCACCATGAGGGGCACAGACGGCATACTGGAGGGTCCCATACCCTGAAAATGAGAGAGAGAGAGAGAGAGATTGTTATGGCACATGCATGAGATAATGCACAGTCAGCTCTTCATTATTGTTGGATAGCTACGGGTACAGTGGTGACACAAATTTTTGCCATTAGAAGTGCATGCATGGTGCATGTAAGCATTGTCAGACCAGAGGAACAGATGGAGGAATCATAAAAACACAGAACAAATATACAGGAGGATTGTAGTGTAGGTAGAGGATTACATTTCACTCAGCTTAGAGCGGAGGGCCAAAGGTCTCCTCTCCAAATAGCCTTTGACCTCTCTTTTAATTTCCTCTATATTTTCGCTATTTCACATCAGGCCAAAGCTAGATTCTCCATCTAAACTGGACATTCTACCCCCATGAGCTCTTTTAGCTCTTTTAGGTCTTTTTTCTGTGACCCGTTTTGGCCTTATTTAGCATCACAGCCCAGAGAAAGGCTACTGCAGGTAAACGCATGCTTAACATTTCTGGACTACCCACTGTTTCTCAGTCCAACCGTTTCATATTACGCATTCATATTACCGCTGATGTAAGAAATGAGTGTTTATTTTATGTTTATAAAGTTTTAGGCTTTCAAAATGAAATGCGGCATTAAAGCCACTTTGTCGCTGTCATGTGCTCAGCATGCATCTTGTTTTACTCAGAAGCAAAGTTACTGCGCAGTGCTAAACAACAGAGGTTACGTTAACTGAATATTTGAGCGGAGATGGAGAAAACTGAAGTCAGATTTTTTTTAATAATTTGTGTCTGTAATTCCCACCCCTGTCCAGTGAATGGCGGTTGTGCACAATGATTAGCTACTAGGTGTTTTCCTGCATGCAGTGCTGCGCAGAACGATCGTGTGTTTCATGGTGTTGAACATTTATATATTTATTTTATTTATTTAGCTCAGTGGTTCCCAAACTTTTTCAGCGTGCGGCCCCCATTGTGTAAACTACACTACACTTCGCGGCCCCCCAAAGAAAATTTGTGACACAAAACTGTTCTAAAACTCAACATTTTAATAAAAAAAACATTCAATTATACAAAAAGTAGTGCTTTTGGTTAGTAGCCTTATTTTTTTAGGTTCAACTACACAGAATTGATGATAAATTAATGTATTTCATAAAATGTCATAAAACTGGGGCCCCCCTGGCACCATCTCGCGGCCCCCCTGGGGTCCCAGGCCCCCAGTTTGAAAACCACTGATTTAGCTGACGCTTTTATCCAAAGCGACTTACAATTGCTATATATATCAGAGGTCGCACGCCTCTGGATCAACTAGGGGTTAAGTGTCTTGCTCAGGGACACAATGGTGTGTCACAGTGGATTCGAACCTGGGTCTTTCACACCAAAGGTGTGTGTCTTTAATTTGTGGCTCGCATGGCAGTAAATAATACAGTGATATGATCATGAATGCATGCGCTTTTTCTGTCTTTTCCGGACGCTAACTTTGTTAGAAAACCATACCCATTATATCAAGACGCATGCAATAAGCATGTTCAATCGCATGCATCGCTTGCACAGAGCAATTGTCATGAAAGTACCGTGAGATCAGACTACTTGTTATGCTTTCGAATTGCTCTCATGGCAAAGTAATGTCACTCGCCAATCGTTCTGTGCAGCGCCGCATAAAATTAAGAGAAAGATGCCCCCCTAGTGGTTCAGGGAGGCACTGCATACGCACATTATAAGAATGGTTAGCATTAAAATCCTGTTTTTGTCATTAAGGGAAATCATCTTGCTGCCTTGCATGCAAATGTATTCACGCTGAAAGACTAGTATGGACCATTTTTCCCCCCTGAAATAGGGAACCAATCACAGAACGGGGAGGGGGCAGCAATACGATGACGACATCTATGCGACACACCGAAGCAGTTTTGTTTATCCAACACGGCAGTAGACGCGAAGTTACTTTTCAATAAAGCCTTTGATAGTGTTCTAAGTAGTTTATTTAAAAAAGCAACTTTTGGCGTTAAGCAATTTTTTAATCCAAGAAGGATATTTGGATAGGGCAAGACATGATAGCCACAGAGTTTTATAGGACCAACCTGCTAGGAATCGTCAACGACGAAGTCCATTTACCTTATAAATAGTATGTGGTATTTATTAATATCATATTGTCATTATACCTGTAGCCTACCTACACTCTAAGAAATTAGCTGTAATTTTGCAGCTGGTTGCCAGTAACTTACTGTAGAAGATAAAGTCAAAAAATGTTTCATGTTCATTTAACTTTGAACAAAATGTTGTCAGTAAATAACATAAATGTAAAATCTACAGTAAGTTACTGGCAGCTAGTTGCCAGTAATACCCATTAATACTGTAATTTCTACAGACATTTTTTACAGTGTACTGTAGTTGTCACAGTGCCACTAAGTTGTGATGCTTTTCAATATCAATATACAGCTAGCGGTTTAGTTGCATAGCTTTCAGCTGTGTGCACACGTACCAGATAAATGTTGTTGACGCTTGAATTGATGTCGCTCTACATACGTCATCTAGTATAATTGAAACGATTGGCTATAAGCTACGTGCAGACTCATTAGACATTCGTATCGCCCAATAAACGGCTCTGGGCATTCGTAAACCACGCCTCAAATACAAGAAAATGAGCATGTCTCTATGAGACTGGTCTGGTGTTAGCCAGGCTAGATTTGACTGGTAAATGATAAAAAGAATGATTCGCCCTTGTATTTATTGCATTGCAACATATTGATAGATTGATAAGCAGACATGCTATTTACTGTATGATTGGATGTAACTTTTGATACTTTGCAGTAAATGTGTCTTTCCTATTGATCGGTGTGGCTCTTATGAAAAAAATAAAAAAGACCACTGATGTAAAGTAATGCATTGCCTCTGTAAATAAATCAACGCATATTCTAGCCTATATGCTCGTCCTGTAAGTTCATGATTTAAAATGTATAAAATAATTGATTATGATTTGTTGATTAATCTCCCCTCTGCACACACACACTGAAGTGAAAAGTATGGATGAAAGATTTTTATGTAACCTTCCTTTCCGTGAACTCTCAAAAAGTTCCACCTACGGAGAGGTGCTAATGGCCACATCCTAAGGAACAGCATCTTCACTGGGCCTGCCACACTCTTATGTGAACTGCAGGCGGTCTAATCACTCAGACACATCGTGTTAATGCGCTCCATCACCAGCCCTTCACAGCACATTATTACAGTGGATGTGAGTCAACCAGTCTATAATTATTAAAACAGGGCACAGCATTTTCCTTCAAACTAGAAAAATAATAAGCCCCTTGAAACATCACAGAATCATCCGGGATGGGAAAATTGCTACCGCTTCGTGTAGCACTGCTTATTTTTTGACCTAAGCTTGTAATTGGGACTACACCACAACATTAGGTGCACATGTTACAGGGAAGTTTGTGTTACAGTTTTTTTTTGCTTGTTTTACCAAAACACAGGTGGAAAATGACAGCATTTTGGTTCTAAATTGGTGAGTAAATTATGATAAACTGTTTGTGTGTGTTAGCCGAAAATTCTGGTACACAGTTCAGAGTGTCACTGCCTGAAATACTGCATAACCAATGAAAATGCATTCACAATAACTTTGCTACCTTATAATGGCACAAGCCTCTCGCAGCACATTATCTGTCCTTCCATTCAGTATTCTCTGTTAGCATGAGAAGCACAGACTGATGATCTGACCCGGCAGCCATCTTTGATAGTAGTGTAGCAGTAATCAAGAGTATTCTCACTGGGCGGGAGACATGCTGGTCATATTTCCGAAGAACTGTCTGCAGGTTGGCATGATTAAAGTCCTCCACAATCAGGCACACAGCATCAGGGTAGATTTTTTATAGACATTATTATTGGCGCATAGTTCACAGAGCGTTGTTTTCTGATCCGATCGGGCAAGAATATAGATTGCATTCAGGACGTGACATTAAATTTTTCTCTGAAGAAAGTGCTGTGTCTTGACAGTGAGTTATTTATCATGAGACATATGCCATCTCATTTTCTCAGCCACAACTGAAGTGTGACCTGTGTGATGTCGCACCGCATTGGTGAGTTATATCAGAGGTCAGCCAGGTTGTGTTGAGACAACATAGCAGTCCCAGATGTCCAGTTAAAGGGCTTAATCCTTCTTTTAGTCTGTCCATCTGACAGCTGACTTTTAAGCAGTACTGTACATTTGCCAATGTAGCCATGTGGTTCATACAGTATGCAGAATTTAAACCAGACAATATTGAATCTATATGTAAGGGAGATAGGGGCTAGTTGTCACAAGGATAACTCTCAGAAAAAAAGGTACAAAAGCTGCCACTCTTTTAAAAAGTATCATTTAGGTACAGATATGTTTACATTTGGTAGCAATATATACATTTGATGTACTAAATGCACTCTTTAGGTACAAGGCGTGACAGCAGTGACAGCTTTTGTTCCTTTTTCTGACAGCGTAGTAGCTACTGGATAAGGCTTGCAGCCTAGTGTGCATTCAATGAACTGTATCTTTCCTCTGGTCACTGGTGGTCAAAGTGTGCCAGCATAACAATATTGTTAATACATTGTATTTAAAACTCTTAGCATTTGTGTATTTGCCATGCCCTCCTTTGGCTTTGATGACATGACATGATGCACTTGTGTTGGCATGAGTTTGTGCAAAAACCTGCTGATCCATGTTATTACAGCGTGTTTGATAATGATCCAAAGAGCAATGTGCGTCAATGGAAGCAAAAAAAATCTGACTACACAAGATTTAACATGCTTAATAAAACTTTGCTTATTTTATTAGTGACCTAGAAATAGTGCAAATGTAGAAATAGTAATCAAATTTTTATTCTGAAAGCATGTATTTTATATGAGAAGCTCAGATGCAAAACGCCACCTCCATCAATAATGAGATAAAGATATTAACCGAATGATCTCGACATAATTTATACATTCATCAAATAATTTAACTTCAAATCTGCTTAATGCACCTCCGGTCATTCAAAATATACTGGTTTGTTGGTGGAATCCAACAAAGAGTCTAATAAAAGAATCCTTATTTATCACAAAACATGTCAGAAGCAATAAGGGGTTTTGCATCTGAGCTCTTCATATGGTCTCATACTTTTAGACAGCAGTAAATATAACTTACTGATCAAATCAAGGTACATAAGCACTTAAATATGCACTTATAACTGAAATATGTCATAAACTGTAATAAAAACAACATGATTACACGGAAATTTGTGTTAGAGTCATAAAAATTGGATTCATTTGTTCATGTCCATAGCACAAAATTCAGCTCTTTTTTGTGCCTTGAGCATGAATCTCTATTTTTTGTCATTTAGCACAAATTTATAAAAATAGTTTTTCATGTCCGTGGCACAAATTTTTCTAATGTTTTTCCCCTATTTTTACATCAATGTCACTTGGGGTTGGGGTTAGAGTTGGGGTTTGGGTTAGGATGTCTAAAAATGTTACAGAAGGTGATTCTAACCCCAACCCCAAGCGACAATGGTAAGAAAATAGGACAAAAAAACAATGAGGAAACAATACATAAAATGACACGAAAGAAAGTCGTGCCCCCGACATGAAAAACTATTTATAGAAATTCGTGCGACTGACACGAAAAGACATTCATGCTCAAGGCACGTAAAAAGCTGAATTTCGTGCTATGGACACGAATAAATTAATCAAAATTTTCAAGGCTATAACACGGCTTGCCGTGAGATCAGTCTGCATAAAAATGAGCAATTAGAGTCTAAGGGGCAGTTTCCTGGATAGGGTTTAGATTAATCCAGGATTAGACTTTAGTTACATTAAAGCATTTAAGCAGTTTTAACAAAAATACAAAAAAACAATACTGGTATGCATCTTGAGACAAAACAATGGCACTTGATATATTTTAAAATATACAGTATGTTAAGATCAACCTGATCTCACAAAATACGTGAAATAGTCACGCATTATTTTGCTCAGTTTTGCGTGACATTGTCACGTATTTCCACCATATTACGTGCCCCTGACACGACTTTCTTTTCCGTGACAGTTTCACGTATTGGTTACTCAACTGTTTTTCCTATTTTCTTACAATTGTCGCTTCGGTTTGGGGTTAGAACAACTTTCTGTAACATAAAATGACATCCTTACCCAAACCCAACTCTAACCCTAACGTCAGGCGACGATGGTTTAAAAAGCATACACATTTTTTTATAAACCAATACATTAAGTGACATCGTAACGCAAACAGCAAAGTACAAGGTGTTTTTAATTTGAGGCAGCCCACAAATGCATTTTAGTCTGGGACTAAGATAAACCCTGTCTGGGAAACCACCCTTAAATCTATTTCTAAATCATCCTTTCACTTTCAGGTGCCATCACACCCCACAGGACGACTTCTAAAAAAGACTCAAGCCTTTTGATTTTATGCAAGGACTTGCTCGAATCAGATCTACTGCCCACGGGCAAAACACTTGACATGATGGTTTATAAAGCAGAGGTTGAGACGGAAACCAATACCATCATGCGCTCTTTGGAAAACTGTGAAAAGGCTAAAGCTTCAAGTTTTAAATGTATTCTGCTGGGCATTTAAAGTGGGCTGTGAATTGGCTTGAATCTGAAGTCTTCATTCATACACTTACAGCTCAATTGGCTTCCTGGGGTGGACTATTCAGGCTTTATTTTTACCAAATGCACTTTAAGAACAAAGGAACCCTTTGCTTTGTGTGTGGTCGGTAACGCTGGCATACCATCAGTGTATTGTGTGATCCCATGTGTGAGCATTTGTTCTCTGCGAGTCTACGAGCATGTTTGCGTACAAAGGAAAGGTAGACGAGGGAAAACGAGGCTATATAAACAGCCCAGAGAGCTCGGAGCCAGTCGAGGTGTGCAGGCCTAATGGCTGCAGTGTTTTTATTCAAGCTGGCAGGTGCGCCTATAACAGGTGGTACTAGGAGAGGTGCTGCCAAACTCTCATTCTCATCTTTTGCTTAGCCTATTGTCCTTGGCATATTAATTGCCAACATTATGCCTGTGCCTGCTTTGCTTTGGCACTTCTGACCAGCGCAGTATGCCAGCAGCCTGAAAAATTACTATAGGTTTTGTTTCTTTCATTGAAATGCCACTGGCAGAGCAGATGTGGGGGTTAAATATATAGAATAAAGAGAGAGAGAACCTACAAACATAACACGAAATTAAACATAACATTACATAAGTGTATACATTTTTATTGAGTTGTATAAAGACGTGAAACATCAAAAGCTGACTTTGATGTAAAAAATACAATTGAAGTAGCTGTGAACACAGGACGCCTGCAGCATAGGCAGCTAATATTTTAAAATGCAACAGATCTAGTTTGGTCGCGTCGCGACAAGACTGCATGCATCCGGTGCAGATATAAGTTACTTCATTCAGATCATGCACTAAAGGCACAAAGCTCATGCACGCATGAATCTGACTTTCTCACCCATTTGCCTTTTAGACCGCTTACATTTTACCCATAAAAGAATTGACTTTTGATGCTAAATCAGTAACACGGATGCTCCAGGGTACCAATGTCCTGATAAGGCTGTCCTTTCCTTGAGCATTCAAACCTTGAATCTCAATGTGGAAGTATATCATTCTGGAAATATGGGGGAAATTTAATCACAAGTGTCTACCATTGAGGGGTTACGTGATCATATGTGCCAAGTCCACAGAGAACCGGGCCCGGTGTGTAGAACCTGTTCTCGTTCATGGGCTCACAGCCCCGAGCGTCCGCGCCATAAGCCATGTCCTAAATAAGCATGTGCCGCAGCTCTCCTCATTTACCATTGGCTCCGGACAGCCGGAGACGGCACGCAAATTACAGAGGGAATTACGGCCCGTCTTTCCTAGCACACCTTAGGGCGAAGTGAAGCTCCTAAGCAAATAGGAGTCATGTCTATTTTCAGCTCAGGCACTTTAACCTACTTCTCCATCCTCACGCACCACACGGCCACCATTTATTCCTGGCCTCCTCCACACTTTCTTGCTCCGCAATAACTCATTATGACAATAAGTAACACGCTAAGCAGGAGAAGAAGTGCGAAAGAGGGGAAACAACACAGGAACTTAGTTAGACTTGGCATTAATCAAACGGTTGAAATTCTCAGAGGCCACAACTGAGTTCTTAACTAAGTCCAAGGCCGCTGAGAGCAGGCCTCGATCTGCTGTTTACATGCATTCCAACCAATTCTCCAAATATATGTACACGTCAGGAGAGACCCGATGCCATTTTAGCGTACGCTAACGCTATATCTCAAGTTCCCTGGACACTTGTTATCTTTGAAGTGGGCGAGAGAGAATCCTAGAGTGGCGGAAATGTTTGTCACCGCAGTGGTGCATGACGGCAACCCAAAACAGGGTGCTGATCAATCATCAAGCTCCAAACCTACAAGGAGCATAGACAAGAACGAGCTGCAGCTTCAGTCAGGGTATCAGTGAGGCTGACGAGTGGTTAAAATAACATTACATGGAGATTTGTCTTAGAAAAAAAACATTCGGATAAATCGTGTAATTAAATGAACATGTAAGCAGGGACGGACGTAAAAAACCAAATGAGCTGGTGTGCGTTTCACCCAGGAGAGAAGCTATGCTTATTACATTCTGAGGAATCACATCACCTCAACTGGGACTATAACTAGGCCCAACACTAATGAGAAACATGGGTAGCTCCTTAGCAATTGTGTCAGTGTCACAGTAGAGACTTAGCGTATCACAGATACTACAAACTTATTAACACCTCTAAGACGCCTCCTAGTTTTAGTTTGGTAAACTTCTGTGGGGGCGGTAATTGAAATAGATTTGAGGGTGTAACCAAATGACTGAGTAGACCCTGCAGTAGTTAGTTTTCATATTTATTGTTACATGTCTAATTTGCAAGGTAGCAAAAGAATACAGAAGGATCTAATAAAATATCTTGATGAGCACATTTCTCTCTTTTGGGACATATCAAAAGACTCTAATATGAAGTCAATATGAATACATGAACCATGAATTTCTACTTGTTGTTAGTCGGCTGCAAAATCAAAGAGATTTCATTCTAGAGAGCATCATGTAGGGCAGGACGAGTGTAATATTTTGTTCAGTATTCAACAATTTTGAATGTTTGTTTCGGCTAAAAAGGTTCATGTAGCTCAATTGGAAGAGCATTGTGTTAGCAGCACACAGGGTCATGGGTTTGATCCCTTGGGAACATACATATAGTGCTTGAAATTATACTGTATATTGTGTATGTGTAATGCTCTTTGGATAAAAATATCTGCCAAATACATACTTCTAAATGTTAAAGGGCACATATTTAATTGCTAAAAAAAACGTTATTTTGTGTATGGTATAATACAATGTGTTCGCATGGGTTATGATTCAAAAACACATCATTTTTCACATACCGTACATTTTTGTAGCTCCAGATTTCACTCTCTTCCTGAAATGCACAGATTTCGTACAAAACTCATAGATTTGAAAGGCACTGTGATCCTGATTGGCCAGCTAATCTGTAGGTTGTGATTGGCCTGAATACCTCTGACGTCTCCTGGATATGTGACGTTCCTTACCTTGTTTGAAAGATTCGCTCACAATGCAATGCTAACAGGAGTTAATTTAAAGCCTGTGAGTCCAAGTGGGAGAAATTATGAAAATGTCGGTCTTGTTTACATCACTAATCCCAGGAAGTAAACTGTTGCCTACAATCTGTGTGTTTGCTGTAGTCTCAGAAAAGAAATTTACGTTGAAGACGATAACTCGTGTCATCGCTTACTTTGGGGTATGTACCTTTTACGTAAGCAATAAGGTACGAGAGGCTGTGCTGTATCGTGAATAAGTAACGGCTGAAGGGCGTTGTTAGGCACGACGCGAAGCGGAGTGCCTGCAACCCCTTCAGCTGTTACTTATTCACGATACAGCACTTGCCTCGAGTACCTTATTGCTTTTATAAAACGGTTACCACACAATATTAAAGTAAAAAAATATTAGTGCAACTTTCATGAAGTTAAATTAATAAAAGCATTCCTTCCGCTAGAAAAAATAGTCCCTGACTGCGAACAACAACACGAAAAATTCAAATAAAAACAACAAACTGTTCTCAAACTTTGTCTCATTATATGTTTATGTGTTGCTAAGGGTGTTGTTAAGGGTGCAGTGATATTAAATAGAACCGTTGGGTGAAGCGGTCATAGCAGTGTTTTATTGTGAATAAAGCACACCTATTGACCAATCAGAATCAAGGATTGGAACTAACCGTTTTATAAATATCGTTAACATGTACTAATACACACTTACACACCAAAGGAAATGTAAAATCATGAATCCGATCATAGGTGCCCTTTAACCTATAGCAGTACAGTACCATACACTGTCAGAAAAAAGGTAAAAAATGGTCCCTAGCCACCACTGGGGCAGTACCCCTTAACAAAATACACCTTTGCACCTGAAGAGTTCATATTAGTACCCCATAGACGCATGTTGGTACCAAACACTGCATATTAGTACCTCAAATGTACAGAAGCACTGAAAATAATGGTACCAAATTTATGCAAATCTTTACCCAAATGGTACATATTATGATTTTTAAAAAGGTAATTGTTTGACCTTAAAGCTTCCTTTAATATACATGAAAAAGATACTGGGGTTGATTTAATTAAAGGGATACTTCACCGATTTAGCATTCAGCTTTGTATCTGTAGAAACCCGGCAGTATTACTGAATGACCATGTTTCCCTCCCTCATTTCCACCTGAGAGGAGAGATATCTGCATTTTGGTTCTGCAAAAAAGTCCTCCGATGATGTAATATGACGATTTTTGCATCATCGGAGGACTTTTTTGCAGAACCAAAATGCAGATATCTCTCCTCTCAGGGGGAAATGATGGAGGGAAACATGGTCATTCAGTAATACTGCCGGGTTTCTACAGATACAAAGCTGAATGCTAAATCGGTGAAGTATCCCTTTAAGTTTTATGTTTTTCTTTTTGCTTGGGACGCATTTTCAGTCATCTGTGAATGAAAACAGTGTGATGTCTGTGGCAGCCTTTGCTGTGTGAAATTACAAATAAAATTCAACATTCAAATAAATGCAAGACCAACTGCAAATAATACAATAATACAAAAATGTGTGTTAGAGATTGAAGAACAAACATTCCTAATATGTACTTTACAGGGAGATTTCAAATGTATTAAGTTTATAAATAGCACATCATACAGGGATTCCCTAAAGCGGTAGTTCTCAAACTGGGGGCCGGGGGGGCCCCAGTTTTATGAGATTTTATAAAATACATGAATTTATCATGAATTCTGCACTGTAAAAAGATTCCGTAGAAATTACAGTATTACTGGCAGCTGGATGCCAGTAGCTTGCTGTGAATTTAAATTTACGTTATTTGCTGACAGCAGTTTGTTCAAAGTTGAATGAACGTTGAACATTAGCAAGTCTTTGTCTTGCAGAGTAGAGATATAAGGTAGCAGCCTCATGCCAAGCATTCTGGGAACCAAAAATCCTCATCAACCCTTTTCTGTTTTTTCCTTCAGATTTTGTTTCCCATAATGCTTTGCATGAGGCTGATATTTTAGTTTTATTCTGTAAAGAAAAAGACTTACTAATGTTTAATTTTCATTTAACTTTGAACAAACTGTTGCAGGTAATTAACATAAATTTAAATTTACAGTAAGTTACTGGCAACTAGCTGCCAGTAATACTGTAATTTCTACAGAATCTTTTTACAGTGTGTGTAATTAAACCAAAAAAATAGAAGGCCACTTACCAATAGCACTAATTTGAATCATTTTATGTTTTTTTTTTATATATAAAAATGTTACATTTTAGCACAAATTTGGGGGCCGCGAAGAAATGCACTGTACACCAGGGGGCCCGCATGCTGAACATTTTGAGAAACACTGCCCTAAAGGTCCTGTTTTCCTGTGTTTTCGAAGCTATGATTGTGTTTACGGTGCACAATATAACATGTGGTTATGTTTCCTGTGTAAAAAAAAACTCTTATCGGCATCTAACTGGGAAGTAGAGGGTTGTAGTCCAAACCATCCGTTCTCTGTAATCCTTGTCGGTTGGCATTGAACTTTGAGCTTTATAATTTTGAAGGTATTATATATTCTGAAATAGCAACATTACACACTAACTAAAGTTTGAAAAAGTGGGATCATAAAAGACGGCACCTTTAAAGCTATTACACAATTGATGGGGTAACTTAATGATTTGTTAACTAAATAAACTTTTTTGTTAGCTTCATGACATTTTTTATTAACTCTACACCTTTAAATATCTCTGTAGTATGTTCTTACCAGTACATACAAAAATAGATAGAGACCTTAAAAGCACACAGTATCACGTCTGACAGTCTTACAGATGCAGATTTCTGAAAGGATGTAGACAGTTAAACCAGTGGGTGCTCATTTATGTGGAGTGAGTGTCCTGTCAATATAATGTTTATCTCAGCTACATACGTGTTTATCTGTGGTTCTGTTGGCCTGTATATAAGATCGGTCAACAAGCCTGAGGCAGATTAGAACCAATACAGATTCGCAGATACCAAAAAAAAGGTCTTCGTCCTTCAACCAACCAAACAGCACGTTTGTTAGTATGCAGGGCAGGTAGGCGTACTGTTCAAAATATGCCCGTGTATGTCTGTGTGTTTTTCTGTGCTAAAGGAGGTAATAACTGCAGGGTTTTGGCAGGCGCTGTCATGTGTGTGTGTTTGTCTGCTTTTGAGCGCCTCTTGTTTAGTACTGCGCGATGATAAATCAGTTCAATGTCATTACGCTGTATGGAAAAACTGACAGTCTACAAATCGTTACGACCTAAAAAAGCCACTATATCTTCTCAGAGCCTCCCATCATCCATCACTGAGTTACAGATCAAAACTGAACTTGTGAGTCGTATGAGCCTAGCATGTTAACTACACTGTAAAAAATGTAACTGTAATTTATGCAGCTGGTTACCAGATTTAAATTTAAAATGTTATTTCCTTGTTCAAACTTAAATGATCCTGATTAACCTTTTTCTGTTTTTTCCTTCAGATTTGGTTTCCTAGAATGTTTTGCATTAGGCTGTAATTTAAGTTTTATTTCGTAAAGATAGCTTTTAAAGGAATAGTTCACCCAAAGATTAAAGGTTTGCCATTGTTAGTCCTCATCCGAATTTTATTTCATATGACTTTTATTACACCTTTATTATAATGAAGGTGGATGTGGAACAGATTCTTGCAAGGTTCCTTAAAAACACCATAAAAGCATCCAAAAATAGCTAATACCTTATGGGTATGGTTTCCTCTGAAAATGTTTAACTTTGTGTGAGAAACAGACTAAAATGTGGGTTGTTACTTACTGAAAATCTTAACTTGCTTAACAGCTGTAGTCACCATTCACAAACATGCATGTAAATGATGGTGACAGTGAATTTTTGGGCGAAATACTGCTTTAAGTGAGCAGTTGCTGCAGATAACAAATGACAATGATGTAAATAAAGGGTATACTTAAAATAAAATGGACCTCTTAACCTTGGTAAATAGCAGCGTTTTGCTCTGTGCAAAAGACAGCAGGGGATAAACAGGATCAGTGGTTGATAGCAGCTCTTCTAAAGACGGCCTGTAATGACAGAAGCTTATGCCACATTCCACCCTCCCTCTCCATTAAACATGGGGGTTAATCCATCCGTGTACCTCACTCTGTTTTGCTGTCAACCACTATATCTTTCCCTTTTTCTCATTTCCATATGTGCATTTTTTTGTTATATACGAGCTCAAACAGAAATATAGAAATGTAGACATTTTCAATTTGAAAATAAGTCAGTAGGTATACACAGATCGTACATTCTGTAAACATTTGTGTTAGAGAGCACCAATTTTCTGATTCATGATTTTACATTTAATTTGGTGTGTAAAGGGGTTTGCACAAAGGACGCGCAGCTCAGCGCCGTGCCCTTTTAAAAAAATTTGAACACATTGCTTTCTATGAGTATACTCACACACCGGGGCAGACAGGTGGCGCCGCCCAGCTACAACTCAGGAAGTTGCTCAAATCCCTGTCGCGCCACTCACATAGTTTAACATTATATAACATCATATTTGTCCCAAACATTGGCTGCTAACGTATATTTTGCATTTTGAAGTAGATGCTATCTGACGAAACTCGCGCTATTTAATGTGCACTTCCGGTTTACGATACCGCCGGGTTGTCCTAGACGCAACTCGATGCGGCGCTGAGCTGTGCGTCCGGTGTGCGACCCCCTTAACTCTTTCCCCGCCATTGACGAGTTATCTCGTCAATCTGCAATACCGCTATTATCCACCAGGTGGGGCTTTTCCGCAACTTATAAAACCGGAAGTATTGCCTTAGGGCAAACAGCTGTATGTCCGTGTATGTTTTAAAGATTGCTCTGCATCTGATCTCTATCAAAAGTCCTTCACAAAATGGAATTATCTCAGCTTTTTGCTCAAAATTTTGTGTTTTTCATGAAACCTACACATATTTGAGAGGTAATAAAAACAGAACACATGAAGGTAGGATGAAACGGATTTTTTTGTTTGAAAGCAGATGGTGTGTTCGTTTATTTCATATATTGTATGTTTATATATTTAAAAAGGAAGGCATTAAACGTTTGTGAAAATCATGAAAAATGCTGGCGGTGAAAGAGTTAAGTGTGTTTGAGTACATGTTACCGATATGCAAAAGGTACATACCCCAAAGTTAACGATGACGCGAGTTATCGTCTCCAACCTAAATATCTTTTTTGGGCTACAACAAACACATGGATTGTAGGCAACATTTTACTTCCTGGGATTGGTCATGTAGAAAAGACCCACATAGTTAACTCCAACCTGTAAGTTAGCATTGCATTGTGAGCGAATCTTTCAAACATGGTAAGGAGCGTCACATTTCCCGCTGACATCAGAGGTATTCAGGCCAATCACAACGTACAGGTTAGCTGGCCAATCAGGGACAGTTTTGTACAAAATTCATGCGTTTTAGGAAGACAGGGAAGTCTGGAGCTACAAAAATGTACGGTATGTGGAAAATAATGTGTTTTTTTAACCATAAACAACACAAACACATTGCATTATACCCATATACACAAAATAACATTGTTTTTAAGCAATGAAATAGGTGCTCTTTAAAATGGTTTTGATTAGGAAAACAATACAATATTGCCTCCTCAACAGGACAAAAATTGTTAAGGAAATAATAAAGGGACTGGAGTCATAAACAGATTCCCATTCCCATCTGTGGTCCATCAAACATTCCGACACATGTCCATGCTCAGGCTATAATTCACAGTTCTCTCACACTATAGTCCCTCAGCAAAACAACAATACAATCCTTGAACAAGTTGCTAAGACTGTCATTGAAATGCTGTTTCCATCTTTGCTGACACTCCTCAACAACAAAGCACAGGATCTCCAGACTTGATCTATATTACTGAGAAGATACCAGAGTCTTGGGGGAGCAGCAGACTGAAGAACATGAGATGAATGTGTTCAGACTGCTGGATATTTGTCAGAGCAATCGTTGGACAACATAATCTTAAAAGTTTTTCACCATCAGAAGTTCACAGATTTAAAACAGTAAGAAAAAAGTTTCAGTTTTGAAGCACCATTGGCTTTCACAGTATATATATTTTTTTAATTCTTACTATGGAAGTCAGTGGTGCTCTTGCTTATTGCTTGATTACAAATATCTTCATTTGGGTTTTCATTGTTTGTTTAATGTGTGTACCATTGTTTTAGATATGTGTGTCTGATGCCTAGATAGGTAGCTCACTAGGTTTCAAAAAGCAGCTTTTTTGTCTGTCTGAATTTTTTGAGACCGCTATGGCCATGCCAAGATTCACTAAGTCTGTTCATGTAATAATTACTATACAGGGCTGATGAAGGACATAAAAATGCTGATGAAGATGTGATGAACCATCCATAACCAGGCTAATGGATGGACACCTTTACTATGTCTGGTTACTTTGCAGACCAATGGACTGACATCATGGTTTAAAAAAGGGTCAATAAGGGAACAATGACCCACAGCCTGTGTTACTGGGTAGATTTGGGTGACAAAAATAAATCTTTTAGTGTCTGCGGTTTTTATTTTCTGGTAGGAAGCACAGCATAATTTAACCCCTTAATTGTCAACCTGTTCCTGCTAAGGAACATTTGAGTTCACTTCAATATTTTGGATGTAAATGTTTATCGATCACAAAGTATCTATCACTGAAAAGGTCTAAGCCTCTAGAATACAGATATCTTCAGTGTTTTATAAAATAAATTATGTAGCAAGAGTAAGCGATTAATTTATGATAAGAGTGTGCCTCTAAACATTGATAATCCTGCTAAATGTCACTGTCCCACCAGCGGGACGCCTACAATTACTTCAGTGTTTTTCATTTAAATTCTTATCTAATCTTGACAAACTATATATTGTTGGTAGGCTCTAAGAGTGTAGTTTTTATATTTTATCACAGTTTTTGGAATTATGAAGTAGTGTCATGGGACACAGGTGGGCCCAGTTTGTTATTACACCTGTTCTTAACCTAAAAAAACCTTGACAAACTATATATCACTGGAAAGCTCCAAGAGTGTAGTTTTCATATATCATCAACATTTTGGGGATAAAATGACATTGTGAGATTCAGCGAGTAAAAGGTCACGGGCCCACAGGTGGGGCCAATTTGTTTATACAGATTTTGAATACTAAAATCCGGTTCTAAACCCAAAAAACCTTGACAAACTATATATCATTGGAAAGCTCTCAAAATGTAGTTTACATGTTTCTAGGTCATCTGATGACAGAAATGATGTAGTGACAATTTTTTGTTACATGACCCTGCCCCCCATAGCAATGCATATATTTATAACACTATATTCTATTACAAATCTTCAAAGATGTTGACAAACTATATATCATTGGAAAGCTATAAAATGTAGTTTTCATATAAAAAAAAAAATTAAACAGTAATAATAACGCATTGACAGAAATTAAATAATTTGTGACAAGAGTATGCAGCAAACCAGTGACACCTAGTGGCCTTTGTTGGTAAAACCACTAAAAAGGTGACACAAACCACATTTTTTGCGATTTTAACTTGATCACAACTACTTAAGACGTATGGCTTCATGTTAACATCATTTATTTTGTGAAACAATTACATTTTTATAATTTTATTGTTATTTATATTTAATTTTATTGCATTATTTTAATTAATAAAATAAATTTAAACTGCTATAACAATTTTTCTGTTTAATATTTTCACATCCAGACAAAAACCTTACAATGTCTTCTTTGAAACAAGAAGACCCCTTAAAAGGGATGGGTAACAGTAAAAAGGTTAAAGAGAAGCGTGTTTGTTATTATAAAAATGACAGACATGCCTTTATTAATATCACACAAGCACTACTCAATACCCAATGTACTCAAAAACAGCATTGTGTGACAGATGATCCACATTCGTGGTGAAGGCCATTGTGATTATATAGCTTTAGATTACTAATACAATTGCTGGTTCAATAAGATGACCTAGTATTGCCCTTGAGCAAGACACTGGCAGGGAAAAAGCAATTTTGCTATTTCATTTGAAGTAACTACAAACCTAAGATCATATTCCATCTTTTCCTTTTCAATCAGTTTTGAGATTTTTTCTTAAATCAAATAAGACACGCGACGAATCCCTGTTGTAGGGCACTTCAGTTAAAGTCAAATGAAAACAGCACCTTACACAGAGAAAAAGACATAATATGGTTGCAATGGTTGCTTGTGATAATAACCTGAATGTGATCTTAATGGTAACTCATTGTGCTGCTTGTTAACAAAGAGCATCAAACAGAACAAAAAAATAAAGAAATCTTCACTTAACATGGATAATTTTAGGTCTGGTCTAATAAAAGGTACAGTGAGCAGGTCTTATTACTCTTTTTTTATAGTGCTTCCCCCTTAGGTGTGATTGAGTGCAGAAGCACATTCAGTAATAATAAAAAAGATGAAGAAAATTCATGAATTATAAGCCAAGTTTAGCCAGTCGCTGTCTGTGCTATACACTAGAGAGCAGAAAGAATTAGCCTACAATACATGAGATATCTCTTTGCTGCTTTCATGACAATACCTATTCCAAAATACTTTCCTACTTCTTAAATCTTGTTGACTTTTCTCATATTCCAAGCTATACACAAAAATTATTTAATTGGTTCGGTCTTTTTCTCAAGTAAAGCTATTGTACAGCTACAAGAGACTTATCCAAATTATTGTTATGTGCATCATCTTATTCCCCATCTATCTCTTTTGTGTTCCTCTGAGAAAAAAAAAAACTAATAATATGGGTTTGGAATAACATAAGGGCGAGTAAATTAAATCATAAGTTTCAATCTCGGGTGAACTAAACTCTTAATATCTATTCAGCAAGCTGTTTTTCATTTATTTATTTAGTTTGGGATATTTCAAAAGCCATTTTCTATAATCAAAATGTTTTATGTATTATTTCAACCCAGTAAGTTTACAGAATATAAAAGAACCACGCAGGCCTACTGACAAAAAGGTCATTCATTTTAGTTTCAATGCAAGTGCAACTGCATTTACTCAACAAACATTAAAAACCTCTAAAAAAGGGGTTTCATTATTCAACAGAAAAAAATCAAAATACATTAGACAATTTTCACAGCAGTTGTTCAGTTGCTTTGAACAAAAGCCTCCTCAAAAGAAGTAAGCTTACATTTTTATTTCTAAACCTTTGACCGAAGTTGCAAACATTAGCTTTTTTCAATGTACATTCGTGTTGTTTTTTTCCGGCCTGTCAAAAACTTTCCTCTAATTTTATATTTTTTAATATTACTTTAGCTCTGTAGTTTTTAGGATTGGCATTGCATCCACATTGGCTCCCAGTGCAACGTGATCTCATGAGAATACGTGTGTATTTTACGTTTCAGTGTGGTTGTACAATACGTACATTTACTTACGTTTAAAACACACTGAAACGTACAATATCGACGTTTTGACAGGACTTATACGTAAATTATTTATGTATTTACAGCTTTACAAATGTACAATTTTGTACGTAAGTTATTCCTATTCATAAATATTAAAATTGCGTGCATTGGCGTTTCTTACTCATAACAATGATGTGTTTTCAGTCATATTTTCTGACTTATTTATTTAAGACAGTTTAGCCATTTACCTAATGAAATGATTATGATATTCAGAGAATTTCACAATATTTAACATTTTAAAACTTTGAAATGAATAGCATTTCTGTATTTATATTTAGTTTGTTTGCCAAGACACACAAACACGCTTTTTCTTCTGCTGTCTTCTATGCAATACGCTATTATTACTACTAAGCAATAATTACAACAAAATACAACATAAATTCACAAAAGATGTTACTTTTATTCATTTGTTGTAATCGACATCTTTAAAATTCATACGATTGCGAGGAACAGATCCAAATTCAGCCCTTTATCCAGCGATCTTGATCCGAGTTCTCATCAGCAACCGTAGTCAGATCGTGCGTTTGTTAATGTGAATTCAAATAGAAGCTTTACGACACATTACTTTATGGCATTGATATCAAAAGCTCATTGGCTCTTTGAGTGCCACGTGACATATTTGCGTCATTTCCATTTCCGATGGTGTACGTTTGAAATTAAAAGAGCGCGCCGTGACAGAGGGAAGCCGGATCAACGCGGATCAATTTCTTGGATTAATAACTTTAATACTTCTCTTTACTTTACTTCATATACTCCAGAGAGGACCTTGGCTGCAGCACATCGTCATTTTAACTACTTTTGGTACTGATTTTAATATTCGCAATAAATAAGTTGTTGTGATTACACTTGTCTGTCTCTTATGATTTTTTAAACAGTAACGTTAAATGATTTTAATAAACTGTTTAACGTAAGACTGTAGCACCTTAAAATATCTTTTGAATGCTATATTGTTATATGTTCCTAAACATACCTGTCCATTACGTTGCATATAAAAAGAATACATTATGTATTTAAACATTTTGTATAAAAAGAGTTTGGGTTTAGGGTAAGGTTTGGATTTAGGGTAAGGTTTGGTTAGAGGAATGAAGGCCTTTTCATGCAGCACTGGCACAGGTATACTTAAAAACATTCACTCTGGGAAAATAAAAATACTTAAAAAACATACAGATGGGTTTAGGGTAAGGTTTGGGTTTAGGGTAAGGTTTGGGTTTAGGGCAGTGGTTCTCAAACTGTATAAAATACAGTTGAGAATGTATTTTATAAAAATGTCATAAAACTGGGGCCCCCTGGCACCATCTCCCGGCCCCCCTGGGGGCCCCAGTTTTATGACATTTTTATAAAATACATTAATTTATCATGAATTCTGTGAAATTAAACCTGAAAATAATAAGGCAGCACCTCTTTGTATAATTTAATGTTTTGTTTTGTTTTGTTTAATTAAAATGTGAAGTTTAAGAACTGTTTTTTGTCATATGTTTTCTTTGGGGGGGCCGCGAAGGAATGCACCGTACACAAAGGGGGCCGCACGCTGAAAAAGTTTGAGAACCACTGGTTTAGGGTAAGGTTTGGGTTTAGGGTAGGGTTAAGGTGGTAAATTATCGCTAAAATGGTTAAAAGGAAATTATACAGCAATCTTTATGAAATGAAAGATACGTAAATGTTTTACGTTTTTTAGCTGTCAAAACGTAATAAGGCTACGTTTAAATGTTATAAATACGTCTACATTGTATGTTTTAGCATCTATTTAAACGTACAAAAAATAAAATTTTCGCTTTTTAAAGTTACTCGTAAATACTACGTATTAACAGTGAGACCAGGCTGCCCAGTGGTATATGCCCCTGACTGTGCAATATTGTATCTGATGGACAGCACTACCCCCCCCCCCCCTCTCTCTCTCTCTCTGAACGTGTGTGTCAGTCAGGCACACTTTCTATAGCTGGTGTCAGTGATAGCGTCAGCCAGCGGCACGTGGCCCAGCTCCTGTGGATTGTGACTGGTCACCATATCTACACTCTTCGCCCCACATTGCTTGTTCCTCAGGGCAATTCTCCATCTCCCAGCATTCCCTGTCTCTGCCATGCATATCAATCACTTTAATGGGTTGCTTTCAGAGAAAAAAAAACACCCAGATGAACTAAAGTGGGTCAGTATCCTTCCATTGGTGATGTTAAAGAGGGGAGGGAGGGGGAAAAGTCAAAAGTGAGCGAGATAAATATGTATATACTGTAGAGAGATGGACAGATATACCTAAAGAGAGAGAGAGAAAGAGATGTATGGAACCCACAGTGATAGTACAGAGAGCTTGGTGCAGCTGGTGGGCCTGTAGTCGCCTCTTTCTTCCATTAAGTAAAAAGAGGGCACAGGTTCAATACAGCAAGCTGAGGCAGGCTCATTAACCCGCATAGCTAAAAGCTGCATTGCATATTCAATGATTGGTGTCTAGTACTGTTCAGCATTGACACAGCTATGCTTGCTAAAAACTTCATACTAAAATGAATTGATTAAAAAAGATAAAAACAAGCACTTAAGCACTTTTTCGCTATTGACATAAAAATTCAAATGTACACTTACCAATGCAAAAGTAATATTAAAGTAGTTCAGTGCAGGTGTCAAAATGGTCAAACTTTCATATTTTGTTAATACGCAATTGAGATTTGGAGGTTTGGTTTGCTTCGCATGATAACACACCAGTGAGGGTCACATTATAATTTTTTACGATCAATTTAAGCCACATTATTTAGTGCATTTTTCTTTGAAAGCAGTTGACCTATGGCTAAGCCACACCCCCAAGATGAGCAAATCACAGTGCGCATAGCTAACCCAATACACTCGGACATTCTCTGCTTCCACGTCCATTGAAATGAATTTCATTTAGTTTTCATTCGTTTTCATGTTTTTCTTGTCATTTTAAGTTTAAATGGTCAAACGGTGTGCATGGGGTACATGCAACTCTGACAGTAGGTATCCCGAAAGGCTGGGTGACGTTGTGTATTTTTTACCCTTTCCCAAGCCACATTTCAACCGAGATAACGTTAAGTGTCTTCTCTGGATTAAGTTATGCGGTAACGTTAGACCACAACACCAACTTAACGTGGATAAATTAAACAAGGATGTCTACATCTGTTTCAAGCTAAGTCAACAACGTATTTGAACGTTATCTTTAACATCTCTAACGTAACGTTAGCCTAACATTAGAAAACGTTAGCTTCTAGTTGCGTTGTACATTATGTCACTTAGCTTCATTAACGTATCTGTAAATCACCGAGATAACAAATGTTATTTGTAATAGCAATATTGTGCTGAATGATTCATGTAAATACTGTAGCACCAAACTAATGGAGAGGTAACTTACTCTTGGTAACGATGGTAAAAAGGCTTGTCCTGGAAACGTATGCAACTTAGACCTGTACATATTTAATTTGATCATTATGGCAACGAGATGCGGTTTATCACGTTTACGCTGTGACCTGTAAAGCTTTTCGAATTATACATGGGAAAAAGACAAAGCTTGACACATGATATATTAACACCTGGTCATGTGCTAAAATCCATGTTTTGTATAATCCAGCACACTATGGGGCAGACAGCATTCCGAGCATGCCTCAAATGTCATGCGGACAGCGGAGTTAATCACAATCTAATACCTCTACCCTTACAACATCATCACCAAGGCGCACATTGTTTCTTATTTAATCTGTGGCACAGCATACTGATCTACTTCAGCTCTTTTACAAACAACAACTTCTTCATGTTATCATGCATCTAGTTATTTTCCAAGGGATCTTAAAGCATCAGGTCCCGCCCGTGTGCCCATGCTGAGGTGCGATGTGATGTCAAAGTTAAAGATGTCACTCACCGGTTCTTTAGCTTTCTGTGCTAAAACTGCGAAGGTGGACAGCTTGCTGCACAGGCATTTGGTGTGGGAGAGTGCCGGCGATGGAAGCGTTTGGCAGCTTTCTGTGTCCCAGTTTTCCTCGCCAGTCTCTCTGTTGATAGGGTACAGCGACAACACACACACAGGAAAAAAAAACATGAATTAATGGGACGTTCTGTAAGTGGCCGTCTTTGAGTGTAGTGCATTGACCGCTACCTTGAAAACTATATTTGTTGATTATAAACCCACTCCAAATCCTCTCAGCCTCAACAGCTCTCAAGTCCAATGATCTTGCTTTAATAATCACCATCGCACTATTTATCTGGATTGTGTTTGAGTGCTTGTCACACTTTTAGCCTCTTTTTATTCAGCCTTTATAAAGTATATTATGCAGAAATATAACACTTTACGTGTAAGGCTGTATTTGAAGAGTTTCGTTGCAAAATGAGATAAATCCATTTTTTAACATTTTTGTCAAAACATGTTTATTATTATGTTATTGTGTTATTATTTTGTTTTATGGTGCTACTTAGCTGTATTTTTTAAGTTATGAAGGTTTAAATCAAAACAAACCAACTGCAGTTGAATTGAAATTAATTGGAATGCACAACCAAAAAACGAGATTTCTGAACAATTAACAAAACGGTGGTTATCTCGTTTTGCAACGAAACTCTTCATTTGTTAAAATTAGTGAATACATTAGGTAACATGAACCAACAATGATCAATACAGCTTTTAGCATGTGGGTGATTCTCATGAAATTAGACTTACAGTATGAGAAAAAAAGTAAATGCAAAGTAAGAGTATCAAAATAAGAAGCATACAGTTACAAACATCTCTTCAGGTACTATTTTGGACATTATTTCAAATGACATCATACAAACCAATTTAGTTTTTTTCCACATTTAAGGGGAAACATTTCATTACTGCAACATGTCCATGACTGGATTTGGGTTCTTTGACATGGAAATATATATATATATATATATACTATAAAAATTTACAGTAAAGAAACGTGGTATTTGGTGATCATTGGTAAATGTAGAGGCAATAAAAAGGAATATAAATGTGTCCAAGACCAATTTTCTCATCCTCCGCAACAATTTTCAATCATTGTTTAAGCCCTCAAGGAACTAAAATTTTCAACAACAACAAAAAAATGTGTTGAAAGGGACATAATTGACTGTGACACTCAAGATGGCTACCAGGTAAGCAGTTCTGTTTGTAAATGCATATATTTAATGTAATATCATGTTGCGGTAATGATCATTTTTTATAATGATAATCTAAAAATGTAAATAATTCTATAGGAAATATTTTTTAAATCATCTAAAATGATAATGATTATAGTAAGTTCAGACCTTAATCTTATATGTGCAAAAAAAATGGCTTCAAGGGCTTTTTAAAAAATCTGATGCTGGACACCTTCTAAGTCTGGATTTCGTGAGAATCACCGATGTATGAATCTTTGTTAATGGGAATAACGTTGTTCATGTTAGTCTACTGTGCATTAATGTTAACAGTTACAACTTTTAATTCTAAAAATGTAAATGCTGAAATTAACATAAACTAAGGTGGACAAATGCTGTAGATTGAAGTATTGTTAGTTCGTGTTATCTAATGTTAACAAACACAACTTTTCTACCACACTTGCTAGGATCAAATGATATTGGATCACACATTTACTGATACTCCGATCACTTATAGTACAACACCTCTTATCTGAGAAAAGCACAAAATCGGAGCAATTCTCATCATGTCAGCCAGAGACCACACACCCACAGTCCTCTTACAGATCATCTGAACCAGAAGTCTCTTGCTGTGTCCGAATTAGCTTCGTACACCCTTAAATAGTGCCCTATGTGAGGGACCATCAATTTTCAGTGGTGTCCGAAATCATAGTGGACATTGAGTGCACTAATTCAATCCCACAACGCACCACAATAATGATTGGACAAGTGATGTACATTCAAAACTAGCCGCTACTCGTCCACTGAAGTCGCACCAAATACTTGGTGGAAGATGGGGCCCTCACTACAGCGCTTACAGTTTTATATTAGTGGACTAATGTAGGGAATGAGGGGGGCTATTTCTGACACAGCCTATAACTGTACCCCAGAATTCCTGGACCTCTCCTATGGCTCACCATCATCTAAACTGTTAGCAAAACTTTCTTCAATAATAATTTTTTTGATAATATATTTGATCATCTGCAATGCTTACAGCTCGCTTGCAAACTTAACAACACTGACACTGTTCAGACGAAATTCGATTTCTGATAAATGACTTGGAAAAACTAACATACGATATGATTTCTTTGATTTTAAGTACTGAATGGGACCAAATTAGGATCTTTAGGATTTTAGTAAAAAAGAAAAGTATAGTACGATTCTGAAAGTCGTGTACTCAGAATGTGTGCCGCACACAACCCTTTAAATAAACAAGCCTTGTATATTTATGTGGCATAATTATTATAACTACATGCATAAGTCTCTCCTTATTGATGTCAGATGGGACGCAAACAGTTGAAATTAACCAGAAATCAACAAAAAGAGACTAAATTCCTAATAAAAGAAGCCCATTGAGAAATTCAGCTTTACTGTAGTTCTGATTTTCCAAAAAATTTATGAAAAATGTGGTGAGAACATAACATACTTCAATCACAGACATTCATATCAGGATTGGAGTTCTTATAGGAAAACAATAGGTAATTTGCTTCACTATTTTTACATATTGTACGTGAACACAGACGTTTTTGATTCAAACTGAATTAAAATCACAAAGTACGTCACTGCAACACAAATTGGCCTCCTCCAGGTAAACCAGACCTGTTTTATCACTGACCCCACTGAGAAACAAGCAGGAAATAGCTGCTTTACCAGAAGGTCATTACGGAAAGGGAACAGATTCTACTCCACACAGAAACTGAAGATTAGGGTGAGAAGAGAGAAAATGGGGAACACATTGTATCATTACTTTGTGCGAGGCTTATGAGATGGCTGTTCACCATTCTTTCAGTATTTTAGACCTTCAGCACCTTGCACTAAATAAACATCCCTCACAAAACTAGAAAAACATCTGACTGCTCCTGTTCCAAAATAGTACTTTTTGTCACACTTGCTAAAGGCAAGTGATATAAAATATATATTTTGCTACCATGACAATGCAATTATTTAGTTGATTTTTCATACATGCATATTGGTAAGAAGTAGCATTGTATACAAGATGACTCTCTGTGACACTGCGCCTGTCACAGCCAAAATAATATGTGGATTTGTTTCAAACATATTTTCTGTAATGACGTAATATTGTGGGAAATATTTTACATTTCTGGAAGATGAAAACAAGAAAGTCTGATAGTAAATTATCCACTGAAGACAAGAGAATCACAGTGTACTTTACAAGACAACTGCATATCTTTGAATTGCATCACAAGCTACTTTACAATTCAACAAACTTTTAATTTGTAAGTAGGGGAACACATTCTAAAACAACATAAATGCAAACAATGCAAAGCTCAATTCTGTATTCAAGTTGATCCTAAGATTAAACTTCAGACTTTGAGGAACTTTTAATCATTTAGGTTCATAAACTGAAAAAAAATAGGATTTTTCAAAAAAGTAACTAATTTATCAATTAAAGTAATTTATTAAGTAGACCAAACTTTCCCTTTTTTTCAGTTTAAATGAATCAGTGAATGAATCAGAATCTGATTCCTTTTTGGTAGTGAACAGATTCAAAAGATTTGAATCACAAAGAACACATCTTTTATGCTGTATCAACTAAACAGGAGAATAACTAGTAGAATAGTGAATAACAGCACATAATATATACATCAGTGAGCCTGTAGTATAGCTTGTACTGTACAGCACTGTAAGTTGCTGCTAAAGGCATAAATGTAAACGTGGATGAGGAACTACATGATTACAATGCATTTATTCTTTTATGCTGGTCATTTTATTTTATGGAGTAAAGCGGGTACCGAATGAAGTTGATATATTAGTTCTTACACGTATCTTTTACACTTCAAGTGTTATGCGTTTAAGAGTGTGAAAACCCTATATGCAGCAAAAGTACAATTATAATACACTGTCGATGTATCATTTTAAGAACACACATAAACTGGGAAAGGGCTGTATGAATATATAGTCCTATAATTATTTAACATTTAAAAACAGTTGCTGCTTTAATAATTGACTTTAATAATTAATTACAGTGATGAAATGATGCTATACTCTTCCAGTAAGGTATGCCAGATCACAACCAAGCATGTGCAAATAAACAGTGGGCACATCTCATAGTAAATTTTCTTCTTTTATGCTGTGATTTTCTCCAGCATTCAATTACATTTAACAATAAGATATTTTTATTCTTGGCATCGACATCAAGTGCAACACATCCATGTTTGTGTTTTTATCTCGGTCTCTCTCATAAACATTCACAGCCTTCACCACATATGCTCAAACAGTAAGTAATTAATGAATAAGAACCCGACCTATATGCAATACAAGTGCAATCTTTCTCTAGCTTTGATCTGTGGATTGACATCTCAGAAGTAGTTGATCTGAGCTGACTCCCAGTACTTTTTAGTACCACCTCCGTTGAGGTTCCAAGTAAGCCAAACCGATACTAAAATGTTACGTGCAAACACTGCAGATCACTGATTGGTCGGAGAAAACAGTCCCTCGCAGCATTGCTGCTATAAACAAGATTAGCTTACCCTTGTATGCCGTCATTCAATCAAAACATGTCGTCATCTGTGCTTTGTTGTACAAGTTCCCAAACTCCATTTTTAGTGGTGAAAAACATCCACATACCGAGAATAAAGAACACCATTCCATCAATAAGCTCCTGTGTTGTGCCTTTGTTTGTCACATTTAGAACAATGTTACGGCAGTAGAGACAGCACAACTATACGTCTATAATCCCACCCACCGTAAAGCAGTAGTGAAAAAAGCAAACCGAGCCAAAGTAAAGCAAGCCAAGCTGTGCCGCATCATACCAAGCAAAGGAAAAGTGCATTTATATACAGACATAATAGACTGATAAACAGATAGACAAAGCTACACAATTTCAATATGCCTGTTTAGCAAAAAAATAAAGTAATGACATTAATAATTTTCATTTCCTTTTTGTTTTATAATGTTATTATATTATATGATATTATATTACATTATATCATATTATATTATATTATAAATAAAAATCGTGTTGATGTCAAAACACAACGTAACCTAACCCTAAACCCCAACGTCGACTGATGTCAATACCCAAAGTCAGATTGAAGTCAAAAACCCAATGTTGAACTGATGTCAAAACCCAACGTCGAACAGACGTCAAAACCCAATGTCGGGCTGACATCAAAATCATTACTGTCGGGCTGATGTCAAAACACAATGTCGAAATCATGTTAAAACCCAACGTCGGACTGACTTCAAAACCCAACCTCGAACATACGGCAAAACCCAACGTTGAACTGACATCAAAACCTAACATCAGGCTGACATCAAAACCCAAAGTCGAACTGACGTCAAAACCCAAGTCGAACTGACGTCAAAACCCAACGTCGAACATACGTCAAAACCCAACGTCGAACTGATATCAAAACCTAACATCAGGCTGACATCAAAACCCAATGTCGAACTGACATCAAAACCTAATGTCGAACTGACGTCAAAACCTAACATCAGTCTGACATCAAAACCCAACGTCGAACTGACGTCAAAACCCAACGTGGGACTGACTTCAAAACCCAACGTCGAACATACGTCAAAACCCAATGTGGGACTGACTTCAAAACCCAATGTCAAACACACGTCATAACCCAACGTCGAACTGACGTCAAAACCTAACATCAGACTGACATCAAAACCCAACATCAAACTGACGTCAAAACCCAACGTGGGACTGACTTCAAAACCCAATGTCAAACATACGTCAAAACCCAACGTCGAACTGACGTCAAAACCTAACATCAGACTGACATCAAAACCCAACATCAAACTGACATCAAAACCCAACGTCGAACTGACGTCAAAACCCAACGTGGGACTAACGTCAAAACCCAACATTTGATCAATAAAGGTGTACCAGCAAAATATTTTTCCAGTTCCTCTCTGGGACACACACCTTTTACAAAAAAATCACTGTAATGAAGTACAATAAACATTATATTTTCCGGACTATAAGTCGCTCCGGAGTATAAGTCACATCAGTGAAAAATGCGTTTTGAAGAGGAAAAAACATATATGTCGCACTTGACTATACGTTGCATTTATTTAGAAAATAATTTCACAAAATTCAAGCCGAAGAACAGACGTTTAATTTGGAAAGGCAAATTATCCAACTAAACAATACCACAGAACAGCATGCTGAATAGATGTCCGTACATGTTAAAGTAACATAAACAGTTATTTACACAATACACAATAGCATACAAAACAACATACCTGGGAGGCTGAATGGGCTAAATAAACACGACAAGCCAAATCAAGTTCAAAAAGGTCCTGATGTCATTCCGCATCACTGAATCTATTAAATTACATAAATACAGAAGCAGCATAGAGCGGACTCTCACGGCTATAGACGGCAATGGTTTCTCTTTTCTAATTTTGACGTTTAAGTCACACCTGACTATAAGTTTCAAGACCTGCCAAATTATGAAAAAGTGTGACTTATAGTATAGAAAATATGGTATAAATGAATTCTTGATCAACCATTCTCACCAGAAAGATTGTGTTGGTTCACCAGCCTCAGCAACTAACCACATTTCATATTTAGGTATAAAATCAAATAAATCCTTCATTAACATAAGTCAGACACAATTATATTGATGTAAAATTAATGCCTTAATAAGCTCGCAAGCATGACCTCATTAGCTGTTCAAATGCTTTGAATACAGCAGCCCACTGTGTACATACCGTCTCTATACACTAGAGTAAACACACAAACCTGTTCACATCTCCCTCGCCACTGCTACTGCTACTGAAGTGCTCTCTCATGTATTTAACACTAGTTACAACATTTCCCTTGGATATTTAATGTAGAAGCTTTAAATGCATAGTCTGTCCAACAGCTCTCTCTTTGTCACAAAAGCAACTCTAAATGTTTAAAACAAGCTAACATATGGAGAATGAAATGCCGCAGCAGTCATTTCTCGCCTTTCTGTATGCAAGTGCGACTTCATTATTTAATTAGCACATGCTGTGAAAGGTTTAATGAACCAGCAGCATGCTTCAGTCTGGCTTCGCATCATCAATGGGCTGGCCCATGTTTGTGTTTAGGAGTCTGATTAAATGTCCAAATCTTCAGTGACAGTTGGGGGGGATCAGATTACAGACTAGACCAAATTGATTTTGTTCCCTTTTGTTTTTAAAATCCACTACAAGATATCTTCTCTCAAACCGTGGAAGAAAAACACGAGATAAATGCTGACAAGCGTGATCAAGCCGCTGCGGATAAAAGGAGCCGTCATCCGGACAAAGCGTGGCGGGTTAGTTCAGAGCAAAGTATAGCATGAAAGCAAAATATGCGCCTCAGACAAACAAATTAAATGCGGATGTTGAAGGCTAATCCGTGCGAGGAACAGTTTTATTTCGGGAAGGCAATTAATTCTAATCTGGCACCTGCATTATGAGCTAAATATGCCCTCTATGATTACAGTCAGAACGTGTTCTGAAATAAGTTTGGAAGTAAGAAAAATGAGAATGAGGAAGTGAAGCAAAAAGAAAATAGTGAGAAATAACAAGACTATAATAATGATAAGGGAGCGGAAATACACTTGGGATGCTTTTTACTACACAAAAAATTCTTCTGGACCTTCACACTTCATTACCCGCAATATCCAAACAATAATTCATAAGTACATGCTACTAGGTGCAAGTTATGAGGCACATATAAGGGGCAGGTAAATTCTGAGAAACCCGATGTTTGCGGGTCTGATGATCGTTAAGCGTGATACGGCTTAGAGTAAATTTTGAGATAACACAAATCACATGTTGTTTAACAACAAACATTAAGAGTTGAGAATAAAGCACAGTACTGGAATTAATTTCTGCCTACTCAAAAAAAAAAAAAAAAAAAAAAAATTAAAAAAATTAAAAAAAAAATAAAAATAAATAAATAAATAAAAAAAAAAATAAATAAATATATATATATATATATATATATATATATATATATAATAATGCCTTTAGCCCCTAGTGCCACCATTTTCCTACTTGGAAAATCCCACTTACATGAAGTCTCCCACTTTGCCCAATGTGCCCTTTTTGATGCCCAAAGTGCCCTTTTTTTCAAACGGACAAAGAGGGACTGTAAACTTGACCAGACCAAATGCGATTGCGAGTGGGCGACCCATTCGTGAATGCCAAAATGCATTCAGAAAATCTTGAACACCTGCCCCCCAAAGGTCTCTGCACGGCACTGCTTGAAAGTCTCCAGAAATATCTGGTGTCAGCTTTTCAGAGAATTTGGCATGTTAAAGAAAGCTGATAGGACAAATAGGGTTAAGAAATCACTGTCAGTTCAAGCCAAGCTCTACACTTACAGTATACATACAGTATATGTATATGTATTTTGTACTGATATGTACCTTTGAGATTATATGTATCTGTACAAATAATGTACTTTTTGGTACCAATATGTAACTATGAGGTACTAATGATCTCTTCAGGTGCAAAGGTGTACTTTTTGTAAGGGTACTGCCCCAGGGACAGCTAGGGAACATTTTTGACCATTCTTCTGGCAGTGTATGATGACTGATTTTTCAAAGGTTTTATGGGCAGATGAAATGAGAGTAACTCTTGATGCACCAGACAGCTGGGCAAAACAATACATATTTATAAGGCATACATATTTATACTTCAACATACATGAGAAGTCTCCTGAGCTAGAAAAAACAAACACTAAGCAATTCCTGCCACCAAAATACAAGTTAGTAAAGTTCTAAAACAAGTATAAAAGATCAAGCGCTCATCTGCAATTGGAGAAACCAGCACTACTGAGTTAAAAGTATGATAGTGAATCAGGCCAGCGACTCTTTGAAACCCTTCATAACGCCTGAATGCATGGCAAGTGCCTGTCATTGGCCTCTTACCTTCCCTTTCCTGGTGATAATTGTTAAGCTTCTTTAGAGAGATTAGCTTTTCTCCTGATGTACTGATGGGAATGATGCCTGGCAACATTGAATGCTTAGAGAGTCTATGACCATGTCAGCAGCAAAAATGGTGAAGGTATATAATGGCAATAATAAAGATACTGAAGATACCAAAGTTTCCCTTATAAATGTCAGTAAAGAATAACAGCCAACACATAAATCAGCACAAAGCTGGAACCACAGTGAAAAATGTCACAACAGTACCAACTAATACAGCATATTTCAAAATCACACTTTAAACCTTGAACATGTGCACATTTATTTAAAATATGCAGACTGGCATACAGTTTTCACAAATACAATATAATAGGGAAGATTTATTTTAATGAGAGATGTTTTCCATGATGAAAATCTAGCATAAAATACACGTGTTTATTAAACCCCTGATCTCCGACTTTTCATGCAACCAGTGCTCTGATGCACAAGCATTGGTCGAACATTTACATAATTTTGTCTAACTGCATCTCTGTTTGTCAGACGTTAAAACACATGAAAGTGCTGAACATGTACTCACCACTGTGGCGTAGTCTGACTCCACACAAACAGATGCTATATGTAAGTAGACGGGTGCTTCCTGAGACTCAATCTGTTGGCTTTTCGACTGACACACTAACACCCTACACTATCCTCTGCCCTCGAAGCCCCGCCCCTGACAAACACACACACAAATACACTAAACCACCGGATACAGAGTTATTACGGATCAGGTTTATGGTTTCCAATCTAAATATAGTAGAGAGTGAGAATCCTAAGTCGCTAATTTGTTGGGATATTCAAACACAGATAGACTCAAATACTAAGTCCCTGCCAGGAAAGCTCACCAAACGCCTGTGTCATGACATGAGCAGGAAGCGGGAGTAGATTATAGCGGGGGGAAAAGGAAATACAAGAGAGAGAGAGATGGATTGAAAGAGAAGCCAGTAAAAGAAGAGATGGATGTAGGTCTCAACATGTTAAGAGAGAGATAATGGCACACAAGGCAATGAGATGGATACTACATTATCCCATTCAGCTAATTTTACTCATAAGATGCTTGCGGTTTCATTACAGAGGGGGTGATTTCATATTTCACTACTAGTTATATAAGCTCTATACAACCGTATATGTGACAAATAAACCCCTTGAATCCTTGACCAGGGGTCACCCGGGTTACAATATCACAGCAGCCACAATTCACTATTATTAAGAACCACTATTAAGTTACTATGATGATTTCATCTTCTTGGGTAATAAAAGCAAAACTGTTGAAGCATCTGATCCACAGTCCATTGAGTGGGAGAGAGTTTGATTCATGGTTTTGTTACAGAGAGATTTGTGCTTATTTTCAGATAGCAAGTGGGTGCAGAGAGAGTTCAAGAGTCTGTAAACCAGACTGATTTAAACTAACAGTAAATTGGGTCAAAAAACACAACAAAATGCAAAATCCAGAATAATTAAAAATGGCATCTTTGTCCAGGGTTCCCACACCTTAGTTAACTTCAAATTCACGCACCTTTCAAGGACTTTCCAGGTCCAATGCCCTCAAATTCAAAGACTAAATGTGGGGACACATTTCAAGTGAGAGCAAGGTTACATCGTGTTACCTTTAGGGACGCTTCCATGGGTAAGTGCATTTGAATGTGTTTAGCAAATTCAACCAATGGTGAGGCTTAACGACAAAGACCGGGTGATGCAGGAGCCATGAAGTATATCACTATCTGAAATATTGCCAAAGACGGCGTTACAGGGACACAGGAAGTATGGCGAGGGAACAAATGTAACATACATACAGTTACAAAACATACGTTTTCATGTGTCAAACACAACTATAGGCAAAAAAGCATTTTGATATGAATCAACAATCGCATACAGTAGATATAAGCATTTAAAGTGAACAGTGTAGCACATGTGCTTAAAAAGTCTAGAAATGTTATGATATTATCCTACACTACACAGGGAATAATACAGATTTACATATTGCATAAAATAGATTCAAGCACTTTCAATGAACTGTATCTATGCCTGTATATTTTCAAAAACTTCCCAGGGCCTTGAATTATTTCCTCTAGATTCACAAATTTTCATCTGGTGCCCACCTGGACACCTGTATAACCAACGTTATCTCATTAAAATTCGTAAATATTTTACGAGTTGGCTAATTTATATTATTTCATACGACCACATTCGTAACCTTTTGTACAATTTGCCTTGACCCCTGTGACATTGGGGTTAGGTGCGGTGTTAGGTTTCATTGTTTGTTTGTTTTTTTAATGAGAATCGTTGTCACGGCTAGTCCGTGTCATGTTTTGTTTGTCTCCGATTACGTCACCTGGACAATTCACAGACTGATTCCTCATCACACCTGTTCCCTGTTAAGTGTTGTGTATTTATACTGCTGTCTGTTTCACACCTGTCGCCGGATTATTGTCATTGATACCCTGTCTGTTTCCCATGTCATAGTTTGGATGTTCCTGTGTTTCTTACCTGTTTATACTCCTCGTGTTTTGGTTCCCATTTTATTATTAAATGTTATTTATTTTGAACTCTGCGTTTGCGTCCTGACTCCCTTCCCGTGTCGTGACAGAATAATCCGGCCATTATTGGACGCAGCGAGTTCAGGGAGGGCTGCTTCCCCAAATTTTTCATGGAGGGGGAGTAGTGACATCGGGACGTGCATGCTGCCAGCCCCGATGTCCCTTGGAGACTCACCAGGAGAGATCACTCGCTCCTTCAGGAGGAGGATCGGCCCAGGCGCTCTTCCCTTGGTTGAGTCGCCGTCTCTGGTCCCTCGGAGGTCCACCGCCGTGCCTGTCTTGGGAGCCCGGAACGGAGACCACGCCCGATCGTTTCCCCGGGGTGGTCATTGCCGTGAGGGAGCCCGTTTCCAGCGTTGGTGGGACGCGACTTCCGGGGGCATCGGATCCCCGGCGATTCCCAGTTGGGGGTATTCGTCTGCCTCGGTTCTCATGAGGGTCGCCCCGGTTCAGCCGGCTTACAGCATTGTGGTTTCATCCCAGCAGCCGCCGGTATCGTCAGGGTTTCCAAGCCCTCCATCCCTCCCCTGGATCCACCCTACCAGACTTTGTTTAGTTTTGTTTCATGTGAGTGTCTGGTAGCCACTCGTAGAGGGGAGGGTTATGTCACGGCTAGTCCGTGTCATGTTTTGTTTGTCTCCGATTACGTCACCTGGACAATTCACGGACTGATTCCTCATCACACCTGTTCCCTGTTAAGTGTTGTGTATTTATACTGCTGTCTGTTTCACACCTGTCGCCGGATTATTGTCATTGATACCCTGTCTGTTTCCCATGTCATAGTTTGGATGTTCCTGTGTTTCTTACCTGTTTATACTCCTCGTGTTTTGGTTCCCATTTTATTATTAAATGTTATTTATTTTGAACTCTGCGTTTGCGTCCTGACTCCCTTCCCGTGTCGTGACAATCGTACGTTTTTGTACGATTAACTTCGTATCCATTCATACAAATTAGCTAACTCATAAAATATGAACGAATTCTTGTGAGATCAGGCTGGTATAACAGATGACCTGTAAAGGGCTCGTAATAGTTGTGCGTAGGTCCTACGGCGTAGGTTCCGCGCCGATTTTCATTTATACTTTTGCGTTGTCGTCCGCTTCGACGTGCAAACACACGCACACACTGCTGGTAGGCACTATCCACGCGTGTAACCACAGTAGCAGCGAGACCGTCAATGAAAAAATGGCTTGGCAAGTTTAACCCACAAACGAAGAAAAAACAGCAACTTGTTGTCTATGATTTAAGAAGACCAGCAATGACGGAAGTAAATAAACAACGACTTTTGTTGTAGTTTGAGTTAAATTTGCACTTGCAGTCACGCTATAAAAAATTTTGCGAGGTGCACGTTAGGCTACGCAGAGGCTACGGATAACCTACGGCGTTGATCTTACGCACGACTATAAATCCGGCTTAAGTGTGATACCTTGCAACATTGTGCATTAGGAGCTAGATTAAAGTACCTATTCCATTTTTCGGAAAATACAGTTGGGATCACCATCCAGATATTTACCGTACCACTCCACTCGCTTTAAAATGAGCCCTGACCCAGTAAGCAGCATGGGATTCTAGGTCATTTGACAGGAAAGCTGATAGTGGCGAGGGCAAATTACCAGCCCCCACAATCCAGAATGCAGAAATAGGTTAAATCCATACAAGAACACAGAAAGTGTGTGTGTATGTTTCCATACAAGGTTTACTATATAAAGACCTGTAGTAAAGCAGGGGCTTCCGTAGTTGTCTGTTACATTTGTTATATGCCATAGTTTAGTATTTTTATAAATTGTGAAAATATAAATATGACTGGTCAATAAAGTACATTTTCTTATGACAGCTTGTTATATAAAATAAAGATTATTATTATATTATAATTATAGCAATGTCAGCTTTAGTAAATGAAGAATATACTGGCAGACCATGCCATATGTTGTTTGGCTTTTGAAGCATGCGTGTATATTAGACTTTCTACATTTATGTGCATTCTGTAACGCTAGACTTCATTGCTGCATATTCTCAATAAAACAGAGGTAGTGTTTGAAAGACAGATGGTCGAGACATATGGGCGTTTTTAAACAGTGAACTGTAAACATCAAGCCACGGCCAGCATGTGCTGTAGTTGCAACTGAGAAAGAAAGTTTTCAAAATAAACCCATGCGGAGGGCCATTGGGTCTACATGATGGTTTGTCGCCAACTCACAGCATAATCCTTTAAATCAACTCCATGCATGTACCCTTAAAGATGTAATGCACAGATTCAGGAAACAATGGATCGGTGCAGTGGCATGTGCTCACATACACACTCAGTGGGATGTTTGTGTAGATGAACCCTGCAGAAAGAGTGAGTTGAATTCAAGCTGTGCTAATGTGCTAATGTCTTACAGAGAGGCTTCAAATGAACAAATGATTACCTCTCTGACTCTTCATCTGTGGGCTGCGACTTTCTTGTTATTACATTTTTCTGGTGTACATGCATATTTTATTGTCTTTTAGAGAACGAATGTGGGAAGCTGTCCCGCATTTAATGTTGAACATGCACGAATAGCTTTCAGTGGAATTGATTAGACTAAGAAGGAGTCTAATAAGTATTTCACTCATTAGACTTTCAGAGGCAGACTTTTTAATTTTAGCATACAGTGAATTGGACTTGCTGCCGCATAAGTACCACTTAGAAGTGGCCAAACACAGTATGCCTTCTTTACAACTGAGTATACACATAGTCTGCAGTATACACAGCCACTTAAACTGACAATGTATAAAGAAATACAAGCTGACCAAAAGAAAAATTGTGAGCAGAATTTCCACCAGTCGAAAAAGTAAATAAATACCATGCAGCAAAAACCTTGAAAAGATGAATATACAGTATGACTCAGCTCTATGACATCCAATTTACTTACTACTATGTCCTGAACTTATAACCTCACACAGATATATGAGGAGTTCAGATGCAAATGCCACTAAATGCAACTTCTATCAATACTGATATAATGATATTAACCGAATGCACTTGGCACGTATTATATGTTTATCAAACACCTTCGCTTCAAATACGCTTAATCCCAATCTCAGGCCATTCAGAAATACCACTTTGTTGGCAGAAAAAAATCCAGAAAAAAGAAATAAATGAATGACGTCATGCGAAATTTTCCCGAGTACTTGGACCGGAATACAATCTGAACGTGGCAGTCACATGGATCACAGTGCCCCCTAATACGTGGTCTCTTTTTTATTAATACATTCTGACTTTTATCATTTGAAATGTTTCTAGAGTATCTTTAGGGATTTTGCAATTGTTTACTATGTCTTGTGCAAAAAATATTATTTCTTAGAAATTGAGAAAAAAAAGTTTGCAGAGAGTTTTGCAGCAAAAAAGTCAAATTGGTTAAATACCAATGAAATGACTAAAGTGACATTTGTAAACATAGAAAATCCCAGTTACTGATTGAGAACCTTTACATTGCCATTAAAGTAAAATTACTGAAAAAATGCTTGTTTACAGGAAGACATGTCAGATGCACTTACAGTGGTTTCACATCAGGCGTGTTTGAGGTGTTAAAACCGCGTCTACCGCGTCTAGTTTGCCGCTTGAACATTTTGAGTTTTCT
Source organism: Misgurnus anguillicaudatus (assembly GCF_027580225.2). Lineage (NCBI taxonomy): Eukaryota > Metazoa > Chordata > Actinopteri > Cypriniformes > Cobitidae > Misgurnus > Misgurnus anguillicaudatus. Next base: position 20,141,902 of record NC_073356.2, read on the forward strand.
GGCTTCATTCGCGCGTGAAAGCCGCCCATGAAATTCTAGTCATCGAGACATTTACGCGGAAAGGGCCTTCTATAGGCATCTGCGACTCCGCCCGCTTCCTGTAATCACGTCACTACTAGTGCAAGCTCCTGATTGGTTAACGTGGTGCGTTTTCCCACCAAAGTTTACATTTTTCAACTTGCGCGTTTGCCGCGGCCATGCCCAATTCGCGTCGCGCTAAACGCCTCATTCGCCCTGCGAGACCCCCAGATGCGTGTCAACGCGTATCCACAGTGACTTAACATTGAAATCACTTGCGCTTGATGCCTCTACCACAGCTGGTGTGAATGTAGCATTAGAGGGTTTTGCATCTGAACCCCTCATATGGTCTTTTTTTATTTTTCTTAAAATGTAAGTGTTCACAATTTCCTCTGTCATCAGTTTTTACAGTAATGACTATAGCTATGGGGGAGTTTTGCATATGGATTAAAACCTCCTTTTTAATTACCACATTCAAAATGACAATTAAATGATAATTAGTCGTCAAGGACACTAAATCCCTGTCTGTAAAACAACTTTACTGAGTTTAACTGATTCAGCACCATGGACAGCAGCATGCAATAATGCTACCCAACTAACCAGTCAACCATTGACAGTACAATATGTGGCTGTATATGCTGATTCAAAAGCTTGGAAATGGTGCAGTCTTAGCTATGTACTTCTGCTTGCAGATGTACAGAAGATCCTGGTTTACTACTAATGATGTCTTTGTCTGTTACAAAGCCTGCTGCAATAATAATTTACAAATGTACGTGAGCATCCCTTTAAACCAAATTTCACTTTACTTCTAACTTTCCAGTCCATTAAATGCATCAGGCAGATGTTATTATGAGTACATTCAGTCTACCTAATTCAATATTCATTATATAATCTCCTTAGGTTTCAAAGAAAGAAGTCTCAAAAGTCATAAGGCTGAGTAAATGTTGACAGATTTGTCCTTTTTGAGTGAACGATCCCTTTAAGTAACACTACTAATGGTTGTGTGTCAATAAGTCATTACAGTGAAATACAATGTTTGGAAAATTCAGTAGTATTTTCCCCTAGTTGAACTCATTGTAGCAGCTCTTGAGATGTAAACCTAACTTTACCAGATTTATGCTGTGTTTACACCAGCCACGGTAGAGGCGTGAGGTGCGAGTGATTTCAATGTTAAGTCAATGTGAAGACGCATTGACGCGCATCTGGAGGTCTCGCGGCGCGAATGAGGCGTTTGGGGCGACGCGGATGACGTGATTCCGCCTCATTCGCGCGTCTAGTTCGCACGAAGGCGCAAATTGAGCGCCTGCCACAGTAGGCGCGAATGGTGTTTTTTGTGCAATTTGCGCAAATTTGCGACTGACGCCCGAGCTGAAAAATGTGAACTTTGACGGAATTTCGCGCCGCGTTAACCAATCAGGAGCCTGATTGCTGCTGTGGCGGCAGCCCTGCCCGGAGTAACTCATTCAACCTGAAGGAACGCTTGATATTGTCCGTAAGCAGTCACCCAGAGCTATACGACACAAGTTCTTATTTCTATAGAGGCAGGAATAAAAAGGACATCACTTGGAAGAGTGTCAGTGAGGACATTGGGCAACCTGGTAAGCTGTAATACACATTTCACTTTTGAGTCACGTGATGTTTATCAACCCGCGCCATTTATTTTCCCCCAATACTAAGGTTACCAAATACAAACCGGTAACTCTCTCGATAAATGCACAATCAACATCAGTCATCTTGCAAACAGACAACCACATAGCACTTGCCCCTCCCACAAGAAGTGGATTTTGCCTCTGACGCGCGTCAAGTAGACACGCGGATGCATTCAAACTGTTCAAGCGGCAAACTAGGCGCGGTAGACGCAGTTTTGACGCCTGAAACACGGTTGGTGTAAACGCAGCATAAGAATTTTTTATTTTAGATTGCTAAAGCTACAAAAGTTGTGATTTTCCATGACCAAACTATAGGGCACAAGTCTTTATGTCTACTACTTATGTGCTCAGAATGCTAACATTATAGATAAAAAAGGTCAGTGTTAGCATAGCTTTTGCTTATTTCTTGTCCTTTTTTTCCTTTAGCCCTAGGGATTCATAGTTCTAAACTTTACAAAATAACACGAGGAAAGCCAGGGGATGTGAATAAGAGAAGTAAACAAGGCAATTTTGTAGGACATGTTCTCCTTGCTGCTCTTTATTTTCCACTGTCCTTGCCTCTCTGGAGCCATTTCCCGTTTACTAGGTTATAAACAGATTAAAGCAGCCTATTCCCTCTTTGGTCCCTCGGCTGTCCCTTTAAGACTCCCAGAACCAACAACTCTGCTGTTGCCTACATACAGTACTACGACCAGAGCCCAAGAAGGAAAAGACAGAAAAAGGAATAGGTAAACTAGGAAAAGGTAAACAGTGTGTTTGTGTGAGCTGAGCGAAACTGTACTTTTGTTCTCTACGCAAAAAGACGTACATAAAATAGTCTATTTTCTCTCATTATGTGGTCTCTAAATGGGTAATAAGAAACCACAGAGTCCTGCTTTTATCACCACAGAAACAATAACACAATTGTCTCTTAGACTTATGGCTCAGATCTGTAATTCCTCTTCGCTTATGCCCATTTTCTCTTAGAAAGTCCCTCTGTGCCCTAAGCGAAAGACCAAACCAAGCACAAAAAGATTAATACCGTGTCTCAACCAAAGCAGGGAACTCTGTGATTCTCACCCAGTTAAAGAAACTAAAAGGAAGCTGTTGAGTTTTGACAGAATTGTCTCGCCAGCTCCTGGTGGTGAAGAATGAAAGCCAGCCATCAGAGATGAGTCTTCATGGTCCATTGTGCTCAGCTATGATCTCCATCGATCTCGTTCTGTCTCCTGTTCTCATTTTTTGTGGATTTGAACTTCTCTCTACACACTTCATAAAAAGATGACACCACAGATCCGCTTACTGGTTGAGGAGATCAGAGATCATTGTAACAGAAGCCGATTGTAACATTCTAAATGTCTATAGTCATACTTAAGCTAGAGCGATGATGGATTGTCCGCACATGCTCAGTACAGTCTCTCTGTGTGGCTGAGTAAAGTACAGAGATTGTTTCGCTTTGAAATAACTGCGAGGTATACAAACAAAAACCCTCAATCCAGGTGTGCAAAGCTTGGTGCATCATACCCAAAAAGACTTATGGCTGTAATTACTGACAAATGTGCTTTAATTAAGTACTGTAAAGGGTCTAAATCAGGGGTGTCCAGACCTTTTGGGTGTGGTGATCTACTTTTAAAATGATAAAGCCGACAAGATCTACCTGCTAAAAAACACAGTTACATTTTTTTATCTTTAAATGCGTGTTAAGACTATACTGCATATATCTCTACAGGTACATTGAATTTAGGGCTGTCACATTACTCCATTCTTTTTGAGGAGTAAAAAAAATCCCTGAGTACATGTCGAGTACTTCTTAAAATAGCGGAGATGCGGTTTAGTGAAACAAACTAGAAAATGACAACAGTATCAGAAGCGTATCTCTCTCTCTCGTTCGTTAGCTCGCTCACGCGCGCACACACCGTCCACGGTTCCGCTCCCGCATGAAGGCATCCAGGTAAATTTCGGAAGTTAGACGACTGAGCTGCAGCGGGCAGGCATAAGATTTATAAAAACACATTTGAGAAGAAAGGTGCAGCAACTCATAAAGGCTTGCGTGTTTCACAATTACTGGAACGACTGGTCGATCGTGATCGATGTATTGGACTCCCCTGGTCTAAATACTTATGTAAATGTGATATTTCTGTTTTTCTTTTTAATAAATTTACAGACATTTTTTAAAATTCAGTTCCCTTTCGAGGGAACTCACACTGCATCAGAAAGCTGACGCTTTGGGAACACCTACAGCGTGACGGTGTTTAAGTATGTATATCAAATTCGACCAGTTGTTAGGTGTGGCGTCACAGGCGGAATCCAGAGAGCACAAAAGGACCAAAAGAAACGCCCCACTTTAGCTGGTATATATATGCCAAAGCGGGTGTACAGGCACACCAGAAGTATGGCAAAGGAGACGCAGCGTCTCGTTGCCTTCTCAGGAAAGGAAGGTTACATACGTAAGCTAGAGACGTTTTCACTTTGTCATTATGTGGTTGTGCAAATTGATAAGGAATAAATTGCAGTATTAGGGGCGATACACATTTGCAAATACTTTATTTGAATGTAGCCATGTGGTAAGTAGGGGTGTGCCGGTTTCAGAATTGGTGATGACGGTTATGACGTGAGTCAAATGTGACGGTTTGTAACATAACCGTGGGGGGCGTTTTGCTCGTTTAAATGCTCGTGGATTGACGGGAAAGTATAATTTTACCATAAAATCACGAATGTGATGCCAAGTGTGTTTTAAACAGTAATAACTTTTAACAATTTAACAGAAAGCAATGAAATATAAAAAAAAAACCACTGTTCCCAGAAGACTGCGCTGTCACTCTCTCAACTATCATCTATTTTAACAATCTTCAGAGAAACAGATTTGTGAATTTGGGCTTTTTATGTCTGTAATTGTGTCTATATCTGTCATTACACGGACCAGAACAGCACGAAAACAATGTGGATTAAAAGCGTATTGAAGAGGTTTTGCTCATAAATGCAGGTAAAAGAAAGTAATGTGAAATTGAGATTGTTATTAAACGCAGCCGGTGTAAAAGCACAATGGCCACGCGCAGCAAACGCTCTCCGCAGACGCGCTGCACAGTGCTCACCCGGCGTTTGAATAAACTAGACACTGATTAGCTACTTGCTCTACGTTTCTTTAAAATTAACAGCAAGACAACTAGCAGTGAATGTGCATTCAAGAGAGTTAGTAGATTAGCATGAGAGGATTTGAACTTGAAAAGCTGAGTGTACTGACGCCTTTCCGCGGTTAAAACAACATTCCTTCTCATGGTCATTCATGTTTATTCGATGCTATAAATTAACTAGAAGGAATAGATGATTTGAAATGTGAGACTTTGTTTAATATGTTTAATCTCAAAAGTAACCGAAAAGTAACCTAGTTTGTCCTGTATGGTCGCGTTTTCCCTGCGGTTTTAGACACAAAATGTAGGCTGCAGCATCAAAAATGTAATAAAAGTGAAGGAGGTCTGAATACCTTCTGAATGCACTGTATTATTAAGAACTAAAGCAATGACACGAGAAGCTTAAAGGTATAGTTTACCCAAAAATTAAACTTCTTTTGTAAAAAAAAAATTGTAATTAATCATCAGGAGCACTACTGACTTTCATAGTAGGAAAGAAAAATACTATGGAAGTTAATGGTGCTCAAAATCAGTTTGGTTACAAACATTGCTCAAAATATCTTCCTTTGTGTTCAGCAAATGTATACAGGCCTGTTTCAACTTGAGCATGACAGACTTTTTCCTTGGGTGAACTATCCAATTAACAGGGCAAATGGATCACTTTGTGAGTAATGAAGGAAAATATCCCCCAACCCAATTTTCCCCTGGTTAGTGGAAAGAGATTTGTAATCCATGTGTTAAAAGCAGTCATTAAGGATATTCAGTTTGAGGCAGATTCCAAATCTATTTGGGCGTATGAGGACACATGCACATGTGAAGTGTTAAAAGCTCGGTCCTTTTCAGAGAGAGCGACCAAAGGCTTCCTACAGCACAGAAAAAGGCATCACAACCTGCAGGCAATTAACAAGCTCCACGGCTGATAAAAAGAGAGGATGAGGCGAAAAGAAAAGAAAATACAAAGAGAAAGACTGAGAAAGAGGGAAGGCATCAGGTATCGTCGGATGAAACGGGTCGACGAACGTGCTGCAGGATGTACTGAGACAAACCCAGCATGGAGTGAGAGAGAGAACTTCAAGGCAGCGGGGAAGAGGCACAGAGGAAGATACGACAGGGGGAGGTAAGGCCAACTGGAAGTGAAGGTGGCATTAAGATGAAAGAAGGCATGCCGAGACCAGTTTCACTTCAAACGAAGGTCAGGCAGCAAAACACAGCGATGCATGGGATAGAAAGAGTGAGAAGGGTTATTAGGAGAAAGAGTGAAAGAGAGAGAGATTAGAAAGATAAATAAATGTGTGTGATGACCTATTGTAAGCTTTTGTTTACATTACATTGATTGGATTTGACACAAAGCTATGCTTAACAGTATAACACAAAACTTAACCTTTCCTGTCCTTAAAAATTACTATCTGCGTACAATTGGCAATCCTCTAACTCTCCACATTTGATCAAGGCCCACTCCCGAGCGCCATCAATACCCTATGACACACTCCATTTCCAACATCTGCGGCACATCTCCTAACCGAACACAATCTGCCCCTCCGCATGCAAACCATTCCATGCAGCTTCACTCAAAACAAATTAACTGCTAACAAATACAGAGCGGACTGATACTGATAGCCCCCCGCATGCCTTCACACATGTCGCAGCTGCACCGTGAAAGCATTACCCAGCCAAGGCGCTAACACGTTCATATAGCGCATCCATTATGTTATCATAATCAAAAGCAATTTGTTGCTTAGCGCCATGCCTTTTTTTCCTGGGCGTGATTAAAATAGCCCCGTGGAGAGTTTAGATTTGGTTCGAAGGATTAAATGTGATTTAATGTGATCATACTGGAGTAAATCTCAGGCGGTTGCGAGCTCGGAAAGAAAGAAAATGAAACATTAAAAAAGGTAAGTCTGGTAAGGTCAATCTGTACATAAAAGAGAATTTACAATAACAAGTCTTCCATGGTGCAAAGTTCACGCAGACTTGCTATTTCTCTCTCTCTCTCTCTCTCTCTCTCTCTCTCTCTCTCTCTCTCTCTCTCTCTTCAGAGTTCTTCAAGGCCTTTGTGTTGTTTTTGAAGTATTTGTTTCCTTGAAAAACTTTGGTGTGAATGGCTAAAAGCACTATAACTAATTGCAGAGTTGGTGTGCATTTTTTTTTTTTTTAATGTCTGGAAACCTGTCTGAATATACTAAAAGTGCATTAAAGATATTATGCTTTTTTCTTTTTTTTTTCTAGACTTCTCTTTTGTGTTGCATGAAAAGTCATGAAGGTTTTGAAACGACGCTAGGATGAGTAAATTATGACAGATTTTTCATTTCCTTTGAGCTAAATACAAGGAGTGCGATCTTGAAGCGCCGGGGGTTTTGCCTGCTTTGAATAAATTAATTCAGAGAAAAGAGAGACTGTACGAGTTTTACTTGATTATGCAGGGGGAAAGCGCAATAACTACAATAAGCTGGAAGCAATTAGAAATCATTCTATTGTGGTACAGGAGACAACAATAACAGAGAGAGATGTGAAAGAAATGATTGCAATCTTAAAATGTCTGATGCTGGGAATTGCTTAAATGAACAGATAATTGCATGAGGAAAAAAACAACAAGAGAAACCAACAAACATATCTATACTAAAAAAATAGTAAAAAAAAACTACAGTGCCCTCCACTTATACTGTCACCCTTGGTAAATATAAGCCGGCTGAAAAAAAAGAAATTGTTTACTGACCACAAAATCAAGATCTTGCTCTGCCATCCCAGTATTCTGAATTGAATCCCACAGAAAACCGGTGGGGTGAACTGAATAGGAAAGTCCACCAGTGTTGAAAGCTTAAAGATCTGGAAAGATTCTGTATGGTTTCAGATCCCTTGCCATGTATTCTCCAACATTATGAACCATTATTGGAAAAGACTCAAGAGCTGTCATCTTGATCCTTGACAAAGGGAGGCAGAAAAATGTTTGGACTACAAAGGTGCCAATAACTGCAGCACAGATATATTTGTGACTTGTTTTAAAAAAAATATGTTGTGTTTGCAATAGTTTTTTTTAAAGCAGAGTTTTTTGTTAATATTTTGAGCAAAATGTCGAAATTTTAAAGCTTAAATGACACACGCTGTTTCTGCTTCTCTCGTGTTAATCTTGAATACCTATAAAGTCCGATTACATCGTTCATATATCCAAAGAGTCTTTATTCAACGATTCAATCCGAATAAACCCAAGCTCCTGAAGGCGTACAGCAACACACACAAAACATCCCACTATCTCTGGATAACTTACAGTATAGTTTACTAAATGTTCATGTCTTTACATTATATGCACTTACAAAATCGACAACAAAACACACTGTCGCTGTCCTTCAGAAATTTTGTATCTCCATATTTTGTGCATTTCATTGTATGTGATAACTCATTATTATTTGTCACTCTTTATGTTTGTCAGTTTTGCAGTTATTCCATCAATAAAAAGTTTTAAAAGTGCTTGTCCACTTAGACAACACAGTGTGTTATCAATAAAAAAATGGTGTGTTTGTTCTGTTTCTTGAAAAAGAGTGAAATTGGACATACAAGCTTTCAGAAGGACAGCGACGATATCTGATGCAGTTTTACTTACCGCCTACGACTCATGAGCCAATTGGGACCAGCCAATTTCAAGGAAATTGAGCGTTAAACAAACACACAAACACTCCCCTGCTAAACAAACTATATTCATTGTTTCTATAATGCTGGGTTCTTTGGGAAGCTGAACAAGCTTAAATTTCCCTCACCAACAACACCACACTTCTTTGGTGATGTTGATGCCCATATAAGGACTTCCACTGTACTTCCTGCACTGTAATTGTCCATAAAAAAATAAAGTAAGATTGTTACATATCGTCGCTGTCCGATGAAAACCACGTATGTCCATTTTGCCAATTTTTTGATGCATTGAATGTCCAGATTCATTTCCGTATACAGTATGCTTCACATATCTAAATGACCAATGAAAAGTTGTGAAATCATGTCATCTGATTTTCACATATATCCATTTGGTGTCAAAGCTGTCAATCATGCCGCATATCTCCCGCCCGGTGGAAGCATCTCGCCGGTCTCGTGAAGTTTCATCGAAGCTCAGCACTGGAAGACAATGACCTTCCTTCATCGAGGTAAACGTTTCCCCCCTGACGCCAGACGTACGTCTAGGAGTGACAAAATTATGGTAGGACTGTGCAAACAAAGTATCTGTCTAGCATTACCATGTCAGCGTATTGATTCATTGTCCCTTCATAGTTTGCAAGAGACAGTTAATAAATGTATAATTAATATTAAATAAACTAAGCGTATTTAATAAACTAAGACATAGGCTATTAAATAAACTGAGCGTATTAATCTGTCAATATGAAACGCCATTCTAATTAATGATCGGAAGAACGCGTATCGACCACCGTTACTGTAAAATATGCACGTATGTCCATTTAAACTCAATTTTGGTCAAATGTGGATTATATCATTACACTGGCAAGAATATGGTTACATGTAAATATCCGTACCAAGTATGACAACGCTACATTCAACTGCTTTTGATATACGATGTTTTTTACTTCCTGTAAAGTAACCGTTTTGGACATACGTTAGTTTCACCGGGCAGCGACGATATGAATCATTCATGTTTTCATGTTCACATATGAAACTTTCCAAAACTTGTAAAAAAATTGGCGAAGTGCATTCAGCAAGTCATACGTCCATCTGCTTTTTTGACACATTGTCTATGTTTAGCATGAGGAATCCAACTCTTTAACAGTGTTAATAAGAATGCACGAAATTACTCTACCCCCCCCCCAAACAATTAAGAATTTTTTTGTACAACCTTCTATGCTCAATATTAGTGTAGGATACTGTCTGAGGATCTAATTCTTTCTGCAATATGGTTACAGTATAATCTCTCCATAAGCGTCTGATTATAAATAAAGGGCGTATGTTTTTCCATCCACTGTTTGGATTTATAAAAGCGATAAAATCTCTATATCTCACTGCTTTTTAATCACACCAGTGCATTCATCTCTGAATGATTTGGAATGTAATTTGGAGGGAAAGGTAATCAGGTTTTGCGTTAATTGACTTTGCGGCCCGCAGATAGAAGGGGTTTTCTGCTTCAGTAATTTTCCTGTCTAGCCAGGTCTGCATGTTGCCGTGCCGACCACCTCCTGGTGTATTAATGATGCGTGAGGCGTGCTGTGTCAGTGGGGTGTTGCACAAAGGGAAATAGTTGCTCAACCAAGTGGGACGGAGATGCCATCGTTTCACAGGTACATTTTCCAAATGGAGCAACACAATGCATTTATAATTGACCATGCTAGCAGTGCGTGAATATAGATGGCTTGGTTGATTATACAGTACATATCGCAAGCGATATCCACAAAATATTCCAGTAGGTCTGATCGACAACAGCATCCGACTGGATCAGTGGGTGGACCACTTGAGCTACATTATTGGTTCCTATAAGAACAATACATCACTCATTTGAATGCAATTAATTCTGCTCAACATTCTGCCATTAGACCGACAACTAATGTTGCTCCTGTCACCTCGAATTACAATGCACATTGTAAACGAATGACTGCCAATCTGAATGTATTTTTTATGCAGGTCTCTCTCTTTTTCTCTCTGTTCTTCTTGTTTTATTACCGTTCCCTCTCACCTTCTTTATGCCGCTACAGAAACTCCTTTGTATCGTCTCCCTGATATAAACAAACTCGGAGCGCAGATGTTTTCCAGACACAAATACAAACAGTGCGTGAACTAGAATACATGCAGCGCTCTCAAAGCTCCTAAATAAACAGCCACAAAGACACAACCAAAGCATAACAACAGATAACATTGCGTCACCAAAAGCTAAAGATGCATAGTAAAAAAACATCTGCTTGACAAAATTGATATTTGCATGTGTTTAGGCAAAGAGGCTGTTAATAGGAAGTTCTACCAGCAGGGGGAGCTTTGAGAACCAGAACCACTTACTGCCACAGGTCTCTCATGAAAATATAAAAGTTTTAAATCTCTGTAGCAATTAAAGCTCTTGTCACGATAGTCGTCAGGCAATCGTATGGGATCGTATTGAAAGACAACCAAATCATGAGCTTCAATGCATCATGTCTTGAAAACGGGGAATTGTGTGACAGATTTTCACTTTGATGCTTGAGGTGTCTGTATCTTAACTTGCCAATTTCATTATAACAGTGTCACAAACTTTATCAACTGTACGTTTTGATTCTTCAAGAATTAGCAAATATCAACACTGACACCCAATCGTTCTCATTGAGTGACAAAAAAAATTGTGAAAGAGATATTGTGTGTATAATAGTGTGTGTGCGTAGAGAGGAGTGCAGTTACACGACTTACGAGTTTTCATAGTCCCAGACGACACACTGAGGATCCACTGTGCCCTTTGTGGAGAAAAGAGAAAAACAAATAGTTAGAAAACAAGGCAAAAACAGACAAAAAGCAAATATTTGCTTTTTTAAGCTAATATAGCAATATTTAAGCCTGTTTCATATCCCAATTCTTCATATTTGCATATTAGGCATTTCGAAAATATTGTTTGAACATAACTGCGTGTCAACTGTGTGTGTATACTAGGTTTGGGACGATTCAGTAATCTGCCGATTCAATACTATCCCAATACTTGTGCGCTGAGTCAATACATAATGCGATTATGTGGCTATTGCAAATCGCTAGTTCAATCTTTGTGATTTTTGTTTGCCTAATAGAGACTAGACAATTGAAAATACTTGATCATACCCTTAAAGAGACTGTATATGAGTCATATTAACAAAAACAATGCATTACATCTTTCAGAATTTTTATTTCAGGACCAGACCACATACTTAGTGCATATTATCTCAAACCATAAAACGTTCCAAATCCCTTGAATATAATATTCAAATGAGCGACATAATGAGTAGAAACAATACTCTCTGAAATAAAATAAAGTGCTACATTAAACTGTTCCAATAAATAAATAAGCTACTGAAAAAAAAATATTTAAAATTGAACATATTTAAGACTCTAGACAAATAAAATGTGCTACAAACTTCAAACTAAACTAATGTTTGAGAAAGAAAGTGCAGTGCGTGGTCGTGACTTTTAAAACAAGAGCCAGTTGTTATTATTGGCATAGAAACCAGGCACGCTTGAGATCGCATGTGCGCTTTCACGCGTTAGCGCTGACTGACTTTGATCATCGGTTTTACACACAATGTTAATGCATTCAATTGGGTTCAAATTCAGAAGGATACAATGTGACACAGAGTTTTTTATATCGATTCCGAGGCAAACAAATCGAGCTCAAAATCCTAAAAAAAGAGAATCGTAATAGTTTGGTGAATCGATTTTTTTCTCCCACCCCTAGTGTATACACAACCACCCTATTATAATAAAAATCCACCCACAACTTTTTTTAAATCCACAAATAACTAACAATCTTGCTATTTTCATTTTCTTATCAGTGTGATGTCACATTGCTTAAATCCCACCCATGATTGCTGACAGACTCTGAGTCTGAGTTGTGCAATGTCCAGCATTGTCTTCACGTTGGAGCAGCTCCCACCCAAATAGGGGCTTTGGCATGTTTTAATAAATAATCTGTAGAAATGGGCATAATAGATCCCTTCAACAAATATAATTAGTTTTTGCAATGCTTTTCAGATTGAACCATATCAATACTCATATCCCTCACTAAAAGCATCTTAAAGTCACGTGACATTATGTGATAATGTAATCCACAGTATATAAGCATTTGTTGTCTATGACGAGGCAGAGATTATACATATGCATGAGATGAACGACAGAAGACCCTCATCTATAAATTTACCCCATTATTAGTTCCAAAGACCACATCACGCTGAAGATGATTCATTACAAAGACTAATTTTTGATTCAGTGATTCGTGAGAATCTGGGATGATGCCCCCTCTTTGTGCCCAGCGAGAGGCTGTAATCAGGGTTCAGTGGTGCATGGCTGAGCGAACAGCTCATTATTGATTCATCAGTGAATCGACTGGTATAATTGACTAATCTGTCTCAGCTCAAGTTATGCCTATTATCTCTTTTTAGGAAGACAGTGTTGGGTGCAAGAACATCCGGTCCGATGGGATCTCATAACCTAACTGATGATCATCACTGACCTTCAGAGGTTTAACAGACTCTCGAGACCTCCCGCTACGGATCGCTAAATCAGAGAGCAATTAGTCAGGAGTTATGTCTCCTTATTTTCTTTTCAGTTAGGTTGGAGCAGCAAAACTTCATTCCCAAATGGATAGGCAATGCCAAACACTGGATAGGCATGTTGCGCAACTCCGCAGTCTCCATCAAAATGACCCAGGAGTAGCTTTCGGCACAGCACACTGTAGTTAATCGATCAGTCTAGTACAAACTGTGTTATATGTCTGTCCAGCATTTGTTAAACCTAGCTCTAACTGTCCAGGGTGGATATATGCCACTGTATTTCAGTTCCAATGGCTCATATATGGCAGCATGTAACTTGCTAGCTCATATGAAGCCCAAACAGATGGCTCTTATACTCTCATTCATAATAAGAACAAATGAACATCACAGATGGTAAACGAAACAAACAAAATGCATATTTGAATACATCAATTTAGTCTGACACTCAATGAATGACAGACGAGCGCACTCGGAAATCAATAACTGACTGCGGTTTTAGCTGTGACTCATAGATGCTATTGAATGGGGAGAAGCGCAGGCCAACGAGAGAGCAAACACGCAGCTGGAGTTCAACGCCTCCATTTCCCAGCAGCCTCTGGGGGTCAGGATGGTTCAGGAAGTCTGTCTCAGAGCATCTGTCCGCATGGAGAGGACAAGTCCCAACGCAGAGGCTCAGCTACCGCCTCCCCACATTCCAAACATCTGTGGCCAGGGTGCCGGGGCACAATCTGGACACCGGCCCCTGCCAAGGTCCTTTGCGCACAGCTGGGACCCACCCAGGAACCCATATGAACAGGGCACAGCCTTAGTATGCTGTGCTGCGGGCATACACATCCATAAGTAACAAACATCACATACGAGATTTCTTTAATATCAGATAATATAAATCAACTGATGTGTCACCTCTAGAGGTATGAAAAAAATCTCAGAAAATATATGCTCAGAAATATCAATATGAATTAAGATGTTTTTATTACATTTTATATGAAGAACTCAAATGCAGCTATATGCCGTGAAGACAGTCAAATGTGTTAAATAGCGATGAAATGTCTAAAGTGACATTTGTGAAAATAACGCATTGCAATTAAAGTGAAATTACTGAACCTAAACACAAGAGCCTGATAAAAAAGCTCATTTAGAAGAAAACATGTCAGATGCACAGGGTTTTGCATCTGTGCTCCTCATAGCAGATTACCATAGCTAATTTCATAGCTCCACACTCCATGGTTTCATTTATTTCTTTATTATTTTTCCTAATAATTTTAGAACATTCTTAAATAAAACATGACTGAGAACTCTCCTAAGCTATAAAAGAGATATGAACGCTCACAAAAACATTCATGCATCACGTCCACTTTCCCAAAACTCTATGAAGAAGACGGCAGGTAAAGGTTGCCATGGCGACTCGGGAACGAATTATAATGGCTGTGTTCTTCGCCGAGCTGATATCTGCACTAATGCACAATCCAATCTGAAGGTTCCACATTTTGCATAAATCCTTACGGGTAAATTTTTATTACTTTTTTCCCACATAAAAAAAGTGAGAAGCTTTATGTGCAGTACTTTATGTCCTGTATATTTAGCGGTTGTTAGAGATGTACTATTCATAATAGAAGATTATTAATAGAGGGTCATCCTAACCAGAACTATCTTTCATGCCTGATTATAGTGCTGAAATAGACTCTATGCTTGTGGGCTGCTCTCTGCCTGCTGTGCTGTCTCTTAGGTACAATGCGATCTTTGGGCAATTTGTCAACCTTAGTGAACAAACAGCATTTACAGCTTGTAAATAATGGTGCAGCCACAACACAAAGGAGATATATGAGAAGTCATATGAAATAAATATTGATGTTAGAAATTATAGCACTGAAAGGTCACAAAAACTATGGGGCGGCATCTTATCATGGTACTGTCGCTTTAAATACAATTTTCAAAACACGCTGCTTAGTGGTGATTTAATTTGAATGCTATTATGTATTGAAATATTACTCTATATAGTAATATATCATGATAAAGAGCTTCTGTTATATTCTTAAAGTATTTCATAAATATACAGTGATGTACGGCACAGTATGCATATCTTTAGAGTTGGGTTATTTAATATTAATAGCACTTAAAATATGTATGAAGGTACTGTATGTGGTACTTACGTTAAGCAAAGGGGTGAGCTCTACTGACACCAGCGGCTCGGTGGGCTTAGGTAAAGGACGCACCGTCACTGTCAGTATCTTTGAGCTGATCACAAATGGATCTCTGAAAGAAAGAGAAGAGATCATCAGATCCAAAGCGAATGATAGTTCATGACAGTGCATGATATGGTACAGTTATGTTTGGCTGAGTGCCAAAGTGTTTTAAGACATAATGAGACAGGACAGAACAGTACAGTACAGGACATGATGGGGATATACACTCATCTAAAGGATTATTAGGAACACCATTCTAATACTGTGTTTGACCCCCTTTCGCCTTCAGAACTGCCTTAATTCTACATGGCATTAATTCAACAGGGTGCTGAAAGCATTCTTTAGAAATGTTGGCCCATATTGATAGGATAGCATCTTGTACTTGATGGAGATTTGTGGGATGCACATCCAGGGCACGAAGCTCCCGTTCCACCACATCCCAAAGAGAGATGCTCTATTGGGTTGAGATCTGGTAACTGTGGGGGCCATTTTAGTACAGTGAACTCAATGTCATGTTCAAAAAACCAATTGAGCTTTGTGTCATGGTGCATTATCCTGCTGGAAGTAGCAATCAGAGGATGTGTACATGGTAGTCATAAAGGGATGGACATGGTCAGAAACAATGCTCAGGTAGGCCATGGCATATAAAAAATGCCCAAATGGCACTAAGGGGCCGAAAGTGTGCCAAGAAAACATCCCCCACACCATTACACCACCACCACAAGCCTGCACAGTGGTAACAAGGCATGATGGATCCATGTTCTCATTCTGTTTACGCCAAATTCTGACTCTATCTGAATGTCTCAACAGAAATCGAGACTTATCAGACCAGGCAAATTTTTTCAGTCTTTAACTGTCCAATTTTGGTGAGCGTGTGCAAATTGTAGCCTCTTTTTCCTATTTGTAGTGGAGATGAGTGGTACCCGGTGGGGTCTTCTGCTGTTGTAGCCCATCCGCCTCAAGGTTGTGCGTGTTGTGGCTTCACAAATGCTTTGCTGCATACCTTGGTTGTATTGAGTGGTTATTTCAGTAAAAGTTGCTCTTCTATCAGCTTGAATCAGTCGGCCCATTCTCCTCTGACCTCTAGCATCAACAAGGCATTTTCGCCCACAGGACTGACGCATACTGGATGTTTCTTCCTTTTCACAACATTCTTTGTAAACCCTAGAAATGGTTGTGCGTGAAAATCCCAGTAACTGAGCAGATTGTGAAATACTCAGACCGGCCCATCTGGCAACAACAACCATGCCACGCTCAAAATTGCTTAAATCACCTTTCTTTTCCATTCTGACATTCAGTTTGGAGTTCAGGAGATTGTATTGACCAGGACCACACCCCTAAATGCATGCATTGAAGCAACTGTCATGTGATTGGTTGATTAGATAATTGCATTAATAAGAAATTGAACAGGTGTTCCTAATAATCCTTTAGGTGAGTGTATGTACTGGTCCCCTGAGGGAAATAAACATGTGGTACAGAAACAGAAATTAACAATAAACTATATACAATTAAAAATATCAATCATAGCAAGGATAAACGACATTTAATATCCTATGCACCGCCATGCAATTTTAAATCACTCTATTCTGCAAAAAAAATCAAATTTCGGTCTGTATGTGTCCATATTCAACAAGCTATAACAAGGATACCAGAGGGAGAGAGAGAGAGAGAGAGAGAGAGAGAGAGAGAGAGAGAGAGAGAGAGAGAGCTCTGCTTATAAAGTTTAGTCAGTGAACTACATACCCCAGTAGGGGTCAGCAGGACATGAAAGACACCTTTATGTGCCCCCTTGTGTCAGGTTTATGTATATGCCTAATTATATTTTTCTCATTTCTCTCACTACAGAACAGCCCCCAGTAACAGACATAACTTTCCACAATTTCTAAATGCATTTTTTGTTGACATTGAATACAATTAAAACAATTAGATTTCTGTAAGAACCACATGGCAAAACAATACAGTATCCATGACACTGAGATTAGCAGGTCATTTATTCTAGGCACAGTACCTAGACAGTTTGTTCTTCTTAGGTTAGCAGTCTAAAATTAGAGCAAAGGGCAGCCTGACACAACAGTACAGAAAACCTACAGTGTGACTTTAAAATTTAATGGTTTTAACCACTGTTAGAAATACAGTACAGTATAAACTGTTGACCTCTCAGCAGAACTTCACAGTTAAAGGTCACAAACTTTAAACAAGCATCTTATGCATCTAAGCACTTTTGTGCTAAAGATAAATCAGCCTTAATGATTGTTCCAACTTATTCGTAGGGTTGAAATGAAAACCTGGAGATGTTCTGATATTGCCATTAACATTTTTGCATGATCTGTTGTACACTGACTTCAGCTGGTGTCAGTCATGCTAAGTATAATCAAATAACTTCTTAGAATATTTTAGCTTATATCTTATCTTACATCACATACTGTGTATACAAACACATTCACACAAATTTTCCAGTCATGACATAATTACACAAGTTAGCTTTAAAAGACATTTTCATTAGCAGCTATTCACAATAACCAAGTATGTCAATTTTACCATGCTCTGAAATGAATGGAAATGCTAAAAGATATGACAGAAACACTCCAAATACTGGTCTTACTTGGGTGGAGGCATTATGAGGCCGAGGGTGCGGTACAGGATGGCTCCAATGACAAAGTACGGCGTGTCGTCGGATTCTACAAACAAAGCAAAGCATTTGAACAGAATTACTTTATTTTGTGTTTACATTAAACCCACAAAGCTTTATGCTTGATTTTACTAGTCTCCAAATTTTCCCTGAAACATAAGTTACTCGATATTACCTTCCTATTTACAGAACTGTTGTGTTGAAACAATCACATTTAGTGTCAGCCCTGTGATATCTCACTTGCTATGATCTGTGGCCTGCTGGGATTTATAGTCAAATCCCATCCAAGATGATATTCAGTACCTGTCACTCTCATTTCACTTTTTGAAATTGCTTAAAAGTGCAAAGAATGCATTGATACAATATGTTAAATTGCTCTCTGATATCTACATAGAAGTTATGTGGCTTTATTAAGTGCAAAAAAATGATCCAGACACAGTTTTACGTGTCCATTTAGGATTTTACATAGAACGAAATGGGCTGTTATTATCTTATTTGGAAGGGTCATGAATAATAATGTTGAACTCTGCTCTGATTAGCTGTTTCACGGCGAGGCTCATCTCAGTAGTTCACATTAGTTAACAGACCTTATATGTTTAAGCCTATATACAGATTTTGAGGAATAATAAATTATTCAGAGATTGGAAATAGATGTTTCTGAGTGGTAAGTTTATTTGTGTTGTTTTAGTAACTGTAAAACGTAACTGTAACCTCAATGGTAGAACATTAGCCTAAACGCTAGCACATAACATTAACTAGCATACAGCCCTAAAAACAGTCACAACTTTGTTTTTAGCATTGTAAAAACATTGCATTTAAAGGCGGGGTGCACAATCTCTGAAAGCTAATGGTGATATTTGAAATCACCTAAACAAACACGCCCCTACCCCAATAAAATCTGGACCTTCTTTTGATAGACCCAACCCACACATACGCAACCCAGGCAACAATGTTGGTTAGTAGACACGCCCCTCACTGCTGATTGGCTACAAGTGTGTTTTGGTACTCGGCCCGACTCCCTTTTCCAAAGCGTTTTTCAAAAACCCTTTAATTTAATGTGCAATTTAATGTTGGGCCGTACATCACGACTGTAACGTCACAGTCTGTGTTATGTTGCGATTGGCCTCATTATCATGTACAGAACTTTTACCAAATGTTTAAAACCACCTTACAAGGAAAAAAACACTCACTCCTCCCACACACCGAAAGCTGTAGCTCATTTCGATTTAAAGGTACAGATATGAAAACAATACTTTTTTTGCTTCCGTCCAAATAGCGGCATTTTGGACAACTAATCTGTGGGGTATTTTGTGCTAAAACTTGACAGACACAATCTAGACACAACTTTTATCTGGTAAAAATGGGCATAATGGCCCTTTAAATATTCTTGATATTACCGAAACTTTCACCATAATTCATATTCAAATACATTTACAGTAATGCATTTGGCAGACACTTTTATCGAAAGCACCTTACAGTGCATTTATTGTATACATTTTTTTTCAGTATGTGTGTTCCCTGGGGATCGAACCCCAACCATCGAATGCAATTCTCAACCAGTTAAGCTAGATATCAATGAAGCGTTTTTAATTATTTGAATTGTAATGCACATTCCTTCATCCAGCTGAGCGAGACAAATAAAAGTAGACAAGATCACAGAAAGATTTAAGAGAAAAACTCCATAGTGTGTCTGGACAAAGCCTGACATTTAAAAGAAGCAGAGAAGGGAGGGCACAGAGAGATATGACCACTGATTCTTCTCGCAGGCCATCTGTCCACTCTTTCTCACTGGCTCTGTTCCTCCGTTTCAGCTTTTCATCTCATTTATTATGTTCCCTCCTCTGCTTTTCCTCCATCAACATCATCTGTTCTTTTTGTGAGACGCTATTTATTATGGATACCTTTATTCTCTATTCTTCCTCTCTCTCATTCAATTTCTCTTATTCTCTGAACATTACAGGCTTCCAGAAAGAAACTCGTCCCTGAGTAAATGGCATCATATTTCACTGATGGAGAACATAAGCTGAGAGGGATAGGAAGGATAGGAAGTTAAAGCAATACAATATTAGATGATGTAGCAGGCCTCAAGTTCGCAATTCATTGTTCTAATGTCTGTCCTCATGTGGCATCGGAAGTTCTCTGCTTTTTAGCAAACTGCGATTCAGTTTAAAGATTATTGTTTACTCACTAACCTTAAAGGAAAACACCCCCATTTTTCACTTTTTTACTATGTTCTTACCTCAACTTAGACAAATTAATACATACTTATATTTTATCAATGCGTGCACTTAATCTTTGTACAGCGTGTTGTGAATGTTTTAGCATTTAGCCTAGCTTTATTAATTCCTTAGGATCCAAACAGGGACGAATTTAGAAGCCACCAAACACTTGCATATTTTCCCTATTTAAAGACTGTTACATGAGTAGTTACACGAGTAAGTATGGTGGCACAAAATGAACGTGGCGATTTATGGTGGAAGAACACTTTGTTTGTAGCACTTTGACCTTGGGCGCAGTAATATTGAGTTTGAGCGCGCCGAGGTTGAAGTGATGCTAATAAGTGCTCTTCCGCCATACAATATAGGTCTAATTTTTATCCGCTTAAAAAAATCACCACGTTTTATTTTGTGCCACCATACTTACTCGTGTAACTAATCATGTAACATTCTTTAAATAGGAAAACATGGAAGTGTCCGGTGGCTTCTAAATGTATCCCTGTTTGGATCCTAAGGAATGAATGGGGCTAGGCTAAATGCTAACACATTCACGACACGCTGTACAAAGATGAAGTGCACGCATTGAAAAAAGGTAGGTATGTATTCCTTTGTCTAAGTTGAGGTAAGAACATAGTAAAATATTGAAAAACGGTGGTGTTTTCCTTAAAATCTTTCTGAAAGTAAATCATATTGTGGCATTTCAGTAACAAGATATAATTTTATTTCTAAGATGAACCAACAAGCAAAGCAAGTGAAATGGATTAATGCATGATGTTACTGTAGTTTCGATTTGCTAAACTGATAAAAGCTCCCACCTTCCCAGCATGCACTGGGGTATGTAAAGCGTAAATGGTTTGACATTTCTATTCATTAGTGGTTTAGATTGCTTTGTATAAGGTGTAAAGGATATGTTATGATATAAGAGGTCTGAAGTCCACTTTTCACTGATCTATTTTCACCCTCATGGAAGTCTTTACTGCTATTTGGAGCTCATGTAAAGTCAGAAAATGAACATTCAGACCTTTCTCAGATACTTCAGAGGCACAGATTATACTGCAAATTTTATGAAGAGAAACTTAGCCAAGCATGGCTGACTCACTGTTGTGATTTCCAGTGACATTATGAAATTTAAGGTTTAATAATTTAGCTTGAATAGAGCTGGTAAAAATCACTGAACGCAATGTGCATACCTTTTGAACTGTAACTGAATACCAATGACTAACTTGAGCTCATTAGTATTTATTTGTTAAAAATATATTCTAGTGTAATATATATATATATATATATATATTACATAAATATATGATTTATTGTATAGACGCTGTGTAATGCTATATTTGTGTATAGATTTGTTTATTTCTTTGCTTGAATAAATGTTATTTATTCATGTCATAAAAATTCTGACAGTTACATACTGGCCTCGGGCCAGTAGGCCGTTCTTGTTGATCCCTGTCTGTGAACACTAATGAGATCACATTAGAGCAACTACCTTTCTTGGCTCTAAAATAATACGAGTCAACATAAACACCTTGAAATTCTTTCAAATCAGGCCATCGAGCTGAGAGCTGATAAAACATTTATGCCTTTATTTCTTTTGCCTTTACGTTTTCATGTTTTTCTGTCAGTAGAGAAGACAGCACCATTAGGAATCATACCGCTGTTTTAAACCATCCATAAAGTTGCATCAGCCAGTTACACAGAAAACCAGATAACAACCAAAACACAAGAAACCCCCGCAAACAGACTCAGTGTTGTCCAAGTATGAATACAGGGAGATGGATCTATACGTGACTCATCTACCTGGACCTGTCAGCCAGTCAAATTTCAATCAATTCTACAGCGACTGAATGTTAAATAAGTAAACAGATGACAAACACACGACCCGACCTGAACAGAGCCTGACTATCTTTCTTTAATTTCTTGATCTATCACTTCAATAAAGCTGAAGATCCTTTTTCTTTTGAAAACCCTTCTGGACAAAGCCTTGCCCAAAGAGTCATCTCATCTTGAATGGAATGGTGAGACTGGAAGTGTTTGTTATTTTCGGTAGGGTGGTTCTTCACGAGCAGGCAGGTCTGTAATGGTTTAACCCAGGAGTGGCTTTTACACTGGACAGTAATAATGACCATTTCTTTGATCTCCATTTGTTCCTCTCGAATTTCATACAGAGCTCTCATTGGCTTTCAGAAAGGCTCTCCTCTTGCCCACCTCCTTCTGTTTTTAATCTCTCGGGTGGATCTCTCTCGTCTTTTTTCTTAACATAGTAAAACCATTTATCCTTCTTGTTCTCTCACCCATGCTCTCTCCCTAAACTACCACTCTACTGCACCCATTTCTTTGAAGCCACAGACACACTGCAGATAAATTTAGTTGTCAGTCCTATTCGGAGTGCTTTATCTTGTTTTGTATATGGTCTTTTAGGAGCTGATGGACTAAAAGTATTTGTGCAAACCAAGTAATGGCATAAGGACAGAAATTTAGCACTGAACTGAGTTGTTCAGAGTGCTACAGTAGGTAATGCCGCAGTCTAGGGGTCTGTGGAGGACTATTTTTTAATCCCGCTCCTGCCAGGTTTTATTCAGCTCCCGCTTCTGATTTACTCTGCGTACAAGTCCTTTCTGCTTGTAATGATTTTCTTCCTGACCTGACCTGATCTTGCTAACTTCAGATCTCGCTTCAAGAATGTCACATTTAAATTTTTCCCTAGAGAATGCGATGGGGGAAAATATGATGGTGTATACAAAAGTTATATATTATTTTTATTTATTACACAGCTCGTTGGAATGTGTGATTCTAATTGGCCAGTTGCAACATTTGCAAATGTTTTATACCCAACACACAGTAACCCAGATGGTGCAAAACAGTTTGACAGGTACAGTTTAATATTACACAAAAACATTTTTAATAACATATATGACAATAGCTGTGTAATAAGCATGATAATGTACAGGCAGGTTGTTATGGCAAAATTTATTATTTCTGTGATAACAACCGGTTGCCTATACATTATCTCTTACTTGTTCAAACATCCAGTATTATTTTAATACATCTACTGTCGACAGAGTGGAAAAAATCTACTTACATTACATTTTAAGTTTTTATGTATTTGGCAGGCACTTCTATCCAAGGTGACTTAGGGTCGGTTTCCTGGACAGGGCTTATCCTAGTCCCATACTAAAATGCTTGTTTGCGTTGCCTTAATTTTTAAAAACGCCTTGCACGGACATATCTTAACATATATCAGTGCCATTGTTTTGTCTTAAAGGGGACATACCATGAAAATCTGACTTTTTCCATGTTTAAGTGCTATAATTGGGTTCCCAGTGCTTCTATCAACCTAGAAAATGTGAAAAAGATCAACCCAGTCACTTAGTTTTGGTTAACCATTCTCTGCAAGCATGTGAAAAATATTGTCATTGAAATGTGGCTCCCCTTGTGATGTTAGAAGGGGATAATACCACCCCTTAATCTGCACTATCCGACCACACCACTGCCATTTAGTGCAGAGATCAACCCATTTGCATTTAAAAGCAAATTGTTGCTCACATCTACAAAGTGGCAATTTTAACATGTTATAATAAATTATCTATTTGATATTTTAAGCTCAACCTTCACATATGTAATCTGGGGACACCAAAGATTTATTTGACATCCTAAAAAAGTCTTGTGAAATGTCCCCTTTAAGATGCACACCAGTATTGTTTTTTGTAAGATATTAATAGAGTATTAATACCCCATAGAGTATTTATACAAGCTATGCATTTTATCAGTATGTGTGTTCCCTGCTTGGTCAAAAGGACAAAAAAAGTCAAAACTTTTGGCAGATATTGATGTTTTTAGTTTGTTGTCTGCTATAGCTTTACTCCGTGGGATTTACTCTTGTATATGCGGCTGTCACTCCCAAAATTTGGCAATGTATATTTCATCCCTTCTCAATGTATAAGAGAGAAAAAGAGAGATACTACAGAATGTAAAATGTGACAGTTCACATTAAACAGCTGAACCCTGACAGTACGGTCAGACCGGCAGCTGACAGCACAGAATCTCATCAATCCCAATGATGGAGTAACGCACGGAGATGCATCTCACATACTGTCACCACAATAACAACATACGCCTGAAGTCAACAAACATAAGAGCTCACTGGAAGCTTCCTGCTCCTTTCGATAGGTTATAGCCTCTAGACAGTCAAATCTAGTATAAATCAAACAATTTTGCAACATGCACTGACCCTACAGTAAAACCTGTGGCTTTATATATAATAATAAAAAGAAAAACTACTGATACTATAACACTGTTTATTTTCACAACATGACCAACAGCTTAGATTTACAGGCTAAACTTGTAACAAACTATAACTTACTACTCAAAACATCACAGTTTGCCACAATGTACATTTTGCTTGCATCACATGCAGTGCAAATTGCATAAGGTTCATGTATCTGAACTGAAAAAGTGCAAAAATTAATGCACTAATTCCCGAGGAACACACATGCAGATAAAATGTAAAGTTATGCACTGTAAATTCTAACTTTGGATAAAATACATATAAATGTGCATAAGCAGTATTTCTTGACCAATCAGAGCAACTGTATGCCTCTAGACCATGGCTTTGATTATATAAGTCAGTTTTAATATCATATTATATGGTATCCCATTTGCATTGTGTTCTAGGTACTCGCACAAGATCATTTTAATCTGAGCCAATATAACTCAGATATATGATATGTTCCTTTAAGAACTGATACTGTTTACACCTCTACTTACCATCTGAAGAAAGGATAAAGACTTCTTTGGGAATGAAGAGTTTGTCATCTGCAGATCGCGCCCAGTCTTTCATCCCTCTCCTTCCCTTCATAGGAAAGTTGACGTCGCTGGATACAGCCGAAACCGGCTCTCGTTGGATGGTGATGACTGGCAGGACCAGAGAAACGGTTATTAGATAACGGCCATGAATTCAGACACAGAACTTGATATCCGCATGGCTGGACTCATTGAAACTCACTGAGGTTGTTGGTGACAACCAGAAAGCTTTGGAACGGCTTCTGAGCTTCTCCAATTAGATGAATGAAGTCTTCCACAACTCGCATCAGCAATGTGGAACCTGGAGAGACCTGAAAAGAAGTCAAACACAACCACAAAAATACAAACACAAAAAGGAAACAAGATTAAGTAGAGCCTAGTTTCGGGTATCATCTTCAGAACAGCAAACTCTTATAATTCCAAGACAAACACAACAAAAACAACTCCTTGTAAAAGCTCAAACTCTGGCGAAACTGTCAACAGATAAAAGCTGTTTGCTACTAAATAAAAGGAGAATAAATTATGCCCTTCGATATTTGCATCATTTCCTGTGCGACTATACAACAAGATCTCGTGAGTTTATGATGCAGTCATGAAAAGATGACGGAAAATCATATATACCGTCACCTCTCCACGGAGCCGTGCTTATAAATCGGCAGTGGGTTTTAATTCACTAACCCTTTGTTCCGGAGCGCAGCGTGCCGAAGCCACATTTCACAGTGAAGTTCATGAGAATGCATAGCCCATTCTTCAATCTAATTGGAATTTCTCTCTTCCACCCCACATGTGGAAATAAAGGCATTCATGATTGTCTGTGGAATATCATGCTGTTCAGTGCCACCGGGAACGCTTCGGATGGAGAGACAAAGATTCCGTTCCCGGATGTTGAAGGGATTCATGCAAAACATATTCCCTTTCCTTTTCATTATTTGTACTGTATTTCGTTTTGTTTTGAATTTATCACACTTTTATTTTTTAATACGAGGCAGATGGCATCGTTCGCCGGTTCAGAATAAATAGATGAACTAACATCATTCTTTCCCAAACAGTATCTCGCAGAGAAAAGACATTATTTCTAAGTCTGCTGGAAAAATGCTGATTCACTCAACATCTCAAGAAACGAAAACTGATCTGTGTGACAGCACAGCTAACCCTTACAGAAAACAAAAACAAAAAAACACTTCCAAATACAACACTGCATTGTTGTGCCCTAGTAACGTAATCAGATCCATGCATCATGGTTTTACCATGATTTTAATATGGTAAGCATGATACTTCTACACTCTAAAAAAATGCTAGGTTGTTTTCAACTCAGCATTGGGTCAAAAAGGGACGAGCGCAGCTGTTAGGTTAAAGGGGACATATCATGAAAATCAGACTTTTTCCATGTTTAAGTGCTATAATTGGGTCCAAATTGCTTCTATCAATCTATAAAATGTGAAAAAAGATCAACCCAGTAACTTAGTTTTGGTAAACCATTCTTTGCAAGCATGAGAAAAAATAGGTCATTGAAGTCTGGGTCTCCTTGTGATGTCAGAAGGGGATAATACCGCCCCTTAATCTGCACTATCCAACCACGGCTCTGCCATTTAGTGCAAAGATCAGCTCATTTGCATTTAAAAGGACATACCCCAAAACGGCATATTTTTGCTCACACATGCAAAATGGCAAGTTTTACATGTTATAATAAATTATCTGTAGACCGTTTCAGCAGTAACAACATAAACAAGCGGCTGTCACGGTCCGCACGTAACTTCCGGTAAAGTCCGCTAAGAATAAATAACAACAAAGTTCTTTAAACTTAGTTTTTTTATATAACAAGCAAAAAAAACAACAACACATATACTACCTAGGAAACCAAAATATTTGTTATTTTCGACGAGGCATTTGTTCAAGAGATCAGTTTAGCAACTAGTCAGACCATTAAAAAAATGAAACCAGAAGTAAGGTTCGGATCCAGACGTGTATTACGTGTGTCCGATGAAACCGTCTATATGGTATTTGGAGCTAGAACTTCACATACATACTCTGGAGACACCAGAGATTTATTTCACATCCTAAAAAAGTCTTGTTAAATGTCCCCTTTAAATTAACTCAACCCATAATTTTGGGTTAAAACAACCCAGCATAGGTTAAATTACAACCCAAAGGGTTGGGCTCATCCCTTTTTAACCCAACGCTGGGTTGAAAATAACGATTAATTGCAATTAATTGTTTGCAGAATAAAAGTTTTTGTTTACAATATATATGTGTACTGTGTATAATAATTATGTATATTATAAACACATGCATGTATAATTTTAAGAAAAAAAAATATTTATATAATATAAATTATATATATAAATATAAAAAATTATATACACATTTAAATACCTCTTAAATATCTACATGCATGTCTATTTATTTATACATAATTATTATACACAGTACACACACATATATGACTTTTTCTACAAACGATGAATCGTGATTAATCTATTAGCAGCCCTAAAAATAACCCAGCATTTTCTATTGTATGGTGTTGTAAATATAAGCAGTGTGGCTTGGTCTTAATGGTCTTAATTCACAAATACATTCATTTTACTGCAACAGGTGTATAGCCGCTTAAATTTCGCTTGAGATGTCGCAGCTACCAACAGGTCTTATTGTTAGTCCACACAAGTCTCCAGACGGTCTCAACGTGAAGGGCAGCTAAGCTGAGACAATTGCGAACACAAACAATGAGCACACAGGAACACACAAATTCACACCAGGACATAAACAGAGTCATAGGCTGTGATGTGTGACTGCAAACAGGTGTTTTGTTTGTGTAATGATGGTGCTATGATACTTAAAAATAGAACATCACAGACTGTAAGAAACCTGAACTGAGGAAAAATAAACAACACTACTGCACCCAGAAGGCTTGATGTAATTCAACTGCTATTTTAAAAGTTATTCAATACACAGACTTAACTTAATAAACACTGTATATGTTTATACTATAGCAGAGTAGTACTGTATCTATGTTCATAAAACGGTTAGTTCCAATCCTTGATTCTGATTGGTCAATAGGTGTGCTTTATTCATGATAAAACACGGCTATGACCGCTTCACCCAATGGTTCTGTTTATCACTGTGCCCTTAGCAACACCCTTAGCAACCACACTTATCGGTTTGTTGTTTTTATTTGAGCTTTCATGCATATAACACATTGGAACATATTTTTGTTGATGGTCCGGGACTATTTTTTCTAGCGGAAGGAATGCTTTTTATTGATTTAACTTATACATTTAACTCTTTTTTTTTACTTTAATATTGTGTGGTAACCGTTTTATGTAAGCAATAAGGTACGAGAGGCTGTGCTGTATCGCGAATAAGTAACGGCTGAAGGGCGTTGTTAGGCATGACGCGAAGCGGAGTGCCTGCAACCCCTTCAGCCGTTACTTATTCACGATACAGCACTTGCCTCGAGTACCTTATTGCTTTTATAAAACGTTTACCACACAATATTAAAGTAAAAAAAATATAAGTGCAACTTTCATGAAGTTAAATCAATAAAAGCATTCCTTCCGCTAGAAAAAATAGTCCCTGACTGCGAACAACAACATGAAAGCTCAAATAAAAACAACAAACTGTTCTCAGACTTTGTCTCATTATATGTTTATGTGTTGCTAAGGGTGTTGCTAAGGGCGCAGTGATATTAAAGAGAACCGTTGGGTGAAGCGGTCATAGCAGTGTTTTATCGTGAATAAAGCACACCTATTGACCAATCAGAATCAAGGATTGGAACTAACCGTTTTATAAAAATGCAATAAGGTACTTGAGGCAAGTGCTGTATCGTGAATAAGTAACGGCTAAAGGGGTTGCAGGCACTTTGCTTCGCGTCGTGCCTAACAACGCCCTTCAGCCGTTACTTATTCACGATACAGCACAGCCTCTCGTACCTTATTGCTTACATATTTAATCAATCAGAAAAGCTTAGTTTAGGAATGAAGCATGTATAATATATGAGTCAACTACTGTAACACCAAACATAGTCCTTAAGTCTTAAATTTACTCTACTGGTTGGGCCAGAAGTTAACAAAGGTACATTTTGTGGAGACACATTTATAAGCCGATAATCATTCATAAATACTCATAATCATAATCGTTTTGGAATCCATTCAGCTGATCTATGGGTTTGACCCTACAACTTTTAGCTTAGCACAATCCATTGAATCTGATTAGACCATTAGCATGCGCTAAAAAAATAACCAAAGAGTTTCGATTTTTTTCCTATTTTTAAATATTTCCTATTTAAAACTATACTCTCATTCTGGCGTAATAATCAAGGACTTTGTTGCCGTAACATGGCTGCAGCAGGCGCAATGATAATACACACTGCCTGAAAATAGTCCCGGGGATAGTAGGGGACTATTTTTGGCTGCTGCGTAAAATAATTGCACCTCCTGCAGCCATGTTACAGCAGCAAAGTCTTTGATTATTACGCCAGAATAAGAGTATAGTTCCTAGCCATATCTGCTTAGAAAATCGCAACTTTTATTTGTTTTTGTCGGTTTTAGTACATGATGTAACTACAGAAGGGTCAAGTTTTAAATAGGAAAAATATTGAAATCTTTGGTTAATTTTGAGCGCAATGCTAATGGTCTAATCAGATTTACTGGATTATGCTAAGCTATGCTAAAAGTGGTAGCGCCAGACCCGGAGATCAGCTGAATGGATTCCAAAACGGTAAAAATCTAATATTTAATTCTGCGGAGGTGGAATGTCCCTTTAAGGTCATGAATATTATACACTTCACTTTCACAAAGGTCTTCGCAGGCATGTTGAAGTTTAGTGGAAGATGGGTAACAGTTCAGCAGACTTATGGGAGATGAATATTATATCAAGCAAGGTAAAGAGGAATGTACAGTATGTCAAAGATCTGCCTGTACACCTGTGCTGTTACACCAAAAATCTGTCTCAGTCACGCTGAGCTAAACACCTGGCGCTGGCATATTATACATGCATAAACATTCACTGGAGTCCTGAGCATGTGGTTTACAGACTGTGGTCATTAGTGAGCAATAATACTACAGAATATCTTTGTCTGTGCAAGATTTGAGGCATAACATTTTAAAAAGAAGTAAACTTATTCACAAATCTGCATAGTTATTCAATGGGGAATTACATTTGCATTAACTCAGCATAATATGTTTATACGGAATCTTTAGCTTGTGGGCTGTAATGGCTGCAAGGTGCATTATGGAAGCAAAAGACCTCTGTGGCAATAATAACAAAGCAGATTTTATCTAGAATTTTTTCAAATCTGTCCAGTTATGCACCAAAGCTGAAGAGGAATAGGGGGTTTGTTCAAATAACCAACCCTAAGCTTGATCAATAATGATATTTGTTTAGTTGGGCAAACACCACTAAAAAAGTCTATCTTAATTAGGACTAATGGCTTGGCAGTGTTTGCCTATCACCGTCTTTAATTTGCCAGTTATTTGCTATTACTAAAAAAGGTTTTTAACTCAGAATTTAACATTTCTAGTTTGTTCAGCCCTCCGGACATGAGAGGATCTTCAAGTGAAAATTAAGGTTTCAAGGAGGGTTGAGATGAGAAGTTTATTACCATGCAAAAGTCCTCTGGGTTGACACTGTAGGCACAGTGGACGAAACTTCACAGTATCTAAAGTCAAACAGGGTCTAATGGAGTGGTCTAATGCAAAGAGGCAGCTCTAATACCACATCCCTCTCCCAACACACCTCACAGTCTTCCTCCATTACACCCAAAGCCAGTCTGATTAGATCTGTTGTTAATCTGTGAGATCAGACTGGGCTTTGATGACTCTGGTTTCTCTGAGGGGAAAACAGCACTCAACACTGAATAAAAGATTAAGAGGTGTGTACGCCAAGGCGTTTACGCATGTGGCCGGCGTATGTTTTCAACTGTTTCATTGGAAACGCCAACCTTTTAAGAAACTCCGGCAGCTGGTGGGTTATTCAGTGCTCAGCGCTGAGCGTCCAGAGTTCAAAAATGTTAAACTTTGGGTAAACGCTCATATCGTCAATGTCACTTTTCACTCGGCCGTCAAATCACAGGGGAGGAGGGGTGGGATAAATATCACAACATCCAACCGATGCATCGTACAATGACAAAACAGAAGTAGCAAAGCAACCAAAGCGCCCACAGTTGGTGTCCGCCTTGTGTTCAGTCGCATTTAAACGCATTGGTGTACACGCCTCCTAAATGTTGTTTTGTTGGACAGATATTCTGATTTTTTGGATCTGGGCAGGATGTGAGAACGGGTGTGTTACCTGGTGGGCGTCTTCCCATTTCTCAAGGTTTTCAATGTCCAACATTAAGCTGACAATCTGGAAAAATTTCTGGAAAAAACATGAACAATTATGTAATAAGGGCATTTAAGACACTAAATTATATACACTGTTATTC
This sequence comes from Misgurnus anguillicaudatus, assembly GCF_027580225.2. Lineage (NCBI taxonomy): Eukaryota > Metazoa > Chordata > Actinopteri > Cypriniformes > Cobitidae > Misgurnus > Misgurnus anguillicaudatus. The sequence goes on from NC_073356.2 coordinate 20,173,105, forward strand.
TGTGGTAATTCATTCGATTGACTAACTAAGCTAAAAATATATTTTAAAAAATCTTAAAAACTCTGAACAACTGACATCTTTGCTCCTTATCTACATAATTAATTAAATATGCATTAGTTTGCAAAGTTTATAAAGACATAGTGACTATAAAACATCACCACAAAAGGGGATCAACAAATATTAATAACAGATAAAATTGTAGTCAATATATACTTATTTAAAATTGTCTATGGTGATTTGGTTTTTTTGTATATTCAAATAAAATCCAGATTCCCTAGGCTGTGGTTTGCTTGTTTGTTAATAAAATACCTTAAAGATTTTGTGTTTTGGTTTAAAATAACCTAAAGGGGCATTAAAAGCAAAAAATATTGCTTTTGGCAACTACTGTACATTGCATATCAAAGGTGCAGTGTGTAATTTTTAAAAGGATCTCTTGAGAGAAATGCAAAATAATATACAAAACTATATTATCAGGGGTGTATAAAGTCCTTTCATAATGAACCGTTATGTGTTTATTGCCTTAGAATGAGAGATTTTATCTACATACACAGAGCCCTTACATGGAAGCCGGCATTTTGGGCCGCCATTTTTCTACAAAAGCCCTTAACAGACAAACTTTTTTACTAAGTTGTCTCCAACGATGACATGTTTGTTCAGTGGCGGCTACCGTAGCTTCTCTATGTGTTTCAAAAGCGAGGGGTGAACAGTGGACTAAGCCGTTAGTTGCAATTCGCAACATCACCACTAGATGCCGCTAAAATTTACACACTCCACCTTTAATATAGATATTGAACTACAAATAAAAAAACTATTTTGAGTGATTTGGGTAAAAAAACAAGATGAAAACCATAATTTTCTGTCACATAGCATCTTAAGGTTATAATACCATTAACATTTCAAATCCATTATTTGATTTTCGAAGATTTATTATAAAAACTGATTCTTTTTTTTCTGCAAATTGCAATAAGAAGGACTGGCGTTTGTCGCGGTTTGGAAAAAAAGGGAGAAAAGATGACAGAATAACACGGCGGATATCTAATTTTGCGTAAAATGAAGAATTTACTTTTTAATACTGCCCTGATACAATACTGATTTTATATGTATATATATATATATATATGAAGAGTTTGGTTCCAAAACGCGATAAACGCCATTTTTGAAAAAAATGAGTTACTGCCAAAATCAGCATTATATCAGGTCAGTAGTTAAAAGTAAATTCTTAATTTTACGCAAAATCCAATATCCGCCGTGTTATTCTGTCATCTTTTCTTCCTTTTTCCCCAAAATGCGATAAACGCCACTCCCCCTTTTTTACAGAACGCAATAAATCCATTTCTGATATTACAGCCCACCAGTCACGCAATGTAAACAAACATGGCGGCGCGCTGAGTACATGGAGTCCTAGTTTTCCTCATCTACTTTGTACTTTGTGATCAACAAACAAAACAAAATAATACTTTAAGTGCATTGATAAACCTGTGATGGTTTTCTGTGACGGGAAAGAAACGTAAGCCATCAACATCTAATAATTTCCCTGAGAGGCACTCGGGAGACGGATGCTTGTTCTCCCGACAGCATCAAGCTTCTCATGCTAACACAGTAACCCCAGAGGATCTTATGAAAACTTTACATTATTTTACTCAAAGTCAACGAAAATCGAGCAGGACCAAAAACATTTTACAGCTGATCACTGTGAAAGACGTTAAGCGAAGACGTCAAGTAACCGCAATGACAGTGATCTTAATATGACAAAGTAAGTGTTTTGATTAATAACATTAATGTTTATATTTTTAATTAGTGTGTACAACTAGTCAACTAAATGAATATAACATGGCAAAGATGAATGCACATTTATATAGGCTATTGATTCAATAGATTTATAACATTTTGAATAAAAACTTGTCATGGATATATTGCATTTTGTTTTTATAATAAATCTTTGAAAATCAACTTATGGATTTGAATGTTTTATGTTTTTATAACCTAAAGATGCTATGTGAAAGTTTGTAACAGAAAATAGTTGTTTTCATCTTGTCACTTTCTTGGTATAGAAAACGTCTCGGTTACGGATGTAACCCTCGTTCCCTGAAGGAGGGAACGGAGACGTCACGTCGTGACCGACGAATTGGGAGCTCGCTTAGAGAGACCAATCTGCTTCGAATACTACTAAAACGCCAATGAACTTGGCATTGAGATATTTGCATAATGCTGGCGCCGCCCCGCCAGGTGCGTATATAAGACACACGTGCAAATAGGGAAATCAGCTTCTGTTCGCTGAGAAAGCCGGAAGGTGACCGGCCTAAACAGCAGGTGGCAGCACCTGTGGCGACGGGACGTGACGTCTCCGTTCCCTCCTTCAGGGAACGAGGGTTACATCCGTAACCGAGACGTTCCCTTTCAGTCGGTCACTACGACGTCACGTCGTGACCGACGAATTGGGAAACCCTACTAAAACGCCACTAGGGGCTGACCTCTTCCAGTGTCTGCTTAAAGCCCTCCGGTTCCATTTAAGGATAGGAGAATTAGGTTTCAAGGCAGAAGGCCGGGCACTAGATGTTCCTTTAACCCACAGTAGTGCCAGCGACTGGGAAGCGCCCTATCTGAGCGGTATAGGGACGCTGCGGAAGCCACCGCCCCGTTAAGGGCTAATGGTGGACGAAAGTTAACCGTAGTTGAGGTATAATGACAGCCGTGGCTGTGTAAGCAAAGCAGTGCTCTGCTAAGGGAAACGTGGGCTAGTAGGATTAACCCCACGGAATAATACTCACAAAGGAACCCGTTGGGACACAATGTGGGGCCCTGGCCAAACACGTAGGTTCGTAAGAATACAGCTAGTGAAAGGCTGACAGCCAATGCTCCGCAACAAAGGCTGTCAAGGCAGTGGAGGGAGCAAATCAAACCATTACGCATTTTTGCTCTGTTAGCCTTCCATACTGAAACTCAATTTGGAGCCTCAGTCGGAGGCTGCAAGCCGACTTGCGAGTCTGCTCTCCGTGTCCTCCCTGGTGAGGACAGAACACGAGAGGATACAGGCTCGATACGAACATTGTAGAATCTAATGAACGTATTAGGTGTCGCCCAACCAGCAGCTCTACAAATGTCTGTTAGCGAGGAACCACGAGCTAATGCCCAAGATGAGGCAACACTCCGAGTGGAGTGCGCTCTCAAATTAAAGGGGCAAGGAATGCCCTGCAAATTGTAAGCCAGGGCGATAGTATCAACTATCCAATGAGACATCCTCTGCTTAGTGACAGCTTTCCCTTTCTGCTGGCCACCATAAAAAACAAAGAGCTGGTCTGAGGTCCTGAAGCTTTGCGTGCGGTCCACGTAGAATCGCAGTGCGCGTACGGGGCACAACAAAGCCTCGGTTGGGTTTGCCTGCTCCAAAGGCAATGCTTGCAAGCTCACCACTTGATCTCTGAAGGGAGTAGTGGGAACTTTGGGCACGTAGCCTGGTCTGGGTCTCAAGGTCACGCTCGAGACAGAAGGACCAAACTGAAGGCACGAATCGTCAACAGAGAATGCATGTAAATCCCCTATTCTCTTCACCGAGGCCAATGCTAGTAGGGTCAGAGCCTTCATGGATAGAAGCTTCAGACTCGCAGACTGCAAAGGCTCGAACGGAGGACTCTGTAGCGCTTTCAGCACCATGGACAGGTCCCAGGGAGGAATAGAAGGAGGGCGCGAGGGGTTTAGCCTGCGAGCGCCTCTCAGGAATCTAACAACCAAATCATGCTGGCCCACTGATCTGCCGTTAATAAGTGAGTGATGCGCAGATATAGCGGCGATATCAACTTTAATAGTGGACGGTGACAGCCTACCATCTAACCTATGTTTGAAGATATAAAAGCACAATGTTAATAGGGCATTCTCTGGGGTCCTCGCGTTGCGAAGAGCACCAGGTGACGAAAAGGTTCCATTTTAACGCGTAAGCCCGTCTCGTAGACGGAGCTCGTGCCGCGTCAATAGTGTTAGATACCGCTTGGGGTAAATCACTTAAACCTTGCGCGCGCTCAACGACCAAACGTGGAGATCCCACAGGTCGGGGCGCGGGTGCCATAATGTGCCCCCTCCCTGAGAAAGAAGGTCCTTCCTCAGGGGAATCCGCCAGGGAGGGGCTGTCGCGAGGAGCATTAGTTCCGGAAACCAATTCCTGGTCGTCCAATATGGGGCGATCATTAAAAGGCTCTCCTCGTCCTGCCTGACTTTGCACAGTATCTGTGCTATTAAACTCACTGGGGGGAACGCATATTTGCGCAGGCCCCGCGGCCAGCTGTGTGCCAACGCATCCACGCCGAGGCTGCCCTCGGTTAGTGAATAAAACAGGCGACAATGGGTATTGTTCGGTGACGCAAATAGGTCTATCTGCGCTCGACCGAATTTCCTCCAAATCAGCTGGACCGTCTGGGGGTGGAGTCGCCATTCGCCGGGGCGCGCTGCTCGGGAAAGCGCGTCTGCCGCTGTATTGAGCGAGCCCGGTATGTAAATGGCACGAAGGGACCTCAGATGCTTCTGACTCCAAAGGAGGAGATGACGAGCGAGATGCGACAGGTGACGAGAGCGCAAACCGCCTTGACGGTTGATATACGCTACGGTCGCAGTGTTGTCTGAGCGCACTAGTACATCCTTCCCTCGCAGCTCCTGAGCGAAGCGTACGAGTCCCAGATATACTGCCCATAACTCGCGGCAATTGATATGCCAATGCAACTGGGGTGCTGTCCACACCCCCGAAGCCGTGAGCTCGTCGTTTGTGGCTCCCCAGCCCGTGTCGGAGGCATCTGTATGCACAACAGCATGCCGGGAGACCTGTCTCATGGACACGCCGGCCCTGAGAAACGCGGGGTCTGACCACGGGGGGAATGTTAGGCGACACGCAGGTGTAATGGTTACACGATGGATGCCAGCGCGCCACGCTCTCCTCGGGACTCGATCGTGAAGCCAACGCTGAAGCGGTCTCATATGGAGCAGCCCGAGCGGTGTCACGGCCGCTGCTGCTGCCATACGCCCCAGGAGTCTCTGAAATTGTTTCAGAGGGACCGCATTCTTCCCTCGGAATGAACCGAGGCAAGTCAGAATTGATTGGACGCGCTCTTCTGTTAAACGCGCCGATAAATCGATCGAGTCCAGTTCCATACCGAGAAAAGAGATCCTCTGCGTGGGGCAAAGTTTGCTCTTTTCCCAGTTGACCCGAAGACCCAAACGGGCGAGATGTTGAAGTGTTAGATCTCTGTGTTCGCACAGCGTCCGCCGAGAATGCGCTATTATAAGCCAATCGTCGAGGTAAGCCAGAATGCGAACACCGCTCTCTCTGAGGGGCTTTAACGCCGCCTCTACCACTTTCGTGAACACACGGGGAGAGAGAGACAGCCCGAACGGTAGTACTTTGTATTGATATGCCCGCCCCTCGAACGCAAACCGGAGAAACGGTCGGTGACGAGGGAGAATGGACACATGAAAGTACGCGTCTTTCAGGTCTATCGCTGCAAACCAATCTTGGGGGCGTATTGCACTGAAAATTTGTTTCGGTGTAATCATCCTGAAAGACCTCTTCTGAAGAGATTTGTTCAGGACACGCAAATCCAAAATCGGTCGTAACCCGCCGCCTTTCTTGGGTACTATGAAATACGGGCTGTAAAAACCCGATCTCATCTCGGTAAGAGGGATCGGCTCGATCGCGTCCTTCGCCAGCAGGACTTCGACCTCTGCACGCAGTACATGTGCAACGGACGCTTTCACCGTGGTGAAACGTATGCCCGCAAATTTGGGAGTGTGCCGATTGAATTGAATTTCGTAACCGAGGCGGATCGTGCGTAAAACCCAACGAGACGGACTGGGAAGCTGAAGCCAAGCCCCCAGGGACCGTACGAGAGGAATTAACGGCACTACCGGTGTACCCGCGGCGGGGCAGCGAGGCGGGACAGGCGGGACTGCCGGTGCGTCTGCCGTGACAGCATAAGCATCTACAGTATGTGTGTGTGTGACACTGACCTGAGCCCGCTGAGGTAAACGGTCGTCCGGTCTCCTCAGCTGAGGACGCAGACTCCGAAGGGGTTGCTGGTGGTCCGGTCTCCGAAGGGGAGAGCTCGAACTCCTCAGAACACCCACTGGCGACAGAGGAGAGGGAGGAAGAGCATCTGACTGCCCGCTCACATCTCTCTCGATCCTCTGGAGACCTGGAGAAGGAATAGGAATGCACTCTTTTTGTGGTTTTGTGGGTGCCGGCTGAGAAGCCGGCGGAACAGAAACAAAACGAAACAAAAGATTTTCCACCCGGCCCTCTACCGGTGGAAGGAGCGGTGCCGTCACCGTCGCCCTTAGAGTGAGCCCATCCACCTCCAGGTCGCCCGTCTCCGGGCCGCTTCGATTTCCGTTTGCCACGGGAAGCGGGTGGTGCGGGCGGGGCGGGCTGCCGACGGCTGTTCCCTCTCCGTGGTCTAGAAGACGTTCTAGCGGGGGGGGCGGAGGCAGCCGCCGGAGGGCGCCCTCGGCGAGGAGCAGACGGGGCCGCCGGCGCTGGGGGGCGAGATGCAGGTCGCTTGCGCCGGGGCATGATCTGAGCGATCGCTTCCGTCTGCTTCTGGGCGGCGGAGAACTGCTGGGCAAACGACTCCACCGACTCGCCGAACAGGCCTGCCTGGGACACGGGCGCATCCAAGAACTTGTTCTTCTCTGCATCCGACATGTCGGCCAGACAAAGCCACAGATGGCGTTCCTGGACCACCATCGTGGACATCGCACGACCGATCGCCTGTGCCGTGACCTTCGTAGCACGGAGGGCCAGATCCGTAGCGGCCCGGAGCTCCGAAAGCACAGGCGAGTCGTGTCCTCCCTCGTGCAGATCTCTCAAGGCCTTGGCCTGGTGGACCTGCAGCAACGCCATAGCGTGCAGGGCTGAAGCCGCCTCTCCACATGCATGATAGGCAGCCCCCGTTAGACCGGAAGACTGTCTGCAAGCACGGGAGGGGAGGGCTGGGCGATCCTTCCAGGTGGAAGCGGTGGCCGGACACAATTGCATCACAACCGCCCGCTCCACGGGGGGGATTCCCGTATAGCCCTTAGCGGCTCCATCGGTGAGGGAGGTGAGGGGGGAGGGCTGAAACGGCCGTAAACGGGTAGAATACGGCGACCTCCAGGTCCTGGTCAGCTCCTCGTGCACCTCGGGGAAGAAAGGTACCGGCGGAGAGGGTTGTGAAACCCGGGCAGCTCCAAAGAACCAATCATCCAGGCGGGACGGTTCGGGCTGTGGGGGGTGAACCCACTCCAACCCGACGGTCTCCGCCGCTCGAGAGAGCACGGCCACCATCTCTGGATCGAAATCCGGCGTCACGACCCTTCCGGAAGGGGGGAGGACATCCAGATCCTCAGAGGTAGAGGGCCCACCCTCGGATGCTGCGGTCTCCGTGGACCCGGAGGGAGGCACGACAGATCCAACAGACATCGTAGAACACGACTCTGAAGTTTCCATCGGCGCATCAACCGGCTGTGGATGAGGAGGCTGAGAGGCAGAGGACGAATCCCCTGCCCGGTTCAGCACAGTGATGCGGAGATCATCCTTCGAGAGCTTCACAGCCGCACCGTGGCGGCGATCAGAGCTCGTCGGACGTGGGTTGCGTTTTTCCCGGAGGAAAGACAACCGTCTCCGCAAATCCACAAGGGACATGTTCTCGCAGTGAGAACACTTACCCCCAGCGAACGCTGCCTCAGCGTGCTCGATGCCCAAGCACGAAAGACAACGCTCGTGACCGTCCTTCGGACCCATATACTTCCCGCATCCCAGATCGCACGGACGAAAAGCCATCCTGAAAAGGACGCTAATGTCCGGATATACGAGAGAGTGGCTGCCTTTAACAAGGCACAAAGCTCTCTCGTATCACTCTTTTAGGGAAATTCACTCAGATGCTCAGTTGATGATGCGCACAGGGAAGGCAACGCACACACTAAACTCAAACAAACAAAAAAGATGCAGAGCCTGTGGAATACTGCGAGGCGTCCGCTGTGGTACTGCCAGTCCAACCAACTTCCGCAATCGATCCCAACAGAGTGAAGTAGCTTCTCAGTAGCAGATACTGCCGGCTTTCGAAGCGATAAAAAGCTGATTTCCCTATTTGCACGTGTGTCTTATATACGCACCTGGCGGGGCGGCGCCAGCATTATGCAAATATCTCAATGCCAAGTTCATTGGCGTTTTAGTAGTATTCGAAGCAGATTGGTCTCTCTGGGCGGGCTCCCAGTTCGTCGGTCACGACGTGACGTCGTAGTGACCGACTGAAAGGGAACACGTTTTTACCGAAATTTGTCAAAATGGATTTATTGCGTTTTGGAACCAGACTCTTCATACATATATATATATATATATATATATATATATATATATATATATATATATATATATATATATATATATATATATATATATATATATATATATATATATATATATATATATATATATATATGTATAAAGTATATATATATATGCACACAGGCATTCACAGATACACACCTGCACGTCGTCAGGAGCTGGGATGTAGGTTGCTCGCTTGAAGGTGTCCGTCACATTTCGGAGAATCTCCACGGAGAATAAGAGGTCACCGCTATAATAATCCTTACGGGACATTAACTCCAGGAGACTCCTCACGATCTGAGACATGCCCTCCCCTGCCAGGGCCCTCCGACCCTTCGCAAGATGTTCTCGCAACTACATGGAAAGAGAAACACAGGTTATATACACTGACAAACGCCAATAAATAAACTCTGATTAAAATAAGCGCATAAGCACACAGATAAATCCTGGCTGCAATAAGTAAACACAGGGAGATAAACTCCAAACACCAAATTGAAACGGGGGGTAACAGGTTATACACATCAAATGAACTAATAGACTTTGATTTTACGCACTTAAAACAAACCTAAGACATAAACAAGCTCATAAAGAGAATAAATAAACAAGTTTCAATGTAGACCAAACGGTAGACCAGAAACGTAAGCACACAAACACACAAAATCTGCTTTGATGCTGAAACAACATCGATCCAAGTTTGAAGAAAAGCAAAAGCAGTCTAAAAGTATTGACAGCTGCCTTAATCTACTTCCTATCTAACCAAACTGTGAGCATAATAAAGTTGTGAATTAACTAAAGTTTACGGTTAAACGTCAGCCAGCAGCAGAATCACTGATGGTCTAATGACAGTACTGCGGATACAGGAGGTGGCAGACAATGGCAATCAAAGCTATTTAAGCATTGTCTGATTATAATAAAGGGTTAGTGGACAGGTTAACAACGCAATCAACCCCATCACAAAACGCCTTAACTGACTTGCAGAATTAAAACCCACTCTGAATGCTGAACTCAAGGGCAAAGATCATGGCTGAGCAATTACAAAGATCACATACTGTAAAGGCCTGTAAAAGTTTAAAAGTACAGTTAATAGTTATTATCATCCTACTTAGAACCAGGTTTCACTTGTTAAAAATACTGTTATCAAATAATTTCATCTGGTTCTTGAGCATCTGGATTCATTCATTGCTTTGGATAAAAAAATTAGTTTTCTGCACCACTACTAAATATGCAGTGCTATGGGAAAAGAAAGTTTTAGTTGAGTCAAGACAGAAAGACTAAAGGGGGTCGCACACCAACCGCGAAGCTCAGCGTTGCGCCGCATCGAGTCGCGTCTAGGACAACTCAGAGGTATTGTAAACCGGATGTGCACATTAAATAGCGCGAGCTTCGTCAGATAGCGGCTACTTCAAAATGCAAAATATACGTTAGCAGCCAATGTTAATCATTAATGATTTGGGACAAATATGATGTTATTTAATGGTAAACTATGTGAGTGGCACTGTGTGGCGCGACAGGGATTTGAGCAACTTCCTGACTCACAGCTGGGCGGCGCCTGTGTGCGTATACTCATAGAAAACAATGTGTTCGATTTTTTTAGAATGGCGCAGCGCTGAGCTGCTTGGCCGGTGTGCGATCCCGTTAAGACTAAGTTTGTTTTGCGATAACAACCGTCTGGAAGTACACTATACTGCTAACTACATGGCTAATTGCCACAAGTAATTAAAGGTGCTCTAAGCGAATTGACGCGTTTTAGACCATAAAACATTTTTTGTTACATACAGCAAACATCTCCTCACTATCTGCTTGCTGCCTGTCCGCTGATCAAACTGTAAAAAAACGCGATCTCTGTAGACAGCTCAGGCTCGACAAACGGCAATATCAACAAGTGGCCAAACCTACAAACAGAAACAATAACAAAGTGTTCCAGCCAATAAACGACAAGAAGGATTTGGGGGTGGGGGTTGGGCGCGTTCATGAAAGCACGGACGGGAGAGGGAGGGGGAGGCGTTAGCTACTCTTCGTTTGTTTGATAACAGTTTAAACATCAACAGGAAGTGACGTCGCACATTATTCGCTTAGAGAGCCTTTAAACATGAAATATTGATTTGAAATATTTTGGCAGTATGAAGGTATTTTGCTTATGTTTCAGCAGTGTGCTGTCACTTTTAACTCATTCCCCGCCAGCCTTTTAAAAAAAGTTGCCCGTCAACCTTTTTTTTTGTGATTTTCACAAGTTTCACAAAATGCCTTTCAGGAAAATTTCCTTCTATAAATATATAAATATACAAATATATCAAATACAAGAACAGACCCTCTTCTTTCAAACAAACACACAAAATGGGTAGGTTTCTTCAAAAATAAAAAATTTTGAACAAAAAGCTGAAATAATTGCATTTTTGTAAAGGAATTTTGTAAGATCCGATTAAAAACATACACAGAGTTAAACATTTTGTTAAATTAGTTTTTGCTTCAGTTGTTTATAAATTGGGTAAGTGGATAATAGCGGAATTACATATTAACGTAAAAAGCGTCATTGGCAGGGAAATGTTTTCTCTTAATTGACTAAATAACTTGTCAATGGCGGGGAAAGAGTTAATGGTTGTAATTGGAGATTACCTTGGTATGTTATGACTGACAAATCAGAATCAAGTACCCAACGAGCTGTGTAATATGCTAATTTATCTACTGTCACATTATGGTAAAGTCCACCTGTGATGAAAAGCAGGTATTTATTTTTATATGCCTATGTGGTGTTTTTAATTTAAATTAAAAGACAAATTATGTGCAAATTCAACACCATTGCTAAGTAACATTACCGAGGAATTGCAAGTTCACATATGCATTGTGTAAAATCAGACTTAGCAGTTGTTTCTGAAACTGCTGAGAGTAACATCTATTTACATATATATCTATGGTCAGAGGCGGTGCGATAGAGAGGAGATGGGGAGAGGAGGTGCATATTCATATTTATAGTTTGAGCTGTGCGGTTGAACAGAGGCGGGGACAAATTTGCATATTCATAAATCAGTGTTTGCTAAATGAGGCAAGGGGGTAGAGTTACATTCAAGCAGTTTTAAAGCATGAAGAAATTACTGTGACAGGTAAAACTAATATACAGATGCTATTATTATGCTCAAATATGAGTTCAGTACCAGTCAATCAGGATCCTCAAAGTTTGATTTCAATCATTATTTTTTTACAATAATTTTAATCTTTGGCATGGCCCAACTCAGTCAATATTTAAAGGACATTCCACTATTTTTGAAAATATGCAAATTTTCCAGCTCCCCTAGAGTTAAACATTTGATTCTTACCGTTTTGGAATCCATTTAGCTGATCTCCAGGTCTGGCGCTAGCACTTTTAGCATAGCTTAGCATAATCCATTGAATCTGATTAGATCGTTAGGATCCTTGATTATTACGCCAGTTTGAGAGTAGTTCTCCTAGCCATATTTGCCTATAAAATCGCAACTTTTAATTTTCTGTCGGTCTTAGTACACGATGTAACTACAGAAGAGTTTTAAAGTTTTAAATAGGAAAAATATCGAAACTCTTTGGTTATTTTTTTGCGCAATGCTAATGGTCTTATCAGATTCAATGGATTATGCTAAGCTATGCTAAAAGTGCTAGCGCCGGACCCGGAGATCGGCTGAATGGATTCCAAAATAGTAAAAATTAGTGATGCACCGATGTATCGGCCGCCGATATTTATCGGCCGATTTTTGATGAATTTGAAACCATCGGCATATCGGCAATAGCACGAGAAAGGCCGATACCGATTGTTTATTAACTAACTGAATAAAAAAATCCATTATATGTAAAAAATGAGTTAATATTGTTAATAAAATAAATGCTGAATAGCAAAAACCACCTTTGAAGGTTGTCGTGCTGTCTTATTATTTTGTTTTAGCTTAATTTGTGCCTCTCTTTTTATGTTGGTCAGTTGAATGTTAATTAGATCCAATCCATGCTCAGTAAAAATAATTTGATGCAGAAATAAACTAGCTAATAGACCAACTGTATAGTATTGTATACAAGTGTTTAATATCGGTATCGGCCAGAGGTTGTCTTTTTAAATCGGTATCGGCCCCAAAAAATCCTATCGGTGCATCCCTAGTAAAAATCAAATGTTTAACTCTAGGGGAGCTGGAAAATGAGCATATTTTTTAAAAAAAAGGCATTTCCCTTTAAAGGTATTAAAGGCGGAGTCCACAATGTTTGAAAAACACGTTGGAAAAGGAGACGGGCCGACTACCAAAACACACTTATAGCCAATCAAATCAAATCAAATGCTGGGTTGCGTATGTGTGGGGCGGGTCTATCAACAGAAGGTCCAGATTCTATTGGGGTAGGGGCGTGTTTGTTTAGGTGATTTCAAATATCAACATTGGCTTTCAAACATCATGGACTCCGCCTTTAAGGTTTTCTCTCACAGAGCGTCCTTTACATTATGTAGGATGATTTTATGTAGAAACAGTAAATCACAAAAAATGATGTTAGCTGGATTTTCACAAGCTGGGTCACATATTTTCTAAGACAAATTTCTTATAGAATCATTGCTGAACTGGAATCTTAACCAAAATCTTTACACATTTTATCTTTATCATTCCTAAAACTTCCAGAATCAGTAGGAAAGCTGTGAGACAAGCAGTTTTTTGATGCTTGAATACAGAGTCACTTACAGATAAATGTAAATATCTATATTCGAGTGAGACACATCGGGCGAAGCTCGGAGGACCCCAGTAAGCAACTCCATTAACGTCCAGCAAACAACGACGACTAGCAGATCCTTCACAGAGAGAAGAGAAGAAAAGAGATCATTATCACTGTTGCGCACAGGCAATAACATAATGTCAACATTTGACAGGCATGGACTCTCTGATGCTCAAATGCTTTTATAAAAGACTTCAGCGAGATGTGGTATATGATGATGTCTGGGGATAATGTCTGTTTTGAGCATGCAATTTTACACAGCTCCAAACTCTCAATTTTGCTTAAAGTTACTGTCACTTGCATCATTAGGTTAAAAAGATTTGACCGTTGCCGTACCCCAGTTGTTTATCGCTGGGAAAACAACAAACTTGAAAATGCACATGGAGGCAGATACAGAAACAAAGCTAAAACCATACAGAGTCTCCATAGAAATGTGTTTTTCTTCAGGGTTTAGTTTGTTTGTGAGTGTTTGGGCGGGAATGTGGAGTTGAAATAGATTAGAGCTCGGCGTTGACCTCATTCAACACTGCTCTGCGCCTCCACTTCAAAGACATCATTTATTAAGCCTTTCTGTTTTTATTAGGTAAAAACACAGTGCGTTTCAAGTGTCTTTCTTTACTTGTAACTATTATTGTAGAGAGGATTCAGAGGACATACATGTATATATTTCCCTAAACATTTTCATATCAGACAAAGGAGGCTTACAAACTGTTGTGCAATTCAGTATGTGCATAACATTCATGGTACATAGAAGAAGATTACGATGCACAGCATGACAATATGTCTGAGATACAAACAACAAGCTGCCAAAGAAAAAGATTATTTGGGCCTTGTGCCCAGTATACACTCTGCGGTAATGTGTGACATTTCATCTTTTGTCTTTCCATTCAACGTAAACAGTATATTGAGTCTTTAGATACCATTGCAGCGTTATATTAACTTTCGGTGGAGGCACGTATTGGGCTGTAAACATCCTCATTAAGTTTCCTCTCATACACCACTAATTCATCCCAATGGGCTTAAAAACTGAACGCTGATTAATTGCGTGTAAACCAACTTATTTTGAGTGGAATCGTGAGCCTGTTGTGTGATGTTAGTTTTAGAAAATGAGTGATTGCGTCTCTGATGGAGTTTTATAATGCGGTTTAACTCATCATAAAATCCTCTAATAAAGTTGTATTTCACAGTGAGAGGACAAAACAAATAGACTTGCTCGTATTATATATGGCATCCATAGCTGTTATCTAAACAATATTAGATTTTACTTTCTCTTTTATGTGATGTAGTCATAGCAGTATACTCTGAAGCGAATCAAGCTGAGATCATTAACTTTTCGGGAGCAGACTTAATTTACTACTAATTTAACTGATGATTTCATCCAAAGTGACATGGAGAAGTTTATTTTTAAAGGGACAGGACAGCTGGAGTTACTTACATTATGCAATGATGTTCAAGGAAAGATTGCTATTAGGTTTGAACCTGAAAACAAGGTTATTCCACCCATTACATTAATTAATAAATAGGATAATTTTAGGTTAAATAAAGTTGTGTTTTTATACCTTTTTAACACTGTTCACTTGTAAGCTCAACTTTAACAGAGTATACAGTAGCAGAGCCGGATTAAATAAATGGACTACACTAGGCAGGCTGCATTTTTTGCCCCCCCCCCCCCATCGAGGTTATTTATGAATTGAAATCTGAAACTTACCAAAGTTACTAATAAAAGTGAATTCACATTTTACATAGCCTAGTCTTTGCTTACAAATTGGTTGTTTGTATACCAAATTAAGTCATGTGTTGTATATTAACCAGTCTATCAGACAATTTTTTGCTAAATTTATTATTTATACGTCATTACACGGCTCTATTAAATGCTATTAAATTATCCTCACCTTATCCATTGGGAGTGTCATTGTTAAGGCAGTAGTACAAGTAAATAACCAATAGGTGTCAGTAATCCGCGGGAGAGCTTCGCTGCATATTTCTCTTCAAGATTGAGAATCGCAACGAAATCCTCGTCGAGCAACACGTCCACTGAGGTAAATGTTCTCAAAACACTGGTTATTTATGTTTCAGTTATATGAATTATATAATAACAGTTTTTATATTATGTATAACAGTTTTATCTCAAAGTAATGGTAGTGCTAAACTCTAATGTATCGTTTCTGAGGCTGCTAGATTTCTCTTTACGCTATTCACGTTTGTGAAGTGAATTTAAAGCACATATTGCTTGCATTTGACTTAGTTAGCCACTATCCATTGGTTTTGTTATCATGTTTGGTATCTAACGTGATTTTTGTGGGGCTTAAAGAAAAAAAATCTTGACCCCGCTAGTTGACTGCCATTGCAGTCATGAATTATTATGCAAGGAGCTGTTTTTTTTTGCCTCGTTATTATACGCAAACATGCCTTATATAACGTAGGGAAATGATCGTTTGTCCTTTATTTATTTATTTTTTGCAGCAACCATGTCTGTGTCCTTAAAGGAACTCTGTCAGGTACAGAGTGGAACGATGAACTTGAAAATCAACCATTCTGATGACTGGCGTCCCCATCCGAGTCACCACCTCAGACAACAACAGTCATAAACTCACAAACACAAATACACTCAGTAATGGGCTTAATAAAGAAAGACTTAACTATGATTTTATCTGTGTTAACCTATGATATCAGTTATTGATGTATTTTAAATATTTACGTATTACTAGGCTTATCATACATGCATTGAAGTTTTAAAATGTATCTAATATAATACTGTAATTAAATTGAATGTTTTGGATACCACCATTAAATTATTTTGTGCATGTAAAACACAAGCAGCAATGTTTTTATTGAATTCAATTTTGAATTAAATTGAATGTTTTGCATAACACCATTAAATTATTTTAAGTAAATGTTTTATATAAGTAAATGTTTTATTTATTGGAGATAAAATGGCTGTTTAATTAATATAATACTTCTGTTTGTTAGGCACTAACAAGTGAAAATAGTTAGGTTTAAGTACATTTATTAAAACTCGATAGCTGTAATGCTTCTGTGCAGAAGGAAGCCCGTGAGCCACGAAGGTAAGTTTGCGAGCAGATTCATTTCCACTTATTAGACAGCAGTCCGCTCATCGTGTTTTGTATTGCATCACTTAAGATCGTAAACCTTTAAAATCGAGTTTAGTTATGTAAACTTCAGTCAGCTTTGGTTAACTATTGAAGCATCGTCTTTAAGGCTCAATGTGACCGCAGTATTTGTTGAACACTGCTGGCAGCGGCGACGTCTGTGTCCGTACCATTTTATCAATGAGAGCATAAGTTCGTATCTCTCTGTTCCCGAGCCATAAAGCTCGTCTTTAATTGAAATAATGTTTAATAACTTAAAAAAATACGGCGTTTTTTTAATTTCCTGAAAAATAATGGTTTTGGAGATACGGGGATCCCGCCCGACAGCGGCGAAATTGTAGATGGGACATTTGTAAAAAAAAAAAAAAAAATCCCCCTCTGTCTGGGCCCCATCCCGCCAATCGGGCCCTAGGCATGTGCCTAGTTTGCCTTTGGGTTAATCCGGCTCTGTACAGTAGTAGTTTTTTTTCTGATAACAAGATAAATAAATTTCCTTCGTTCATATATCATATCTAAAGCGTGTTAAAGGAATAGTCTACTCATTTTCAATATTAAAATATGTTATTACCTTAACTAAGAACTGTTGAATCATCCCTCTATCATCTGTGTGTGTGCACGTAAGCGCTGGAGCGCGCTGCGACGCTACGATAGCATTTAGCTTAGCCCCATTCATTCAATGGTACCATTTAGAGATAAAGTTAGAAGTGACCAAACACATCAACGTTTTTCCTATTTAAGACGAGTAGTTATACGAGCAAGTTTGGTGGTACAAAATAAAACATAGCGCTTTTCTAAGCGGATTTAAAAGAGGAACTATATTTTATGGCGTAATAGCACTTTTGGGAGTACTTTGAATCGCCTGAAAAGTCCGCTCCCCTTCTCACTCTCATAATGGGAGAGGGAGGGTGTTACTGCGCAGAGTCGAAGTGCTCCCAAGGGTGCTGTTGCGCCATAAAATGTAGTTCCTCTTTTAAATCCGCTTAGAAAAGCGCTATGTTTTATTTTGTACCACCAAACTTGCTCGTATAACTACTCGTCTTAAATAGGAAAAACGTTGATGTGTTTGGTCACTTCTAACTTTATCTCTAAATGGTACCATTGAATGAATGGGGCTAAGTTAAATGCTATCGTAGCGTCGCAGCGCGCTCCAGCGCTTACGTGCTCGCACACAGATGATAGAGGGATGTATCAACAGTTCTTAGTTAAGGTAATAACATATTTTAATATTGAAAATGAGTAGACTATTCCTTTAACTATTACACTAAGCTTTACACTGAGCATTA
Source organism: Misgurnus anguillicaudatus (assembly GCF_027580225.2). Taxonomy (NCBI): domain Eukaryota; kingdom Metazoa; phylum Chordata; class Actinopteri; order Cypriniformes; family Cobitidae; genus Misgurnus; species Misgurnus anguillicaudatus. The sequence continues at coordinate 20,190,552 of NC_073356.2, forward strand.
ATGTATACAATGTTAGCTACAGGTCCTTAAATTCTTGCCTGGCTGCCAAACCTTTCCACTCCATGTTCGTCGTCTCCTCTTATCTGAACCAAACCAAAACATTTTATTTTCGACAAGGTATTTGTTTCAGAGATCAGTTTAGCCATAGACAGAGATAAAGGTCTCGTACACACTGCATATTAATTCATATAAAACAGTTCACCTTTTAATGCTTAAACTTGTTCTGTACACACACAGTTCAGTAATTTAAGGTATTGACAACCGCATTCTACATCCGAATTAACTCCCACAAAATGCGGGACAACCACATTTACAGAAACTCTGCATAGTGTGTACATAACCGAACTGAACAACTAGTAGTTAATAAAGTGTTTAAACATCATGGACATGACAGGTCTCTCTTCTGAACAACAACAAAAAAAATCCTAGAAGGGAAAAAAGACTTCTGTATGTGTGGTGCAGAAAATGACAGAGGCACGAGTGTTTGCTGACTAGTGTTGCCAGATCTTGCACTAAAAAAACAGCGAACAAGAAAAATCCAATAATAAACAGAAACAAATCCAAATGCTTTAACCTCAAAAATCTAATTATTGGCACCTTCACATTTTAATAACATCAAAAACTTGATCGCTTCATAAGCCAAAAGCCATAAACGGTTAAGCGTAAAACCTGTATGTACGTACAAAAAAGACGAGGACCTGGCAACACTGCAAGACAGCCCGCTGTGGAGTAGAGCCCTGCAAGCCCGTCGGGGCCCGACAGGGACAGGCTAAGCCCATTTGGGCCGGGCTCGGGACGTTTTTTTTTACAGACCGGGCTCAGGTCAGACTCAGGCTTATTTTAGCGTCTCTCCTCATTGTGTGTGTGTGTGTTTGCGTGTGTAGCATAAACAGCGCGCGTCAGAGAGAGCTTAAAAGTGATTGATATTGGTCTCGGGTCAGGTCGGGTTGAAAAAATTGCAGGCATTGTCGGGCTGGGGTCGGCTGGTTGACATTTCTCACTCCTGCAAAATGACTGTCCCGCATGTTGCGAGTAATACATGGATATAGTGGAATGACTTACCAGTGGCATTTGATGGACACTTGTTGTATACAGTCTCTCCAGCTGATGCTCTCTTCCACGTCATGGATACTTGGTACTCGTCTTTACAGATTTCATGAGATGCTGCATATAAAAATAAGAGTAGACAGTAGTACTGTAGTAGTAGTAGTAGTAGTAGTAGTAGTAGTTTGCCTTTTAATCAATGTATATGGCTTTGAAGTCATCTATAGTCTACATCCAGCATTGGGTCAATGTCAGTTTGGACAGCTCTGACATTTATTTTAGTCTAGGACTAGTCTAATCCCTGTCAGGGAAACTGCCCATAGTGATTTTGTGAGGTCTATAAGACAGACTAAAAGTCATCTTCATAATGATACACATTATACAAAATATATTCCAGTTGTTTCTACTCTCACAAGGACTCTCTGAAGTTTCATTCTCCTTGCAGAACAAACTATAAGTTAGATACAGCACAGAAGGGACTGGGCAAAAACCTTCCCCTTCTTATTAAAACAAAATACTAAAAAAACGTATCAGACAGGTTTCCTGTCATCAAGTTTCTAGCGCCATCAACGCCTCGTGCACGATATAAGCTGTGCAGCAATGTCTGACATTTATTTAATCCATAGCCTCCCAAAGCTGTAGTCAGAGACGTGCCTGTTAAAATCTGCTGTTTGCTGCTATGCCTGACATGCTGACAAATAACACAGACCAGCTTTTTGAACAATTCCCTTCTGTCAAGAGTGACTGGTCTCAATTGAGACACAAGGAGGAGGAATGGATACAAAAGACTACAAGGAGTGTTTAAAATAGAGAGCAAGAAATGTGTGAGTCAGTAGGAGAGAGGCCTACAGGAAGATTGGAGGAAAAGGAAAGTCAGAAAAATGAGTCTGCTTGAATACTTTGAAGTTGAAGAGTAAGTGAATCACAGCTGGAAAAATATCCTTAAACCAGCCTTTTTTTCCAGTTATTCCCAACCCCACCCCCAAATAATGTTGGGGACCAGTAAAGGTGGTTTCGGCTGCCAGGTGGAGGATAAGCATAAACATAAAAATAAATGAAAAAAGTATGAGCACAACATATGGAGACACACCTGGGCACTTCTTGTCATTGCAGGCACGCACTTCCTCCCCGGAGCCATCACATGGGTGACCCTGGATCCCTGTGCCTTCACACATCCGGAAACGCCGCTGCCAACCGGAATCGCACGTTTTGGAGCAAAGACTCCAGTGATTCCAAGCTCCCCAGTTACCTCCACCTGCACAAAAAAAGGGAGGGAGAGGAAAACATAAACTCGAGGTAAAGGTATCTCCAACAGATGCAAATGTCTTCTGAAAGTAAATATAAATGATCATCCAGCAAATTAATAAAACATGTTATGCTGCTTTCTGCTCATAATGCACCTGCATGAGGCTAATACCCTCATATTAATTACTATCAGGGGTGCTAACCGGCATATGCTAACACAGCAGTATATCAGTGAATCAAGTTACGCAGGGCAGCTCAAACCCTCCCTTGTTTTGTACCGTAGACAATTCAGAACATTAATGCCAATTAATTACACCATGACAGGAAACACATTGCAGCTGCGAATGTAAACTGTCAGTTTAACATCTAGCGCTCGTCACTACAGTGTGTGTGTGTGTGTGTGTGTGTGTGCATTTGGGTGACTTACCCCCGCAAGATGGGTTGGTGCATTCGCGAGTTTCCGCATGCGGGCCTTTGCACTCTGCCCAGCCATGTACCGACACACTGCATCGCCGCTGTCTCTGCTGAGTGCCGGAACCACAGGAAACAGAGCACTGAGACCAGGCCGCCCAGTCCAACCACTGCCCCTCTACTATAAATACAACCACAAAGAAAAAAAGAAATTAATATGCATCGATAAATTGCATGCATGGATAAATTAATATGATCAATTTATTTGTGTGCGTGACAAATTTGAAGGATAACGAATAAGGAAAACAAATGCATATGGATATTATGGACAACAGTGTGCAAAGATCTTAAATTTGGTTATAAAAACGCAAATTTGACATTTCTCACTCCTGCAAAATGATGAAATATCGAGAACCTTCTGAAAAGGAAATCTGCACAAAGCACTTAACAATGCTGGATATTCTTTGAGACAAACAGACAGGCGGTGTAATACAATTGTTAAGCACTGTATACAGATATAGAGATATTATAAATGTTGCTAATAAATTGTAAAGATCACATGCTTCAAAGGCAGTCATTAAATTGTCGGTGTCTACAATGTCTGCCTTAGGAAAAAAAAAACTTAACCTGTACAATTACTGCAGTTAATTTCCATCAATATTGTGTAGTCTAATGGGTTTCATAGAAGACTAGCGCAATGAAAATATGATTTTAATTCATTAAAGAGAGATGGATTACTTCGAGAAATCTAAATGATGAGCATGATAAGTTAATGGAGGCTTGATAGCACTAAATTTCATGAGAAACTTTGATAACCATAATTATATGTTAATTTCGTTTTAAAATCTTTAGTTGTAAAAATCTATAAAGCATCACTGATTAATACACAATGACTGATATTTTCCAAAACCAAAATAGGAATTATACAATCATTTCATATGAGACAACATCTACTATGGACACTAGTATTATTCAAACAAATCCAACAGTATAGTTTTAGTCTTTTAGCAGTCAACTACAACAAAAACAGATCACTTGAATAATGAATGAACTGCTTTGAAACAAGGATCAATAGCCTATTGATTCATGTTTTCAAGTTCTTGGTGAATAAATAAAACTTGCAGCATGCCGCTTATGAATCCTTTTCATAAGCTTATATCACTATGACAAAGTCCATCACTCATGAATTATTTGATTCACAGCTTTTAAACAGACATGGAAAAAGCTACAAGACTTTAAATATCTCACTACTCGTTTCTATGCTTTGTGAAACATTAGAAAGCATCCATGCCTCAGTGGACACATTTTCAGTATGTTCTACAGTAAAAATAATGTTTAAACATCATCCATCAAATGATGCTATTAATCTTATGGCTCCATGTTTATATAATGAATGCTTTCTAGGATGCACTATCTATTTCACAGTAGGGGAGATGTAACATCCTTTGACTTTCTGTGACAATCTCAGGAACTGTGCATATTAACCTCCACTGCCAGTTTTATCTTATTTAAATGTGGGAGGTGGGCATTGATGCATATTTTAGTCAAGCATATGATTGATGGCTTGAACTGAAATCAAATTATCTCTCAATATAATGGATTCCAGGGAAGACAGAGCACATACAATATAACACCCGTGTCACCTTTGTTTTTGTCAAAGCAGACATTCTTCAAACTGAGAGAAAAAAATGTTATGTTAAGCTTTCTTAAAGAGACAGTTCAGCAAGATACTGTATGTAAAAATCTGTCCTTTTCCTCTTCTCTCTGAAATACAAAATAATTTCAAGATCCTTTTTCATATACATTCACTGTAAAAATTATTATGTGCCTTAGTAGATTTAATTAAATAAAATGACTAAACTATATTGAAAAAAATATATTTTTACTTGAATTCTTTTCAATTTTATTGAATTCTTGTTTTGTTTTTTTATTTAGTAATTTGAGTAATCTAAATGAACACATTGAAGAAATGTAACTTAATTGTATTATGTTTAAAACTACATGAATGATTTTAGTAAATTTGTAGTTCCCATCATGCTTTGCGTGGGACTGCATTTGGACCTAAATGATTATTAGGAACACCTGTTCAATTTCTTATTAATGCAATTATCTAATCAACCAATCACATGGCAGTTGCTTCAATGCATTTAGGGGTGTGGTGCTGGTCAAGACAATCTCCTGAACTCCAAACTGAATGTCAGAAAGGGAAAGAAAGGTGATTTAAGCAATTTTGAGCGTGGCATGGTTGTTGGTGCCAGACGGGCCAGTCGGAGTATTTCACAATCTGCTCAGTTACTGTGATTTTCACACACAACCATTTCTAGGGTTTACAAAGAATGATGTGAAAAGGGAAAAACATCCAGTATGTGGCAGTCATGTGGGCAAAAATGCCTTGTTGATGCTAGAGGTCAGAGGAGAATGGGCCGACTGATTCAAGCTGATAGAAGAGCAACTTTGACTGAAATAACCACTCGTTATAAACGAGGTATGCAGCAAAGCATTTGTGAAGCCACAACACGCACAACCTTGAGGCGGATGGGCTACAACAGCAGAAAACCCCACCGGGCACCACTCATCTCCACTACAAATAAGGAAAAAGAGACTACAATTTGCACAAGCTCATCAAAATTGAACAGTTGAAGACTGGAAAAATGTTGCCTGGTCTGATGAGTCTCGATTTCTGTTGAGACATTCAGATGGTAGAGTCAGAATTTGGCGTAAACAGAATGAGAACATGGATCAATGGAAAAATGTTGCCTGGTCTGATGAGTCTCGATTTCTGTTGAGACATTCAGATGGTAGAGTCAGAATTTGGCGTAAACAGAATGAGAACATGGATCCAGGCTGGTTACCAGGCTGGTGGTGGTGGTGTAATGGTGTGGGGGATGCTTTCTTGGCACACTTTAGGCCCCTTAGTGCCAATTGGACATCGTTTAAATGCCACGGCCTACCTGAGCATTGTTTCTGACCATGCCCATCCCTTTATGACCACCATGTACCCCTCAGCTGATGGCTACTTCCAGCAGGATAATGCACTGTGTCACAAAGCTCAAATCATTTCAAATTGGTTTCTTGAACATGACAATGAGTTCACTGTACTAAAATGGCCTCCACAGTCACTAGATCTCAACCCAATTGAGCATTTTTGGGTTGTGGTTGAACAGGAGCTTCGTGTCCTGGATGTGCATCCCACAAATCTCCATCAACTGCAAGATGCTATCCTATCAATATAGGCCAACATTTCTAAAGAATGAATGGGGTCAAACACAGTATAAGTATGGTGTTCCTAATAATCCTTTAGGTGAATATATATTTATCACGGTTATATACGTAGATACAACATTTATTTTTTACAGTGTTGACAGTTCATTGCAAACACCTTGGCCAAGCTCAAAAAAAGACAAAACATGCTCCATTGAAATCCTCCATACCTTTAATTTACAAATAATGTTTTGAGGAATCATTTTAGCCTGTTCTTGACAAAAGGCTGGTGTATAATCTTAATGGAGCTGGTTGGAGAGGATCACCATAATCTATCATTGCCTTAAAAAGAGGACTGTGAACTTTCTTCATTTGTATTCCATGACAAAAGTACCAACAACATGTTGAATTGAAAAAGCACAACCAAGGACTTTAATGTTGGTATGCTGGCGTATCCATATGCAGTAAGATGCAGCTACCGTTTTCGGTCTTAGATTTTAAAGGCTCTCTGTCTGAAATCAGACACAGCATGATAAATAGGAATCATACTCTAAAGGCTCACGAACTCAATAAACTTGAGAAATACGTCCTGTCTGTCTCCGCATTTATGAGAACATTATATTCATCATCGCTCACAAAATCAGCAGCCAATGAGGGGAGATATCCTTGCATATGGTGGTTGCCAAGAGATGGCAGCTGCAGCTGAAACCCAAGAAACACAGCTGAACATTCATGGGATCTCGCTTTGACATAAGAACATAAAACAGGAAAACGGAATATGTAACCACAATAAAGGTTATAACGCTGACATCAGCAACAACAAAGCAAACTGAAATTTTTTTCTGTGTCCCTCATAGCACACAAACACATACACACAAACAAACAAAAACATTGAATGTTGTATATGATCATTGCTGAACATTCAGGACAAAATCACAAAGTACAGAGTTTGATTTTATTTCAAAGGTGTTACTAGTGAATCTTCAAATGCATGCACATCATTAAGAGAATAATAAAATAAAATACAAAAAAGAAAAAAAAAATACAAAAAAGAGAATAAAATACAAAACAAAATGATTTAGGACATCAATTTAAATAAACTATTAAACTTTTTACACCCAGAGCCATTCGTAACCCCGAGAAAATATAATATAGAGTGCAAAACCCTCTAAGTGTGCCTGACATGTTTTCTTGTAAATAAGCATTTTTTCAGGCTATTATGTTTAGGTTCAGTTATTTCACTTTAATGTCAAAGAAAAGGTTATTAGTCCGTACTTGAAAAGCCTTATTTTCACAAATGTCACTTTAGTCATTTCATTGATACTTAACAAGTTTGACTGCCTTTCGCTGCAAAACCCTCTATGTGCATGCAAAAATCTCCACTTTTAAAAAGTTTCCAGTCACTCTTCACTGCCCTTTCTGATTAAAGAACACATAATTATAGAAATGCAAAACATTTCCACAATCATACACTTCAACAGAGCTAAAGAAATGTAGAAGTAAACATGCTGATGTTCACAAGACACCTACTTAGATTCAAACAGCCAACCAGCTTTTACTGTGCATCAGGAGATGGTATTCGGTTGGCTCTTTCTGTGCTAAATGATATGAGAAGATTACATGTCAATGGACGCAATTTGAATATGAAGAGGGTGAGATGGGTTTACGCATGGGTGATTCGCAGTAGGTGAGGACAGGTGGAAGATCTGCGCTCTGACAGGCTGTAATCACTGTCCATCAAAAGCCACTCTGTCAGACCGGCCCAGATGTTCATTTGTGCCCCTTCAAATAAAACACAATCACTGTGATTGGCTGTCACCCTTAACCCTTCAACTGTCAGACTAATGGAGGTTTTCGACTCTAAGCAACAACAACTGTTCAAACTCAAACCGAATTGAAATGTAACAGACAAATGATTTATTGCTCAGCTCAGTGAGGTAATAACTAATTTGGAAGATAGATCCTGCTCTCTGAGACCAGAATGCCGATAAACAACAAACTTACAGCAGGCGCGGACACGTGCGATTTATCTGTGATACATTAGCTAGAAAACAGCCCATCCAAAAATACAGTTTTATTATTATTTACTACCCAAACCTGTAAGCTTTTATTTATTCTGTGGAACACAAAAGGAGTATTTAGAGTAGGATCTCCAAGTGGCTCTTCCAAATAATCAAAATGAATGGTGACCAAGGTTGTCAAGATCTTTTAGAAGATTCTCAAAAAAGTCCAATGGATTTGTTTATTATTTCTTTCTTATTTCTTTTCATTCATACATTTGGCAAAACTTACGGTCCACATTCACTTACACTGTATAGCCGAGACATTGTTAGTCATTTTCCAGAACATTTTGTGTTCAACTGACGTTACAGGGGTCAGTACAATTTTCATTTGGTTTTCGGGACCTATTCTTTAAAATGGCACAACACTACAGTAAATGCGTCATAACAGTTACCACCCAGTTTGAGTAGAACTTTAAAGAAAAACTACAATGCGTAGCTGCAGAAAGAGAACGCAGACAACACGGAGCTCAAGTGGCAGAACAGAAGGGGGTGAGAGACTGATGTGACTCAGGGGTGGACTGGGGTGAAGCTAGAGGCAGTAAAGTCGGCTCAAAGGAAAAGGTCAGAGACAAGGGAAGATGTGAAGAGAGAACGAGAAAGCAGGAAACATGGAGGATAAAAATAGTGAAGTCATGCAGAAGATAGAAACCAACTGGGTCTCAAACTCTAATCGAGCATATTCATTTATTTGTATGTAAATTCTGTGTTCATAATATATTAATTATGATTTATTAATAATGTAATATGCATATCTATGCTAAATGTAATATTCTATATATTATTTCATGTACTATGGCTTTTGGTCAGTAAGTTCTTATCAATCTGAAATCACTGTTAGTTTGAGTCGTTTATAACATAATCATTATGTGACCTGATCCAGCAAAATGAGTCACAGTGACCCAAATTTCAAAATTGAGATTTTGGTATTAATGGAAAGAGGAGATCATAATGATATCCTAGTCAAAGGCATGCCTTGCATGGTTTTAAAGATATAGACATTTGAATTATGGTTGTATGAATTATGTTATTCAGAATCAATTTCAGACAGGCATTTTTAATGGGAAACACGGTTGAATCGTTACATCCCTACAAATAAGTTGATCTCTGTACTAAATGGCAGTGCCGTGGTTGGATTAAGGTGCGGTATTATCCCCTTTTGACATCACAAGGAGAGCCAAATTTCAATTACCATTTTTTCACATCCTTGCTGAGAATGGTTTACCAAAAATAAATTACTGGGTTGATCTTTATCACCTTTTCTAGGTTGATACAAGCACTGAGGACCCAATTTTTGCACTTAAACTTTGAAAAAGTCAGATTTTCATGACATGTCCCCTTTTAGCCATATCCGGGGGATGCGTCTGTAAATGGTAATCCTTCACTGGACCCCTGTCCTAAAAAAAATGTCTGTTTTTCCTTTCATTTCAAGTTTTGGAGACAAATTGTGCTAAATCAATTTCAACGCTTTCTGACTAGTAATTGTATTTATGATGTTTTTCAATCTGGTTTTAAGTCTGCTCACAGCACTGAGTCCGCCCTTTTGAAAGAGTTGGATGATATTTACCTCTCCATTGATTCCGGAGACTCTGTGGTTCTTATTCTTTTAGATTTATCGCTGCTTTTGATACCATAAACCACTTCTTATTATCTATTATCTATATTAAAGTCTTGGTTAGGTCTAAAAGCAAACGTTCTGAAATGATTTCAGTCATACTTATCTGAACGAAAGTTTTTAGTGAAGTTAATTTAAGGTAATTTTCATCTTCCCCTGCTCCTCTGACCTGTGGCCTTTCACAAAGCTCTCTTTTAGCTCCATCTCTATTTTCTCTTCACATGCTACCTCTGGGCTCTATTATATGAAAGCATAGTTCGTCTTTTAATTTCTACGCAGATGACACCCAAATCTAAAGAAAAACAACTCCATTGCGATCACTTCTCTTCTACAATATTTAGAGGAGGTTAAATTATGGCTAGCCCAAAATGTACTCTTCTTAAATGAGGACAAGACCGATGTAATTGTTTTCGGTCCAAATGCGAACTCTCAGTGTGTAAGCCCTGAACTAGAAAGTTTATCTGTTTTTAGATCTTCACGAGTGCAGAAACTAGGTATTATTGTTGACCAGCTTATAAAATTTGATAGACATATTTCTTCTGTTATTGGCTACAGCTTTTATCAGCGTCGTTTACTGTTAACTTCCAGACTCCAAAAACTCTAGAAATGGCTGTTTATGCATTTGTTACGTCTCGCCTAGATTACTGCAATTCTTTATATTGCGGTATATCTAAATCTAAAATTGCGCGACTTTAGCTTGTCCAAAACGCTGCAGCCAGACTTCTTTTAAAACGTGTCGTAAACATGAACACATCACTCATAATTCTCAGATCCCTACACTGGTTGTCGATTTGTCAGAGAATAGATATTAAAATTCTCCTATTTGTATATAAATCCCTGCATAACAAAGCTTGTCTATCTATCTGAACTTCGCTAGGCTAAAGCATAGAGACAAGTGTGCATTTGCGGTGGCACGGCTACATCTCTGGAATACCCTGCCTTTAGAGATTAGGACGACCCCTTCCTTGTCTATCTTTAAGTCCTTGCTAAAAATCTATTTGTTTTCCTTAGTGTATTGACTTCTGTGATGTAAAATTTTTAATAGGTGGTTTTAAATCTTTCTGTGGTCTGTTTTTCTGTGTATGTGTGAAGTTTGTTTTTTTGTAAAGCACTTTGGTCAGCCTGGTGGCTGTTGTAAATACGCTATAAAAATAAAATTGAATTCTTCTGCAGCCCATATTGAGTTTCTGCACGAGAGCGCCCTCTGGCTTTTGGATGTAGTAGCATTTCACCGTAATTCATTGAGAAGCATACTGTAGCAAGCATCATTTGCCAATTTATCGGCTCATCCCTAATTAATATCATACTATTTCATGTTATTCCACGGGGCTGTTGAAAGCTTTATTCTGATTGGTTGAGAAATGTTTCACAGGTATGCATTATTTTTCAATAAACGCACAACTGACCTGTCAAAAGTCTTAAAATAACCACTCAATCAATGTCTGAGGTAACCATGGTATAAGCTGAATAATTGAGTCCCAAAAATAATGCACACCCACTGTGTGCTTCACGTTGTGCCGCATTACCACCTTCGGTGTGCGTTATTTTCAAAGAATTAAATGGCACGTCATCAATTATTACTTACTCAATTAATAACATAACATTGTAATCATCATCATTTTAATTATAAAATGAAAAACTAAAAATGTGACTACAATTATTTAAAATTAACAAAAAATTATCCAAAAATGGTTTTACAGTATGCAGTTGCTGGATCTGGGATAATTTCTTCATAACACTGAAACCAATTAGCATGTGATCCTGGCCTACATAAAAGATAATTATTGTATTTTAGTTGAAAATGAAGCACCTGAATTTAGTCAAATATTTTCTTTAATCTTTAACTGGTTTGCAAAGAGTGACACATCACAGTACTAGAAGTACTAGGTGGCTTGTACTTCTATAATGAACAATTATTGCTAATTTCATCCCTAATTTAGAATAAACCAAATTCATATTTGTGTGCAGACACACCAGGTTTTGTTTGAGAACCTTTTATGTTCCTGTAAAAGCAAACACTATTAAAGTATTAGTGAATGAGACCCAGTGCGAGAGAAGCGTTACGGAGAGTTAGGGTACAGAAGAGTGAGTATATTGACAGATGGAAATGGAGAATAAGTACTAACCAGGGCATACAGCTATATTGCAGAGTTTGGTCTGCACCTCGGGCTCTCCACAGCCCTTGCTTCCAAGAAGAGGTACCACACAGATCCTGGTTCGGGTCCGAGAGCCACGGCCACACGTGACTGAGCACAAGCTCCATGAAGACCACTCCTCCCACAGCCCATGCACTGTAAACAAAACCACCAGTGGGGATGAGGGAAGATGAGGGAAGGCGGGCTGAGGATCCTTCAGTAGCCAGGTGCAGCCCATCAGGGCGGGACACAGTGATAGGCAAATCCCCACCCACTCAAAGGGGAACTGGCAATGCCACCAATAGCCTTTGAGAGGCCCTTTACTTTAACGTCACTATTGATGAAACCTTCAGATCAAGGGTTGAGGACAGAGAAGGAAATAAAAATGAGATTGCATGTGTAACATGAATGAACCGTCACTTATCCTGTAGGATGGAGCACCAAAGTCTAAAAGATCAAGGCACGCGTAGCGCAAGAGCAGATGAAATGGACCGTTTGATCATGAAATGCGCCCAATTGATCGTGTTCCTGCAGAAAGAGTTTCAATGAGTTTGTGACCCTGAAGGATTCTTTGACTATCAATAAAGACGGCACGTAAAAGTGCTCTATAGCTTTTGATGACAAGTGCCTTAGAAAATATGAAATAGGACTGTGTATTCGCTAGATATATTCTTAAACTCTTTTTGATAAATGATATGTAGAGAGTTTAGATTTGACTCTATTCACGGCTGTTCGGACTATGGCTGTAGACTTGATGAGATGGGCTTGGATAAGGGAGTGAATGACGTTTGACAAACAACTTCAGAGCATCAACAGTCAGACCACACACAAAACAGCTAAGACCAGCCACAAACCCTCAGCAGACTTCCTATGCTTGCTGTTCTGCTTTAAAAGTATGCAACAGTTGGGTTTCAGAAGTAAAAATCTCATTCATTTTTTTTTAGAAAGAATTTATTTTTAACCTTAATGCATATTTAAAGATAGATACAAATTAAGGCTTAAAGCAATGCGTTTTGAAGGTCTCTACATTACAGTAACCATAATCCTGAAAAAAGAAACCACTAATTTGAGAAGTCACCGTTACCATGGAAACGAGAAACCACCAAAGAGCTCACCAGCGTTCTCCTATTCCCATGATGCATTACAAATTATTTAATTAAGTGAATTTCCCTGTACTCTAAAACAACTTTTATATTTAATAAAATTTTAAGTTTATGCAGAAAATTTTTTATTTACCGTATAAATATATCGTCGCTGTCCGATGAGAACCACGTATGTTCGTTTTGCCGATTTTGAGATTTTTCGACGGATTGAATGTCCAGGTTCAGTTCCGTATACAGTATGCTTCACATATCTAAATGGCCAATGAAAAGTTGTGAAATCATGTCATCTGATTTTCACGTATATCCATTTGGTGTCAAAGCTGTCAATCACGCCGGGTATCTCCCACCCTGTGGATGCATCTCGCCGGTCTCGTGAAGTTTCATCGAAGCTCAGCACTGGCTAGCCGAATAAACATAGCCTGGTGAGACAATGACTTTCCTTCATCAAGGTAAACGTTTCCCCCCATGACGCCAGACGTACATCTAGGTGTGACAAAATTACGGTAGGACTGTGCAAACACAGTATCTGTCTATATTACCATGTCAGTGTATAATTGATTCATTCTCCCTTGCAAGAGACATTTAATAAATGTATAATTAATATTTAATAAACTAAGTGTATTTAATAAACTAAGACGTAGGCTATTTAATAAACTGAGCGTATTCATCTGTCAATATGAAACACGACTTGGCCATTCTAATTAATGATGGGAAGAACGCGCATCGACCACCATTACTGTAAAATATGCACGTATGTCCATTTAAACTCAATTTTGGTCACACGTGGATTATATCATTACACTGGCAAGAATCTGGTTTCATGTAAAGATGCCGTAACAAGTATGACAACGCTACATTTAACTGCTTTTTAAAAACTTTTCATCGGGCAGCGATGATATATCTTTTTTTTTATTATAAAATAACAATTTTTGGTTCATCAAAGAACCATTCAGTCAAATGTTCTTAAAAAGAACCATTTCTTTCATCTATTTTTATAAACTAAAGAATCATTTAAACCGTTTATAAACTTTTGTGAAACAGAAAGGTTCTTCGGGTGTTAAAGAGACACTCCACTTTTTAAAAAAATATGCTCATTTTCCAGCTCCCCTAGAGTAAAACATTTGATTTTTACTGTTTTTGAATCCATTCAGCTGATCTCCGGGTCTGTCGGTACCTCTTTTAGCATAGCTTAGCATAATCCATTGAATCTGATTAGACCATTTAGCCTCGCGCTCAAAAATAACCAAAGAGTTTTTATATTTTTCCTATTTATGTTTCCCACAATGATATTACGTAGTGCCCGAAAATAGTCCCCTGCCATTGAAAGTTACTAAGGGGACTATTTTCGCCTGCTGCGTAATATCATTGCGCCTCCTGCAGCCATCTTACAGCAGCAAAAATCGGCATAGAAAATCACAACTTTTAATTTTCCATCAGTCTTAGTACACGATGTAACTACAGAAGGGTTAAGTTTTGAATAGGAAAAATATCGAAACTCTTTGGTCATTTTTGAGCGTGATGCGAATGGTCTAATCAGATTCAATGGATTATGCTAAGCTATGCTAAAAGTGCTAGCGCCAGACCCGGAGATCAGCTGAATGGATTCCAAAATGGTAAAAATCAAATGTTTTACTCTACGGGAGCTGGAAAATTGGCATATTTTCAAAAAAGTGGCGTGTCCCTTTAAAGGTTCTTTATGGAACCATTTAGCCAAAAATCTTTTTTTATAGTTAAATTAGGACATATAAGTAGCATTTATAAAGTGCTTTTGAAAAAAAAAACACTACTGGTGTGCAACAATGGCACTTTGAGATATTATATGTCAGTGCAAGTTGTTTTGAGTTAATACAACTCAAACGTGCATTTTACTAGGCTTAAACATTGTCTGTGAAAGCAGGCTATTATGCATTCAATATATTTATATACTAATCTTCCATGCTGGATTTGATTGTGTACTTTGCCATACTTAATGGGATAAAACTATTGTGCTGTCTTAGTCTCGGAAGAGGCTGTAAAAATAAATCTACCCAGCATTCACTTCTTTGTGCAGCCAAAGAAAAAGGGTTTAGTGATGTGAATACATTACAAGGCAAGATACAGATGGAATGATTAAGTAAAGAAGGACAGAAGGGCGAGAGAGGTTGAAAAGGGCGATCCGGGTGAAGACAGAAAGAAAAACGCATGCTGACAGCGGATGGAAGTCGAGAGAATTGGCCAAGATTTGGTGTGAGGGCCAAAAGAAGGAATAAGTAAAAGAGACAGAGAAGGGGATTTGGAGGGTTTTTTGAAAGCGAGAGGGAGACTGTAAGGCCCCATCAGTGTAGAGCAGAGATGTACTGTGAATTATGTATGCTGATAAATAATTAATAGTGCTCTGTAGTGCAAAGCTCAAAGGAGCCATGGCTCAACAGAGAATAAAAAAACTCTCATGAAGCAAGAGGGAGAGAGACACAAATGCACAGTACTTGTTGCACGATCGATCAACTTTGACCCATCACATGCGTCTTAACTTACTGGATAAAATAATAATACCACAACTTCACCATATTAGGCTTCCATCACAACACAATTACAGTAGGTGAACGTAGAGGTGAATGTTTAATTAAAAGAAAACCAAGAGTGCGAATGAATGGAAAATCAAAAAGTCACAAGCAGGTCAGAACAGACTGTGCTTTCCTGGACCTCCCAAGTTTTTGTCAATGGTGTTAATAAGAAGCGGCTGCTACTGTTGATTGCGCGCTGTAAAAGGCGAAATGTCGGGCAGGATAACAGCACTGATTTTCTGTGCCATGGGGTGAGGCTGAATGCTAGACTGATGTGCCCAGAGTGCTCATTGCATCTCTATAGAGCACATTATGTACTGCGATATCCATCAAATCACTGTCTGCGCAGCCTCATGCAGAGACTCTGAGCCTGTCTATCTGCTCCAAACAGGGGGTACCGATTCTCCTATAGAGAGAGAAACCAAATAAAAAAACGACCTTCAGACCAAAAGCCAGGAAAAATAAAATAAAAAGAGCAAAGAAAACTAGGTTTGATGTTGAAATGTATAGGGAGTCTAGACAGAGAGAAATAAATAAACAAACGCATATAGAAAGAAAAAGAGAGTAGGTTATGGACTGGGTGCAAGCCAGACAAAAATCCCCTAACCAATTTATCACTGTCCCTTCGTCCTGTGTCGCTGCCAGCTGCAGGTAGGCCTTTTCAACATGGGTGTGTGTGTGTGATTTACATATGCAAATGATTTTAAATATAACTTTAGTTGCAATGGTTGTTCGCCTAAAGTCATGTTAGTGATGAGTGGTGTCGTTACCCTTTAGAAAGCTCTGACAAATGTGCTATCCAAGCTGTGATGCATCACTAGATTTAAAGGGCAAAAAACTAATACATTGCACCACCTGTTGGTTAATAGCTGCAATTGCCCCTTTTGCCCTAAGATTTATTTAGCAGACGTTGTGCAGTGCACGACAAGTATTACAATAGACTGAACACAAAGAACAGATGCAATGATATGTGAACAAATCATATGTGAGGACTGCTCATAAGTCAATGAAAAGGTGAGTCTAGCTGAACTACATTCACATTATTTACAATCCAGCACATATATTATTATTAACGTGCCGCTTTATCCTATATAAATATAAGTCAGCTTCTGAAGGAAGCGATACAAACAAGAATGCCAAATCAACAGTTTGAAGCAGAAAAATAGTAAATCAATAAATCCTTGAAAAGTTTACTCTCGTTTGAATCTAGGTCTTGTGTGTCATTTTACAGCTTTGAGATAATTGCATCAGATTTCATTCATCAATAGACCCGTAAGCTTTGAATAGAGTTTCTTCATTAAACTCGAGCAGATTGAGTTTGGGCCAGAAGTGCTCTGCTCTAGTGCCCCGGCACAATGAGATGTACTGACACTAGACACATCCTCAAAAGAATTGTGACGAGATGACAGAATTTCTTACGGCTATATGAAAAGATTCATTTTGATTTCGACTTTCATAGGAAAGAAGGTTTTAGCACCGCTGATGCTAGGTAAACCTTTGGACTGATAGCTCAGCCTTTGTTTGGTAAGATGAAACATTATTTCTCATGTTTGTTATTTGGGAGGCTGTCACATGGGTTTAATCTCAGCAACTAATTGGTTTACGATGGATAGTCCAACTGCATAAATTTCTTTTAACACCTAGTTTTAAATCAGTAATGAAGTTTGTGAATCGAATTCATTATACCATTTATCCCCTTAAAATAATCACAAAATATCATTGCATTTCCTTCTTAGCCATTATGCAAACATGCACATGTGAACAATCACACTACAGTAACAAACATTTAGAAGTGGGTTGAAGTATAGTTTAAAAACTTAAAGTGCATTCTTGGGACAAAAAAGTTCTTAAATGATTAGTCAATTTTCTTTAAAAAAATTCAAATAATTTAATCACCACCATGTCATCCAAAATGTTGATGTCTTTCTTTGTTCAGTCGAGAAGAAATTATGTTTTTTTGAGGAAAATATTTCAGGATTTTTCTCATTTTAATGGACTTTAATGGACCCCAAAACTTAACAGTTTTAATGCAGTTTAAAATTGGAGTTTCAAAGGACTCTAAACAATCCGAAACGAGACATAAGGGACTAATCTAGTGAAACTATTTTCATTTTTGACAAGAAAAATAAAAAATATGCACTTTTAAACCACAACTTCTCATCTTCCTCCGGAGGTATGACGTGCTAGCGTGACCTCACATAATACGTCATCACGTCAAGACACGGATGAAGTATCGAAGCTACGCCCCAGTGTTTACAAGTGTGGAGAAAGTGGACCGTTCCGACGTTGTTGTATGTCGAATGATACTAATTAATGTCTTTAGCACTATTCGGACAGGATTAGTTTTCCAAACGACGTTTGAGTTTCAACGTGTCCCCCACAACGTCTGTGATTTTATGTACCGATTACAATTTTCATGCATGTCTGTTTCATGCATTTGGATACGCGTGTTTGTAATGTTTGATATTTTGCAAATGTAAAATTATTACAGAACATGTAATTTATTAATTTAACTTTAAAAATCAAAAGAACTTTTACAAATCCTACTAAAGTATTTTAAATAACTGGCTGCTTATAATAAACCCAAAGAAATGAAAAAAATAATGATTAATAACAATTTAGTATCTTTTTTAATTAACATTACCATTCCGGAGTTAAACAAAATAATGAGTTTACCTTATACTAATATTACAGTGGCCAGTCTCAGCAGTGTTGATTTAATTATTTTATTTCGCCGTATTGTAAAAAACATCCATATCTAAATGAACGGGACTCAGGAAGTACAATTTAAGCGGTTAGTAAGCCCATAATAGGGCTTTTGTGTCAGTTTATTGTTTAAAATGGTCCGCAAATGTGGGTCGCGGTGGCATGTCACAGGACCGGAGGAAGACGAGAACGAGAAGTTGTGGTTTAAAAATGCATATATTTATTTCTTGCCAAAAATAAAAATCGCTAGATAAGTCCCTTATGCTATTTTAAACTGCATTAAAACTGTTAAGTGTTGGGGTCCATTAAAGTCCATTAAAATGAGAAAAATCCTGAAATGTTTTCCTTAAAAAACATAATTTCTTCTCGACTGAACAAAGAAAGACATCAACATTTTGGATGACATGGTGGTGAGTAAATTATCTGGATTTTTGACTAATCCTTTAATTGTGGGTTTGGAGCAAGTTGTCATTGATTTGTACAACTGTATATTGACTAAAAGGGCATTTTGTGAAAAGACGATGTGTGTTCGAACAACATTCAACAAGCTAGCACCTTTTTCCCACAGATTTACCTCTTTTTAAATGTGGATAACAATCCAAATAATCGAAAATGGTTCAAAACGCTGTGATCTTCCTTAAGAGCTGAAAAAATTAGCAGTAGTTAGAACGATGCTGAACAAAATTCTAGTTTATTTATGGAAACAGCTATTGATGGTCGCTGTCTACAGTTTAGACTGAGATCTAGATTGGGATGAGCTAATGAGCAGACAGAGTGCAATTTAAAACAAGACTACAGCCAGTATTGCTGTTTTTTAAAGACCTTCTTTTATTTGAAAGCTCTGCCTGATCAATTTTGAATAATAACTCTCCTCCAAACTAAATAAACTTGGCCGTAATTGCTTTCGCAAATCAATTAAGTTCTCTTTGAATCAGAGCCAAAAAAAGAGAGAAGCGAGAGACTTCCCAAAGTTACGCTAGCTCAGTTTAATCTCGAAGAAAGCGTACCCCTTTTCCCTGTTAAACATTTTTTGAAGTGTTATACTAAACTATGCACACACACACACAAACACACACACACACACACAAAAGCACGCATGCAGAGTTTTGCTCTAGTAGCTACTTTGTGTATTGACATAAATTGTATTCACTTTGTCTTTTCTGCCAATTTCTTTTCCCCGCAGTAAATATTTTCTGCCTGTTTATATTGTCAGAATAAATAGTATAAAATGCTCAAAGAAACTCGAGCACAAACATCCTACGTTCTTATTTCCGCCTACCTAGTTTTTATTTATTGATGCACAGTTTTTCTGTCCTCGAAATCTATGCGTTTCAAAAGTTTTCTTGTCTCAATGTATCATCACTCATTCATATAAGCTTCATCGATCGCTGCTCGCAAATCAATCATCAGCAAGCAGATGTTTCCAGCAATATCCTTCTCTTTGATTCTCTTTAGTTTCGTCTACTTGGCTAAGATCATGTAGATGTTTTGAAGCGTTGATCCACACACAGCGAAACACAGAAAAAAAACATCAATATGTGTGCAATATGGCAACCATCTCATCAAAGCCCAGATGCTGAAGATCACACCTGTGACTGAATGCTAAATGAGACGTGAACCGAGTCTTTCTATTTAATGTAAACAGCATTTAAAGGGATATTTTACCTCATAATTTACTCACCATCATCTGGTTACACACCTGTATAAGTTATGTATATATTTTCACAGATCAGAAGACATCCATAGTATGAAAAAAATACTATGGAAGTCAATGAGACTTCTGATTGGTTTGGTTACAAAAATTCATCAAAATTTCTTCCTTTGAATACAATGTCAGGAAATTGGTCCTGCAAGCTGTCACTGAAAGGTCCTAATATGTACCAGTTAGGTATATGTATACATTTGGTACCAGTATGCACCCCTGAGGTACTAATATGTCCAGTGATGCGCGGGTTGATCCAAAATGAGCGAGTGCCTGCGGTCACCCGCGGTTACGAGTCATCCTAAAATATTTTTAATGATATTCGGGTCGCGGTCGGTCGGGTCGTCGAAAATAAAGATGGCAATTAAAATTTTTTAACAATTACTACTTTTAAAAAATGCGGGCCAGGGAGCGTGTCGGGTACAATATTTATTTTTATTTTTTTGCGGTCTGAGTTGCGGGTGGGTTAGTTGAAAACGTCGGTGTGCAAGTTGTTTATACATTGACCTGTGCATCACTGATATAGACTATATAGGCTTTTTGAAAGGGTTCCACCCCAGTGACAACTAGAGACCGTTTTTTTCTGACAGTGTACAAAAAGGAATAAATTTCAAAGTGTCCAATTCCTGGTGAAATGATTTAGTGCTACTGTGGGTCATAAATAGATGTCCATGTATTTCATTGTCTGTTACTTTACAACGCAATGAAACTGTTGGAGAAAAAAGAAAAAAAATTATGAAGCAGCTATGAATTGGAAAAATACTGTAGTCAAACTTATATTTAAGCAATAAAGTACAAGAGACTGTGCACTATAATGGTTATAAGGTGTTTGGGCATGATGCACAGCAAGGATTACAATATAAAGCATGGCCTCGGGTAATGTTGCTACTTAAAAATACTATTTAATGTGTTTCCAGTGTCCATTAACATAACATAAGCATCCAGGATCAAAACTATTTAAACAAGCTGCTACACATGCAGGTGACAACCAGTGCGCAGATGTGCAAACTGAAGTAGTGATGTAAAGGCTGCAATATCTCACCCACATCACAAATCCATGATAACTGCACTAAACAACACTGACAAAAATGCTACTGTAAGACGTGACATCAATACCAAGAGTACAAAAGTGTCTCACTAGTGCCCGTTGTCCACAACATATATTTAATCCACCAATGCAGTGTGTGTTGAGTCGGTGCGTTGTAAGCATGCAGTGGAGCAGTGTTTCCAAATCCTGGTCCTCGAGTACCCCCTTCCATTATGTTTTAGATGTCTCCTTATTAAACACACCTGATTTAACTCATCAGCTTGTTAGGGAGACATGTTAACCATTCTGGAAGAAGGCTGGTAAGTTGAATCGGGTGTTTTAAATAAGAACACAACTAAAACACTCGAGGACCAGGATTGGGAAGCACTGCAGTGGAGGGTGTGTGCATGTGCAGTGCCAGTGAAATAACATTAACCAAGAAAGTAACCATATATTTATTAAAAAAGCAACGTGTTTGTGATGGTTAAACCCAAAGTAGGATCTTTTCAAGTTTTTTTCTGCAAACAGTGGCCATGTGCTGCATTCTAGGATGTGGGAGGTGTCCGAAACCGTGGAGGTACTCTACTGCTTGATGCTGCGGCTCACCTGGGCAGGTGGCAGTATTGTTACACAGTCGGGTCTCTCTCAGCGGGCCTCTGCAGAGGGTCCCGTATGGAGAAGATACACACGAACGAGAACGAACCTGCCAACCCTGCCCACATGTCAACGAACACACGCTCCATTGAGACCATTCCTCTGCTGCTGGGTCACCTACAAAACGCATGAGAGAGAGTGAGAGCAGAGAACCAGATACTTAATAATGTTAAAGTAACTGTGACACTAGATGGACTTATTAAACAAAAGTTCTGGATGAACCACGTTGGATTTTGTTGTAAAATAGCCATAATAAATCCGCATCCTCAACCATAGTGGATATAAAAAAGCATAAATGCCCTTAAATTTTGTAATGGCCCTGGGATAGAGGAAAAAGCAGAAATCTTGAAATTCTAGGTTGACACAAAAGGCAGATGGGGCCATGTCTAAATGGTATGGGTCAGTAGCTTTATGTCCCCATCCACAACAGCACTGCTTGGAAAAGCATATTATCACTTTCTTTTCAATCTGGTGGCAAAAAAGGATACCAAGTATGAGAGGAGAGATGGCGAATAAGGTAGACACTGTACGCCCAACCCATTCTCACTCCCCAAGGTGTCAAAATCTGAAGCATGTTCAAATGCCTTCAGCGTCAGTATGAAGACGCGAAGGGTGCCCCTATGCGTCACTATATCGACGAAATGGGAACTCCGTTGCTTTCATGCTAATCCCTCAGCGTTGGATATAGACGAAAGGGAATCCCGAAAGGTGATGCCGTCACGTTATGCGACGATCGGCAGGATCATGCCGCTTCTGGACGGTAACTACTCAATTTTTGTTCCAAATTTTTTACCATTGTCGCTTGGGGCTGGGGCCAGAACGACTTTCTGTTACATAAAATTAAATCCTAACCCAAACCCAACTCTAACCCTAACCCCAAGCGACAATGGTTTAAAATCAGAAGACAAAAAGTATAAACCAATACAGACATCCTAACCCGAACTCTAACCCCAAGCAACAGTGGCTTAAAAATCAGAAGACAAAAAGTATAAACAAACTGACATCCAAACCCCAAGTCTAACCCCAACCGCAAGCGACAATGGTTTAAAAATTGGAAAAAAATTGAGTAGTTACCGTCCAGAAGCGGCATGATCCTGCCGATCGTCGCATAACGTGACGGCATCACCTTCCGGGATTCCCTTTCGTCTATATCCAACGCTGAGGGATTAGCATGAAAGCAACGGAGTTCCCATTTCGTCAATATAGTGATGCATAGGGGCACCCTTCGCGTCTTCATACTGACGCTGAAGGTGTTTGAACATGCTTCAGATTTTGACGCCTTGGGAAGTGAGAATGTGTTGGTACGCCAGACAAGACATGTCAGGCTTGAGGTAAATTTACGTATTCAACTCTACCCTTTCTATTGTCCCTCCCAGGTATCTCACTACTTAACTCTTTCCCCGCCATTGACGAGTTAACTGAGGGTTTGAAAGGTCATCATTACCAGAAACATGTACCTGGTCTGCAATTGGTGGGTGGGGATCTAGCAGGTGAAGTTACCCAGTTCCTTTTTTGTCATTTGTGAAAGGCATGTACTTGGATGCGGGCAACATCACGGAGCGAATGGGCAAATCAAATTAATTGCACGTCTCGTAATCGCATTACAACTTCATTTGCATGTGGTGAGTCAGAGCTTAGTCTTATCCGTGCAGAGATGATAGGCTGAGAATAGAGGGTTGGGGGCTGGTGGGGACACGGTTGCCAGCGGAGGTTTACGTACATGAGCTTTATTAGATATGTAGGCTAAGGTCATGGGAAAATGTGTGGCTCAATTTCAGCAAGGTATTGACATCTAGGTTCACATACAGTAAGTCTATTTTTAGCCTATATTATAAAATACGTTTAAATCAATGAAAGGGCTTAAAAAAATCTATTCAATTTATAAGCTTTTTTGCTTGAATGACTTTCCTATGCATGAATGGCAATTGGGTGCTGTCCATGGTGCTGAAGTAGAATTAAACTAACTAGAGCAGTGTTTCCCAAACAGGGGGCCGGGGCCCACAGGGGGGCCTCAGCAGATTTCAAAGAAGCCCTCAAGATGACTTAAAATGATAAAAATTGGACAAAACAAGCATTAAAATAAGATAAAACAAGCAAAAATCTGGATTGTTTGGCCATTTTAGTAGCTAATATACATCTGTCTAGTCATTCCAAGCTCTTCAAATATTGTTGTGGGCAACTAGGGGGCCTTAAAGTGAAAAAGGTTGGGAACCACTGAACTAGAGGACAAATGGCTCACCTGTCTGAGCCTGGAACACACCTGGCTGGTCAGCTGATCTTGGTCTCTGTGTCTTCACCTTCTGCTCATCGTCATCAGGTTCTGGGTTAAACACAAAAACAATGCAGTATTAAAAATCATTAGCCGCAAGTGATTATAAGTTGGAGCGATTTTAATACAGTTAAGAGTTTTACAACCGTGAACAATAAAACTATTATGATCCTGAGCAAACTTACATAAGTAATGTCTTTAAACACATGAAAGCCCCTCATAATGTAAACACAGCTTTATGAGTGTTGTCACTGGGCATGTATTTCACCTTCAACTTGCCAGCTAAAAAAACAACATCCAAAAAAATAGACCCCTTGACTACTAAACGAAAAACTTTGAAGGAGGAATGTCCATGTGGAATGTCACCCTGGTTCCAATGCCACACTGTATAAATCAAATAAATGCCATGGATAAACTAATTTTGACATCGGTACCAATTTTCAGCCCAGTCTCCTGAAAATGCATATAAATAGCACGAAGTGTAAAACTCTTGCAATACATACACCAAATTCCACTTTGGCGTGCATATGATATGCAAGTCCTTCCCATTCACCCAAACGTGGCATCTTCTTTTGTCGTCTTATTTATTGGTTTCTCAATTTCCCTGCTATTTTTTACCATTTTCGCTTGGGTTTAGGGCTAGAACAACTTTTTGTTATATAAAAATGACATCCTAACCCAAACCCCAACTCTAACCCCAACTCCAAGCGACCATGGCTTACATATGGACAAAAACATTGAGAAACATGTATATTAAATAACCTCATTAAGCAAATCTAAAATCTAACCCTAAACCCAAGCGAAAATGGTTTAAAAAACAGAAAAAAATTGAGAAACTAATAAATAAAATGACAAAAAAGATGCCCCGTTTAAGTGAATGGGAAGGACTGGCGTATCATATGCACGCCAAAGTGGAATTTGGAGTATGTATTGCACGAGTTTTACACTTCGTGCTATTTATACGCAACCTCAGGAGACTGGGTTACAATTTTAAGATGTTTGTAACATTCGCAACCACTTTTTATGTTAAGGACAAAGGAAAGAGAGGAGATGTGGAAAAATAGATTTTACTTAATAATCTACAGATTTCTACAAATATACTTCCCATGTTTTGGAATTTTTAACCATTAATAGTCTTATGATGAGAATTATTGAGTTTAAAAGTATTGTTCAACCACTATAAATACCAATGTTACAGCCTTTTACGATTGCCTGCCAAAAGGGTGGAGTTTAGGCTGTATGATGTCAACTGCCAGAGCTCTATAGAGATCGAGCGTAACACGTCATAACCTGAAAACCACGCCACACCGTGGGGAAGAAACAATCCATCCGTCTACATACAGTTTGTATTGCGAGAGGCTGCCTCCTTGTCATTTCTGGCTTATAACAAAAACAAAATAATGCCTAAAAGCTGCTGTGTGACAAGATGTACAGCTAACAAGCCAAAAACCCCAGAAATAAGTTTTTATAAGCAAGCGTTTAAAGACACAAATGTGGAAAACAGGTAACTTTTCATAGTACTAGTATTAGTAGAACTGCGCCCACTAGAGGGAAACATAGTCGGCGATCCACTTTTTTCTTCTTAAAGGCTGGGTTTTATGGCTCGATAGCTTATAAAAACTTATTTCTGGATTATTTGGCTTGTTACTGTACATCTTGTCACACAGCAGCTTTTATGTATTATTCTGGTTGTTGTTATAAGCCAGAAATGACATGGAGACGGTTGGATTGTTTCCCCCCCGGTGGGCGTGGTTTTAAAATTAGCATAACTGCGCTCTGTCTCTATACCATGCCATACCATAAAAGCATCTAAACTTTAGTAGACTTACGAAAAATGATCAGAAGTGCAATGTCATTTTGAAATGTGTACTCTATTTTCTCTGAATTTTTATTGGCTCTCCAATGTGAAGAAGAGCCAGAATACTTATTCAGTGTAGCAGTCCCTCTTCTCGAGTTGATTGGTCGGTTTGACCTTTTGCTCTGATTGCATGAGAAGATGAACTGCATGGCTTGCTAATAAATTCCACAGGCATATGCAGAAGAGAGAATTCCCTCAAGGTTTCCATAAGAACGGAAGGAAGAACAGGAAGAAAACACTAGAAGACAAAGTGAATTCTCTGAGGCTCTTTCTAAATTACCACTCTGAGACATCCTCTACTGTTTATGGATGCTTAGAATAATTCAGAATCATGAAACACATCCTTAACATGAACTAAAAAAGCAAAAAACATTGGCATGATTTATACTTCTGCAAGCTCCCAAGCCCAAGGCTGAATTCATCTTAGTCATGAAACGAACAAACTCTTATAGTATTGATGAAACTTCTTGTGTTTACATTTCTGCTGTATTAGTGTGGAAAGTAGTTCACAGGTCAGTACAGCTAGGAATTTAAATGCAAATACTATGGTAAAGTTAGAGATGTAGTTGCAAATTGATGCATTTGAATAGTGGAGGACACAAAGACTTTTGCCCTGCTTTTAAGCTGAATATTTACAAACAATACAACATTGCTTTTAACTAAAAAAATAGATAAAACTTAAATAAATACAGTGTTATATGCTGAATTTTAAATGACATCTACTGGTTGCTCATTTCAGTGCAATTGCACAACCCTGTATCACGAAATTATGTACCTATAGTCACGTAAATTTATGAGTCTTTTCCGTGTCACTTTTTTGCGTGAACATGTCACACATTTCTGTTAAAATTACGTGTGACTATCACATATTTGTTACTCAACTGTTTTGTCCTATTTTCAAACCATTTTCGCTTCAATTTAGGGTTTGGTGTTTGCATTAGGAAGTCACTTAAAGTATTGGTTCATACCTTTTTTTCATTATTTATTTTTTATATTTTATGATTTTTAAACCATTGTCGCCCGGCATTAGGGTTAGAGTTGGTGTAAAGATGTAATTTTATGTAAATCTAACCCTAAACCAAAGCGACAATGGTAAGAAAATAGGACAAAACACTTGAGTAACAAATACGTGACAGTGACACGTAAACAGAAATGCGTGGCGTTCGCGCAAAAAGGCGGAAAAACGTGTAAGTGTCAAGGAAAAGTTTTACAAATTTACGTGACTATTGGTACGTAATTTCGTGATACTGGGTTGAATTGAAATGTTCAAAAAGGACTAAATGAATCATAGAAAAGTTGATCAGTCTAATCTGTTTACCTATCCTTGGACATGAAGATGGGTAAACAATGCCATTATTGTAATTTTTACTTGATCCACAAACCATTTAATCACAGAAACAAAACGCACAGACATGACTTTTAAAGAGCTATACTGAGAAAAGAAGCAAGAGACTGCAACCCATACATTCGAGCACATGGGATGTATGGATACTCCTGAGATTTCCCCCTGATGTCTCTGTCAAACAGACCCGATTACCAGCACGTCCCGCAGGGCCCGCGCTAATACGCTTATGATAGCTCAGACACGCACGCAGACGGTCACACTAATTTACTCTGCCAAAGAAAAGACAATAGTGGTGTCAGGAAAGGCAGGGGTTTGTTTTTACATTACTTTTGTGGTTCACTCCTACGCCTCTCTTCTCTACGTGTCTGTTGTTCATTGTCGGGTCTTACTCTCAACAGCAGTGAGTGAGGAGAATGATATAGAGAGAGTAAATACATTCTGGAAGGAGATTCATCTGAAGAGCAAGCCTGAGGCTCATTAGATCCGTTCCCTGATGTTTTGGAGTGATGGAGCACTAATACATTCCCCAATAACATGCACATCCCCTCTCACGGGATGTACTTGATAACATCTCCATTAACCATCGTCTGGCTCCTCCCCGTCGCATTCACGGAGTATCCAGTTTACAGTCACATCTCTCAATAGCATCAACGTGTTGAATATGCAGGTCCCTAGCTGTCACTGGGGCGGCGCCCTTTCAAAAAGTACACATTTGCATCTAAAGAATATTAGTACCTCAGAGTGGTACCAAATGTATGTATATATATATATCATAATAAAAATATATTTGAACTGAGTTCTTCACTATGCATGTGATACTACAGTAAACAGTGATGCTGTTTTCAAGCTGAGACTCAGTCAAGTATCAAAGCCCAATCCTCTAGAGACAGCTGCAGCAATGGGGTGTGTAACCTACCTAAGAGTCCAGCACGCTAAGCAGATGTCGATTATCATGGGAAGGCTTCTGTAGGTTTCCCCTTGAGAGTCAACCTAACATATTTTAAACAAGCCTGTGCGCTCATGTATCTGACACCGACAGTAGTGTTTTAAGCGCTAAATAAGAGGCTGAATTATGTTTCAACTACCTTCACTGCTTATTCTTGCAAGCCGGAAATGAATTAAAGCGGTTAGCTTAAATTGAAGCCATTTAATTAAACGTCTTGCAGTGTGTCTGCATTACCCACTTGGGTTCAAGTAAAGCACATTTTTTCTGGCATCCTCACGCATCCATTTAAAACAATCAATAGTAAGATCGAGCTTTGAAACTATGCTTGCCACATAGTTACAATACACACGGTAGCCTATACAGTAAAACATTGGATATTTGTGTATTTTAGTAATGAGGTCTTAAAATGAAGCGTTCAGATGCAAAATCCTCTAAGTGTGTCTCAAATGTTTTCTTATAAATTAACATTCTTTATTGGGTTCTTGTGTTTAAGGTTAATAATGACAATGAAAAGGTTATTAGTCAGTAATTGAAATGCCTTATTATCACAAATGTCACTTTAGTCATTTCATTGTTGTTTTTTTTAAAGGTGCAGTGTGTAACTTTTAGAAGGACCTAATGATAGGAATGCTATCTAATATACATAACTATATTATCAGGGGTGTATGAAGACTTTACATAATGAATTGTTATGTTTTTATTACCTTAGAACGAGACATATTTATCTACATATAGTGCGGGTCTCCTTACACTGAAGTGGCCATTTTGTGCCACAATTTTTCTACAGTAGCCCCAAATGGACAAACTGCTCTAAAGAGCACAATTTGTCACTACTGTAGTTTTTTTCTTAGACGACGACATGTTTGTCCTATGGTGGCTACTGTAACTTCTCTATTTGTTTCGGTGAACGATGAACTAAGCCGTTGGTTGTAATTCACAATCTCACCGCTAAAATCTACACACTGCACCTTTAACAAATTGGCAAAATAACTAGACTAAAAAAATCTACTTCTTTGGACAAGACAGTAAACTGTTTTAAAATCAACAAAGATGGAACTAGAAACTTTGTAAGTCAAAACTCTATAAACAATAAAAGGGTAAACATTAAAGGTGCAGTGTGTAGATTTTAGCGGTGAGATTGTGAATTACAACCAACGGCTCAGTTCATCGTTCACCGAAACAAATAGAGAAGCTACAGTAGCCACCACAGGACAAACATGTCGTCGTCTAAGAAAAAAATACAGTAGTGACGAATTGTGCTCTTTAGAGCAGTTTGTCCGTTTGGGGCTACTGTAGAAAAAAGGTGGCACAAAATGGCGACTTCCATGTAAGGAGACCCGCACTATATGTAGATAAATACGTCTTGTTCTAAGGTAATAAAAACATAACAATTCATTATGTAAAGTATTTATACACCACTGATAACATAGTTATGTATATTAGATAGCATTCCTGTCATTGGGTTCTTCTAAAAGTTACACACTGCACCTTTGGGTTGTATTCAGTTCCAAGTACATACCAGGAAACCAAATTTGAATGTGATACACGGTCGTTGTATGTGTCTTTCCGTGCACTTTAACCCTTTAGAACCTAAGACAATAATATCAACTTCTAACACAATATGCTATCATCAAATGCAAGGTATCTTTTATTTTCAGAAGACAACTGGCTTTCAATACATTACAATCATTGATCATTACTGTGTGTTGTTTAGACTTCAAATAGACAACATTTTAAAAAACAAATACATTTTACTGTTTTTATTTAAAAATAAAAAAACTATGATCGAAAGTTTGTTGAAAACTATACTGTAGTACATACATATAAATCATTTTAGTGTTACCGATAAACACGGTTTATTTGAGGCTTTTTTTTACCCCAGTGCTCCAGCCATTTTCACTCCCCTCAATCTAATCTGCTGCACTCTAACCTAATGGGCTCTCCTGTTAATCCGCCGCCCTTCAGCTCTCCAGAAAACAGCAACGAATGGTGAATGTAAAAACAAGACTGTAATAAACCATGTATTCCAAAAAAGTGCAATTTGTCTAATTTCAGAAACAAGTTTTTTTTTTGATACAAATGGTTAAGGAGTTACGGTCAAATGAATAGAGCTTCTAATAGGGTTAAGGATGTTGCTAAAAAATCTATGCGGCTTAACTAGGGTGGCCATTCGTGCCAGTTCCGCCGGACACGTCCCGAACATGTTTTCGGGTGCGTTGGAAGTCGCGTTGGTCGACCGCATACGTCATAAAGGACATGCCCGGCGGAACTGGCACGAATGGCCACCCTACTTTTAACGGATTCTGCAAACGTATTTCTGTATGGCCTGGGATTAAGTGGATTTGAAGCGAAGGTATTTTAAAAAAAGTATAATACATGCAGAGAGCATTCGGTCAATATCATTATCTAATTTTTGACAGAGGTGGCACTAAGCAGCTTTTGCATCTGAACTCTTCAAATATAGGTGTTAATAAAACTGTATTCATAGTTTATTTATAAAGTTTTAATAAAACTACAGGCAGCAGTTTCTATTTTTTACACATTTACCTAAAGTAAATATATTACTTGAATATAAAATGCCAGGTTGCCATGACTCTTGAAAATGTCATAACAGTAACAATTACCTTCTTAGAAAAAGTACAAGTTCATGTCACCTTAACCGATAATAATGTGTGACTACTCTTCACATGAATATTTGAATACCACACAGACATCAATGCTTGCTACATGTATACAACGGGATGACAATCAGTAACTGATCATTTAAAGTAGAGGAACAAATACACTCTGACATTACAAGACAAAAGGTTACTTAAAGAGCTACTATGGTCCGATTCACATGAAGAATGAATGCGGGGACACGCGCCACACGACCGAAATGAGAAAGACGTGGTCCGGACCGTCACTGTTTGGAGGATAACTAGCCAGTTGATAAAACAGCGCAGACGCGCTTTACACCGCGAGCGTGCACGCGCACCACACGGCCGAAATGAGATAAGACGTGGACGTCCGTCATGTCTGGAGGATAGCCCAGTTGATAAAACACCTGTCCGTGAGAACTGTAAGTGGACTTATGTTTTGGGTTTATTTAAGCCTGTTATTCGTCTATAGATCTTCTAATTTTAAAGTAAGTTAGCTGGTGATTTTGTTGTTTGAGCAACCTGCTAAGGTTTCACATGCCTGTTGATTAGATATAATTGTTGAGCACTCCTGCTCTTTATTCATGTGCATTATTTGCATGCTACAGTAGTTACACTGCTTTAAGATAATGTAATTAATAGTGGGAAATAATCAGTTTTTAAAAATTTTGTGCTATCTATCATCGTTCGCCAGACGTTCTACAACATCTGCTTTAGTTTGTGTTTATTAACCCTTTAGTTTCACTTCATCACGCAGCTATTCCTATTAGAGGTATCTGTTAAAAACATTTAAATTCATTAATAATCTAGTATGTGTTCATTTTCGTCATGACGCATACGTCCCGCCCCTTTGATTGCCACGTCCTTGGCCCCATCCACCCGCCCAACCCTACCACCTTAACTAACAAATTTTCTGCAGGAAACCCTGATAAGTGTGTATTACATGTTAACTATATGCGAAAGGTACATACGCCGAAGTAAACAATGCCGCAAGTTATCGTCTCCAACGTAAATCTCTTTTCTTGGACTACAACAAACACACAGATTGTAGGTAACAGTTTACCTCCTGGGATTGGTGATGTAGTAAAGACCGACATTATCATAATTCCTCCGGCTTCGGTAAGTGAACTCCTGTTAGCATTGCATTGTGCCCGAATCTTTCAAACATGGTAAGTAGGAGCGTCACATTTCCGGCTGACGTCAGAGGTATTCAGACCAATCACAGCGTACACAACGCAAACACATTGTATTATAAAAAATAAACAAAATAATGTTAGTTTTTAGCAATGAAATAGGTGCTCTTTAATGTAAACGTAATTATTTTCATTGCCCATTGCATGCTTGGAAGATGTCAAAATGGACAGCACTGAATTATTTCGGTATTTGTTACCTCAAGTTATCAGAGTATAAAAAATTATAATCGACATGCTACAACAGGATGCAGTAATTGTATATAAGTTGCTAAAGCTATCAAATTGTAACTCGAGATGTGGATGAGATAGTTGGGTATGAAAAGAATAAACAGGTTCAGATATTAATAATTAATAACAACAAATTATAATAATTATATAAAAGTCATTTTTCTTCATTCATTTTCAAGAATTAATTCTGTAGTGCATGCAGTTTTGCAGCACACTGTAGAAAGGCAAAACACCAGCTTGACAAACTAATGAAACATACAGTACGTACAAGCAGATAAACCGACATCAAGATCTGCAATAGAATATATCTGCAGCACCACACGCCAGCAATGCATCTCCAACAGCAGCTTGTACTGCAAAAACATCAACAACTTCAAAACCCAACAATTCACTCCCTACCCGTCTTCCCCAGATCTCCTCTGCTTCTCATGAGGAGTCCTACCAGTGGTTAATACGACCTGTCCATCAGCCTCCAGCAGGGGTGGACAGTTATTATAACATGCGTCTATCTGTGCCGAGCTGCCACAGACTACAGATATCGAGTAAATATTACAAAAGGCTTAGATCAGCACGCTGTGATGGGCCTCCCCCATAAAGCAATTACGAATAAAACTCAGAGTGGTGCAGGCAAAGGGATTCCGATGTGCACCAGCAAACCACAGTTTTGCAAAAAGCAACCACAAAGAATCAATACTAAGTTAACTGACCTTTCTTTAGACTTTACTCAGCTTGGTTTCATGTCTTGGGGTGTTCAATTGTGAAGGTCACTAGGGTTAGAACTTAGTAGGCTGCCTACTTAAATAGCAACAGTAATAACATTCATTGTACCTCATACAAAGGTAACCACCGTGTTGGGCATACATGTGTGTGTGTCTGTGTTTGTGTGTGTTTCTTGTGGAGATTACATCTAACTCAGTAAGCCACAGAAAGGAAGTGATTTACGCCTCACTCTCAGCTCACTACCCATGCTTTATGCACAAACTGTATTTATGGCTACACTACACAGCATGTGTGACCCACTCGGCACAATTATTGGTTAGTGTTTATTTATGTATGTATTACCTTGTCAGTCACGGCCATTTCTGCAATGTGACTTTAAGATTTGCTTGGGTAAGATTGCATGTGTCTTTGTAATCACTGCTAAACATTACATCTAGTGTCACGCATTCACAGGACACTCTTCTATCTATAAAAATAAATAAGACACATTGTAGTAGTAAGTATAAGAAATATTAGTAAGAAGCAACACAGATAAGATCTGTAAACGGTCTCACTTGTCTTGGCCAGATAGCAATACAATTAAACTGTCTACTTTTGAGAAGTCGGTGACTTCTTTTTTTTTGAGGCCGCACAATGCGAAGTTCGTCACAACATGTATGTAGCCCGTCATGTGTGTGGTTTGTCATTTTAAAATATGTGTTCGGCACGTCGAGTGATCCTATGTGCCTTGTCAAAATAATTGCCTGCTGCAGATGTGTCTAAAGGGTTTATGATAAAAGAGACGCTCGCGTTTGCCAGATACTCGCACAATCTCATGCGTAATCACAGATTACTGTTAAGTGAAAGTTTTGCGTGTATTTTGTGAAGGTGAGCGTCTCTTTAATCATAAACAGTTTTGACGCGTATGCAGCAGGCACTTATTTTGACAAAACACATGATACACATGGTTCACATGATTCAACAAACACATATTTTAAAAACACAAGCAACACACATGCCACTCCGAACACATATTTTGAATTTGCACCCCTTGGAAGAGCAGTCACGAGCCGCCATTGTTCTTCTGAGAAAAAGACAAACTAAACTCAGATTATCCTTTTATAAGTGGTATGCTAGCAATGATTTTATATACTCTTACTTTAGCATTCCAACTGTCTGGGAACATCATGCAAAGGTAATCACTTGTTGTGCATACGTGTGTGTGTGTGCCATCTTGTAAAGATTACATCTGACTTAGGGGCTTTTTACACCTGGTCACTTCATGCGTTTTCTCTGATCGGATAGGAACTTTTTTTTTAATCCGATAGCTCAAACCCCTTCGTGAGGTGGCCTGGGATGCATTTCAGACGAAACAGGACAAGTGTAAATACATCTGGTTTCTAAAGCCACATATGTCAGCGCTTTACTCCTCCCAAACGTAATCACGTCACTCGCAAGTTAGCCGGAAGAGAGCTAAACAAACAAAGACGGCACGCTTGTTGCTTTATGGCTGATGACAGTGGGTAAAAAAAAGTTCTAGAACCAATAGAATAGTCCATTGACAAACTCTATTATATTAAACAAACAAATAAAACTTTGAGAGAGTTTTTTTTCACGTTTTGGTCCTCTCAGTTATCACGCTGTCTCACTCTTCGGCTGTTCTGAATTTGCACTGCGCGATCCAGCTCATGCCAAGCAAGGAGACGCACGTCCCCTGCCCAACATACAATGCAGCATACAGTAAGTGCTGTTTTTTGTTGCATAAGCATCGTCTTAAAGGACAAGTTCGGTATTTTACACTTAAAGCCCTGTTTTCAGATTGTTTATGATGAAATAGAACGGTTTTGACTGAAATTTGGACCCGAGAATTTTCGTGTGTTTGTTGTATTAACCCCCCACCACTACAATGGCTGTATAGGTGCACAGGAACAATCCTTCCTAAAATGCATTAAACTTTCGTTTACAAAGACGTGAAACTCACCGAGTGGTCAGGGGTGTTCACTGATATGCTCACACAAAAATCGCTGCAAAAGATCCTTTCCAACAGGTTTTATCATAGTTTTTGTCCAACTCCATTGACTTGTATTAGATGTGCTGACGGTATTACTCTGCGCCGGGAACGTTGTTTGTATTCTTGCAATTGGCAAAGGTGGATTATCGCCACCAACTGGGCTGGAGTGTCTATTATTCAAGCTCTCAACGGAAGAATGTACGGGTGTGAGGCGTTTGGAAAAATAGGTTTACATCGAATGCTAAAACACGTGTTGGAAAGCACCTTTTGCAGCGATTTTTGCACTCGGTGAGTTTTACGTCTTTGTAAACGATAGTTGAATGCATTTTAGGAAGAATTGTTCCAGTGCACCTATGCAGCCATTGTAGAAGTGGGAGGTGATACAACAAACACCCGAAAATTCTTGGGCCAGCATCATATGTCTAAATTTCAGTCAAAACCGTTCTATTTCATCATAAACAATCTGAAAACAGAGCTTTAAGTGTAAAATACCGAACTTGTCCTTTAAGATGTTTAAAGGCGGAGTAATGAATAGTGTATTTGCACTAGTAGAAGTAAAAAATCGGATTGATATCTGTTTGGCCAAGACGCATTTATGTGGCCTAATGTAAATGGAACAGTTTTAACAAATCAGATAGCTATCTGATCAAAGAAAGCACATGAGGTGAACAGGTGTAAAAAGGCCCTTAGTAAGCCGCAGAATTAAGGTGTACTTCTTCCTGTTACACCATGCAAACTGTCAAACAACAGAAGCGCAGTACATTACCAGCACACCAATTAAAACACCACCACTGAAAACGATTTCAAATTTAAATAAACGGGTATAATCCATTTAAATAATACATACGTCTGTGGTTATATGTCTGGTCAACCATCATGATCTATCATTACTTGCAGTCAGTGCTCATAAAAGACTCTCCCGTATTCCTTTCGGCAGGACAACTCCATTACCTCATTGTTCTGCATGCAAGACTGCCGCAGCACGCTGGGGTTCTAGCTTCCAGGCAGCTGCAGGGGAAAGTCATGTATGAAGATGCGAAATATCTGCAGGGCCTTTCTGTAAACACACCTTAATAAGAGCCAAATGATTTGGGGAGAGAGAGAGAGAGAGAGAGAGAGTGGACAGAAACAGGAGTAGACTAAAACCTTTCATTCCGACAAAGACTGAAGCTAAGAAAGAGGATTTGGTGGATTGCCAGTTTGAGCCAAAGTCGTTCTTTGTTGTTTGCAAGCCCAGGATTTAGAGACAAAGATGAAAAGCGAGGCAGAGAGAGAGAAAGAGGCAAATGAGGCGAGAAACACGTACGGGGAAGGAGAAGTAAAGACTAAAAGATGCATAAGACGTGATCACAGCTGTGTAGGGGAAAAGACGGATTTCATCCACACCAAGAGCCGTGCATTGCGGAGACCCATGCGGAGACAAATCCAAATGTGTCGGGGCATGTAGGGGTGTATGCGAGAGAGAGAGAGATGGATTATGTGCGTGTGTGGTGTGATGCTAACAGTGGGAAACTGAGCATGTGCTGTGTGTGTTTGCATCCAAGTCAATTCTTTGAGCAGGAGTGTGTGGTCGTGAGATAAGAACTTACAAGGAAATGCACATTGACAGGTGTGCGCACAAGGTAAGCGTGCATGCATTTGTGTTTATTCAAATGTTGTTGTTTTTTTACACCAGTCAACACAATAATCACATTCTCGTTCTTTTCTTTCTACTCTAGTATTTTTTATTTATTTAATGGCCTTACTTGGAATTTGACATGGTACTTAGCACTTACTGGTGGACACAAATAGAGGAGCTTTACGCTATAAAAGCAACTAAAATATTTCAAGATCAAAACATTTCAATACACAGACCTTTTGAAATACCAGCACAGTGGGTTACCAGCAGGTTTTGGACATCAAGATTCCGGTGTTTTAAGAATGCGTTTAGGAATTTTCTGCTTTCAGAATGTTTAACACAACATAAAAACCACTTTACACTGTACTGTATAAAGTGAAGGTTGGATTAACTTAAAAAATAATTTAATTGCTAACACCAAAAAAATAAAAAAATGTTCAACCTAAATTTGTTCACTTTACGTGAAAAAAAATAGGTTGATAAAGCTTCAATATTATCAAAGTTGATAAAAGTTATTTTTTAAGTTAATCTAACTCTCACTTTTACAGTGTAGTTTTACATGGAATATGGCACCCCATTGACATCCAAACGTTTATTCCCATTGGGTAGAATGAGATGTTAGTGTATATCGTCAATCATCCCAGAATTACAGAGATATGAATTTTGGTCAATATCGGCCAGGGCCGGGTTTCCCAAATCGTAAGGCTAAGTAGATTGTAAAAACGATCATACGAATCATCTTAGAATTACAGGCCATTTCCCAAAAGCTTCGTAACTAAGGTAGCACTTGAAAATCATCATAGATCTACGAGTGGTCTGGAGTAATCGTTAATTCATAAGTGCATCGTAAGAGTTACAAGGTCGATATGACGATGCAATGACGATAATGTAATGTTTTAAATGTATATTTCTTTATTGGGTTCTTCATTGCTTATTTGTTTAAATTACTTTATTATAAATTCAAATGAGAACTCAAATTTAAATGACTGAACATAAAAAAATAAAGAAGGAAAGCGTTTTGGTACAATTTTGGTACAAAGTTGGTACTAGCAAATTAATAAATGGTTCCTACCAATTGCTGCTATAATTCATCTACAGTAAAAAAATGTTTTAAAGGGAAATGGCATCTGATTAAAGAAACCAAATAAATATTTAGGGTACAATGCAATAATCTCTAATAATAAATAAACATAGATAATAAAAAACAATTAATAATAATAATATAAAACTATAATATAAAATGCAGAATGCAATTTGCAGTGGGACGAGTCCTAACTAAATAATAATATAATATTATTAATAATAAGAAACAATTAATAATAATAATATAAAACTATAATATAAAATGCAGAATGCATTTTGCAGTGGGACGAGTCCTAACAAAATAATAATTCATTATACACAAATTATTAAAACATTTAAAAGTCATTTAACAATAATAAAAAAATATTACAAAAAATATTAGTGCACAGCCAAAACATTAAACTTAAAAACAATCTGGTCAAAAATGTTGTTTAGGCTGAAGATCATTACTCTAAACAAGCTTCTGCTACAAATTCGAGTCATTCTATTGGTGACATTTCAGCACTTGACAAATGGATAGCAACTCGTAAGTAGCACTTAAAACCCAGCTGCGAGTTATCGTTTTACGTGCATCTTTGGGAAACGCACGTAAATGACCAACGAATGTTCGTTAAGTAGCTCGTAGAAAGCGCTCTTAAGTCCTAAGTCCAATCGTTATCGGAAACCCAGCCCAGCTTTAGTCAATTTAAGATACATTTTTGCACTGGAAGGTGAACTCATGGATGCAAACACCACTTCTTTCAAGATTTGCATTTAAATTTAGGCACTTGGTCGAATTACAAAGATTAGGAAAAAATTACGTAGTAAGCGCCAAGAAAACGTGTTTGAAAAAACCAACCATGTGGGATAGGGAGGAAGGTTTTAGAACACACACACACACATACGCACATAACACAACAAACACAAAGCACACAAAAACCTACACGTGCCGGAGCTGTATGAAAGTGAAAAGTGGAATCAATTGTACAGGGTCCACAACCACAACTATTCAATAAGTATTGATGTAAGGAATCCAGAGCAATATACAGGCTGCCCCAAAAAATCCTACAGCATGTTCCGTATGAAAAAAACAACAACAACAGTTATCTATAGTTTATACTATGGGGAAATCACTGCACTGCAACCACAGACTGAAGAGCCTATCAGTGTAAGCTTTAGTGATACTTAAAGAGAGTCACAATCAGACATATAAGAGCCCTTCAAACACTAAGACTCATCTATGTGCTCTAATCGAGGATAACAAAAGGATTTACAGGTAGCAGCCATTTGTGTCGAGTGTTGTTGTAGCATGTGAAATGATTTGAAGTTCACCAAGGAAAGATTATTATACTGTATGACTAAATGACTTCCTAATAAAAGAAAAACAATCACTTGAATGTATAGAAAAAAATAAAAAGAACCTAAACACATTGAGTCTCGTTCAC
The DNA here is from genome assembly GCF_027580225.2 of Misgurnus anguillicaudatus. Classification (NCBI taxonomy): domain Eukaryota; kingdom Metazoa; phylum Chordata; class Actinopteri; order Cypriniformes; family Cobitidae; genus Misgurnus; species Misgurnus anguillicaudatus. The sequence continues at coordinate 20,229,311 of NC_073356.2, forward strand.
TAAGCATGCGTACGCACAGATTTGTTTGTAAAATGTGCGTACTGTACAGACGTTTTAACAAACAAATCATGATTCAACAAAAACTAAAATTTATTTTAAATGTATGCAACAACGTAAGAACAACTTAGACCACATGTACGCAATAATCATAAACAATCAAAAAATATATAAAATATATAACACATAATATAATATAATATATAAAGTGTGTGACGGATCACAAATCTCACGGTTCGGATCACATTACAGTTTTTGACAAATAAAGAAATTGCAAACATTTATAAAAAAGAACAAAGTTGTAAATAAGGTCTGAAATTAGCATTAGGTACAGAAATCAAATTAAATGAATCATAACACTGTCTTTATTGTATAAATTAAATACATTAAACACATTCAATCGCATGTGCCTCTGTGCGTACAGAAAGCTGCTTACTTTAGCGCCTTTTTGTGGTTAAATAAATACATCCACACTGCACACATGTTGCTTCAGACAAGCACGTGCAGGCCGCGGTTTCTGTTTGCATCATCACAACATTTCGGCCGCATTGTTTCGGTGATAAAAGTCTTCGGTGGCCGAATATTCGGTGCATCCCTAATATAGGAATCTTTATCCTTGTTCATGATTATTGTGTGGTCTACTTGTTCTTACATTGTTGCAAACATTTCTAAGAAATTTTAGTATAAAAGTTTTTGTTGATTCATGATTTGTTAGTTAAAACGTCCGAACGCATATTTCACGAACAAATACATGCGTACGCATGCTTAGTGAATGAGACCCCTTTTTGCCCTATTGCTTACAAAAAAACGAAGCTTTTGTATTGTTTTGTATTGTGTGCATCTATGCACACAGCTGTAAACACGATCAGTATGAAGTCCTCTCACTGGAGTTGACAGTACAACAGAAATAAAATAGCATGCATGTTTACTAAAGAACTGAACTACTGAACTGTTTGACTTTCATAGACACTGAGGTCACTGCTGGGGTAAATGGACTTTTAGTTTGCCGGCCTGGTTCTTCTGACATCCTACTTTGTATTTTTAACACCAACGCCTTTACACTGGCAAAGACTGACAACATTGTCTGTGTGGAGCAGAAGCAAAGACGTTAAATGTGCATAAGGTTACACCACTTCAATAATACAGTAGCTATGGTGAATTTCTCTATTCTCTGTCGAAAGCACTACACAATAATAATATAAACATTACAATTAATAACCATTTTTCTTTTTTCTTTTGCCATATTCAGTTATTAATGAAAATATCTGTTTAATGATCTTAAAAAAATCGTAATTTAAATGCATAATGCTTTTCAGATGCTCACTGGTAGCTCTATAGATGCAGTTACTGTATCTTCACTGTTAGGGCTTCTAGCGATCTCAGATCACTTTTCTTTCCAAAGGAAATAACAGTTCAACAAAATGGAGCATGTGCTGTGATTTTACAAACTACACGTGTCTCCGGCCACTAAACTCACTCTTTGTCTTACAGACAGGATGTACTGAAGCTGTTGGATCCTCTCAGCTAAGGTTTGATTAGAGTGTGTTGGTCTGAATATATCAAAGCGAGGTACTGCATCATTCCCTGGGGACAACTACACTGCCCATTTGATTTAATACTGCCGTAAGCATCCAGAAAGTAACACATTAGACACTACACACAGTAAAAATTCAGGGATACACATGTATGATATAATACTGAAGGATAGATAGAGTATTTTTTCTTATAAGAACAAATAATGTGATAAACTTCATTAACTATTCATGAATTGATCTGATTAATTAAAAATTAATCAGCTAGTAACTCAGTTGTAAGTGTTTACTTGTACCCTTTTGCCTGTTTTTACAGAAAAGGCTTAGCTAAAGCCAGGATTAGGCCCTAGGCCTTTTAGGAAAAAGACATTATTGGTGTGTCTCTTGAGACAAATCAATGGCACTGGCATATTTAAGATCTGTTAAGTGCAAGGTATTGTTAGTTTAGACAGCTCAAACACAGCTTGTGACACAGACATGACAAAAATCCTGTCCTTAGCTATAGCGATACAAAAATTGCAAAGAGCCAATCGGCAAAAGTATTAAAAATTAACATGCCGATTTTTTTAAGTCATACACACGCCGCAATCAAATGTGCTGCTACATCATGCTCTGAATGCGCATGCAAATTGAATTTCTGGGCACTGAAGGCTTGTTTTGAAAAGCAAGTGATATACTTAATAATATGAATTTGCACATCTTTAAAACAACAACAATATTTTCACAAACAATAACACTGCATGTTTTGGCATTTTCTCAAGGCTGCGGAAGTGTATTGCAGTGGTTTGTATTTGTTACGCAACAATGCACTGTTGTATTCACAAAACTTGTCAACAAAACATTGATTAAAATGAAGAAACAAATTATATGAAACGAAATTCGTTTCAAAGAAGCAAACAAAACGTATTAAGGGGTCGAAAATTATGTCTGACCCACTCTATTTCTCATATTGGCCTTCAATACATTACAACGCCCTATAAATGACGTTAAAATTTCTGTCTGTCTTTTGTAATATTAAATTCAAACAAAACATAAACAACACTACAACAACATTCAAACACAAAAATACTCAAACATTAAAGTTGCAATGAAAGTAAAATAAAAACTGTAACTGTAACTGTAATTTGTTATTTTTTACAAAAAATGTAAATGTTTTATCTGTGAGCTTCATTAATTTTTAAAAAATCATGTGCCCTCATAATCTTTAATCAAAAATGCAAATCTCCTCCTCTCCTAAAAACGATCTCTCTTTACTTCCGGTCATAGTGTATGGCAGGTGGGCGGGGTCCGGGAGAACAATTAGCAACACGACCCAACTTCAAATGATCCAATCAGATCTCGATGGACAAATTCAAATCCAGCCCTGCCTTATTTCATTTCAGAGGCCAGTTTTACTCGGATACACATCACCACGGGGAAAATTAGGCAATTGATACTTCCGTTTTATGGCGACTTTAATAAAAAAAACATTTTCTCCATTAGGATTGATGTTAAAAGCGATCTGGTATGGCGTTTATAATAGTTGGTGGCACTATGTTTACTATTTTGGACACAATCTCCATTGCAAACCTCAATTTAAAGGTGCCATAGAATGTAAAACTGTATTTACCTAGGCATGGATGAATAATAAGAGCTCTGTACAAGGTAATGACATATCGTGAGCCTCAAACGCGTTTGTTTCCTCATTTTTATATAAACCTCGTGCATGCAATAGACTGATGGAAAACAGGCCAATCTCAACATAACACCGACTGTGACATCATGTATGCCCCAACATTAAATTACACATTAAATTAATTACAAAGTTGTTAAAATGCTAAAAATCAAAGTCGTGACTGCTGAGTTAGCGCTATATGCTAATTAATGCTACATGCTAACGTTTAGGCTGAAGCTCTACTATTGACGTTACAGTTATGTTTTGCAGGTCCATACTGAAAAAACAAACAAACTTGCCACTCAGAAATGTCCACAACAATCTCCAAACAATTAGTTGTACCTCAAAATCTGTATTTTTGTTTGATACAGGCTTAAACATATAAGATCTGTTTACTAATGTGAGCTACTGACATGAGCCTCAGAGCAGAGCAATCAGAGCAGAGCTCAAGATTATTATTCATGACCCTTCCATATAGAACAAAAATAGACCATTTCATTCAAAGGACAAATCCTTGGGTTGTAAATGGATATATAAAAATATAATTTTTGCACTAAATACAGTTACATACCTTCTATGTAAATATCAAAGAACAATTTAACATGTTAACTTCGTCTATGTACCTCTACACTGCAGCGCAACCCTGGAGCTCTCAAACTAAAACAAGGTCTGCAGTGTTTATAAACGACTCCATCTATTAGGGTAAAAAAAGCTGGAGTAGTCTGGATAAAAGGTTTAAACGTGGTAAAAGTAATGTGTTTTAAAACGTAAATGCATTAATGTAAACATGGCCTCAGTCTAAGACTAGCCTTAAGCCTTGTCTGTGAAACCGCGGGGTTGTGTCTCAAATATAAGTCTCCCAGCTATTGTAAATCCACAGCACGTCAGTTCAAGGAAGGTCTGAATGATTTCCATCTCAGATATTGAACTATTCGCTCTACAAACTAGGCATGTGGCAGAACCACAGGAGGCCACATGTGACATTGTCATGGAAACCACGGAGCGCTGCCACCTGGCTGGGGGTTCATGCATGAAAGGTTTGGGTATTCACACATATTGTATATGAAAAACAATGGAAAGAGACAATAGTCCCTTTCACACATACAGTCTTTACTGGTAAATTGCAGTTAACATGTCATGTGTAAACAGAACCTTTCCGGTAAATCAGTGCTCCCAATTTACCAGTAAGACAGGTTGTAAGATTAACGGTAATTTGCCGGTAAGCGCTGTGTGTGAACGAAAAATATAGCATTACCGGCATTTTGATGACGTCAGACCGCGCTGACAGATCGGGCGGGCCAATCAGAAAGTTTTTTATACAGGTGACGCGGTTTCCCCCAGACTGTTTACGGACGTTTCCACACACATGTTGCTTAAAAGTCGAGCACAACTGAAGTTAACATCCACATTTCTTCACCAAAGTTGTTTAAAACAGCTTACCATCTAATTGCCGACGTCCTTAGCACACCATCTGTGAAGCCTAATGTGCAAACGCGCAGGTTCCGTTTGACGCCGCCTAACGCAATGTTGTTTGGTCACGAGCAACTTCGCGACCGTTTGCCACAGATGTGAAAACAACAAAATACGGACCGTGGATATTAAGTCATAACCCGCCGTTTACAAATACGACACGGACAGAGCTCGCCGGCCGCGCGCCACAGGTAACTTCCGCTTTCTCTCAGAGTTTACCGGTATTTTGATACTGATGTGTGAATGATGTCTTACTGGTAAAAAGACGGAACGTCACTACATGTGTGAACAGCACATTTTTGTATTTACTGGTAAATTCATTCTGGTAAATTCATGGTAATTTACCAGAATTACTGTGTGAAAGAGGCTACTGTATAAGTGTTAAACATTAACGTGTGGAACGGATACTAGAGTCAATGTTTGTTTATGCTGAAATCTGAGGTCAGAATGTGGTCCATGAATGTGTTAGTACAGTGCAATAACATATTCACACACAGGCAGGCAATTGACATTCCATTCATCTCATCATATGTTGACTAATCTATGATTAAACTGTCAGTCATGTGCACAGATTCATGTACTGTTGTTTGCAGTAGGCTTTGCTTATTCAGAAGCAAAACATATTTTTAGATGTGTATTTACCTAGGCATAGATCAATAATAAGAGTTCTGTACATGGTAATGACATATCGATTCATGAGCCTCGAACACTATTGTTTCCTCCGTATGTAAACCTTATTCATGCAAAAAAACTGCTGGAAAACAGGTCAATCTCAACATAACACTGACTGTGACGTTACAGTCGTGATGTATGCCCCAACATTAATGCTAAAAACAAAGTTGTGACTGCTGAGTTAGCGCTATATGGTAGTTAATGCTATATGCTAGCATTTATGCTAGTAGTTTTACTATTGACGTTTTGTAGGTCCATACTGAAAAAAACAAATAAACTTACCACTCAGAAATGTCTATTAACTCTTTCCCCGTCAATTAAGAGAAAACGCTTCTGTGCCAATAACGAGTTTTTTCGGCAATCCATAATTCCGCTCTTATCCACCAGGTGGTGCTCTTACCCAACTTATAAAACCCGGAAGTATTCCCTTGGGGCAGGGGTCTTCAACGTTTTTGGGGGCAGGGACCCCTTAGATGAGAGAGGCATAGAGCAGAGACCCCCTGTAAGGTACGAGAGGTTGCTTCTTCAAATTAGGCACAATGCAAAAAAGATGCAAACTATTGACCAATCAGAATATTGTCACACAGCCATACTGCCATAAGACAGTACATTAGCACTGTTATGCTTTTGTTGTACATGCATTATTTTTTTTAAGTAGATTTAGTTTAATTATTATTTTAAGGTATCTGGAGTGACATACATTTTCATTTTACTGTGAGATGGACAATTACACATTTGCCTGAACCTGGGCTTTCAGTTTATAAAGATGATTGATCATGGTGAATGGCACAAAGACTGTCTATTCTGTTGGGGAAAAAGGTTGTGCTACTTTATAATTCTGAGGTCCGTTGCCTTTCTCGTGGATGATTATTGTCATGAGTTTGAGTTACACATGTTTTTCTGCAGAGCATTATATCAGACTCAGGAGAACAACTGCTGCTTCCTGAGTGGGTGCTTTTGTCTGCAGGTTAAAATTGCACTGAACACGCGCCTTTAATAAAGCCTTTGGGGCTGCGCACGTGCGCAACTTAAAGGGAACATGTAAGGTTTTAAACATGCTTAACGTTTTTAACAAAAAATAGCTTGTGATTAAACATCATTTGGCGGACCCCCGGTTGCAGACCCATGATTAAGGTCAAACACTTCAAACTCTGTGTATGTTTTAATCATCGCCCTGAACATGATCTCGATCAAAGGTCCTTCACAAAAACGCAATTATCTCAGCTATTTGCTCAAAATTTGGTATTTTTGAAGAAACCTAACGATATTTGAGAGGTGATAAAAAGAGATTTCTTTTAAAGCAGATGTTCTGTTCTTTCATTTGATATATGATATGTTAATATATTTAAAGAAGAACATTTTTTGGAAGGCATTAAACTTTTGTGAAAATCAAAAAATGCTGACGCTGGCAACTTTCTTAAAAAACACTGGCAGGGAAAGAGTTAACAATCTCCAAACAATTGTTTATTCATCAAAATCTGTATCTTTGTCTGATGCTCAAACATAAAGTCTGTTTGCTTTGAGAGCCACCAGCTTCTGAGTGACAGCCAATCAGAGCAGAGCTTAACATTATTATTCATTACCCTTTCAAATAAGGTAATAATAGACCATTTCATTACGCGGGCAAATCCTAGTGTTACATATGGACATGTCTCTGGATTTTTGCACTTAATAAAACCACATACCTTCTATGTAAATATCAGAGAAAAAATGTAACATATTTCAATGCATTTTGGCACCTTTAAAAGTCATTATTCTTCAATATTCCAGTGTTTAAATGTAAAGATCACACTGGAAGACTTCATTTATCTGCCGTTTTATGATCAAAACCTATCAATTGTAAAATGTTTAGATTTCTGTATATGTGCTACATTTAAAAAAAAAATGGGTTGACATATTATATAACTCGAAAGCATTCAGCAACAACAGTGTAGTGAAGTTGTCCAAATATCTTTGGGGCCACTGTATATCCTTAACATTTTGGTGTGTTATGCTTCCCTTTAGAGTGCCCATTTGAGGTAAACAGAAATAAACAGCCAAGTTGAAAACTGCCGTTTATGCCCAAGACTGTAGAGAGATATGAAATAAACACTGACCATAAGAGCAGAATCTCCCCTCAGAGATGAAGTCTGTGCAAAAACCTCTTATCTGCCATCATCAGCCTCTCTCTCTCTCTCTCTCTCTCTCTCTCTCTCTCTCTCTCTCTCTCTCTCTCTCTCTCTCTCGCCTTCTGTGTGAATGCAACACATCCTGGAATTTATCCCAGGATCGCTCTCGGGACGGGACCTACAGTAACATTGATGGGAAAAGTCTTGGAATCGTCCTATGTGATCAAAAGGCATAAACCGCAAGGTGTGTCGTGGAGCTCTTTACCAAAACCCGGACGCTTATGTGTTTTAAAAAAACTACAAAAACAGTTTTAAAGTGCCCATCTTATGACTGCTTTTCCACAAGTTAAATAGGTGTATGAGTTCCATAAAACATGTTTCAAAAGTTTGCTTGAAATAGCTTGTAGGAAAAGATTGTTACCCATCTCTAGTAGCCTCTGTTTCAGTGCAGTTCAGATTGTGCCGTTTTGAGGTGGTCATTACATATTTATGAGCTGCTGCTCCTTTGATCACGCCCCACTACTAACATCATGTGCCTGTGCGCGTGCTCGTGAGCAGTACAGACCATACTGTGTTATTATTTTATATACTGTATTATTATTATTAACGGTTTATGTTGCCAACACACAAATCAAGCAAAAAAGTATCACTAATAAGTACACTACAGGAGAAGAAACTCATGACACACAATGATTCCAGAGTCATATGTGATGTAGCAGTCTCAACAATACACTTGTTTTCCCTGGACAATGCTAACATATTCCTGTTATAAAACATTTTCAAACGCATTATTTTCGCAAATGACAGACTTTAAGACCTGGCGGGGGATGTATATTGCTTGTGGGCCGCGTGCTAATTGCTAGAAGCTAGCGGGAGGTCCAGACCGTATCTTGGGAAAGTGATAGAGACTCGGGGGTATGTTCGCCTTGTCAGAAAAGCCCGGTCGGTAAGGCCCGGTCTCGGTTAGTTTGGCGAAACACTTTTATTTTGGCAAAGCACTATTACTTAGTTCATGTAGAATTATAAAATAAAGCCGTTAAATATTTTTTTTTAACTTTCGAAACCACGCTGCAAACTATCTAGCCTGCAAAAAAATATCTATATAGTCTACTGTCTAAACAATATTATTCACATTACTATACATTTAAAAGGTATAATTTACGGGATTAGCATCAATGTATGGTCTCTGTTTTGAGATACAGATGCTCTAGCATCATAAATGTAGTTTGTGAGAGATGATGACAACATGCAAAATATAACGTGACTTTTTACCTTTTGTGTAGAAATCGAATCAAGTCTGTTTCAGATGTGTGAATAATCCATGAAAATCCAATAACATCCAATGACCATTTTTATCCACAAATGTGTATAATCCGTGAAATATAGATACATAGTCTGTTGTTTACATCAGCTTTTGCATGAACGTCTTATCGCCTACAATCTGAGGACTATTTGCGTCATAACACACTGTATATAAGATTACTCTTTAGGTTCCAATAAACACGCGTTAAAACTTTGTTTTTAAAAGTAGGCGGGAGTATAATCCATAATATCCAAAAAGCGCTGTTATTTCCGTGAGACATGATAACAGCATAGAGGGTATCAGCGAAGTGACTGCTCTGTGCTCTTTAGCTACCTGGTGGGTGGAGACCTGCGAGTGGGGTTGTGGGTGGGAAAATTCAAACAGAATGTGACGAAACAGCTAGTTACGTAACAACGGCGCTGAGTTTGAACTCGTGCAATCTGAGACTCAGAAGGACATTCAGAAACGTGTATCTCACTCAAAATGTTTTCCAAGTTTGTATGCGTGTGGGAGCATCAGAGATACAAATGAACACCCCAAAACCCAGAAAAAGTGAGTTTTTCATAATATGGGCACTTTAAGTAAAAGTAAAAAAAAAAGTTAAAAAAGTTTACTATGTCTGACATTCAAGCAAGATCTACTTTTGTGTCATTCATTGTGGGTCATCTTATGCGCATTTCAAATATCAAAATTCAACATACTTGAACTATAATACTGCATAAAAGATTAAACTTTAGTTCTCTTTCACCCACAATAGCTTGACACAAAGCCAGTTAAAGGCGGAGTCCACAATGTTTGAAAGCCAATGTTGATATTTGAAATCACCGAAACAAACACGCCCCTACCCCACTAGAATCTGGACCTTCTGTTGATAGACCCGCCCCACACATACGCAACCCGGCAAGGATGTCGGTTAGTAGACACGCTCCTTACTGCTGATTGGCTATAAGTGTGTTTTGGTAGTCAGCCCGTCTCCTTTTCCAAAGCGTTTTTCAAACATGGTGGACTCCACCTTTAAGACAGTGATCAAAATAGCCTGTCTGATATTTTCATAATTCATAATTTTCATAAATCTCTCAAATATGGAATGTTTTTTTCAAAAATACCAAATTTTGAGCAAAAAGCTGAGATAATTCCTTTTTTTGAAAAGGACTTGCGATAGAAATCAGATTCAGAACGATGATCAAACCACACACAGAGTTTTTACTGTTTTTGATCTTAGTGGAAGCTTCAGTGGTTTATAAGTTGGGTAAGAACGCTATTTAGTGGATAATAGCGGAAATATTGATTGCCGTCGTCATTGGCAGGAAAACGTTTTCTCTTAATTGACGAGATAATCCATCAAAGGCGGGGAAAGAGTTGCCAAGTTGGTGATTTGTTTCTCATTTTTCACCCAACACAAATGCATTTAAATGATCAATCTGTTTACTTACACTATATATAAGTCAACAAAATGCATATCAAAACAATCAATGTGATCAATATTATTTCAAACCAAGCCCCAGATCTACAGTATCTGAAATGTGTGGTTCATATTAGAGCTGTACAATATGCCATGATAAAATATGTCCAATTCATCCAAGTTAATTTGGCCGGATGCAACGATGGCCTGAAATAATTATGAGATTGCCTGGTCTGGTTAGGACTGTGTGGATGTCTTTGAGACAGCTGAACTCAGAAGATGTCAGACTGCCAGACATGTCCAGTCTGTTCCTGGGTAAAGCCGTCCGCTTCCTTTTCTGCCAGAAGTCCTGATTGTCGAATTGGAGCTATTATTTTGCTCTGATGTTACTTCAGCTCTGGTTGGCTGAATACAAGAAGGCATTTGGTAAATCGTTGCCATAAACATCATTTTTGATTGACGTTGTGTTGGCTATCCAACCTTAAAAAGCTGTAAACAAAAAAGCTGTGATAAACATAACGGACCAAATAAATAGGCAAAAAATACGATGGGAATAAAACCCTATAAGGTGAAATTTAGGGGCTGATGGATTAAACAAATGAAATTACATTGAAACCTTGAAAGTGAGAATAAAAACAGATGTGTAAAAGTAAGCCGAACAAGATGGATGAGATGAAAAGAACCCACCAAGATTAAGTGAATATGGTAAAGCACTCCAGATCTTTCAGGTTGGAGTTATAAAAATGAGCTGTAGATTTTACATGTTGCTGTGGTGTTTATGCACTGGATGATTTGTAGCTCATTGCTTGGACTGTTTCTTTGTGACTGATAGCTTGGGCGCGTTTGCATACTAAAGATCACAAATTCAAAAGAACGGCCTAGATTCTGTGACAGGCATCATGGCCACGAATGAGTAAGTACTTCATACGGACCATCCGACCATTGCACCTGACAGGTATAAAAATAACATGCATTCTGATGCCCGCTGTGAGGGATCGATCCTCTTAGCGCAGTCGCTCTCTGGCCTCCATTCCCATTCCTCTACTACACCAGTGTCCACTGAGATACAACACGCAGAAGATATACAAAGACACAATATCCCCCACGTCTGCAAATATGCCAGCACCTGGCGGCATTATAGCAACATGATAACGACAGGGAACATTTCAAACTCTACATGCAATAAATCTTTAAACACAAACAGCCGCATGGTTTCAGAATCCTAGAGAATCCCTGCAGAGAAATGAGAGAAAAACAAACTTAAACTTTGCTGTTCTCAGATTACTGTCCCGACGAAAACAACTTTAATCAAAAAAGTCGCTTCTGCAAAAACGTCTTCCCTGTCTTTTCATATTTTATTTATAGGACACAAGATAGAAATCATAGGATGACTTTACTTGGTGATAAAGTTTTGCTCACCAATCTACAGTATATATTTCTTTAATATATAATCTGAATCTGCAAAATGCATTTCCTTGCTATATATTTTTATTTAAGTTAAATGCAAGAAATTCATAACTGATACATAAATAATACAATAACTTTGTCACTGAAGCTCAAAGAGGTAACACATTAACACAAGTTAGAAATACTGGAATGTTGGCAGAATCCATTAAAGTTGGCAAAGTCCTCTAAGTGCATGGAATAAGAATTGGATGAATGATGGCTTGTGCACATCAAAGTGCAAGAGTTTTTACCCTGTTATTGAATATATTAGCAATCTTGAGTGAATTTTTAAGTCTTACGAGATTTTTACATGTACTTTTGCATCGAAAGACGTCATAAGGAGCATAAAGAAGTCATTAAGATTGTAAGGAGTTGCTATAAATTATAAAAAAGTTGAAATAACTAAAGCTAATTCAACTTTATTTTTAAAATTTATAGCAACTCCTCACTTTTTAATAAAGCTGAAATTAATGGTAATTTTGAGTTGATTAAACTTAAATATTCAAGTGCAACATGACTTTTACAGTGTAAATATAAGAGCCAGATTCTTTTATTTTACAATTCTAATTATTTACAAGAAGATGTAAATTTTTCATCATTTCTTCACAGAAGCACAATAAATGTGCATTCATCTTTGCCATGTTATATTCATTTAGTTGACTAGTGGCATTAATCTATAACACACTGTTATATTAAGAACACTGTCATTGCTGCTGTCATCTTTTGGACGTCGTCGTTGAACTTTTTTGACAGCGATCAGTTCGTTGACTTCAAGTAAAATAATGGAAAGTTTTTCATAAGAACCCTGGTGTCAAATGTGTTAGCATGACAAAAGCTTGATGCTGTCGTGTGAGAACAAGCAACAGCCGACATTTTTCCTTCGACCGAGTGCCTCTCGCGTAAATTATTCATATTTGATGGCTTACGTTTCTTCCCCACCACAAAAAAACACCACAGGTTTATCAAAGCCATCAAAAGTATTATTTTTTGTTTGTTTGTTGATCATGAAGTACAAAGTAGATAAGAAAACTAGGATTCCATGTGTATTCAACGCGCCCCCATTGTTGTTTACGATGCGTGGAATGGTGCGCTGTGATTGGTTAAGTGGATTTATTGCATTCTGCAGAGAAGGAGGACTGGCATTTATCGTGTTTTGGGAAAAAAGGGAGAAAAGATGACAGAATAACACTGCAGATATCGGATTTTGCGTAAAATTTACTTTTTAATACTGACCTGATACAATATTGATTTTGGCAGTAACTCTTTATTTATGGCGTTTTGGAAGCAAACTCTTTATATATTCCACAAAAGTATGTTGCATTTACATTGTTATATGTTTTAAAACTCCTCACATTTAAAGCCCGGAATACACTGCTGGATTTTTGCCCACCTATAAGATCATTACCTTATCACACTGTGCGACATGGATCGTTTAAGGTCGGGTACGACAAGCATGTAGACTGTACGATGATGACACGGAAGCTTTGGCGGCTGCGTCACACGTTAGCGCAACATCACCAGCATGCGCTCGTGGTAAACAAATACCAGCACGCAGGTCGTAGCAGCAAACACACTGTGCGGTGATCATGCCGAATTTCTGACACTGTCAGAAAACTATCGCAGGCTATTTTTGGACACAAGACCGGGAAAACGTCTGTCTTTGAACCTCTCTCATTGTACGACATAGGACCACCAATAAAGAGCCACGATTACAGAAATCGCAACGATTGTTTCACGATGGCAATCTTTCGTCTGGGACAGCCAATAATCGCGCAGTGTATCCTCGGCTTTAGACACTAACCACATTCTTCTAGTCTCTAAAATTAAAATATTGGAGTAAGAAAAATACTTTTCAGATGTCTTTTCTGTTTTAAGAATAAACTTCACCAAATGTAGTAAGATTTACATTTAAAATGATAAAAAAAAATGCATGAGTTAGACAGACAACTAGCTGGATATAATTTTTTTTAAATGTGCTAAAGTCAGAACCAAAAATAGAGAAATTGTGCAAACACCACCAACCTGAATAGACTGACAAATGAATCAAAACCTTTCAAGAGGAAACTGTAATAGGGGCCGCTGCGAGTACGAGTAGCACATTCATCTCCCTGATCTAGCGCCTTTAATCTGTTTAAAAGAAGCAAGCCACTTTGAGCTTCTGTATCCATAAAACTTGCATCATCATTTGAAATTCATCCCAGAAATCTTCAAAAACACATTAGCCTTGTGCTAAAGGCAGAGGCCGTTTTTCTCAAGATGTTTCTCCCAGAAAAAGAATTCCTTTAAATCTTAAGTCTCTTTTTTCTTTTTGCAATATCTTTTACATTTCTAAGATTATTTATGTTATACTTTGACCCTGTGTTATTAATATTTCCTGTCTTGTAGCAGGAAGTATATGTGGTTTATTAAATAAAATTATGCAGCAGAGTCGGTCCTAACAGTATGTCAGCCGTGTTATGCATTATAGACGACCTTCCTGCTTTATTTTGGATCCTGACATTAGTCACAAATGGAAAAAGCCATAAGCGAGCAAAAAATGCTCTTCTGCATTTCATTGGGCTACTTAGAGCAGGTTACGTCAAACCAAGGTCAAACGAGTTTCAGGGCTCTGTTGGAAATAGGTTTCCTTCACATGTCTTTGCTTGCTTTCGCCACATTTGAGACTGAGGCTATAAATTCGAGGCAGTTTATGGCTGCTCTGAATGACTGTTGAAGAGCACTTTTCCTACCTCAGGTGTCTAGACATCGGAAAAAAAGTAAATGGCAGAGAGCAGTTTAAGAAACCGCAGTGCAGCCTGTCAATCAAACGACGCATACAGATTTTCATATCTTATCAGAACTGAAATGCCAACCTCATCACTTCCATTTAAATAGAACAGCTGTCATTTAGCTAAGTTGACCTGTAAAACAGCCCTACTGCAGCACTGCAGTGTCGCATTGTAGGCCACAATCAATGGGCAAGTGGTGCAGAAATAAACTGTAATCAAGTCTGCTGATTGCTGAATACTTCAACAAAGAATTGTTGGAGAAAGTGAACTTGGGCCTTTTATTATACTTAGTCTGCCTTAGTGTAGCTACTGATGTTTTTACTGATGACTTTCTTTAGTTTCAAGCACAAATTTAGGATGATGAACAGCATGGCAATGATGTTTACTTATTTTAACTTTACTTATTTCTACTGTTTTATGATTTGAGCATTTTTTGCGGTTTATTAAGAGTATTTTATAGTTTAAGCTGCATAAGTAAACATTTTTCTCTTCTTAAACATATTGCAATCTATCTCATTGTTCAGGACTACATTTTACTATGGAGCACCACAAGAGTCATGCAAAATGTAATAAAGAACTTCAATATTTAATAACTACCTGGACAATAAAAATAGCAATTAATACATTCGTTTAAAAATTCATTAATTAATCTATAAATAAATAGACAAAGTTACAAAAAAGTCATTATGTAACATTTTATTAGGCAATAAAAAGTGAGATTATAAAAATAATGTAGAAATGCAATATTAATCGATTAATAAATAGTTCAAAGTAATATAACAATTTACAAAAACAACATAAAACACTCAATAAGTTTATAAATTCTTAATTAAATAATGGAATTTCAAAATGTATTTCAAAAATCGATTTAAAAAGAGGAATAAATAACTGGATTTATAAATTGAACTACAAATACAGGTTTACATTTTTAACGTTTAACATTTCTGTTTTCATTTTCCCGATGGTTCTCCTTATTCTTTTCGCTATTCAATTTGCTTTTCGTTTTAGCCTCTCTATTTAGCTTTTCCGTGACTCTTAGGGTCCTTGCAAACGGTCAAATGAGAAATGCAAATTAGCTATGGCCAGGTGGATGTAACAAGCTCGCTGATTGGCTCTGATTGTACTTCATGCGCAGATTTATAGATCTCTGATGAGGACCCAAAGAGTCACGGAAAAGCCAGAGAGGCCAAAACGAAAAGCAAATCGAACAGCGAAAAGAACAAGGAGAACCATCAGGAAAATGAAAACAGAAATGTTAAACGGAAATGACCTTTTAAATGCCTAATTTAAATGCCAGTTATTTATTTCTCTTTTTAAATCGCTTCTTGAAATACATTTTGAAATTCCATTATTTAATTAAGAATTTGTAGATGCAAATTAAAATGATGAACTTATTGAGTGTTTTATGTTGGTTTTGTAAATTATATTAATTTGAACTATTTATTAATGGATTAATATTTAATTTCTACATAATTTTTATAATCTCACTTTTTATTGCCTAATAAAATGTTACATAATGATTTTTTTAACTTTGTCTATTTATTTATAGATTAATTAATGAATTTTTAAACAAATGTATTAATTGCTATTTTTATTGTCCAGGTAATTATTAAATATTGAAGTTCTTTATTACATTTTGCATGACTCTCGTGGTCCTCCATAATCTTCTGTGCAAATGGAAAATGCAAAATCAGGATAATACATTATGTGGTTAGCAATGCAAAAGCCATTGAATATAAACTTGTGAGCGCACGCAGAAGTTCGCCTACTCTCTGCACACTTTGAATGGTGCAGATTGAATGCCCTTGCGAGACCTTAAAGCTGGTGTTTTTCGTGATCCCATTTTTCAAACTTTAGTTGGCGTGTAAGGTTGCTGTTAGAGCATAAATAATGCCTGCAAAATTATAAAACTCAAAGTTCAATGCCAAGCAATATATTTTCTTTAACATAATTCGCTTTTCAAGGACTATGGAGAACGGCCGGTTTGGACTACAGCCCTCTACTTCCCAGATGTATGATATCAATATATAAGTTTTTGACTAACTTCCGCCCACAGGAATACACCAGTCGCCTGCTAAGCTCAACCGCAGTCGAATCACAACCCACTAAACAACTACACAATCAAAACTCGTTACGTATTTCTGAATGAGAGACTTCACAGAACAAGAAAGACTTTAGCCCTTTTTAGGACAGTCCGTTGCAGGAAAAACTGAACCTTTAAAATCATTTCAAACTATAATTGGGTTATGACTTCAATTATTCATGTGTTCAAGTTCAACAAGGTAAACATTTCACAACAGATTTTCTATAGACTTAGCAATAACCAATACAAACATCCAGTTCAATGTTTTGTTCAAAGGTTCAACTCTACACATTCACATTTTATGCATATATGCCTGATGCTTTCATCCAAAGCGACTTACAGTGCATCGCAAGGTATACAATTTTGACAGTATGTGTGTGTTCCTTGGATTTGACCCATAGACTGTAAAAAAAGATGGACATAGTGTATGTGACATCACCCATAGGTTTCTGAAAATCGTTTGTAAAGCCAATAGTAGGCGGTGCCTGCAATCGCCATCTTGGCCGTGCGTCACCACGCATCACTCGCAGATATCCGAAAATAGGTAAAGAGGTGGGATGTGGGTGAATCTGAGGTGGCTGATTGTTGAAAATACGCCTGCCTAGCTCGACTCTACAGTAGTGACAGCAGTGGCTATTCAACCGTCACTCAAGTGGCCACGCACTTAATTATGCAGAACTTTAAGGCTTAATATAATTTAAACAGATGACTTACAAAAAAAATCACTTCCCTCACAGTTGTCATGAAGGGCAAAATTAGCCTACAGACCAAAAACACTTTTTGTACCAGGCTGTAAACATACAGTATTTCTTCTGCTTTAAAGACGGTCATTTTAACATAGAGGTCTATGGGAATTGACTCCCTTTTGGAGCCAGCCTTTAGCTGCCAGTCGATGAATTGCAGTTTAAGTCACTTCCGTATTAGCTTCATCAGAGAGATCGGAAGGTTGCCCCTTGATTTGAACCCATCACATTTTGTGCTACTAATGCAATGCCCTACCACTGAGCTACAGTATACAAAAGCACAAGTCCCATTAGGACTGGCATTGCAAAGCATAAAGCTGATTCACCCTGTCAACAAAAATCATCAAAGTCTGACAGAGAATTCAAAGAGTTAAAGATGAGAAACTTGAAAAGACAAGGAACATTTGATCTATTTTTAAAAAAGCTTTTTCAGCACTCGGCGAGTCTTCCCTCATACTGTATATGATGCTTTTCAGCGATCAATGAGCTTTGTGATTCTCACTGTTGTGTTCATCTCCCACACAGAATTGATTTGGCTTGCTGTGATCCGATGACATGGGATCTAATCTACTCATCTGCGCTCTCCACCTGAGCTAAGGACGTCCTGCGGATACGAGGCAGAAAGAACAACAGAATGAAGAGTCTTCTCGTCCTGACTGCTATGACATTGTGCAAAGCAGACAAAACCATCAAGATAAAGAAAAGGGCTATATGTATGTACATTAAAAACATGAGTTATTGAAGGGACATGTACCCCTTATTGTCTATTGTGGATACAGTCCTGTAACCATGTTTATTACCTAGTCAACCCGATGAATTTTCCAGATAAAGCCTGTTGACCAAGAAATCTCTTGTGGTTGAGCCTGCTAAGGACACTAACATACGTTGCTGTAAAGCAGTGCTGAATATTTAACAGGGATCCTTTAAATTGTCTATACTGGAACAACCCCCTTCCTCTCTGTGGTAAAAGGCAACCTAATGGCTTTAATGAAAAGCTGGGTAAATTTACTGGGTCTTAGTTTAGAAGGTCCTAAATCAGTGAGCGAGATACAAGGGCCGGCACATCCAAACCACTCCCAACGCAACTGCCAGTGCGTCCATAATGCGGTTAAATGGCCCTACTTATCGCCGGTGAGAAATACACAGGGAAGCTTTGCTCCGAGTCCATTTGTCAGGTGGATTCCACTTCTTCTGCGGACAGCAGGGCTTTAAGTGCATTTAACACTGTCATGTCCACACCGCTTTAATGCTGAGGAATGGTAACCACTCAAATATTCATTACTGTTATGATAGATTAAAACTGCCTCTCCAACAGTTCCTCTGGCATGCTAGGGTCTGGTAATATTCCTGTCCAGCTCTATATGCTATTGATTCATTAGGCCCCAAGCGTGAATATTGAAATGGTACTGTAAACCCAGCATCTTAAATGAAGAGATTTTGTGTTACATAACAGCTGCCGTTCACAAAGAAACATCTTTGAGTTATGTTTTTAGAAAGAAATCTTTTAACCAGTTCTTGTGTAAAGATGGGACACCAAGAAGAAATAGAGACAAATAGAGAGATGGCCTGCACTATGTTCCCTTCAACAGGTATATAAATGGTTAAACGTGTCCTGACCTCAATAACCTTCGATACACTTCTGATAATGCAACTACTGCACTGTGCTTTGGGTATTACAATGCAGCTTACAGCTTTATTCACAATTCATTTTTTCCCAAAAGATGAAAATATATTTATTGTTACTGATCTATTGGAAAGCTCTTTATTTTAGTATCAGGGCACGTACACTTTCGCTCAGGTGTCAAGCGCTGGCGCTCTGGTTATGAGGCTTAGGTATCCGCTGAGATGTGGACGTCTGAGGAGATGCTGATGCCCTCTTCAGTATTCTGGATGCTGGCACTAGGTTGCAGTCGTCTGGTTACCGGAGACCTGGCTGAGAGCTGAAGGCTCTGGCTCTGGGCCGTTGGCTTGGGCCTGTATGGGTGCTAGCGTAGCCTGGCTAAACGAGGCCCAGTGCTCCTCATTACTGCCCCTGCTCAAACGCAGAGTGTGTGTTCCATGAAGCTAGCAGGCCTCCACTACGCAAGCCAGCCATGTCAGGCTGGACATCGGGTTCCCAAGATGGCAGTGAGCTCCAGTTGCCATTGACAGAGATGTTCTGGGCTAATGAGCCATGCAAAGAGGGGCAGTGGAGATCTGGGCCTCTCCAAAGTGTGGAGGAGGTGAAGCAGGGGGTATTAGTGATTCAGTTAGCGGGATGTGTTAGTAACAAAAATATGGGGGAGGGGGTGCTGGGTCAAATCTCCTCCAGACAGTTAATAACGAATTTGTTTGTCTCTCGTTGCAGACACTGAAACCAAGAAATATACAAAAAATGCAGAACTTTATACACTAAAGCTAGAATGCATAACTTTAGCTGTCTTAAAGAGGACATATCATGAAAATCTGACTTTTTCCAAGTGCTATAATTGGGTCCCCAGTGCTTCTAACAGTCTAGAACATGTGTAAAAGATCGACCCAGTAACTTAAGTTTTGGTAAACCATTCTCTGCAAACATGTGAAAAAATAGGTCATTGAAATGTTGCTCCCCTTATGATGTCAGAAAGTGGTAATACCGCCCCTTAATCTGCACTATACAACCTCGGCACTGCCAGTTAGTGCAGATCAGCTCATTTGAATGTTAAAGGACACAACCAAAAACGACACATTTTTGCTCACACCTACAAAGTGGCACATGCTATAATAAATTATCTATATGGTATTTTGAGCTAAAACTTCACATACGTACTTTGGGGACACCAAAGATTTATTTGACATCTTAAAAAAGTTTTGTGAATGTCCCCTTTAACACAGGTCGATCGGCTCAGTGCACTGTTGCTTCACAGCAAGAAGGTCCCCGGTTCCAGCCTTGGATGGGTCAGGAGGCCTTTCTGTGGAGTTTGCACGTTCTCCCTGTGTCAGCATGGGCTTACTCCTGGTCCCCTGGTTTCCACAGTTCAAAAGCCAGTGGCGGCTGGTGACTGCTCTTCCGAGGGGCGGAATTAAAAATATGTGTTCGGAGTGTCATGTGTGTTGCTCGTGTTTTCAAAATATGTTTTTGTTGCGTCATGTGAACCATGCGTCAAAACCGTTTATGATAAAAGAGACGCTCACGTTTACAAAATACACCCAAGACACTCCCTTAACAGTTAAATCTGAATATGCATCAGATTATGAGAGTATCTGGCAAACGCGAGCGTCTTTTTTTATCATAAACCCTTTAGACACATCTGCAGCAGGCACTTATTTTGACAAAACACGTGATGCACATAGGTTCACATAGGACGCGTCAAACACATATTTTGAAATGAGGAACCACATACATATGACGGGCTACATACATGTTGTGACGAACTTCGCATCGTGCGCCATCGAAAAAGAAGTCACCGGCCGCCACTGCTAAAGGCATTCAGGTAAGGTGAGCTGGAGATGACCACAGGTATGGATTTAAACAACAAACATGTTACTGTACTTAATGCAAGAGTTTTCAAAGTTTATGAAGCCAATGACCCCCAAATATGATGAACCTTTTGTGAGGGACTCCCATCCTATAAACTACATACTTTTAACAAATGTACAATGGCTACACTTAGAGTAAAGCGGGATGTACCTTAAGACAAACATGTTTACTACAAATGTATTTGTACTGCAGCAACTTTGACAATAAATCTTGTTTCATAGCAGCTTTACAAGGAATCCGACCTTACCATCCCCGGTTAGATAAAGGGGACTAAAAAATTATTATTTTCTCTGAATTTTTGTGGGGACCCCTAAGAACCTTCTGGAGGACCCCCTGTGGGTTCATGGACCCCAGTTTAAAAACTCCTGAATTAATGTATTCCTTCCTTTCTCAGCTGCATACATCAGTAGGTTGTGTATGTGTAATATTTAGTATAATTAGATCACAAAATCACAAAACCCTGACAAGCAACAAGAAATGAACATAGGTAGGGCATATGCTTTGGTTAAATGATTACATAGTTGCATAAGGGCTGTTTATCAACATACAGGTAAGTAAACTTAAAGCTGCTGAATGAGCAGATGATTAATGTGGCAGTTGTTTTAATATGGCCAATATCAGTAATATTACAAGCTACTCCTGAGCCTCTGGGCCAGACAAATCCACCTAACTCCATATCTGTGTGTGGGTTTTAGCTTATGAGACAACATTAATACTTTATCAGCATCTCATGCTGGTGACTGAGGTGCTCATGTTTTAAATCCAGTGTAGTGGAAGATTCTATCCGACTGCAGAATTCTGTCCTCCTCTGACCCCATATGGTATCAATTTCTTGAACATTTCACATGACTCATTCTTTTGAAATCCCAGCTAAAATCATTTATTTACAGTGGAGGCGGGTAACTTCTTTTTTTGAGGGCACACTATGCGAAGTTTGTCACAACATGCATGTAGCCCATCATGTGTGTGGTTTGTAATTTCAAAATATGTGTTTTGCGCGTCGAGTGATCCTAAGTGCATCACGTGTCTTGTCAAAATAAGTGCCTGCTGCAGACGCGTCTAAAGGGTTTATGATAAAAGAGACACTCGCGTTTGCCAGATACTCGTCCAATTTAATCTCATGCGTAATCCGAGTTTACTGTTAAGGGAGTGTCTTGCGTGTATTTTGTGAATGTGAGCGTCTCTTTTATCATAAACAGTTTTGACGCGTGTGCAGCAGGCACTTATTTTGACAAAACGCAACTAACAATGCATTTTATTAATATGTTTTTTTCACTGGGGATCGAATCTATTACCTTAGCACTGCTAACACAATGTTCTACCAATTGAGTTACAGGAACGAAGTATGTGCCAAGTCAACAGGCTTTGTTATCAAGCTAACTGGCTAACGGCATGCTAAGCTACTATTCTACCAAATGATCAATAAAGAACTGAAATAAAGAACAGGGACTGTTTTGGTTACATAATACAATTCTCATTAAAAGTACATTGAGTCAAAAGAATGGCTTTGGGGTTCAAAGGGCAATAAAAGATTATGTGGAGCAACCGGCCTACAGCCTGCTCTGCTAAGGATTATTCATGGTGTTCATCACAGGAGACATGCTGACAAAGCAAACTTGTCCAATCAATGAGGCCTTTAGCGTTTTACTCTCCCTCGCTTTCTCCAATAAACATACTGATAATGTGCACCGCAGCCATCAGTTTTACTATTCTGCTTTTTAATATTTGGTTGACGTTCTGGACTGACAGATGTTCTTTCGGCTCTTGTCTAGTAATGATGTTTGCTGTGGGAGCATCCAGGGTTTCTTAGGGGTAATTGGAATGGATGAGGTGGGCTGTTAATAGCTGTTTGACAGTACTACACACACCAATTACAAGATGAATGGGAGATGTGCGATAGAGGCCCTTTTGAAAGGAATGTAATTCAGAAGCACAGCGATGATACTGGCCATCAGTTAGAAACCATCCATCAACAACAAGGGGTTAATTGAATCCACGGCCCGCAATACAAGGACAAACAATGAATCACCAAATATGGGCAAAGCTGTGATTCTATGAATGTTGCATGCGACGGCGTTGAAAACGAACCTTTGTTCTCTAGTTTCCTCTGAGCGGAGGTGATTCAGATATTCCACGTTTACAAGCTCAATATATCGACACCCACCTTGGCCAACAGTGTCCATGAATTCTTTACTATCACATAAAGTGTTCAAATTGAAAAGCTATACGAGAGGTCTTTGATCCCAGAGGCGGTTTTTAGGAAAACAGAAAGAAAAACAGCTTCTCGTCTGTGCCAAGCACACAAATCCCCTTCTAAGTAACCGCTGGAGTGTGACAGCGCTCTTATAATTGCTGAAATGCCGATAAATCCCGACACTGCTTTATTTCCTGAGGGAATGAAACTGGATATCGTCCTGTCTGTCCAACGGAGAAAGTGCAACGGTTTCTTATTTCAACGCACCTCACAAACTTTTACAGCTCACTCGCACAACAGCCCCCGGGTGAAGAAATAACACGCGCCGTTAGATGCTGTCTCCCATGTCCTCTCTGTAACTTCATGTGTTTACTCCAGGGCAAAAGAATTCATTTCCTGCAGCTCACTAAATTAACCCTCGCTCCTCACATTTATGGGGCTTCATGAATTCCCTCTCTCCTGCATTATCGCTCTGTCACTCAAGGTCGAGAGTATTTGTGTTTTTTTGCTCTCCATTTCTCTCTTTTCTTACATAACTGATAAATGTTCTTCGATCTTTGAGGTCTGAAGGTCACGCAACACAATTACATCCCTCAAACATCCACAATCTGTCAAAGAGACAAAGAATCAATCGTGTCTGTAGCAGCGCTTTGTTCAGAAAGTATTGATGCACTCTTAGAGAAGTCATGAGTCAATTGCCTTGCATGATTTAGCCAATGATAGCGAAAAATGTGTGCCACATAATTATGCATATTAAATAGGCTTCGCAAGGTACTTGCATAGCAAATAAACTAAACTTCTATTTTATTCACTATTCAGTTTTTATTCAAATTTTGTCATACGTCACTAAGACAAGTGCGTGCACTATGCTGATACTCTCTCCTGAATACAGAGGAGTCTAAAATGGCAGCATTATCGGCAGCTAGTTATTTTCGTTTATAAAGTTTTAAATATGGATATTTCTACAACAACACTGCGTGGATTACCCTCAGAAGGCCTTTGTTTATCATCATGGAGCCGTTTGGATTTATTTAGGGAAGGATAAATGCAAATTTTTTGAACTTGAAGGACGTGAACCCCGTAAATTTACGTTTGATTAACTGAAAGATCTAAAACATTTTCTAAAATAACTAAAAATGTATACGCCTGAAAAATGATTGGCATCTCGGACAGCTTGGGGGTGAGTAAATCATGGGTTTAATATCATTATTGGTCGACCTATCCCTTTAAAGGTCACATATTATGCAAAATCCACTTTTATAAGGCGTTTGGACATAAATGTGTGTTGGCAGTGTGTGAACACAACAACCCAACGGTAAAATCCACCCTCTCCTTTTTAATCCCTATTACATAAAAGCCATCTCATTAGGCATACTTTTTTAAGTACCTTGTTAATGTGACATCACACAAACAAAACCCTGCCCGCGGCCACTGAATGACTGGTTAATTTCACCCAAAAGCTTTTCTAGATGTGTTTGTTAGCACACTGTAGCTCTAATGGGACAAAGATACTATTGTATAAAACGAATCACAGGAATCAGATATATTGTCTTGCGAGTATTTTGTTAACACGGGTGTCTCTTTTATCCAAAATCCTTTCGACGCATGTGCAGCAGGCTTGTATTTTGACAAAAGGCATAATGCACACGTAGTTCACATGACGCAACAAACAGATCCAGAAGTCACTGGTCGCCTCTGGAGCCAACATAGCTATTTATTTATTCTAAGATAACTTTGTCAATTGTTTATAGATACTCAAATTAAATTTCCCTCTCTCTCTCTCTCTCTCTCTCTCTCTCTCTCTCTCTCTCATGCTTTCTGACCCTCTGGCAGAAGACCCAGTGCACTAATCTTTGCTGGAAATGCAGGAAAGCGATTGGCCTCGCAACACAGCCAATCTATCCTTGGATCCAGGCCAGAACTCCACTCTTTCTTAAAGCCACCCCTCCTCTGCTTGCAGGTGGCACATGGTACCTTCCGTATATTCCAGTCACGTTTCTTCTTCCTGCTTGAACACAAAGCATCTGGGAAGATACTCTTTCTTTCTCTTCCCTCTCTCTTTTACTCTCTCTCTCTCTCTTATAATCATGGAAACATGAGATTGTGTTTTACAAGTCATTTCGCTTGTGTATGCCTGTGCAACTGTATATACAAGAAGTTCAATTCGAACACAAAAAAGAGAAGGATGACTAGTCATTGTGAAGAGAAAGAAAGCAAAAAAAGGTGGGAATCGTCTTTGCCTGTTGCTATCACACAGTACCCAGCACCCCTTCATACTGTCAAACCCACCCACAGTTAGATGAAACGCATGTTATTCCCTCGCTCTTGGATTTAGAAAGGTTACTGCCTGCAGCACTAATATATCTAGGTAATACATTTCGTTGTATTTTGTATATTTTTTCACACCGTCTATTGTAACACTATGTGAGTTTCTGTGTAAATGCACATATGAGTTTCAGTGCACTCTAACTTTGATGTCGATGTTGTTTCGAACCTGAGTTTTCCCTTGAGGGTTAAACAAAGTGGGTCTGTCTACCCATCTGTCTATTTATCTTCACACGCACATAGCCTTTCAGAAAAGAGATGGAAAACTACACATTATTACACATACAAACTGTGCACACTAAATGACCCTCTCTCTCTCTGTCACGCTGCAAACAAAAACACAACAATATACAAATAATTACATCATGTTCACCCACACAAAATCTCCAGAGTTTCTTGTCTTCCAGGAGAAATACCAACCTCAGAAAGACAAAGACACACATCAAACAAGCAGGAGCTTAAAACTCGACTGTGCAGTGCCTTCAGACACAAAACATGTTCCTGTTTCAAATTAACCTGCAAACCTTGAGCCTTTCAGCATTAAAACAAATGCTAAAAGAAAATCCCCATTTATTTGTCTAAGATATTAATTAAGTAGTTTCTCAAGGCATCAAAGATACTTGCATGCATAACAGACCCATGTTATGTCTGAAGACCGTACATACTGTATATACTGTACATACAGAGTAAGACAAAGCTGTGCCAACGAGAAGAAATACACAGTACTATGGTTCGTTTTTGTAGATCCATGGACCCACACCAACCTTAATGAGCTAGATTTTCCATTAATAACATTAATTACTATTACTACAACATATTACAGGGTTCCCACACCTTAGTTAACATCTAATTCAGGGACCTTTCAATGACTTTCCAGGTCCAATACCCTCAAATCCAAGGACTTCATGTGGGGACACATTTCAAGTGAGAGTAAGGTTATGTGTTACCTTTTAAGATGCATTGTTACAGTTCCCTTTCGAGGGAATTCGCGCTGTGTCACTGAGGGACGCTTCCAGGGATAAATGTGTCTGAATGTGTATATCAAATTCAACCAAGACAGGGTGACACGGGAGCCAGAAAGTATATCGCCATCTTTAATATTGCCAAAGACGGCGTTACAGGGACGCAGGAAGTATGCAAGGGAGACGTAGCGTCTCGTTCCCTTCTCAGGGAACAACAGTTACATACGTAACCCGAGACGTTTTCATGTGTCAAGCACAACTATGCAAAAAAGCATTTTGGTATGAATCAACATTCGCATACAGAAGATATAAGCATTTAAAGCGAACAGTTTAGCATGTGTGCTTAAAAGGCTAGAAATTTATTATATGATATTATCCTACACTATGCAGGGAATAATGTTTTTTTTTTTTCAGAAAACTTCTTGCATAAAATAGATTCAAGCACTTTCAATGACCTGTATCTATGTATGTATATTTTCAAAAACTTCCCAAGGCCTTGGATTATTTTTCCCAGATTCACAAACTTTCAAGGATTTCAAGGGCCCGTGGAAACCCTGTTATAAGTGAAGCATTTCTACATATACAGAGGTTTGGTGAATGCTTATTTAAAATTTAAAATATCTGACTTGTCATACCAAAAATACAATAGTAGTACAATCGCAGACGCCTTGTAAAACCTTAATGCTTTAAAGCCCCATATTAATATTTCAGTCATATTTAAATTTGCATTGTTTCCTGTGTCTAGTGGAAAAAATTAACCTAATCTAAGAAACTAACTTACAGTCCCTTTGCCTTTTCTGCAGTAACAATCATGATCCAGACATGATATACTGTACTGCATCATGCCATAGACTTGCAATGTGTATCATACTGTGAGGTAACTGGCGATTAGTGGTCGACCAACATGGTTTTTTAATGGCCAGTGCCGATATAGGTGTTGAGAAAACAATGTGGCTGATTGGCCGAATTCGATCAGAAAGATTTTTGGGTAGATTGAAAAGATCGACCGATTTTCTGGGTCTTTGCAACATATCAGTCTATCACTACTGTCAGCCCTACTAAACATACAACATGTAGAGCTGTTGACTATAGTTCAGCCATAACACAATTGTGTGTGGTCTCTAAATCTTCCTGTCAAGATAATCAATTCAGACATCATGTTGCCTCTATGTGCAGATGTGTATCTCACCTTCACAGTCCAGTCATACAAAAAGGACACACACGCCTCAATGGCCTAAAGCTCAACACTGAGCAGGCATAGATTAATGACGACTGTGGCATAAATCCTCTGCCCAGGTCAAATGGCATACTGTAATCCTTCTGTCCTACCCACTGTGGTGCCAGGACTGACACGCACCCTCTGTGTTTAGGAGATGCATTTGTCTATTAGCATAAGTCACTCTTCAGCTCACAGACATCAGTGCATGCAAATCACTATTGTCCCTGCCATATCTACAGTTTTTGAGCCCTTGCATGTGGCTGTTTTGAGAAAAATAAGTTGACTTTTCATATATGGCTAGATGTGTAGAAGAAGGTTCAGTGTTTTGTAACAAGGCACCAATGAAAAGAAAATCTTGTCTGCGGAGTTGCAATAACGTTACATTTGTGCATTTAGTAGACAATTTCATCCAATGCGACAGTTCATTCAATTCATACTTTTATATGGGACTGAAGCCACAACATGAATGCTGATAACACAATGCTTAACCAGTGTTACATCTTCCTAAATCCTTATTATTGTACACCTGTTATATTTAACAAAAAAACTACACCGTACACCTTTAAGAAAGAAACAATAAAAATATCTCTGTACAGCTCCAGCTAATAAGTAAACGTGTAAGCCACTGAATTAATGCATATTAATTGCATATTAATGCATATTAATTCAGTGTAAATGAATAAGCACATAGCAACACATTGAAACATGTGCATAAAACCCTGCATAAAAATGAGATAAACTGTGAAACCGACCTTAAAACATTTTGAAACAAGCCGACCATTTGAATATATACTGTACATATGTCATTACTTCATAGTAAATAAGCAAACCATTGAAACAGAGGCCAAATCCACCTCCAACGTTTCTGTAATAGCAAGTTCAGGGTGTTGTCTGGAAAGATGCTTTCTCTCTCTTTCTCTCTTCTTCTCACCCTGTGGGGGCGGACAAGCACATAGACACTGTTTTCTTCTTCTGTTTCTTTTTCCAGGCATGCTGTCACCTCTTCCCCCGTTTCCATTAGAAATCACTCTATTAAAGAAGGCTCTTATGGGACATTTTACCAGACAAGAACTCCAGGTATATTTCTTGAGTGATGCTGACCCCAGCTCCAATTTACATTTTTGAATTCAATTACCGGCCGATGCATGGTGCGCGAGTGCCAGGGGCGATAGAGATGCCTGCGGTCTCAAAGAGTGGATTACTGTGCACTTTTATTAAAGGAGTGAATGAGGAATATAGAAAAAAATGTATTGTCATCTCACCTGTACAGCAAATGCAAATGCTTGGATTTGAATTTGATGGACTGTTTATTTCAACACAAATCTTTTCTATACATCATTTAAACAAGATACATTTTTTGGGTAGCACTGTTCTCTTACAGCAAGAAGGTCTTTGGTTTGAGCCCCTAGCTCACTGATTTGCTCAGAAATGTACTTAAGGGACACTTCTTAAGAGTCTTTGAAATGGATTTGACTATGGTCAGCCAGGGTGCTATTGGTAGCCCCGAGCATTATGGCAATGGACAAAAGGAATCAGAAAATGGCTAAGTTCTGCATAAATCAGCCTTTTGTGCAATTCAGTGCAGTCTGAGTGATGGTTAATATATATATATTACGCTGTAGGCTATGCATAGCTCTGCCTAGCTTGATGCGCATGTCTACAGAAATATAACCATGCATATGTTCTACGCGGACTGCAAGCGCTGTGATTGGTCCGCTAAAACCCCTCCCTTCAACATCAATAAAATCTGTCGCATTTGCTCATACGCATTTCCGCTTAAAAACAAAGATGGGCCAAGTTGAAGAGTGATAATTAACTCAAGTTACAACAAAAGTCACTGTCTATTTACCTCCATCACTGATGATGCTTTTCCAACAACAAGCTGCTGCTTCTTTGGTTTTGCCTTGATACTGTGTATACACCATGACATGCCCAGTGTGCATGCGATCCGCATGTGTAAGTGCAGAAGTACGAATGAAAACCAATACATTGCCTAGAGAGTCAGGACTACGCCTTAGGTCCTACGCAAAACCATAATGTGCACTTAACTCGAGTTAACTCGTCAAATAAATGAAAGCGCTTCCCTGCCAATGACGAGTTTTTAGGGCAATCCGTAATTCCGCTCTTACCCAATTTAAAAAACCCGGAAGTATTCCCTTAGGTCAAACAGTAAGAACTCTGTGTATGTTTTGAAGATCGCTCTGAATCTGATGTCTATCAAAAGTCCTTCACAAAAATGAAATTATTTCAGCCTTTTGCTCAAATTTTGGTAATTTTGAAGAAACCTACACATATTTGAGAGGTGATAAAAAGAGAACTAATGAAGGTAGGATAAAACTTTTTTTAAAGCAGAGGGTCTGTTCTTTCATTTGATATATTGTATGTTTACATATTTTAAGAAGAACATTTTCTGGAAGGCATTAAACTTTTGTGAAAATCATAAAATCATAAATCATTTTAAAAAAACGTTGGCGGGGAAAGAGTTAAAGGGTCACTATGGGTTTGTCAATGGCAGTTTTCAAACTGGTTTCTCACAATCTTGACTGTTTAGTTTAATAATTGACCTTTACAGTGATTGCTGGCTGTAACTATACAACACAAGTATACAACCATTACAACGATATTGTGTTCTCTGATCTTTCCTTCATTTTTTTTCGCCCCAGACTTGTTTCCTAGGAACAAACAGTACCTGTTCATTACGTTAAAAGCCTGTTTTTGTAGCTGTGGTTCTGTACTTGAGATATGGAAGATCTATTCAGGGAAACACAAATGATTATTTTCTGATGTGGATAAGAATGCTAATCTACCTCACTTTTTGCACTGCCGTTAAAAACATTCATGGCGAACGCACTGTACTTGCAAATACTTTTTAAAATATTACACATTTATGTAACAAAAATTTATACATATTAAAACATTTTAATGGCCTTTTATTATCCTATTAAAATGCACATGGCAAAGTGGTCATTACTGGCTCTAACGGCGATAAATAACTGTTTTTCTATTGTAAGGGCAAAACAGCAGTTAAAATGCTCGCATTAAATCACAGTGGACTGTACAGTATTAAGTGCATGTGCGTCTTTAAGAGAAAATAAGAATGTGGACAAATTTTTAAATAATGAGGATCTAAATAGAAGCTTAAAAAATGAAAAAGAATATAAACTGACATTGGCTAGGTGACATATCTGCAACGCTACTGCGTATGTGCCTGCTTCCAGATATTAGCACCGTGCCATGTGTTGGGATGAGGGGTGTTGCACATCTGATATTATGATAAATAGCCCTGTCCGTCAGGAGTAGCAGCAGCTAGCAAGCAGATCGGGGGAAAATTCCACTTAACGTCCAAGCAGATGAACATAAATGAGAACCGCGGATGTGGGCCCCTGGACACGCGCCTCTGAAGGACATCCATGGCCATGCCAGGCCGTTCCTGTGATAGACAGCCTATATAGTGGCTGAGAGGCCCGGCAGTGAAAGAGCTCTGGCACAATTTACCCAAAAAAATGAAGTGTGTGTACGTGTGGGCTGAGAGTCGAGGATGGGGTGTTGACAGGACACGTGTATGGGTATGAGAAAGGGTGGTTGAACAGATGATGAAGCCAACAGCTATCACATAATTCATCATAACCTGTTTGCATGCTAACCTGACCCCAGAATGAGTTCTGCAGTCTGTCAATCCATTTGTCATTTTGTTGCTAAATCGCCACAGATTGATGTTACCCTGCTTTTCTCGCTCTAGCTCTCTCCTGACACATCCTCTTCTTGCCACCTCATTGGCTTCATCTCTAACTCTGTTTCAAATCCTAGTGAGCTGCCTAGGGAGGCAGCATTTTGAGGCATTTAAAAGACTTCTAATAGCGCGTCTAAAACATTTGGGTGAAAAGTTAGTAGACGTGTAACCATAGCCCAAAACTAAATAAATAAATGAAACCAAACACATTGTAATCACTGAAGTTGTGTACATGCATCGTCACAGCCCTATCATAGACAGACTACACTATATTGGGTATAGAGATGGTAAAATGGCGGCTATTGCTTGCTGGGATTGTAGGTGTCCCAAATGCATTTTATTCTGTCCAAATTTAATAAACCTAGTACTTTTGTGTTTCCACCATTTTCTTTTTTTAACTGGAAAAACTACTGATGCATGACGGAAAGAGTTGCAGCCCTTGTAGAGCGCTTCAAATCAGAAAGCTACAAGACTCCATTTCGAACAGGATGCTGTCTTAGAAATCAGCTTTCTATGCAGGCGGTAGACGACAATGCAACCCACCAGATTTTGAAATAAACCTTCTATTTCTGTGCTCCTGTCCCCAAAACATACCTTATACTGTATGTTTCTCTGTATTTAACTGCTATAGTTTCAGTCAATACCTATAATATTTCCAACATATCTTTGCTAGAAAACAAAGGCTGTTTGTATACTAAATTAATGAAACACAAACTAACTATTCCCTTAAATCAATCACCCTTCAATTTTGCTACACATCAAATATCTGTCAACCATGCCTTGATGAATGTGAATCTGTTTAAGGTTCTACAGCGGTTGAAAACAGACCACAGCATGTTAGCAACATGTCTCCAGGTGTAATGAGGGTGTTGTGGATCTCAGCGAGTATCAGAATAACATCAGATAAACAGCTCCTGTCACTCTGCCATCTGACAAATGATTTCACGCTCGGCTGCAACACTGATAGCTTTTACGCACCCTCAGTAAATCGCCGCTAGTGCCAGACATCAAGATGGAGGAACTTCATTGGTTGAGAAATGCGAAGGTGTTGTTGAAAATCTAAATTACGGAAGCTATATTAAAAAATGAGTCACGTCAAAGCTGTGGCCTAGTGGTTAGTGCACAAGCTCTGACGCATTAAGCTGTGACACTGACGTGACACTTCTTAATTCTGCTCACACTCTCTCTTTCCTACACTATCACATCCAGGCAAAAAACAGAAAACACAAATGTTGTGCAGTTATTATTACTGTAATAATAATAATAATTCATTTATATAACAGAATATGTATATTCTGGAACACCATACTAATACTGTGTTTGACCCCCTTTCGCCTTCAGAACTGTCTTAATTCTACGTAGCATTGATTCAACAAGGTGCTGAAAGCATTCTTTAGAAATGTTGGCCTATATTGATAGGATAGCATCTAGAAGTTGATGGAGATTTGTGGGATGCACATCCAGGGCACGAAGCTCCCGTTCCACCACATCCCAAAGATGCTCTATTGGGTTGAGATCTGGTGACTGTGGGGGCCATTTTAGTGAACTCATTGTCATGTTCAAGAAACCAATTTAAAATGATTTGAGCTTTGTGACATGGTGCATTATCCTGCTGGAAGTAACCATCAGAGGACAGGTACATGTTGGTCATAAAGGGATGGACATGGTCAGAAACAATGCTCAGGTAGGCCGTGGCATTTAAACGATGCCCAATTGGCACTAAGGGGCCTAAAGTGTGACATGAAAATATTCCCCAACACCATTACACCACCACCAGCAGCCTGCACAGTGGTAACAAGGCATGATGGATCCATGTTCTCATTCTCTTTACGCCAAATTCTGGCTCTACCATCTGAATGTCTCAACAGAAATCTAGACTCATCAGACCAGGCAACATTTTTCCAGCCTTCAACTGTCCAATTTTGGTGAGCTCGTGCAAATTGTATCTTTTTCCTATTTGTAGGGAGATGAGTGGTACCCGGTGGGGTCTTCTGCTGTTGTAGCCCATCCGCCTCAAGGTTGTGCATGTTGTGGCTTCACAAATGCTTTGTTGCATACCTAGGTTGTAACGAGTGATTATTTCAGTCAAAGTTGCTCTTCTATCAGCTTGAATCAGTTGGCCCATTCTCCTCTGACCTTTAGCATCAACAAGGCATTTTCGCCCACAGGACTGCTGCATACTGGGTGTTGTTATTTTTTAACCTAATCTTTGTAAACCCTAGAAATGGTTGTGCGTGAAAATCCCAGTACCTGAGCAGATTGTGAAATACTTAGACCGGCCTGTCTGGCACCAACAACCATGCCACGCTCAAAATTGCTTAAATCGTCTTTCTTTCCCATTCTGGCATTCAGTTTGAAGTTCAGGAGATTGTCCTGACCAGGACCACACCCCTAAATGCATTGAAGCAACTGCCATGTGATTGGTTGATTAGATCTTTGCTCACCACTATACAATAATAATAACAAAAATTATTATTATAACTTAATATCATTATCATATGTAGTAGCAATAGCATATAATTATTTTGTTATCTTTAACATTGAAGCTATTTTACAAAGAAATTACAAAAAACTCGCTTGTCTTAAGACGATAGGCCTGGCAGAGAGTGGAAAATGTCTTGTAAATAATTGATAATTTTCTCATAAAACCCCAAAAATGTCAGAGACAAACACAAATTGCATTTCTAAATATTGTTTCTTTAGTCTTTGGCACACTGATGGATGATAATAACATAAAAATCATTTTGTGAGGGGAAAACAGAGCACAGTTAATTATAGGTTGCCATATCACAGCCTAAGGGACAGTATCACAACAGCCACCATCAAACGTTTATCATTTTGATAGGATTTATATATCTAAACAGTGATTTGTTATATTGTAAATAGTGGTAATCATTCAATAAATCATTGTTTGAGTCTACCTTTCTCTCTTGACACACCCACACAAACACAACATCCAGTCTTAAAAATAACCTGTCCACCTGTCAGTCACCAATACAGCTGCTATGCAGTATCACGTAGAGCTACAATATAATATCCTTTTCACAACTTGACAGCATATTACACACACACACACACACACACACACACACACACAAAACCAGAACTGTTAGTCTAACTGAGGAAAACTGGGTCTAGTATTGTGTAAGATGAAGCAATGCCCGTATTCTTGTTTTTTTAACTTCTCTCTCTCTTTAATCCTAACATCTTTTTCTCGTGGCATCCATAGACATATTCCTGCTCAGGGACACAATATGAAGGTCTCAGTGGACTACATGACTCCCTGAGAGGTGTCCCTGTTCCCCTTGTCACCAATTTGTGTCTACAGGCTGACACTGGTGTGTATTGGGAACAGGTGTAAGTCTACCCAAGAGCCAGGCCCCAGTCTCATTTAGGATTTCACATGTCTCTGTGGTAACAGTATTGAGAAAAGACTATGACCTTGACAGAGAAGATAAAAAACGAGTGAAAGAGTGAAAGAGGTACAAAGCTTCAAATCCAACCGAAAGGAAAACATGGACATGTGATCTTCTGAAATATTTGAGAACAGTTGTGGGTACACTGTCAAAGAAATGGTAAAAATGTTCCCAAGCTGTCACTACGTAGTGTTGGTACACTTTTATAACTAAGAGTTTATATTAGTACCTCAGAAATGCAAATTAGTCCCAAAGAGTGCAAAAAAGTACCTCAGACGTGCATATTGGTACCAAATGTATACAGTCCATATCTGTACCTAAATTGTACATTTTAAGACTTTTTAAAGGATACTGCCCCAGTGACAGCTAGGGTGCATTTTTCCCAAAATTTCCACAATTAACTAAAGCTCAAATTGTGTACTATACCATACACCAGGGTTCCCCAAATCTTACCCTGGAGGGCCAGAGCACTGCAGAGTTTAGCTCCAACCCTGATCAAACACACCTGAGCAAGCTAATCAAGGTCTTCATGATCACTAGAAAATCACAGGTGGGTAAGTTTAATTAGGGTTGGACCTAAACTCTGTAGTGCTCCGGCCCTCCAGGGTAAGATTTGGGGAACCCTGCCATACACTGTAAGTCTAACAAACTTTTAGCTGGCTTAAATAAAATAAAATAAAATAAAATAAAATAAAATAAAATAAAATAAAATAAAATAAAATAAAATAAAATAAAATAAAATAAAATAAAATAAAATAAAATAAAATAAATAAAATAAAATAAAATAAAATAAAATAAAATAAAATAAAATAAAATAAAATAAAAATAAAGTTGAGCTACTCCACCTGCAGTATTATAACACATCACGTACCATGTAATAGTTTAAATTCTATGTATCATATCATCCAGACATTAACATGACCATACTAAAAGTTTTCCCTATTTAAAGACTGTTACATGAGTAGTTACACGAGTAAGTAGGGTTGTAACGGTATACCTGTATGGCGGTATACCTTGATATTAACTTTTACGATTATCATACCATAAACATTTGCTTATACACGGTTTTGGACAAAAAATAAAGCAGATCTCACCTGCGCTACTACGCACATGCAACTTCATTCGGCGTGACTGCTAGACTCCACTCGTTTATGTACAGCAGAGAAAATGTCAGAGACTACAAATTCTATCCTCTATCCTCCACCAGAAAAAAGTTAAAATCTACAGTATGGGAATACTTTGGGTATACGAAAAACGAATGCGTATGAAACGGTATGCGTATGAAATCTCATACCGTTACAACCCTACGAGTAAGTATGGTGGCACAAAATAAAACGTGGCGATTTTTTAAGCGGATAAAACTAAGTGGTCTTCCACCATACAAAATAGTTCTCGTTTTCTATCCACTTAAAAAATCACCACATTTTGTTTTGTGCCGCCATACTTACTCATGTAACTACTCATGTAACCGTCTTTAAAGAGGGAAAACATGGAAGTGTTTGGCGGCTTCTAAATTCATCCCTTTTTGGATCCTAAGGAATGAATGGGGCTAGGCTAAATGCTAACACGTTTACAACACACTGTACAAAGATTAAGTGTACGCATTGAAAAAAGATAGGTATTTATTAATTTGTCTACGTTGAGGTAAGAACATAGTAAAATATTGCAAAACTGTGGTGTTTTCCTTTAAAAGTCCACTGTGACAGGTGCATTGTGGGTAACTCTAAAGTAACATGCAGACTTTGAAAGAGTTCAGAAAAGTCACCTTCGGGAGTTGGGAAAGATTGAAAGTTTGAATCTTTCTAGGGCTTCTGGCAGCATGACGTGTCCTCATAAATCTTCTTGCCCATAATTTTCCACACCTGTAT
Organism: Misgurnus anguillicaudatus; assembly: GCF_027580225.2. Classification (NCBI taxonomy): domain Eukaryota; kingdom Metazoa; phylum Chordata; class Actinopteri; order Cypriniformes; family Cobitidae; genus Misgurnus; species Misgurnus anguillicaudatus. Next base: position 20,265,702 of record NC_073356.2, read on the forward strand.
CAATAAAACCTAAATGGCAGAGAAGTAATGGTGAGAAGCAAGATGAACTGGTTAAGGGGGACATAGAGGACTCCTGGGCTTTGGATAACGTCTGTACTGGATGTATCTGTTCCCTGGGCTCAATATAACTGCCTTACCTATTTCTTCCTAACTTTGTGTAATGTCTATCACCCTTATTCCGAGAGCAAAGAGTAGCCTCTCCAGGGCTTTGGTGCACCATTGCCCCATCCATTCCTTTTATTCCTACTTTTTTACCTTTACCTACGTTATACCATCCTAACCTTATTTTTCAGATACTATAGGCAAAGCCTCTGGGGATGGATGGAGTTTCAAGTGTTCCAGAGTTAACTATTGGGACAAGCCTGACCATTCCAGTTTTTAATGAGGCAATCTGCTATTTGCCTTTCCAGACGTACGGTGCAACTCACATCTGGAATACGATCAATTCCTTTATCATTCTCCTAAGAAGTCCTTTGGATAGGCAGAAAGAGGCTATAAGTATTGATTAAGCCACAGGGTGGACACTCAGACACATAGTAACAAGCTAAAGGTTGCTGAATACTGAACTCTAAACCGTAACGAGACATTGTCAGGGACAACCCCATTTTATATCAGTAACCACCATGCTGGTATCTGCCTACCCACACATACAGGGTGATCCAATTTGTATCCCACAGAGACTTTGTAATGTGGCAATTTGACCTGACTATGCACAATTTTATAGATTGAGAACATCAATTTGGCTAAAATACGATTTAATTCTTATCTGCCGCTGTAAAGAGCTGAAGGTACAGTAAGGGTTTGTTGTAAGGTCAGAGAAGACAAATCGATATGATCTCAGCCATTGCTTTTCTCACATTGTAGTGTAATCAAAGATTATCAGACACAATGTAGCAAGTGTCCATTATGCCACATATCCGTCTTTATTGAATGTGACACAATCAGAGCCAATCAGAAGGCGTTTACAGCAGCTACATTTTGGAACCCTTGAGCAGGACTACACCGCAAAAGGCCACAGATACAAAAAGTAAAACTAAAGCACACTTTGGGGGGATTCCTGATGCACATTGCTGCCACATTTGTGTTGTGTTCAGGTCCAAGTATTCCAAAGGGACCCCAAGTTTGAATGTGATCCACCATTGTTTCCCAGTGCCAGACTATCTCTGTACAGTCACTCTTCAAAAATGCTCAAACATTTGGTCAATATCCTAATATATTTGGTAAACCCCCTTTAGCCTGGTAAAAAAAAACTCTTGCAGTTCGACAACTGAAATGCAACTCATAAGCGAGTCGTCATTCATCCAATTCTTGTTCCATGTACTTAGAGGACTTTGCTGAAAAAGGGACATAGCGATGAACAGATTCTGGTATTTCTGAAAGGCCTGAGGCTGAGATTAAGCAGTTTTGAAGTGAAAGTATTTGATGAAAGTATAAATTTGGTTAGGGCTGGGTATTGTTAGGAATTTCACAATTCGATTCAAATTCGATTCTTGAGGGTTCGATTCAATTCGATTCGATTCAATTCGATATTGATTTGCATGCTTCGGTGTCGATTCGATAATAAGTAGATACACAAGCAATTAAGTACCTGAGTATATTTTTAAATAATGTGTGTAGTATTACTAATGTTTGATCACGTTGATGGTGCAGGCTTGAAAGAAGTGCTGCTGTTTGCCATCTTTGATCTTTCTGTTTTGATAAAGCACGTCTTGTACAACGCTGAACGCTCTCACTAGAGTGTTGCCCACAGCGCCGCCACTGGCCGGGGGGGGGCTGAATCGATTCATAGGATTTGATGAATCGATATTGAATTGAGAAACAAATAATTGCAATGCATTGATGAATCGATATTTTTACCCAGCCCTAGATTTGGTGCAGAGAGTATTGGGTCAATTTCATTACCTCATTTTTCATGGAGGTGGTGTTTAGCTGCTTTTGCATCTGAACTATTGGCATACATGTCTACATAATAAAACTCTTAGGCCATAAAAGTTGTGATTGTGTCGCCAATAACAGCACACAATTCAGAAAAAGCAGGTAATCCCACCTCAATGGTTTCTACTACACCTACAGTAATTAGCTCACACTATTAACTAATAGCCTGAGAAGTGCTATTGAACACATACGTTGCTGCCTGAATGAGCAATTTATTTAACAGACACTTTATCCAAAGCAACATCCACACTCATTAAAAAGGACAATCCCCCAAGAACAACCCAAGATTAAAAACCATAGAAATAGCATAACATTTATATAATTATATTAAAGCTTCCTACTTTAAACGTGTTTTTAAGATGAAATACAATGTGCATGTAAAGTCTTTCAAACTATTAGTAAGCCATTTCCCAGCAGTTCTGATGGGTGTAACCGAAACATCTTGGCCCATGCATATGCAATACGGTAACCATCATCTGCAATAAAATAAAAAATGTTTCCGGGTGATACCCTAAATCTTAGTGATTACACAACTGCTTGGCAATCACAGCCGCCAGTCCTCCAAACGACATAGATCATTTACTTCTGTACAGCTTAAAGTGGACATTTTTGCATTGAGTGATTGAAAAAGCTGTACCCTGGAGTCCTTTACCATAGGCGGAGAGTAGTAATGGACGGCTGCCAAGGGTAGCCTCCGACCTTAAGCTTTCTCTAAGCCCGTGTGCATCTCAACCCAGAGGAGAGTGGATTGTAACTAGAAATATAGGCACAAAGAACGAAGGCAACACAAAAAACATCTCAGTGCTTTGCCACCAGCCAAAGGGACGGCGAGATGGACCTGATGGACTCTGAATACTAATCCCGTTACCACAGCAATCAAAAGAGACCTGTCTCTCTCCATTTTGCTCTCTTCGCCTCACTCCGTATCTTTCTCTCCCTTTTTCCATCTCTCCCTCCCCTATTCATCTACTCCATTTAAAATGGTCTCCTGACACTGACCTGTGGAATAACAATCACCAAAGGCTGGTCTTGAGGACACAGAAATCGAGAAGGCAAACAGAGGAACACAAAGCATGTCCTATCAGTAACACATTTAAATGAATACAAGAACAATAACTTTCTAGATTTAATAATAGTTACAGTATGAAAATAATGTTTCTGGCAAAATATGTATGTAACTATTTAAGAACACCTAGAAGTACGTGTGTCCTAGGGTGCACGTCCCCTCTCATGTTCTCTTCATACCATCAATTACCAAAAAATAACAAAAGAATTGGAATTCAACTACTGTATTTACTACCACTGCTGATGTCTGTGTATCCTGTACAATCCAGTGGTAAAGTATGCACACTTCTCATTTATCTGATCTACTACCATCCTCTTTCATCGACACAGTTACAGACACACACACACACATAGCCTCAGAGGGACATTTGAATCATGAGCTTCGGGACTGCTGTCCCCTGACGGATTACAGTTCGGCACTGTGTTGGATGAGATAAATGATAACTCCCCTATTGCTAGGGGAAAGTAAATTAGAGCCGGTCGCATTATTCACCTTTACTCTGGACTGGCTTCTTCTTCATTCACTAACCCCTAATGAAAGACACTACAGATATAAGCAAACACCATTGATAACAACATGAAACCAAATCGTGGTCTTACCATACGTGGCCAGAGTAAATGACAATAAGTGGGCATTTTTAATGCATTCTCTATAGGGGAGCTGAGCGACAAGGAGGATTGTGGGATTGACAGTAAGTGGAGCAAGCGGTGAGAGCACCTTAATCTATGCAAAGTGTAAGAAAAACACCAGGTGGAGAAAAATAGCAAACACTGCTAAAAAGTTTTGAGTTTATGCTGAATTCAGTGCCTAAATTGATTGTTACATGTAACTAAATTCATTCAAAGTGACTTACAGAGCATTCAAGGTATATATGGTTTATAAGTAGGGGTGTGCGGGGCAAAAACTAACGCGGGGTTAATTGTAACACGGACTGTTTACATTGTTGCACAAGGTTGAGCGTTTAGATTTGAGAGTTTTTTTCACACTGCCAAAAAAAAGATCTTCCGCAAATTATTGGAAATGTATAATGTTTTTCCAGAGAGTTATTGATGAACGAGTGTTTTGGTGAAATGTAAGTACATTTTTTCATCATATGTTTTTTAGGTGTCTAAGTTGTGTGTGTAAGATACCAAATCCAATGCTATGTCATATTAATCAGTGTCTTGATAACTAAAACATAACATCGTTTTGAAATATGTCTGCAGCTCTTAGCAACTTTTTTGGTGGGCTTGAAAATATTTTGACCCAGCGGGGTTCATTGTAACCCTGTGTTACAACTAACCTCTCAGCACTTACAATATGAAAACCACTGGCGTTAGTGTAATTCTTGCCGTTGTTTTAAATAGGCTACACACAAATGATTGCTGGCTGCAAACAAAATAAATGTGCCTTTCTTATCAAAAATTGTGTGTCAAATGTGTTTTTGTTCATATCTTTAATATTGATTGAATAAGGTCATGTCAAAGATTGAAATCATAATGAAATGAATGGCTAAAATCAGACTTTGATGCTTATTATCTCAGAATTTGATTTTTGAAACTGTAGTATGGTTATTACAGACTGGGTCACATATAAAAATGTTTTGTCATAATTGTGCTGCTTTTTCTCACATATTTAGACATTTGTATTCATTTATAATTGAACTATTGTTAGAAAAGGGCTGGATGAATGAATACAGTGTGGATACCTGTCAATTATAGACAGATATATAAACAATATCCACTTCAAGTATATAGACAAAATTGTATTGAAATATTTGCCTGCAAACTTATTTTTTTAGCAAGTGTTACAACTAACCCCTTGCCTGTTACAATTAACCCCACCTATGGGGTAGGTTGTAACTTTGCACTTCTGTTACATTTGATGTAATTGTCCAAGAATGGTAAGTACTAACAAACTTCAAATGTTCATTTGTAGCAGAGATGTGTGTGTTGCTTGTGTAAAAATATAATCAAACACAAACTCAAATATTTTTTGATTGATTGAGCCAAAACCAATTAACCCTTCTATAGAAATCCAAACTCTGAGCTACAGGGATTTAAACTTTAAATGGTTGCATTGCATCTAATTTACATCACTCAACCATACGGCCACATGTAATCGCCTGACCCGATGTCTATGGATAACAAACTGGTATCTGTAGGAAAAGGGGGTCATTGAAGTGTTGATTAGAGTTGCGCTAAGGGTGGCCCTCCATCTGTTGTGTGAACTGGCACACCTTGCCCCAGGTGGAAAGTGACATCTCTTTGTGACCCATATAATTGGCTCTTTACCACCTTGATCTCATCTCTTGAGAATATGAGTAGAGAGGGATGATGAGAGAGGGGGATCTGAGAGAGAGCAAGACAAGAAACATCTGTTGTGCCTCTTTACCTCCGATGCAAAAAATGAACTAAACCCCCATTGAAAAATAGGTAGACTGTATAAAACCCCATTCACACAGCACTTTGGTCCCAAAAAAATCTGTTAAATTGGCAGAGAGGCTTCTGTGTCCTGTAAATGTTCTGGGATCAATCCCATAAAAGAAGACCAAGTAGCATTGCTGTTGTAACTCCCGGATGCATTTTTTATGTATTTTCCGTAATCTCTGTGTGAAAAGGGCTTTAGATTAATCCATTAATACTGTCCTCTTAAGCATACAAATACATTCTTCCCAAAATATTCATACAAATAAAAAACTATAGCTCTGTAGCTAGTTCAACTGGTAAACATTGCATTAGCACCACGAAAGACCATAGGGTCAACCCTAAGGAACACACATATACCATATTCCTGGACTATAAGGCGCACCAGAGTATTAGCTGCATCATTCAAAAATGCATCATTAAGACGAAATAACACATATAATTCGCAGTGGACTATACGTCGCGTTTATTTATAAAATTATTTCACAAAATCCAAGCCGAAGAACAGACATTTAATCTGGAAAGGCGAGTTATTCAACTAAACAATAGCAGACAGAACAGCAGGCTGAACAGATGTCTGTACGTTAACCTAATATTATCAGTTATTTAAACGATAAACCATAGCATACAAAACTTACCTGGAAGGTTAAATAGTCTAAATTAACCAAACAAGCCAACTAGCGGGAAGATCGCAGACTCGTCATTCCGCATCACTGAATCCATTAAATTACATTCAGGAGCAGCATATAGCGGAATCTCACAGCTGTAGACGGTAATGTTGTCTCTTGCCTCATTAATGTCAAAATTAATTCATACTGACTTACAAGGCGCACCTGACTATAAGACGCAGCACCAGCCAAGTTATGAAAAAAAACGCGGCTTATAGTTCGAAAAATACGGTAGTGATAAAATGTACACCTTGTAATGCACTTTAAGTTGCTTTGGATAAAAGCATCTGCAAAATGCTTAAATGTAATCCGTGCTGCTTAAACCACACAAAGCAAGAACTTAAGATAACAAGATGAACAGAAAGCAGCTAACACATTATTTATAGTCTGACCTTCTGAGGCTGCTGATCAACATTTTAATGATTGTTATTATCTAGTCTTCTCTGACCATTTTTCCACAAAGACTACGGTACAAAGCTGTAATTTTGTCCTGAAAGTCACGACCCCAGCTGGCTTATCAATACAACTCTGTTTTTTGTTTCGAGAGCACAGATCTACTCTCAGCTCCCACAGGAGTGGGCTCAGAACAGGGCTCTAATTAGCAATGGCGCTGCTTCATATAGGAGAACACATGAGCCCCTTTACGGTCCCTCGAGCTGAACCCGATTTCACACATTAATGAGGATTGTGACTGATTCAGGCTGCAGCGGTAATTGGTGCCCATTGGGAAGCTGTGCATTCAGGTGCTTCTGCTTATATAGTTATGTGGCTTGCTGCACATCCAGTACACATGCAAACAGTAAAGTCTACTATCCTGCTTCATGTCTTTATCTGTCAATGTCAGTAATTTGTAAATAAGGACGTGCAAAACTTGCGAAATCAAATGAAGCTGGGGTATGCTGAACAAACAATCTTATGGATTGGGTTTATCTTATAATTGGGCTGGTTCTGGGTTAAATTACATTTTGACTTGACATTCCATTTTAAATGCAACACAACTGCAGAAGATGCTCATCTGATGTTACTGTGATGTGGTTTAATAGGGGTGAATTAACTCTCTAATTGCAAAAAGCACATTGGAAAAAGAGCCGTACCAGGCTGTAAAATCGAATGGAAACAGAATAAAGAAACTCTTATAGGTTAATAAAAACTTGACGCTGAGTAAGTGATGATTTTTTTTGTATCGCTTTAATATAATAGGTGAGCAGGTCATTTGAAGCTTTGATAGCAGACAAGTCTGCAAACTATGCAATTCTTAACAACCAAGTCTGCACGCCTACAGAATATAAAGACTTGTATCGCAGCACAATGGAGGCGGACCGTGTTGCTCAGACGAGAAGGCATATGTCCATTTGATCTGAATCTGAGTGTTTGGTACTCCAGTCTGTTCTAAAAAGCTCAGTGTGAAACCCAAACAAATTCTGGTCCAAATGAGTTTTCCTGCCAAAGACGGGTATGGTGTTCTGATTCATAGTATGGAGTGTTGTACTACGACAGCTTGAGGTGTGTGGATCCTTTAGTTCCCAAGCTTGTGAACAAGCATGACCTGGAATGTGAGTCTCATTCATAAAACAGATTGCTCGGTGTAGTGCATGAGGAATTTTAAGAGCTGCTTCCCAATATTTAAGGTAATATTAAACAATCGTCATCAAAAAGTTATTAAAAGATGTGATAACATGTTACAGTATAAATACATTTAGTACTTAGCAAGACATTTCATGGTTATTATTTACTCATGCTATTCCAAAACTTTTCTTTTAATCTGTGGAATGGGGTACATTCCAAGGGGCAACATTCCGATCTCTCTGATGAAGCCAATACGGAAGTGACTTAAACTGCAATTCATCGACTGGTCGCTAGAGGCTGGCTCCAAAAGAGAGTAAATTCCCATAGACCTCCATGTTAAAATGCCCAACTTTACAGTAGACAATCATTTGTTTACAGCCTGGTACAAAAAGTGTTTTTGGTATAGGTAATTTTGCATGTCATGACGAAGGGGGTGAATTTTTTTGTAACTCATCAAATTTAAAATTATATTAAGCCTTATGGGGGATACACACTAAACGTGAGGTCAACGATTTGCGAGAGTAGATTAAATACAAAGGCGAGATCAGATGCATCCTCGCACAGGGCGATGCAAATTACACAAATTGTGTGCCACGATTACTGCAAAATGACGCCCTTTGCGCAAGTTGAAAATATTCAGCAAGCGAAAAATTCGCATGACACAAAGTTAATTCCCACGAGTAATTTAGAGCGAACATCGTGATGCTACGCGTTTGGTGTGTACATAGCATTAAAATTGTGCATAATTAAGGGCGTGGCTACTTGAGTGATGGCTGAACAGCCACTGCTGTCACTAGAGTCGAGCTAGTACGGCGTGGTTTCAGCAACCAGCCACTTCAGCTTTACCCACGTCCCGCCTTTTTACCCATTTTCGGTTATCTGTGAGTGCGGTGACGCGCCACCAAAAATTTCTTCACAAACCTATGGGTGACGTCACGGCTGCTACGTCCATATTTTTTTTACAGTCTATGGTACATTTGTTCTAGCCTGGCTCCGCCCTCCTACGTGCTTCCGTTTAATTTTCATTTCGCTTCAGTACTAGGTCTGGGACTGCTCTGTAGAGTTTCGTTTTCTCCTGCGAAAATCTGCAGGACCAATCAGCGAACAGAGGGGGGTGGCTAAGAACAATGACGTTGAGGTTGTGCGTCAGTTTGAGTTGTAGTTCAGTAACGGCAGCGGAGAAAGACGTGAGAAAAGCTATTCGGTCCGTTGTTGCAAAACTGCCGAATATACAGAAGTTAAAGCCGGAGCAAGAACCAGGTTTGCTAAGTTTTGTTTGTCTGATTATACGGAGTTCTTGTTTCCGGCCGGTTTCGGTGCATGATATACATCACGACCACACATTAGCGATCGCCTATGGCAGCTCCTGAATGACTCTGGGCAGATCCAATAGTTTTAAACTTCAACAGAGGACCCTCCTTAACGGAAGTAACGCTTTGCAATGGAGCCTGGCCAGACTCTCTGTTCAAATGAAATGAATGTACGAGAGTCTGGTTGGACCAGGCTACATTCATTCATCCCCCAAAGAAAATCCATTACAGAAAAAACAAAACAAATTGATACAATGTATTGCTGTTGGTTAGTAGCCTTATTTTTCTGTATTTTATAAAATTGGGCCAACCTGGTACCATCTCAAGCCCCCCAAAGGGGGGTCTGCCCCCCCAGTTTGGTTTAAGAAGTGGGGGGTTATTCTTGCTTGTTTTATAATAATTGTATGCTTTATGCTATTAAGTTATATAAAGTCATGTGAAATCGCCCTCTTGTAAGATAGTTGCACTCTCCCATGAGATTGCAACCTGATCTCACGAATTTCCGTGTTATAGTCACGGAATATTTTGCTCATTTATACGTATATGTCATGGTCACGGATCTCCGCTTTTATCCGTGTCCGTACCACAGACTTTCTTTTCTGTGTCAGATTTACGTATTGGTTACTCAATTGTTTTCCTATTTTCTTACCATTTTTGCGTGGGGTTTGGGATTAGAACGACTTTCTGTTACATAAAATGACATCCTAACCCAAACCCCAAATCTAACCCCAAACCCACGCAAAAAAATTGTTTAAAAATAGGAAAAACAATTGAGTAGCCAATACGTGAAACTGACACGGAAAAGAAATCCGTGGTACGAACACGGAAAAGTGTGGAGATCCGTGACAATGACATGGATAAATGAGCAAAATATGCTGTGACTATACCACGGAACTTTGTGAGATCATGTTGGAGATTGGGTTGGCAGAGGACGCCTACAGTAATAAGTATTATACTACAGTTGTGGTACTGTACAGCACTATCATTTTGGAAAGTAATTTTAAAGAGACCGAATGGAGAAGGATGTGCACATGTGATGCTCTGATTACAGTACAGAAAAACAGTCCATCTGTGGAGAAGCAGAAAGGAAAGAGACCACAAAGAGAGTCGGATAACACACACTGTATGATTCATGCCTCTGAGGTTACACCAAAGGCTCTTCTAAAATAATCATACAATAAGACCGGTACACCACAGGGATATATATCTCTCTCTTCTTTCATCTGTATCTTTCTCCATATTTCACTCTGACTTTGTCCAAAGTCTTCAAAGTGAATAGGAAAGAACAAGCACACAGAACAGAGACCAATTCTTTTAAAATTTCAGAGGCTGGTTTCATACACCTGGCTGTTTGTTCAAACCACAGACATGAGTGTGTGAATACATTGCATGTATACTGCATCGCCTTCCGGTGCGGTTCAGACCTGTGTAGGCCTCAGCAGTACAGAGTGACTTTAATGATTAACGACGGCCCTCCATCGGGTCGCTCTCACACCACCCAAACCTCTGTCATACACCCGAAAATAGACAAAGCCCGGTGTCACATTTAATGACAACCTCTTCTGATCGATGCTCCTCTCGTGCGTGGAAACGGCACAATGATGAGCCTTTCAAACAGACAGCTTCGCTGTATGGGGCGGGGGCTTCCAAGGTCCTGGGTTGGAAGGTTTGTGCGAAGCTTTTCCTCCTGCTGTGTGCAAAACAGTGATGGGAAGACACTAAGGTTGTTTTCATATATACACTGTTGAGGTCGGCCCAAATGACGTGTCGCTCCGAGTACGGTTCGTTTGGGTCAGTGTGAACACAACAGCCGCACTCGGGTGCTCACTAAACGGCCGCTCCGAGACCGCTCTAAACAGGTGGTCTCGGAGCGGCTGTCGCTGAACTCTGGGGCGACCCACCTCTGTCCGAACCAAATACAGGAAGTTCTCCACATGTTTGAGCCACTGGGCTTCCGTTGTGACGTGAGCCGGGTTTTATATTGTGGGTTAACAACAAACAAGCCAATCCTGGTCCGTTGCAGAGATTTGCTGTCTCTTTTATGTTTGAGCTGATGATTTTATAAATGCATAGCTGTCCTCCACACACAAATAGTGACATTACAGACTTTTTAGCAAACGGCTCTGTGAGAAAGGCTTTAATAGAACAGCTACAATTTCACGTTAAAGCAAAGAAACTTTGCAAAGATGTCCATCGTTTATCTCCACATCCTGATAGCTGCAGCGCTGACCGTTGTCACGTGGTGTACGGTGCGGCATTTTGAGTACAGTAAAAAAAATATGTGAACACCGACCGCACTAACTGAAAAATTATACAATGTGAAAACACCCTAAGCATATGTGAAAACACCCTAAGAGCCTGTCCACATAGAGACGCGTTTATCTGTATACATAAAAAATTTGTACCGGATCTGCATTTCGTCCAGATGGATCCACCATTTTGGGAGCCTGAAACCACAATTTTTTTTAAACAACCTTGCATTTTCATGTGTATATCCAATCTGTATATTTTGTGATACGGTGATGTCATCACCCCACGTCCCGACCCCACTCAGACACCTATGTCACGTAACAGTAACAACAACAACAATGGCGGACTACATGTTTGTGTTCGTGAGGCAGAAGGTGTTATTAGCTTTACTTAAGCAAAATCTGTGAGCAACAAATGATTATGGACACAATATGGTTATGCGCATAAGACTTCTTTTCAATTTTTAAACAAAATTACATACTGTATCTTACATATTAGAAATTGTTGTGATTAAGGTTCACAAAAATATGTCATTTATTAACCCTCATGTCCCATTAACCCTTATTAACCCATATTTTTTCAGGTATAGTACCAAAGTTAGAAAATCCAGTATCGTGACAACATTACCCTTGTGTTTGTGTAAAGAGAAAAGTAGTGATAGAAGGTAAACACCACCGTTTTTTTATATTTTACTAGGTTCTTACCTCAACTTAGATGAAGTAATACCTATCTTTTTTCAATGCGTGCGCTTTTAATCCTTGTACAGCACTTCTTGAATGTGTTAGCATTTAGCCTAGCCCCATTCATTCCTATGGCTCCAAACAAAAGTTTTATTTTGTGCCACCATACTTTCTCATGTAACTACTCATGTAACAGTCTTTAAATAGGGAAAACATAAAAGTCTTTGGTGGCTTCTAAATTTATTCCTGTTTGGATCCTAAGGAATTAATAGGGCTAGGCTAAATGCTAACACATTCACGAGGCGCTGTACAAAGATTAAAAGTGCACGCATTGAAAAAAGATAGGTATGTATTAATTTGTCTAAGTTAAAGTAAGAACATAGTAAATTATTGAAAAATGGCGTTGTTTTCTTTAAAGAGAAAGCTTCACAGTAAGAAACATTATAATGGGTAAAATAAAAATAGGATGCAAGCAGCAGTAAGCCACAGATTCAAGGGCATTGGATGTCCCCAACAGATCAAGTCTATGTCCCCATAGCAGAACCAGCAGCAATGATTTTTAAATAAGTGAACCAGCCAGAAAACATGAACTGGCAGGGTGTAGATTAATTAGCTAACTAGCTAAGCTATTTTTTTATGTTTCATTGGTTGATTGACAACAGATTTACAAAAATACATTAAGGAAACCATTAATGAAACTTGCCCCTTCAGATAAACCCTGTATATGTTTATTCGAGACAAGATAAAGATGAAAAGATTGTGGTAAGGTAAAAATGCCGAAGCGTTTAAAAAAAATCCCTAATGTCCTGTTGTTCCCCTCATCAGCAGCCACAATCTGTTTCATCCTGCATACATCTGTCAAACCAAACCAACAGACACCAGGGGTCAACAAAGCAATGAAACTTTCCTCAAACATTACCATGTTTCTAAAAGTCCGCTTTGTGAGAGTGAGAAACAAATAATAAAAAACGACACAAACTCTCTAGAGATTTGTCATTTTCCAGCTGTTTTTTTTTCTGGATATACAGGCTGTTGCTTTGAAGCTCTTAAAAGTATGTTTAATAAATACATTATAAAGGCTACAGTATGAAGTGGAATTTTGCACGTATTTCGACATAGTCAATGATCAAGGATAGAGCTGAATAACAGAAGCATTATAGCGTGACTATTGAAAGAATACATTTTTCTTAAAGGTTTCAGAAAAAGCACTTTAGACGATTTTACACCTAGGATTAATCAGCCTTTTAATTCAAACTAGAAGGTTAAGTGTACATGTCAGCAGTGCATAGAAATAGACAAAATAAATATATAAAAAAATAGATTTACCTTTACATTCATAAATTCTTTTCAGCTTTAAAGCGCACCTATTATGCAAAATCCACTTTTACAAGGTGTTTGGACTTAATGTGTGTTGGCAGTGTGTGAGCACAACTACCCTACGATAAAAAAAATCCACCCGCTCCTTGTTTTTTAATATCAAAGCATTCTCATGCCTTTTTGATTCTCTTATCAATGTGAGGTCACATTAATAAACCCCCACCCACTTACAGTCCTGCATTACCATAGTTTCCACCCTCAGCGAGTTGTACTCTGTCCACTAGATACTTTTGTCTCAGACTATATTGATCAAATCAATTTGAACTAAAAGCGCTTACTTTCTGTTGGTAAGTGAGTGAGGAGCTGTAGCTCATTTGCATTTAAAGGTACAGACATTAAAACAGCGCATTTTTGCTCCCACCCAAATTGAGGGTCATTTTGGACATGCTATAATAAATGATCTGTGGGGTATTTTAAGCTGAAATTTTACAGACAAAGACAATAGGTGCCCTTGAGAAGACAACCGAATCTAAATCTCCCTAAAAGCTTGGAGATAAATGCATACCATGCCAGGGATATACAACACCAAAGAGACAGCATTAATGACCCTGGTCTTAACCTTCTGGCTTTTTCCATCAAGGGGAACCATGTGTGGTCAGGAAAAGATGGGCTCCGGTTGCAGAGCATTCCTCCCTCCTCCTCACACCCCTGCAGTTCAAACCAGTCGTGCAATGACCGAATCTTCTCAATCCATCTTGATGACACTTCTACCTCTTACAATACACTAACAACAATACTGCAGTCTCGACACTGGCCAGTACTACTACACACCACATACACACAGATATAAAACAAACTATATGCTACTTTTGGTACAATACCCAATATTTTACTCATTTTTATTTGTTCATTTTGTATTCATTTATGCCGAGCCACTGGATTGGTGAACTAAAAACAGAAGCTGATTTATTCTTAGGACACATGACAAGACTTTCATGACCGCAGCCTTCTTAAACATGATGCTAGTAATCCAAGTGCGTCATTGGTGCCCAGGCTCACTGGTTTTAAACCCCTGTGCACATTTAAAGGCATATTATATTTCTCTTTTCAGAAGAAATGCTAATATTTTTGATTCTCTGTTAAAACAATAATGTACCTAATTATTGAAAGTAACATAACAAAGGCAACATCTGTGGTATTACTTTATCTAGAAAATAATGAACAGTTACAGTCATCAAAAAGCTTTCATATCAGCATGAATAATCTGTATCGGCATTGGTATCGGTCAATCACGAAGACAACAAATCGATAATCGGTATCGGCTGCAAAAGTCCTGATTGGAGAATCCCTAGTGCGCATAACAACCTTTCTAGTGTAAGAAAGTGTCAAGACACGCAATAATATAATGCACAAGAAGCAGCCCGCAAGCTCTCTAATGCCAGGAAAAGTAGGCAATGCGCATTTGAGTCGCAATAGTACAAACACTAGTATCATCTATCAGCACAACCCTAGTATATTATATTGCATTTCTATATTATATGTCAAAAGATCCTTCTAAAAGTTACACAATGCACCTTTAATGGCTGCCATTATACAGTTACACTGTCATGTGTAGGCCTACACTTGCTTTAAAGAGACACTTCATTTTTTTGAAAATAGGCTCATTTTCAGCTCCCCTAGAGTTAAACAATTGATTCTTACCATTTTGGAATCCATTCAGCTGATCTTCAGGTCTGGCAGTACCACTTTTAGCATAGCTTAGCATAATCAATTGAATCTGATTAGACCATTAGCGCTGCGTAATATCATTGCACCCGCTGCAGCCATGGTACGGCAGCAAAGGGCTTAATTATTACGCCAGAATAAGAGTATAGTTCCTATACAAATCAGCCTAGAAATCGCAACTTTTAATTTTCAGTTGGTCTTGGTACATGATGTAACTACAGAAGAGTCCAGTTTTAAATAAGAAAAATATTGAAACTCTTTGGTTAATTTTTGAGCGTGATGCTAATGGTCTAATAAGATTCAATGGATTATGCTAAGCTATGCTAAAAGTGGTAGCGCCAGACCAGGAGATCAGCTGAATGGATTCCAAAACAGTAAAAATCAAATGTTTAACTCTAGGGGAGCTGGAAAATGAGCATATTTTCAAATAAAGTGGAGTGTCCCTCTAAAGCTGTTCTGCACTTGATAATAAGCTGTTACACAATGAACAGGCATGTCTCTCATGTCTTTAAACTCACAGTCAATAATCAAGGATAAAGCTGATTAACAGCATCATCAACATCTATTATAAAACGGTTAGTTCCAATTCTTGATTCTGATTGGTCAATAGGTGTGCTTTATTCATGATAAAACACTGCTATGACCGCTTCACCTAGGGCCCTATAAAATCCGTTTTATTTTTTCCCAAATTCCGTTTTATTTTTTCCCAAATTCCGTTTTCTCCGTTTTAATTTTTGCAAATTCTGTTTTATCCGTTTTAATTTTTGGCAATTATATTTTTTACCCTTTACTTTTATTTTAGTCATAAAAAGAGTGTGCCTTTTAATGTTAATGATTAAAATGTAAATAATTTGGGGGAAAATTGGATAACAGGATTACTTAATGACTATAAAAGATGCATTTACACACGCACATACACGCACGCACAACTCAATTCAATGCATTGTTTAGAGTTGTTGCAGGAGGCTACAACAAGGTGTCAACGCAGTGGTGCCTTCAGAAGTGCCTTAAACACATCAATCCAGCGGAACGCGATCCATATTTTATACACAATCGCTTGAAATGCATATAACTTTACAAACATACACAGGATAGTGATCTGACTTAGGACAGCATGAGCATGCAGCTCTTTGCGAGCGAAAGAGAGACAGAGAGCGGCGCCATGATGCAGATGATTATATTTTAAATGCGAGGGATAGTTAGTTTGCCTCAGCTCGCTTGAAATGCATAAAACTGAACAAATACATGAGGATTTGTGTTTGCACTTCGGACAGATGCATGAGCGCGTGCACATGAGAGAGGTACAGTGAGACAGACATGGATGAGAGAGTGCATGTATCTTTGCGCTCACCGTGAACAGAGTGTTGACTAAACTTCCAAACTAACAGTTCTCCGGTCACATAAAAGTCATGTGAGACCTGCTCGGAACTAAGTGCTTAGCGTTGAATTTCTTAATTTTTTCGCTGACGAAAGCAGAGTTGTGGAGAGCCGCTTCGCCATGGTTTCAGTGTTTTGGAGGAGGTCTGAAACGACGGGAGGGGGCGTGTCGCCCAGATTTACTTCCCCCCGTCTGCATTTCCCCCAGACATACGTTCGTCTCCCACACAAAAACATAATTTTATTCAAAATATGTAAAATTCCGCGAAATTCCTCGTTTATACTAGATTCCGTGTTAATTAGCCAATTCTGTGATTCCGTCCGCGATTCCGTGATCGCGGAAATTATAGGGCCCTATTCACCCAACGGTTTTATTTAATATCACTGCGCCCTTAGCAACACCCTTAGCAACACATAAACATATAATGAGACAAAGTCTGAGAACAGTTTGTTGTTTTTATTTGAGCTTTCATGTTGTTGTTCGCAGTCAGGGACTATTTTTTCTAGCGGAAGGAATGCTTTTATTGATTTAACTTCATGAAAGTTGCAAAATTTTTTTTTACTTTAATATTGTGTGGTAACCGTTTTATAAAAGCAATAAGGTACTCGAGGCAAGTGCTGTATCGTGAATAAGTAACGGCTGAAGGGGTTGCAGGCACTTCGCTTCGCGAGAATTATCGGGTGTTTGTGTATCACCTCCCACCTCTACAATGGATGCATAGGTGCACTGGAACAATCCTTCCTAAAATGCATTAAACTTTCATTTACAAAGACGTGAAACTCATCGAGTGGTCAGGGGTGTTCACTGATATGCTCACATAAACATCGCTGCAAAATACGCATTCCAACAGGTTTTATCGTAGTTTTGTCCAACTCCATTGACATGTATTAGATGTGCTGTGAGGTACGGTATTGGATTATTGCCACCACCTGGGCTGGAGTGTCTATTATTCAAGCTCTCAACGGAAGAATGTACGGGTGTGAGGCGTTTGGAAAAATAGGTCCAACAGTTTACAACAAATGCTAAAACAGCTGTTGGAAAGCATCTTTTGCAGCGATTTTTTGTGAGCATATAAGTGAACACCCCTGACCACTCTGTGAGTTTCACGTCTTTGTAAACAAAAGTTTAATGCATTTTAGGAAGGATTGTTCCAGTGCATGGGGCAGCCGCTTGGGGCAGCCGCACATGTCGAAATTTCAGTCAAAACTGTTCTATTTCATCATAAACAATTTAAGTGTAAAATACCAAACTTGTCCTTTAATGCAGGTTTTAAAAGGCAATTTAGAAGTGTCTACCATTTTATTAATGATTTTTACACCTAGAATTGGTCTTTTAATAGAAACTAAAAGGTTAGTCAGCGGTGCATTTCACAGAAAGTTGATTTCTTGGGAAATTTAATGGGTGTCATTTTATGCATCCCACGCCTTGTCTTGCTTTAAAGCTGTTCTGCATTAATTAATAGCCCTTGCTTATTTATTGCAAATCTGATAAAGTTTACCATCCGTTTTCTGCAGAAATCTCCAGATTGTTTGCTCTTTTCAGCACAGACAATAAGGAAAAATGCATGCAGATTCTGTGTTGGCATATTGGCATTAAAGACAATTTGAAATTCACACACAAAAAAGCATCCCTTGCACATAACGTTATGCTAAATTTATGTGTCCAAATGTTGGTTTTTCGAAAAACTGGGAGGCTAGCTAACATTTGAATCTCTTGGCACAAACGTACACAAAACCGCGCTTATTATTATTCTGAGAGCAGCGAGTTATATTTATTCAAGGTCTCAGCCCAAATTAAGAGTGTGTAAGCGCGAATAGTGTGTGGGTACTGAAGTTAATAAACCTAGTCAGACTAGCAATAAGTCCGCATTTTTTCTGTTGTAATGGCAGCTCAGAGTCTCTAGCAGAGAAACTTCTAGCAATTATGAAGCAATAACAATACTGTGGGCAAATTAACTGTTTCACAGGTGGCAAAGGAAACCTGCTATCACTGACAGGGGCCGAAGCAGCTTAATTTGCATTTTTTAGGGAAAAGCTTTTTTGCAGTCCTTTTTAAAAAGCTGCTAGTGATTTTAGCTGATATTTGAAATCCTTTCAGCAAGCCAAAATCCTGCTTGACTAAATCTGCTTCTATTATAAGAGTTAATCTGTCGAAAATCAGTGTTCAGGAATCTGTAGCTTGCCAAGGAACCAGCTACAGAAATTATAGTTATTGAGCTACAGTAATACATATTCAAGATTTTAAAGCATGCATTACGTAAAAATGAAAACATTTTAAATGTGGAAACATCTGATAAACATCTTTAAAGCAATAGTTAATAAAAAATCTGTTATCTTTGTTCTGATTAACACAAAGATCAGAGGCCTATATATAAGAATTATGAATATTAACATAAACATCAAACTAAACATGCAGTTAACAGCATGAAGGATCATGCTTTTCTGCCTGCAAGCCTGATGTTTCTGTCAACAGTAAACTAGAGCAACATAGCCCACATGCAATTACACCAATTAGCCCTTATTAGCTAAAACACTAGCGTGAAATTCCCATTTATGTTAAGATATGGTCTGGTATGGATTTATTTGGCTTTGTCAAAATACAACACCTGATAATTTAGGTTGGCACGGGCTTCAAGAGCCAGAATTGTCTTCTCCGATCTACAGATGAGCTAGAAATACCCCAAGCTGAAGACCATTAAACAATTAGTCCAATTATGCCTTCAGATAACATGGCTGTAATTAAATCATTAACACACCAAAGGATAGCGACAGTTCACTAACAATTTTAACTGTAGAGGGTTTTCATTAACGTTAATCTAAATAAAAATGGATTAATTGTAGTACACACAGTACACATATTACTGTTCAACAGAATATGAAATCCTATTTAAGATCAAATATGCACACCCACATCTACATGTAGCATACTTATGTATTTGTTTTCCCCTCAAACAACTCTTTTTGGGTGCCACGGCAGAATGCCACGCAGGATTTAAAGTCCCTGTGAAGTCAAATAATAAATGTGTTCTGAGTTTGTCACACCACAGAAAAATGTGATATAAACAACCCAACCCAATTTGAATGCTGGAAAAAGCGGCAAGTAAATAAAATAAGTTGGAAAAATAAGCAGCCTTCTCTGCTCTCAAGCGGTGGGGGCATATCCGCTCCCGCTGCTGAAACCACACCCACTCGCGGGAAAACTGCTGTCTCTCTAAACTTTCACATACAGCTACAACATCCCTGTACCAAATGGCACACCCTGATTTGTGGACTTCCTCAGAGTCCAAACTTTGATGACATCATGTAGTGCAGACCTTAGGGACCCTTGACGCGAGCCCATTTTGGGACAGACTAGAGCGTCACGCCAGAAAGAGGAAAATAAGTTGCCCATTAGTGTGAACTCCTCCCATCCGTCGTCTGATTGCTCTTTCGCAAGGACTTCTGGGATGGTAAAGTGCGTGAAGCCTGCAGCAGTGTGGGCTTAGCTGAAGACCACATCAAGAGTGCAAAAGGGTGTAAAAAATGACAGATGGTACACCCTACAGACTCGTAGACTAAGCAAGCATGCGCAATTTAAGCCCACGAGACAGAAAGTCCACATGAAGTGCGACATTTGGAACAGGACCAAAGTGAATGGAAACTAGCAATTGTGTTAGGGGCGGGGCCATGCGCAGTGGCTCAAGTGCGTCGCTGAATCACTGTTTTAATCCTAAAGACAAAAATGTTGAATACCGGTTTAGCAATCTAACTCTACTCTAATTTAGTACTACATAGTTGTAAGGGGTTTTGTCTAGTGTTCTGTTTGTTTATGTTATTAGGACTTTTATTTTGATGTCCTGTTCTTTTCTGGCTTTTATTTTGTTATCTGGTCATGTCTCACTTCACTTCCCACTTCCTGTTTGTTTTGTATAAAGCCACTTCCTGTTCATCATATCACTGCTGATTATTACCTTCGTATGTCCAGCCTGTTTAGTTTACTTGCCTGTTTACCTGTGTCCTGTTTTCTGTCTGCCTGTTTTTGACCCATGTTTGTTATTTGGATTTTGATTGTTCTCTGCCTGCCCTGACTATTTGCCTGTTTTGGATTACGATTTGGATTGCCCCTATTGGATTTGTTTGCTGGCCCTTTTTGGGATTTACTCAATAAACCTCTTTTGCACATGGATTCTACTCTCCTTCGCTTTCTTAAAGCACCCCATGTTACAATAGTTTACATTCTTTTCGCTGTGTTTCAGTATTTATAACATTTAAAATATGTTTAGAAACAATTTTCAATATTGACTTTTCAGAGACTTTAAGTCACAAGGAATTCATGTTAAGTATAATCTACACACTCTAAAAAAATAAACATTGGTTCAACTTAAAAAGTAAATGATCTGGTTGCCTTAAAATATTGAGTTAATTTAACTTAAAAATATAAGTTGACAGCATTTTTTTCAACAGTATTTTTAGTTAACTAATATTTTTAACATGAATTAACAAAAACAGGCAATCGGGAAACTTACTTTTTCGAATCAACTATTTTTTTACTGATTTCATTTGAGCACATACATGGATCTAATTACATCATTGTGTAAAATTGTGTAATTATATTATATGTATTATATAATATTATATTATATAAGTGATAAGATGCATATGCCAGCATGCTCTGATATTTATTATTTAAATTATCTTAGCATACATTAGACTTAATTACACCTTATACGCCTGAAAATAGTATCAGTGAATTCAGAGCATAGGTTTTCATGTACAGTCTCTGTGGTAATAAGAAATGGCTGCATCTCTGTAACATACACATTGGCAGGATCCTCTCTGGCACAGCCAATCAGCATGCTCGCTCAAGGGAGGATAAAACTCAGTATGGCTTTAGCTGAGAGACAGCAAGGCAAGCCAGCCAAACCATATCTGAAGCAGACACACACACATCTTCCTATTTCACCACCAATAACACACACACACACCTTTGCTCTATCTCTTGCGTTCAATCTAAAACAACATTACACAAACACAATTTTCAGCATGTGTGGCGGTTTGATAATGACATGATGTTTATCACCTGCATGGACCCAGAAACATGTCTGTAAGCATAGTGACAGGGGTAGATTTAACAAAATGCTGTGGACCAGAGGGTGCATTGACCTGATTTATGGCACTATTTAAGCATCTTCTTTAAATATAGTATTGTTATTAGGGAACATCAGTCAACACAATCCCTGCAGTGAACCATCATCCATCTCTCTCTTATCAACAATACAAACTCTTACCACAATCATAGGAGACAGATCAATATCCAGGTCACAACAATAAGCATGGCTCAATGATCAAGGGCTAGTATAGGATTTCCTGACCGGCTGAATGATCTGTTTACATTGAAAGTAACATAAGCTAGCAAACAGAAATGAGGTTTGTTGAAATTGCTGCTGAAGGGACATGTGATGGTCCTTTGTGTGAATATACGACTATGAAGATTTACTACAGCTGCAAAACTCAAAATGTAAGTCATGTTTAATGATCAATATAATTGGAAAGCAAGCCAGCCAACAAAATCATTAATTTTGAGCCCTGAATAACAAAATATCACCTATACCAAAAGTGACATTGGATATGTTTTATAGATCAAAACTAACTAAAGCCTATAGACGGTTTCAGCAGTAACAACATAAACAAGCGGCTGTCGTGGTCCGCACGTAACTTCCGGTAAACTCCGCTAAGAATAAATAACCACAAAGTACTTTAAACGTAGTTTATTTATATCACAAGCAAAAAACAACACATTGATTACCTAGGAAACCAAAACATTTGTTATTTTCGACGAGACATTTGTTCAAGAGATCAGTTTAGCAACTAATCAGACCATTAAAAAAACAAAACCGGAAGTAAAGTTCGGATCCAGACGTGTAACGTGTCAGCGCACGTGCGTCCGATGAAACCGTTTATAACACAGATTTTTGTGATTTTGCTCCTGTGCAACAAAGCTTATCAAGCAGCTCCTAGTTAAAACACATGTTCGGGGTCATACGCCTCTCCCATATCAACCAAAGCTAGTGGGGGAGTCAAACCATGAACCTCTGATTAACAATTTACAAAAATTGTCCTGATTAAAGGCAACAAAGTCCCTTTCACTTTTTATAATCAGAGGCTAATAAGTTCTCGAAATCTAATCAGCTATAAGTGAAATTCTTTGCTTGTGGTCCAAATGTTACACTGCTTTAACCATTAAGCAATGACAACCATTGATGCCCAATCAAACAAAGTAGCTTGTACAGCAGCTTGATTGGTTGGTTCAAATACAGTAGGCTGTAAATGAAACAGCTTGCAGCCAGTAAGAAGCCTGACTTACCTTGCCTGACATCTCTTGGTGCGATAGCAATGCCAGTCTTTGAATGCAGCTGTGTGACACAACAGTCGTCGGGTGGCGGTTGCAACACACTAGCGTCTGGGTCTAAGGAGTGATTATGGGGTGTGGTGGGCAAAAGCGAGACCGGAGGCGCAGTGTTGGGGCAAACGCAACCCGTTTGCGTGATACTGCAGCTCTCTGCCTCCCAACCTGAGCCGACGTGCAAGCATTCCTCGAACCATCGACACAGGACTCCACACGTAAACTGACTGGAGTTCTCGTTGTTGATGAGCAGTACCTCTACGAGCCGGAAGTCAAGAGTTTCCGCCGACAGTGGGGTTGCTCCTTGCTCATCCTGGCTATTGTTTTCTGCGCTGGAGTGGGCAGTCAAGCACAACTGCACAAAGTTTTTATCAAACTGCAGGAAGGTGTGTGGTCCAGGGACCATGCAGAGCTCAACGGCTTCAGAGACCGAAGGAAAGGCCTGGTCTGGGGGGCCACAAGTCTGATTTGAGAGGTAGTGGTCCAAGGGCAGCACTAGAGGGGAAAAAGCTAAACAGGCGCCGGCATGGCGATTGAAACGGAAATAGAGTGAGTACTTGGTGGGGTCAGGGTTCTCCACAGTCCACGAGCATCCGGACGCCAGAGCCGACGGGCTGGGAAAGAGGTCCCTGAGCGAAAAGGAGCCGTACAAGACCCCAGCCACCAGAGAGGAGCAGGGGGCAGCCTGACCTAGCGGCTCCGTGGCCCAGGCCAGTCCAAAAAGGTACGACAGCACAGACAGACAGAGATGACCAGCAGTGTTCATCCTATGTCATTTGTCCTGCAAGGGAAGAAAAGAGATATTAGTAATTGAGCATATGAAATGGTTCTAAGTATGTTACTAAAGGTCTTAGATTCAATCAGGTGTTTTACTGGCATGTATTCAAATACAATGTGCATAATGTAACAGACTAACTACTGTACACTACAAATGCTTAATGTTTATCTTTATTTATTCTTCACACCATTCCAGCATCTACTGTATGGTTATATTCATGGTGAGAACTAGTTAATCCATACTAGAGGTCGACCAATAGTGGATTTTACAGATAGACAACTAGGTTGGTCCGTACTTGCCAATAACCAATAAATTGACTGATAGTTTTTTTAAAATGGAAGCTTAAAATATGCAGCTTAGCCGGCTTAATTGTGTATAAAAGTAACCAGCTAGATATAAACTAATGCAAATGGTTGGTGATAATCATGACATTAAACATTGGGGTTGGATTTATCTGCGTGTATTTTTGTTTGAGGTTCTACTAATATTAACGCCCTGTCAGCCTTGACGACAAACTTAGGTTCCCACTGTTGTTTCTCTGGTAATGCAGCATCTAGTCAGCAAATTATTTTTTATAATGATAAGAAGCAAAGGATGCAACTCGGAAAAACTGTTGCATGGATTTTTGCTGATAGCCGATCGTTCCACCAATGAACTATCGGTGCCGATTATTCGGCAAAACCGATTAATCGGTCTACCTCTAAGTTGATCCATATACAGGTTGGGGGAGGGGCAATTTGGTATTTCCAATTCACCTAATTTGCCTGTGGGAGGAAACCGGAGAACCCATGCTGACATACGGAGAATATGCAGATTCCACACAGAAAGGTCACCTGATCTAGCCGAAGCTCGAACTGGAGACCTTCCTGCTGTGAGACAACAGTGCTACACGCTGAGAAATTGTGTAAGCCGCTTAATGTTTATAAAATAAAGAAACCAATGTAATAAATACAAATATATAATTATACAAGTAACTACATATGAGGAAATGTCAAATCAAATATTGTGTCTGCTTGCAACAATGTTAGAGACAACAAATGACTTGACATTATATTATTGTGACACAATATCGTGACAAGCGGACATGTTGAAATGCATATAAAGTTACTGCATAAAGAGCTCTTCAGACTTTGTCAAATGCACCTATTTGCTCTTTTCAAGTCATTCTGAAGAGCTTGATCATTGGCTTTGAAAAGAGTTAGAGTTAAACTCCCTATACTAGCCAAATTTGTAACAGTTTTGCATCAGTAAAACAAAGAGGAAGAGAATTAAGACGGAGAAAATCAAAGACGGGCTAAACAATGTTATCCGAATATTAGATTTGTTAACAGATTTACATCGCTAATCTCTTAATGTGTTCTGTGGAGACACTGCTGTGTTCATAAACAAACAACCAGAGAGAACGAGTACAAGAAAGAAAAACTGAGGCAGGATAAACAGAATAAGATGGAGAGGAATGGTCGAGCCACATATCGGCCCATTTATGCTCTCTGACAGTATTAATGAAGCGGAAAGTTTTCCTGTAAATCAGGCCCTTCTGTGTTGATTCCTGACTGCCAGACCTCCTCACAGCTGCGTTTTGCAGCCCTAATACAGCCCCATGCGGTCGGCCCACCCCCTGGCACCCGCGCCTTTGTCTTAATTATGTGTGGTTAGTGGGTCACATTACTGAGATAAAGTTGACTGTAGTGGGATGTCCTTCATTGGAGGTCCTTCGGCTTTACTTTTGCTCGGATCAATAGGCGTAGTTTCGGACTTTGTTTTATTCTTGCTTTCTCGCTTCCTCTGTGACAATCTGTCTCACCCTTTCACACTCGCTCTTTTTCTGTCACTCTCTCCTTCCCTTCTTTTTTTTCTCTCAGACAAGACTTGTAAATCATTTCAGGGCTGCGTGTTCTCTCTGTGAAGGTCGCAATCCTATTCACAAAGGCACAAAACAGACACAAGCACTTTTATCCGGTGACTGAAATCCCTGACGGTTGGACTGAAAGGAATGATGACTCTTCTGTGGAGGGTTTAGCCCTTCAGCTAATCTGCGGCACTCTCATGTATGCACACGCACGCACATACACACACACACACAAATGCATGCATCCATTCCCCTACTGTGACACATTTACAAGTCTCCCACAGACCTACATGATACACATTTGCAGTGGCACAGTTAGCGCTTGGCAACCGGATTGGCTAAAAGGTGTGACTCTGGGTTGAAGAGTATGAAGACAGTATGAATAGCAACCGAGAATATCTTTGAATACATGAAACCATAGTGAATTGAATCAAAGTGAAGTGAAGTAAATATGAAAAATGGCCATAACACCGGAAAGTATTTTTACAACTGACACAATGTTATTTATTATTAGTGATAGACAATATACTACAATCTAGCATTTGGGC
Source organism: Misgurnus anguillicaudatus (assembly GCF_027580225.2). Lineage (NCBI taxonomy): Eukaryota > Metazoa > Chordata > Actinopteri > Cypriniformes > Cobitidae > Misgurnus > Misgurnus anguillicaudatus. The sequence continues at coordinate 20,291,558 of NC_073356.2, forward strand.
TTCTAAAAATAAAGTTTTTTAAAGTGTTCTTCACAGGGTTGCCATAGAGCAGGGATGTCCAAACTTTGTCCTGGAGGGCCGGTGTCCAGGGCTCCAGACTAACTTTTTTCACTAGGAGCACAGTGGCCCCCAACTAGAAATTTTAGGGGCGCAACCAGAAAATTTAGGGGCACACACCGTAAATCAACATGCTAACCAAATATTCACATTTCTACTCATTTCCACTGTATTACTAATAAATACTTGAATGATAGATGCAGAAGGTACAATGTGCTGTTTCTAATTCATTGTCACATCACAAAAAAAGGTCAAATTTACTGGTCGCACATGTGCGACTGGATGTAAAATTCAGTGGCACACTCTCAAATTTTGGTTGCAAAATGCCCCCATTTGGTGGCAGCCTGGAGCCCTGGTGTCCTTTAGAGTTTAGCTGAACAGTCCTTCCAGAAAAACACAGTTTTTTGTGATTGTTGCGGGCAAAAATCCATGATCTTACGACACGTTTTCTTAAAAAATGTGATGGAATATGCGGGAAATGTATGCAATTTTATGCGATGAAGTTGCGGGAATTTGCAAAAATTGCGGGAAATGGCAAAAACTGCGGGGAAAAAACTGTTTGCAGCTTTTGCAGCTTTTCAATGATGTTCACAGCACTTCACAACGATCCCATGGCAACAGGGGACATAGCTGCGCTTGTGTGAGGTAAACACAATATTTTTTAACTTTTTGCTAAGATGTGATTTTTGCTACGAAAAATCTACGAATTGGCTTATAAAATCATGTAAGACCCAAATATTTTGCGCACATAAATCTGCAATTTATGCTGCAAAATTGCGTATTTGAAAAAATGCGTCTCCCGCATAAATATGCGGACTTTGGCTGATTATGCGTTTTTCTGGAGAGACTGGCTGAAACTTCCCTCAACACACCTGCCTGAGAGTTTAATCGGAAGACATTGATTAGCTGGATCAGGTGTGTTTGATAAGGATTGGAGAAACTCTCCAGAGACATTTGCCCTCCAGGAGCAGGATTGGACATCCTGACATAGAAAAACTATTTTTGGTTGTGCAAAGGATCTTTTTAGTCAAAAGTTCTTAAAGCAACCATTTTTTTCATGCCGTTTAATAGGCTCTAAAACATTTTGTGCAACATAAAGGTTATGAGGACGTTAAACAATCTTAATGGAACCAAAAAGCCTGACAAAGAACCTTTATTTGTTATTTATAACCTTCAGTGTAAAGTACTGAAAATGTAAAGGGGAAATATCATGAAAATCTGACTTTTCCATGTTTAAGTGCTATAATTAGATCCCCAGTGTTTCTATCAACCTAGAAAATGTGAAAAAGAACAACCCAGTAACTTAGTTTTGGTAAACCATTCTTTGCAAGCATGTGAAAAATTAGGTAATTGAAATTTTGCTCCTCTTCTGATGTCAGAAGGGGATAATACCGCCCCTTAATCTGCACTATCCAATCACGGCACTGCCATTTAGTGCAGAGATCAGCTCATTTAAATTTAAAAGGACACACCCAAAATGTTTTGCTCACACCTACAAAGTGACAATTTTAAAATGCTATAATAAATGATCTGTGGGGTATTTTGAGCTAAAACTTTACATATGTACTCCGAGGACACCAAAGATTTATTTGACATCTTCTTGTGAAAAGTAATCTTTAAGGAAGTCAATTTTGGGCTTGTGACTCTCATTCATAATCATAATTGTGTGTACACTATGTACAGAATTTAGCAATCTAAAACAGGACTGGCAACTGCATTCTGCTGCCATGTGAATGTATAGCAAGAGAAAAATGTAAGGGACTGCAAAGAAACATGCACCTAGATAATCTGCTGTACTCAGCCCTTTACATTAAACCAGCTATAAAACATGTCCACGAACCCTTTACCGCTCAGTTGCTGAGGATGCATTCTTTCATGCATATTTCAGCCTCAGCTTTCATAGGTAGAGCATCAAAAGCGTCACATTTAGAGAGAAAAACACATTTGTATAGTGAAGCATCTGTTAAGGCCATTAGTAATATGCCAGCGTGTCCCAGCAGCACATTAGCACTGTGCATGAGGTGTATGGGAATCAGTCACCAGTGATGCAAGTTAAATGGAGCTAGGAATTGGTTCTGAAGAGCCTTTAGACGAGGCGGATGAAAACATGAAAGTTTAAAGTGGATACATCTTTCATATAATGAGAGGTTCCTGACTCTAGCTTATTATGGTTTGACTTAAATAAAAAAGATGAATTGGCGTGGAGAGGCGAGTTTGAAATGTGTACGCACTCCATTTCAGGGGCCCTTATCTATTCGGTACTCTCATGTTTGTGGTAAATGCTTATCTGGTTTATTTATTTACTTTGACTTATTTTGAAGGATCATGATGATGAAGAATGCGGCTTTTTCGTCACCGCAATATGGAGACGGACCATATTTGAACACGTGTAATATGGATGCGATTATTTCTGAGCCTTGTGAACAAATCCTTCCAAATCCGATTTACGCCACTTTCATATATGGTTATAGATCACGTGTCTGACCAAATCTTAAGCATTGAATGAAAACGCATGCGTTTCTTGAATATAATCCAACACTGCAGGCATAGATTCTTTCAATGCCAGCAATGACTTTCCTGTAAAAGTAATTAGAAAATTACTATTGGAGGAAACCAGTGGAGATGTGGCCTGATAGCACTTTTAATTGATATTGGGCGAAATGCTTTAGATCAGGCAAAACTCGAGGGAACATATCACAATCGAGAGGTATTAGTAATTAGTGTTGTAACGTGTAGGGATCTAGCTGAAAGTGTGAATGTTGGAAATGATTCAAGGGGCCAACAGGTTCAGAGGGGCCAAAATCAATTTTAGCAGGACTGGTGTATATACAGAATAAATCATTTAATTTTGAGATTTATTTTCATTTATCATTTATTTGATCATTTATTTTGTTGAAAAGTATGTGTGATGCTAATTGTTTAACCGTTTAATCCTTCACTCCTTTACCATGTCAAAAGACAAATTTTTGGAACTAAAAGAAAAGTAATTTCTAAAGACTAGAGTTCTCAACTCCTGTTCCTGTAGCTCAGTGGTACTATACGCACGTCGGTTCAGTGAATTCAGCTAAAATAATCGCCTATACGATAAGAAATAAGATCAAATATATGAGGACAGAGATGTAAGATAAAACACAGAAGAACAGAAATATTAATAGAGCAGGAAACGTTAAAATAAAAAATTACAAAAACAAAGAGATAAAGAAAACAGCGATAAAAGAGAAATGTTTAGCAATGTGCAATAAAAGCATTAAGACCTAAAGCAGTGGTCTCCAACATTGCCCGCACTAGGGCTGGGTATCGATTCAGATGTTCCAGATGGATTCGATTTCGATTCTCGATTCAATTTTTTATTCCGTTTCTCGGGTGGGTTTTTATACTCGATTCTCGATTCAACTCTATGAATACAGATACTATATATTAATAAAAATACAAATACTATATTAATAAAAAAGAACAGTGAACAGCAATTTACAAGTGGGTAATTAATTAAAATGAATTAAATTAAAAGCCACAACACTATCGTCGTCGTCTTGCTTGCGAAACCTAAAATGCTTCCATACCTCTGACTTTTTATGTGAAGGTGGCATCAACGTCAATGAAGCACCTGAAACCGCCATTTTAAGCACTGAATGAATGAATGACAGGCTCGCCTCTTGCTCCTTGGTAACACCCCGCAAGGCAAAAAAGAGGGTGACATCTAGTGAAGAAGACTAGTAATTATTAACGTTAATCTTACGTTCAATGTTTGCGGAAATAAATATGAAAGAAAAAATTGATTCTGCTCTTTGAGAATCGATTTTGAATCGACCACGTTTAAAAAGAAATGATTAATCTAAAAATCTATTTTTTTTTTTTGCCCAGCCCTAGCCCACACAAAGTCTGTGAGTTGCCCGCCAAAGCACATTCTATTAACAAACTTAATGTTAATAATTATTTATTATATATTTTTATATTAGCTTGGCTTCTTTTATGTATGTTAACATTTTAAACTGATAAATGATAAAACATTAAGTACAATTAAATAAAATCAAGTAAAACAAAAATTTTTGAGTTGACTATATAAAAAGTAGCCCTCCAGATTGTTTTAATTTATTTTTAACATAATTTGTGTGTGTGTGTGCTGTGTGTAATAATTATGTATATTTAAACACACTCACATACATATATACATTTCAGAATTTATATATATATACATGGCCGTAGCCAGCTATGAGGTCACAGAGGTCCGGACCTCGGTAATTTTTTCATATAAAAAAACATTTAAGTTCTCTTAATGACTAATTAGTTTTTCAAAACGAATCCGCATATATAATTAAGTTTGGACACTTTACTGTATAGTTTAGTGTAAAATGACGAAGATTGGCTTAAGCTGGCACGGCGCGGGTACAGAATTTCCAGTGTTGCCAGATCCCATTGTTAAAAATCCTGTTTAGACGTAGTGTTTTAGCAATTAATGTGACACTTTGACATTATCTATAAAGTGATTGTTAGGTGTAGGTTAGTATTAGCGATTTCTCTGATTTATTTATTAAATACAAGGTTTGGATGAACTTTGTTTTTTTAAGGCCAATTATTTTTGCTTGTTTTTCGTACTAATATCTGGCAACATGGAAACTGAAAGTTATCAAATATTCAGCGAGCAGGTTATTGCTGATACTACATTCGGTAAGCAATCATCATAATTGTGTCTGTAAGAGTATCAACAGTATCAACAACACTATCGAAAAACAGACAATCAAAAATAACTCTTGTACAAAGATGTAGAAGAACGTCTCGGTTACGGATGTAACCCTCGTTCCCTGAAGGAGGGAACGGAGACGTCACGTCGTGACCGACGAATTGGGAACTCGCTTAGAGAGACCAATCTGCTTCGAATACTACAAAAAACGCCAATGAACTTGGCATTGAGATATTTGCATAATGCTGGCGCCGCCCCGCCAGGTGCGTATATAAGGCGCACGTGCAAATGAGGAAATCAGCTTCTGTTCGCTGAGAAAGCCGGAAGGTGACCGGCCTAAACAGCAGGTGGCAGCACCTGTGGCGACGGGACGTGACGTCTCCGTTCCCTCCTTCAGGGAACGAGGGTTACATCCGTAACCGAGACGTTCCCTTTCAGTCGGTCACTACGACGTCACGTCGTGACCGACGAATTGGGAATCCCTACCAAAACGCCACTAGGGGCTGACCTCTTCCAGTGTCTGCATAAAGCCCTCCGGTTTCCACTTAAGGATAAGGAGAATTAGGTTTTAAGGCAGAAGGCCGGGCACTAGATGTTCCTTTAACCCCACAGTAGTGCCAGCAACTGGGAAGCGCCCTACCAGAGCGGAATAGGAACGCTGCGGAAGCCACCGCCCCGTTAAGGGCTATTGGTGGGCGAAAGTCAACCGTAGTGGAGGTCAAATGACAGCCGTGGCTGTGTAAGCAAAGCAGTGCTCTGCTAAGGGAAACGTGGGCTAGTAGGATTAACCCCACGGAATAATACTCACAAAGGAACCCGTTGGGACGCAATGTGGAGCCCTGGCCAAACACGTAGGTTCGTAAGAATACAACTAGTGAAAGGCTGACAGCCAATGCTCCGCAACAAAGGCTGTCAAGGCAGTGGAGGGAGCAAATCAACCCATTACGCATTTTTGCTCTGTTAGCCTTCCATACTGAAAACTCAATTTGGAGCCTCAGTCGGAGGCTGCAAGCCGACTTGCGAGTCTGCTCTCCGTGTCCTCCCTGGTGAGGACAGAACACGAGAGGATACAGGCTCGATACGAACATTGTAAAATCTAATGAACGTATTAGGTGTCGCCCAACCCGCAGCTCTACAGATGTCTGTCAGCGAGGAACCACGAGCTAATGCCCAAGAAGAGGCAACACTCCGAGTGGAGTGCGCTCTCAAATTAAAGGGGCAAGGAATGCCCTGCAAGTTGTAAGCTAGGGCGATAGTATCAACTATCCAATGAGACATCCTCTGCTTAGTGACAGCTTTCCCTTTCTGCTGACCACCATAACAAACAAAGAGCTGGTCTGAGGTCCTGAAGCTTTGCGTGCGGTCCACGTAGAATCGCAGTGCGCGTACGGGGCACAACAAAGCCTCGGTTGGGTTTGCCTGCTCCAAAGGCAATGCTTGCAAGCTCACCACTTGATCTCTGAAGGGAGTAGTGGGAACTTTGGGCACGTAGCCTGGTCTGGGTCTCAAGGTCACGCTCGAGACAGAAGGACCAAACTGAAGGCACGAATCGTCAACAGAGAATGCATGTAAATCCCCTATTCTCTTCACCGAAGCCAATGCTAGTAGGGTCAAAGCCTTCATGGATAGAAGCTTCAGACTCGCAGACTGCAAAGGCTCGAACGGAGGACTCTGTAGCGCTTTCAGCACCATGGACAGGTCCCAGGGAGGAATAGAAGGAGGGCGCGAGGGGTTTAGCCTGCGAGCGCCTCTCAGGAATCTAACAACCAAATCATGCTGGCCCACTGATCTGCCGTTAATAAGTGAGTGATGCGCAGATATAGCGGCGATATCAACTTTAATAGTGGATGGTGACAGCCTACCATCTAACCTATGTTGAAGATATAAAAGCACAATGTTAATAGGGCATTCTCTGGGGTCCTCGCGTTGCGAAGAGCACCAGGTGACGAAAAGGTTCCATTTTAACGCGTAAGCCCGTCTCGTAGACGGAGCTCGTGCCGCGTCAATAGTGTTAGATACCGCTTGGGGTAAATCACTTAAACCTTGTGCGCGCTCAACGACCAAACGTGGAGATTCCACAGGTCGGGGCGCGGGTGCCATAATGTGCCCCCTCCCTGAGAAAGAAGGTCCTTCCTCAGGGGAATCCGCCAGGGAGGGGCTGTCGCGAGGAGCATTAATTCCGGAAACCAATTCCTGGTCGTCCAATATGGGGCGATCATTAAAAGGCTCTCCTCGTCCTGCCTGACTTTGCACAGAATCTGTGCTATTAAACTCACTGGGGGGAACGCATATTTGCGCAGACCCCGCGGCCAGCTGTGTGCCAACGCATCCACTCCGAGGCTGCCCTCGGTTAGTGAATAAAACAGGCGACAATGGGTATTGTTCGGTGACGCAAATAGGTCTATCTGCGCTCGACCGAATTTCCTCCAAATCAGCTGGACCGTCTGGGGGTGGAGTCGCCATTCGCCGGGGCGCGCTGCTCGGGAAAGCGCGTCTGCCGCTGTATTGAGCGAGCCCGGTATGTAAATGGCACGAAGGGACCTCAGATGCTTCTGACTCCAAAGGAGGAGATGACGAGCGAGATGCGACAGGTGACGAGAGCGCAAACCGCCTTGACGGTTGATATACGCTACAGTCGCAGTGTTGTCTGAGCGTACTAGTACATCCTTCCCTCGCAGCTCCGTCGCGAAGCGTACGAGTCCCAGATATACTGCCCACAACTCGCGGCAATTGATATGCCAATGCAACTGGGGTGCTGTCCACACCCCCGAAGCCGTGAGCTCGCCGTACGTGGCTCCCCAGCCCGTGTCGGAGGCATCTGTGTGTACAACAGCATGCCGGGAGATCTGTCTCATGGAGACCCCTGCTCTGAGAAACGCAGGATCTGACCACGGGGGGAATGTTAGGCGGCACGCAGGTGTAATGGTTACACGGTGAATGCCGGCGCGCCACGCTCTCCTCGGGACTCGATCGTGAAGCCAACGCTGAAGCGGTCTCATATGGAGCAGTCCGAGCGGTGTCACGGCCGCTGCTGCTGCCATACGCCCCAGGAGTCTCTGAAATTGTTTCAGAGGGACCGCATTCTTCCCTCGGAATGACCCGAGGCAAGTCAGAATTGATTGAACACGTTCTTCTGTCAAACGCGCCGATAAATCGATCGAGTCCAGTTCCATACCGAGAAAAGAGATCCTCTGCGTGGGGCAGAGTTTGCTCTTTTCCCAGTTGACCCGAAGACCCAAACGGGCGAGATGTTGAAGTGTTAGATCTCTGTGTTCGCACAGCGTCCGCCGAGAATGCGCTATTATAAGCCAATCGTCGAGGTAAGCCAATATGCGAACACCGCTCTCTCTGAGGGGCTGTAACGCCGCCTCTATCACTTTCGTGAACACACGGGGAGAGAAAGACAGCCCGAACGGTAAAACTTTGTATTGATATGCCCGACCCTCGAACGCAAACCGGAGAAACGGTCTGTGACGGGGAAGAATGGACACATGAAAATACGCGTCTTTCAGGTCTATCGCTGCAAACCAATCGTGGGGGCGTATTGCACTGAAAATCTGTTTCGGTGTAATCATCCTGAAAGACCTCTTCTGAAGAGATTTGTTCAGGACACGCAAATCCAAAATCGGTCGTAACCCGCCGCCTTTCTTGGGAACTATGAAATACGGGCTGTAAAAACCCGATCTCATCTCGGTAAGAGGGATCGGCTCGATCGCGTCCTTCGCCAACAGGACCTCGACCTCTGCACGCAGTACATGTGCATCGGACGCTTTCACCGTGGTGAAACGTACGCCCGCAAATTTGGGAGTGTGCCGATTGAATTGAATTTCGTAACCGAGGCGGATCGTGCGTAAAACCCAACGAGACGGGTTGGGAAGCTGAAGCCAAGCTCCCAAGTACCGTACGAGAGGAATTAGCGGCACAACCGGTGAACCCGCGGCGGGGCAGCGAGGCGGGACAGGCGGGACTGCCGGTGCGTCTGCCGTGACAGCATAAGCATCTACAGTGTGTGTGTGTGTGACACTGACCTGAGCCCGCTGAGAAAGACGGTCGTCCGGTCTCCTCAGCGGAGGACGCAGACTCCGAAGGGTATGCTGGTGGTCCGGTCTCCGCAGTGGAGAACTCGAACTCGCCAGAACACCCGCTGGCGATAGAGGAGAGGGAGGAAGAGCATCTGACTGCCCGCTCACATCTCTCTCGATCCTCTGGAGACCTGGAGAAGGAATAGGAATGCACTCTTTTTGTGGTTTTGTGGGTGCCGGCTGAGAAGCCGGCGGAACAGAAACAAAACGAAACCAAAGATTCTCCACCCGGCCCTCTACCGGTGGAAGGAGTGGTGCCATCACCGTCTCCCGTAGAGTGATCCCATCCAAATCCAGGTCGCCCGTCTCAGGGCCGCTTCGACCTCCGTTGACCACGGGAAGCGGGTGGAGCGGGCGGGGCGGGCTGCCGACGGCTGGTCCCCCTCCGTGGCCTGGAAGATGTTCTAGCGGGGGGGGCGGAGGCAGCCGCCGGAGGGCGCCCTCGGCGAGGAGCAGACGGGGCCGCCGGCGCTGGAGGGCGAGATGCAGGTCGCTTGCGCCGGGGCATGATCTGAGCGATCGCCTCCGTCTGCTTCTGGGCGGCGGAGAACTGCTGGGCGAAAGACTCCACCGACTCGCCGAAAAGACCCGCCTGGGACACGGGGGCATCCAAGAACTTGTTCTTCTCCGCCTCAGACATGTCCGCCAGACAGAGCCATAGATGGCGTTCTTGGACCACCATCGTGGACATCGCACGACCAATCGCCTGCGCTGTGACCTTCGTAGCACGAAGGGCCAGATCCGTCGCGGCCCGGAGCTCCGAAAGCACAGGCGAGTCGTGTCCTCCCTCATGCAGATCTCTCAAAGCTTTCGCCTGATGTACCTGCAGCAACGCCATAGCGTGCAGGGCTGAAGCCGCCTCTCCGCATGCCTGGTGGGCAGCCCCCGTTAAACCGGAAGACTGTCTGCAAGCACGGGAGGGTAGGGTTGGGCGGTCCTTCCAGGAGGGAGCGGTGGCCGGACACAGTTGCATCGCGACCGCACGCTCTACGGGGGGGATCCCCGTATAACCCTTAGCAGCTCCATCGGTGAGGGAGGTGAGGGGGGAGGGCTGAAAAGACCGTAATCTGGTAGAAAACGGTGACTTCCAGGTCCTAGTCAGCTCCTCGTGCACCTCGGGGAAGAATGGTACCGGCGGAGAGGGTTGTGAAACCCGGGCAGCTCCAAAGAACCAATCATCCAGGCGGGACGGTTCGGGCTGTGGGGGGTGAACCCACTCCAACCCTACGGTCTCCGCCGCTCGAGAGAGCACGGCCACCATCTCTGGATCGAAATCCGGCGTCACGACCCGTCCGGAAGGGGGGAGGACATCCGGATCCTCAGAGGGAGAGGGCCCACCCTCGGATGCTGCGGTCTCCGTGGACCCGGAGGGAGGCACGACAGATCCTGCAGACATCGCAGAACACGACTCTGCAGTCTCCATCGGCACATCAACCGGCTGTGGATGAGGAGGCTGAGAGCCGGAGGACGAATCCCCCGACCGGCTCAGCACAGTGATGCGGAGATCGTCCTTTGAGAGCCTCACGGCCGCTCCGTGGCGGCGTTCGGAACTCGCTGGACGTGGGTTGCGTTTTTCCCGGAGGAAAGACAACCGTCTCCGCACATCCACAAGGGACATGTTCTCGCAGTGAGAACACTTACCCCCAGCGAACGCTGCCTCTGCGTGCTCGATGCCCAAACACGAAAGACAACGCTCGTGACCGTCCTTCGGACCCATATACTTCCCGCATCCAAGATCACACGGACGAAAAGCCATCCTGAAAAGGACGCTAATCGCCGGATATACGAGAGAGTGGCTGCCTTTAACAAGGCACAAAGCTCTCTCGTATCACTCTTTTAGGGAAATTCACTCAGATGCTCAGTTGATGATGCGCACAGGGAAAGGCAACGCACACACTAAACTCAAAACAAAAAGATGCAGAGCCTGTGGAATGCTGCGAAGCGTCCGCTGTGGTACTGCCAGTCCAACCAACTTCCGCAATCGATCCCAACAGAGTAAAGTAGCTTCTCAGTAGCAGATACTGCCGGCTTTCGAAGCGATAAAAAGCTGATTTCCTCATTTGCACGTGCGCCTTATATACGCACCTGGCGGGGCGGCGCCAGCATTATGCAAATATCTCAATGCCAAGTTCATTGGCGTTTTTTGTAGTATTCGAAGCAGATTGGTCTCTCTAAGCGAGTTCCCAATTCGTCGGTCACGACGTGACGTCGTAGTGACCGACTGAAAGGGAACTGGGTTTAAATAAAATATGCCAAATATGTTAAAACACGTAGCGTAAAACGGTAAAGCTAATCTCAACAAAACATAAGCATTAAGAATTCTGTTATTTAATTTAATTTAGAAGTTAACTTTTAACAAAGTCATGGTGAAAACAATAAGAGCACTAAACAAGTTCTTGTTTAAAATCTTGTAACGTTTTATAATATTGCTTATTAAAATGATTACAAAAATAAACATTGTTGCATGAAAAAATAATCCAGCAGTCCCAGTCCATCCCCCAAAACAGAGTGTGTACCCAAAGTGTAAAAAGGTTAAGACAGAATATTTTAGATCCCAGGTAAAAATAAAGTATGCTTCAATGTACTTAAACCACTTAAATACATGCAAGTACGTTTGTAAGTTATGTAAAGTTATGCTACAAATATACTTATTAAAAGAAGGGGTGGGCGATATGACCAAAATCTTCTATCACGATAGGATTAATTTTATATCATGATAACGATATGTATCACGGTAGAGTTTTTTTTATGTTTTAATAAGGTTTAAATCTTTAATACCATAGAAATGTTCATACTTCTCACAAAAAACAAATACAAGCATAGAAAGAAGATAAAAAGCAAACAAAACTCAAGCTCTCTGAAGATAAACAGTCATATAAGAATGATAATAAATAATTATGCATGTATGTATAAGCCTATACATATTTTTATTTAAGGTAGAAAAGTGATTTAATCAGGAGCAGTGAGAGATTTTCTCTCAATGCTGTTTGATTAACACGAGTGACAGACGGGAGCAAAATTAGGTAACTTCCCCTTTAAGACCAACGTCCAGATCCAATACACTGTCACACATGCGCTTTCTGTTTTAGCTGTTTACTTTCTCTTAAGACCTGACTGGTCGTGTTTATGAGGATGCTTGCAAAGACGGGAATTTTGACGCATATACAGGGAGTGCAGAATTATTAGGCAAGTTGTATTTTTGAGGATTACTTTTGTTATTGTACAACTACAGTGCTCTTGGTCAATTCAAAATGTTAACAAACCCTCAAACCTGAACATTTAAGTAGTAAAAGTGAAATTTTGGCTTTATTAAGAGAATATTTCTATGTACATCATTATTAGGCAACTATTAGTGTGCAGAATTATTAGGCAACTAAATGAAAAACAAAGACCCCACCATCTCACCTGTTTTTTTTTCCAACTGTCAAAGTGAGAACAACAAACAAACTCTACATTTACAAAAAAACCAATAAAACAACAAAAAATAAAAAAATACATAGACTCAGTGACCAATACAGCCACCCCTCTCCTCAACAACAGCCACAAGCCCTCCATAAACGGACCCAGCCAGTCTCTTGATCCGGTCCGAACCAACATCCCGTGCAGACGCAACCACAGCCTCCCAGACACTGTTCAGAGAGGTGACTGTTTACCTTCACTGTAAATGTCCTGCTCAAGAAGGCCTCAAAAGTTCTCAATAGGGTTCAAGTCAGGCGAAGAAGGGGGCCATGGCACCAGTCCCTCATCTCCAAGGCCTCCACTGGCCAGCCATGCAGCGGAGCACTTGTGATGCATGTGATGGAGCGTTGTCCTACAAAATAATCTTCTTGAAAGATGCAAACCCCCTCCTGCACCACTGCTTGAAGAAAGTATCTTCTACATTACAGGCAGGCAGGCACAGACAGGTATTATTAAACATGAGCTTGTTGGACCTTTTTGGGTTGAAAATGGAATTAAAAAACAACTCTCAGACCTACTGCCAATTTTTAGAAGACACTTTCTTCAAGCAGTGGTACAGGAAAGAATCTGCAACTTTCAATAAGACTTTTTTATGCGGGACAACGCTTCAGCACATGCATCGAAGTGCTCAGCTAAGTGGCTGGCCAGTAAAGGCCTTAAAGGTGAAAAACTAATGACATGGCCCCTTCTTCACCTGACTTAAACCCTATTGAGACCTTTTGATCCCTTCTTAAGCAGGACATTTACAGTGAAGGTAAACAGTACACCTCTCTGAACAGTGTCTGGGAGGCTGTGGTTGTGGCTGCACAAAATGTTGGTTCAGACCAGATCAAGAAACTGACTGAATCTGTGAATGGAAGGCTTGTGACTGTTATCGAAAAGAAGGGTGGCTATATTGGTCACTGAGTCTATATATTTTTTTTATTTTTTATTGTTTTATTATTTTTTTTGTAAATGTAGAGTTTGTTTATTATTCTCACTTTAACAGGTGAAAAAAACAAGTGAGATGGTAAAATCTTTGTTTTTCATGTAGTTGCCTAATAATTCAGCACACTAATAGTTGCCTAATAATGATGTACATAGAAATATTCTCTTAAGAAAGCCCAAATTTCACTTTTACTACTTAAATGTTCAGGTTTGAGGGTTTGTTAACATTTTGAATTGACCAAGAGCACCGTTGTTGTACAATAACAGAAGTAATCCTCAAAAATACAACTTGCCTAATAATTCTGCACTCCCTGTATGTATTTAAGGCCAATAAAAAGGGAAAAATGCTCGCGAGCTTAATGACAGGGTTCTTGCAGGTTTCAGCAAGTTAAATTTAAGACCTTTTTAAGACCTTTTAAGACCATTATGAGTAAAATTTAAGACCAACACGACACATTACTAGAAGCATTCGAATTATCTCAGAAATTCTCAAAACATTCTATTTTTATTGATTCAGTTATAGAAACATATAAAATGAACACAGTTTTAAAACAGATAATCAAAATACATGGAAATTCATTATGCTTAACCCTATTAAACAGCGAGTGTTGGCGGCGACAAATTCTACCCACAGCACTTTAGGAAGACACTTCTGACAATGGAAGCCCAAAAAGCTTGGGCGTCACGTGATTCATAGAGACTTCAGTTAGTTCCTGGAAGCTCATAGGGACCCATTAAAGGGGTCATATGATGAAAATGTTAGCATTGCCACTTTGTAGGTTTGAGCAAAAATGTGCCGTTTTGGGTGTGTTTTTTAAAATGCAAATGAGCGGATGAAGTGCAAACACTGATCACAATGATGGTGGTTTATTGTAATTGAAACTCTATTGTGCTGTCAAGTCCAAAAATGTGTCGTTTTGGGTGTGTTTTTTAAAATGCAAATGAGCGGATAAAGTGCAAACACTGATCACAATGATGGTGGTTTGTTGTAATTCAAACTCAATTGTGCTGTCAAGTCCTTCTTTTCTCTCTCTTTCAGAGTTCAGATTAAGGAGGCGGTATTATTCTAATAAGATATCCTTATGACATCATAATGAAAGCCAAATTTCAATGACCTGTTTTTGCTCACACCTACAGGGTGGCAATGCTAACATTTTCATCATGTGACCCCTTTAAAACACATTGAGTTAGAGGCAAAGAGCTGTAATTTTTCTTACTTAATAGTCAAGAAATGCATTGATTTACAATATTTATATCACACTAATATGTGTAAGTAGTATTTTTTATAAAATTCTATTAACAAATGTTTTTTGACAAATAAAATCCACTAATATAAGATCAGTTAGTATGGTCAGCCGCTGGTTTGTGCCCAGTTTTACACTGCCTCATACAACTTTAAAGCTTTAAAATGCATCACACTGTGTAGTACGTAAGCTTATAGGGGAGGTTTCCCAGACCGGGATTAGACTAGTTTTAAGAGCTTTCCAAACTTGAAAACAATTTGCACTGACATATCTTAAAATACATCAAAATGCACACAAGTAATGTTTTTAGTAAGGCATGTTTATTTAAACTAGTTATATGTCATAATTAAACTAAGGCCTAGTCCTTGTTTAAACTAATCCCTGTCCGGGAAACCACCCAATAATGTTTATGCATGTTTATAATGTACAACTGACTGTGTGCTGTGCCTGTTTCATTTATAAATATACAAAGAACAAAAGATCACTTTCAATTATTATTAATCCCTAAAAGCATTAATATATGCATTTTATTAATACAACTTATTCATAAATTAATTTATTGCATTTAATTGAATACAGAATCACAGAGCCAAAAACACTTCACCCATACGTTTTATGCATAAATATGCACTATATACTGCCATCAGGTTTAATAGCCTCTCTAATTACACAATAACGGATTAATCTGCCTTAAGAAAACGAAATTTACCATTAAAAGGTTGTTTGATATGTGTTGCTAACATTATCCACTAAGACCGTTTCTCAATCCGAAGGCTGTAGCCTCCGAAGGGTCGCATTTCTAAGATGGATACGTCATAAAAACTGTCTTATTTCAGAATATTAACTTTGAAATTAACTTTAAAATATTGATTAATATTCTTAGTTAATCGTTAATTGTTGTAATATGCTTATGACTTGCGAATGTAATGCTCAGTTAACTTAAATAAACCAGGCGATGCCGTATGCAGCAGCCTGCCTATGCGAAAGGGCTCTGATCTACCGCTGTTCATTTAACCGTAACTCTTGAAGCATTTGCGCTATCAAAAAAGTTTGAATTGTTCCTAAAAGACGACAATTGCACTTTTTGGAAATATATGGTTTATTACGGTACTTTCTTGCTTTCCGTTTGCCAATCGCTGCTGTTTGTGGAGATCTGAAGGGGGAGCGCGTTAGGTTCAAGTGCATTGCAGCAGAGAGCAATATTAAAGTTTAAAATATAAAACTGTGTAACACTAAAGTTGACACGCTGTTGGTGGCTCGTGACTCAACGACCCGACTGTTTAAGTTGATTTTCAATAAAGCAGTGTTGATTTTTGTTCGCTTCTGTCTATGTTTCAGAAGCTAACAAATGCTCAGGTAAGCCACGGGCTTATAAATTACCCCGAAAAAGATTTTTGCCTATACAGAACTAAGTTTAAGGATTGTTTCTCGCCAAACCCACAGTAAACAGTCAGATCACAACACCTGATATATAGCTTATGGCACGATTTGCGTGGATTATGACAAAGTGCGGAACGTTTTTTTTTTTAGAGACCCACCTTCATACACTTTCTGCCTCCGCCACTGATTAAGTTAATTCTTCAGCGTTTTAAATTACTATTTTATTTTCTGTGGACAACGCTTTTCGGGAATGAACAGAGGTAAGAAATTTAAGACTTGGGTAAATTAAATTTAAGACCTGGGATAAAAATCCTGGTGTTTTTAAGACTTTTTAAGGCCTTAAATTTAACATTCTGAATTTTAGACTTTTTAAGACTTTTTAAGACCCCGCGGGAACCCTGTAATGAGCAGTAGTCGCGCGACTTGCGTGTTCCTCACAGACAGAAAAAGCAGCGGCTGCGCGACTTGTCCGCTCCTGACACACAGAAAGAACGCACGCATACAGATCTGTTGTCTGTGTTTCAATGGCTTAAAATAATTGTTTTAAAACTGCAGTGCTTAAATACGTGTACAAACGTTACGTTTTCGCGACCACGCGCACAGGAGCGTGTCGTGGGCACGTAACCTCGATAGAAACGATAGTCCAAAATCTCTACTGGTTGACAATTTTCTACCGGTTAATTATGTCTACCGGTTTATCGCCCACCACTAATTAAAAGTAAAGTTGTACTTGAGCAGTTCTTCAGTTTACCTGAAAAAGTAAGAATACCAGTACCAACTAGATTTTTATTGAAATAAATGATGTCTCAAAATAAAACTTAGATGTTCTTAACTTAATTTTAAGAAGTACCAAAAACAAAATGTGATATATAAGCCACACAATGAGTGCACGGAAATAGTACATTTACTAAGTGTACTTAAAAAGTGTATTTTATTTATGTGCACTTTTTTCCACCTGGGATAGCATTTGTTAACTCTTAACACCCCACCCTGGACCTCAGTAATTTTTAAACCCTGGCTACGGCCATGTATATATATATATATATATATATATATATATATATATATATATATATATATATATATATATATATATATATATATATATTAGGGCTGTCAAAAGATTAATCGCGATTAATCGCATCCAAAATAAAAGTTTGTGTTTACATAACATATGTGTGTGTACTGTGTCTAAATATTATGTATATATAAATACCGACACATTCAGGTATATATTTAAGAAATATTTGCATTTAAATACTGTATATACATTTATATAATTTATATTATATATGAATATAAATATTTTGTATATAAATATAATCAATTTTTCTTAAATATATACATAATTGGGTGTGTTTTTATATATGAATAATAATTATACACCGTACACACACATTTGTTATGTTAACACAAACTTTTATTTTGGATGCGATTAATCGCGATTAATCTTTTGACAGCCCTAATATATATATATATATATATATATATATATATATATATATATATATATATATGAATGTGTGTGTATTTATATATACACATAATAATTACACACAGCACACACTTCTATATTATGCTAAAAATCACTTTTATTTTGTATGCAATTAATCGCGATTAATCTTTGCCTAGCACTAATATATGTACACAAATACATACATGCATACATAATGGACACACAGTACAGACGGTTTCAGTGGTAACAACATAAACAAGCGGCTGTCGCGGTCCGCACGTAACTTACGGTAAACTCCGCTGATAATAAATAACAACAAAGTACTTTATTTATATAACAAGCAAAAAACAACAACACATAGATTTCCTAGGAAACCAAAACATTTGTTATTTTCGACGAGGCATTTGTTCAAGAGATCAGTTTAGCAACTAGTCAGACCATTAAAAAAACGTAACCGGAAGTAAAGTTCGGATCCAGACGTGTATCACGTGCGTCCGATGAAACCATCTATAATTGATTATCCTCTGAAAAAATGTACACACTTGTACAGCATCCTTACACACACAATAAAGACTAAAAAGCCATTAATAAGCTACAGTTGAGCAAGGGTGCAGATAAAAGGTAAGACAAAGTGTTAAGAGCATCTCTGAAAATAAAAGCTTCTCAGATACAGTATGTCTGTAACAATGATGGAAGACAATGCTGGAGAGAGGAGACATGAGAAGAAAACCATGTCTGGATTAAAGATGTGTTTGTTCATTACTTTTCATGTACAATAGCTTCGGATGGAGCACCCACTGTTTGTTCACTGTGTATGTGTCCTGTATCACCAGCTGCAATCTGATTGGCTGGCTATATCTATCTTTCTGGAAGAAGGGCACAAGCATTTGCATCAGTTCTAATAAAGTACCAGCATGACATAAGCTATTTAGAAAAGGAACTAACCCATTTGACTGTCTGTGATTGGCTAGAACATACCACTATGGCCTCAAAGCAATGCTAATGCAACTCAATGATTTTTTGGGTTTGCCAAACAGAATAGCTAACTGAGTCCTGTGTAGAGAAACCACACTTGCACAATCAATTACATAACTGTTCAGCTGACCAGTCCCATATTATTACAGATGACAGACCTTGACATTTGTAGATCAATCTTGAACGTATGTGCGCAGTTTCATCTAATCCTTTGATTGATGTATACATCCGTTCACAGCAGACCTTGGGGGGAGAGGGGGGCTGTTATGTGGTATAAAAGGCTCTGCAGTGAGTCCTTAAGGAAGCTTATGCAATGACCTTTCAGATACAAGAGAGCGGGGTGGATGTGCAGGAATAGCAAGGTCGATTTAAGGACACATATGGTGCCTTTGGGTTGGATGTCCAAAGGTCTAAGCAAGACTCCATATGAGATTTGAAGGACAAACCATGGACTTGTGAGCACAGGAAAGGTTGAGAGGAAAATACCAGATGTTTTGCAGATTTTGAATTCCCATCAGAAAGAGGGCGGGTGCATGTTGAAGGATGTAGATCATTTTTTCATTATCCCTTGACTGGCTATATTCAGTCACGATAAATAACCGCATTGATTAGATACTGTTTAGTCCAGAATCCTTTTATTTGACTGCAAATGCAGTGACTATTTTCCATGTATAGAGCAACTGCATCAATAGGGACTGAAATCAAATACATAATTAAAAGACGACTATTTTGCAATTGTGCTACAGTAAATCAATATACAACGCACTGAAAAATACTGCTTTCATCGACAGGGCTGTTATATAATGTTATAAACAACACCACTTGGCACAGCTGATCCTAAGTCAAATGTATCCTGTAAAATAAACATACAAATATTTAGTATTCACCCAAAGTGGATTAGTGGGTTAGACTGCATGCCCACTAACTGCCCACGATTGCTAAAAAAAAATTGGATACAGTGCATTATCATTTATCAATGCAAAAAAATAAAACTAAACAAAAAATTCAGAGTGTCAGAGTGCAGAAATTATTTTAATCAGCTTATTTAAATTTGGTTGGCTATTACAAATATTAGTCAACAAACTCTTCCTAAATGGAAAGTTTTAGGAAGTCAGACTACAGTATGATGAAACTTTGTAATTATATGTATAAGTCTGGCTCTGGGAGAATAAATGACTTTGTTTCAGTGGCGGCTCGTGACTGCTCATCCGAGGGGCGCAAATTCAAAATATGTGTCCGGAGTGTCATGTGAACATGTGCATCACGTGTTTTGTCAAAAAAAAAGTGTCTGCTGCACACGCGTCACAACTGTTTATGATAAAAGAGACGCTCACGTTCACAAAATACAAGCAAGACACTCCCTTAACACTAAACTCTGATTACCCATGAGATTATTCGAGTATCTGGCAAACACGAGCGTCTCTTTTATCATAAACCTTTTAGACGCGTCTGCAGCAGGCACTTATTTGGACAAAACACGTGATGCACGCAGGTTCACTTGACGCCCTGGACACATATTTCGAAATGACGAACCACACACATGACGGGCTACATACATGTTGTGACAAACTTTGCATCGTATGCCCTCGAAAAAAGCAGTCACCGGCCGCCACTGCTTTGTTTAATCAACCATAGAGTTTACAAGTTGCCATACCAAGCACTGAACCTAGTATGCTCACATTATTAGCCCCTTAGCTTTACCGAACACTATTGCCCTTTAACCCCATTCACGCAGCACGTTCATCCCAGAAAAGTCCCATAAAATTGACAGCGTGCCTTATGTGTGAATCCAAACATGTCTTGCAATTGATTCTCGGATTGTTCCTGTAAAGGGGACATTGCCGTAACATTTACGGAGCACGTCCTGTGTGAACAAAAGGCAGGAACAGTGCCGTAAGGGGCGTGACGTAGAAAGGACTCGTGTGACATCGCAACAAGAAGTTATCGTTCAGCAGACACTAGGGTTTTAAATGCAGATCGATAGTCGTGATGAGAAATGTTTTGCAAACTGGAAAGCAGAGATCAGGGAGCTCCTCACTATCTGTGCTGACATGGTTTGCCTACACAATAGAACAGCACGTCATGCGCTAGTTCATGATCAAATCAGAAAATAAATGCTCGCAATTGGTTACTTTTGCAAGCAAAACAAAATCCACCAAGTGCATAATTATAAATGCAATATGTCATGTGTCTTTATGTGATCTTGAGTGAATGCACTCACAGATTGCGTAAAATCATTGGCAGCGTGAATGAACCAAATGAAATGATCCGCAGACAAATCCTAGACAGGTTTTCTGTGTTTTACCTGTGAGTGGAAGGGGTTATCGACTTACACCAAAGTATTTCCGTGCACTTATTCTCTGGGTCAAAGTGCAGCTGTATAATCAAAACGGATGCACTTTAAATGCAGCCAAGAGTTGACATTGAGGGTAAAGTTCAAGAACATAGGCTAAGGGTTCTGTCTTCACCCAAAGAACAGTATTCTGGGTCAGTGTCGACCAGCTGGCCTAGTAAAACCCTGCTCCGTTTTTTCAGCCCTAAGCGTTAAAGCCCAAAGCTTTGTGACACCATGTAGAAAAGCGAAATGTTCTGCTTCACTAACCAGGGCACCCAGAGAGAGACCTAACCTCCGCTGCTTCTTCTGATTCATCAGGTTCTATCTCCACCGCTTTGGGATGGGATTACGAATAAAATATTCCCAACCTTCTCTCAGGCCACAGAACCCCACTCCAAAGTGTCCGAAATTCAAAGCAGAGAGGCTCAGCTTGCTTCCTTCTCATCAACAGGGTAATGTGTGAACCACATGCTGAAAGATGAAATCTCATTTCTGGGGAGTGGATGCACTACCCAGACCCCCTAAGGTCTCAGACAGGCCATCATGTGGTCAAGGTCTGGCAAGCGTCAAAGGATTTTTCCAGTGGCATGCACGCTCTTCCCATTAGACCTGCCCCTGTTTTAGCCATTGATTTATTCATTCACACTGCAGGGGGCTAATATGCAGCAAAAGCTGCAAGAACAGGGTTTAATTTTCCAGGGACAAAGGAGATACTGAGGCAATTACAACAGCGGAAAAAGCAGGGTGCGTGTTAAGACTTGAAGGTCACCAATTGCCAAATGACAGAAGAGAAAAGAAGACACTTCAATGAAATCATGTAAATGTTACATCATACAAAGAGGCTGAAAATGGCTTGCTGGTGATGCATTATCTGGCCGTGCTGTCTGACATCTTCCGATAAATATCCACTGTGCGCTGAGTCGATCGAGACCGGCTGATAACTAATCAATCGCCAGCACCCAAGTTGGAAATGTGATGAATGTGAGGAGGTCAGCCAACTGAACGATAAGGGTCCTGTGATCTTGCTCATTGGCATCAGTTGATAAAAATCAGCAGAGACCCGATATGATATCATTTTGAAAATCCGTTCATTCCAAACACATGACATTTGTTCTTTCCAACAGAAAAAATAATTGTCATTTTTGAGTTTGACTCACTTACTTCTTTGGGAGTCAAGATATTCCCCAAAAAATCCACCTTTTATGCTTCACAAAAGAAACTCAGTCATATGAATTTGGAACGAAAAGAGAATAATGACACACTTTTCTTTTCAGGCAAACAATTTCTTACTTTACAAATTGTAATAAAAACACACACTCATAAAAATTATCCCAAATACTACAGCAAACATGTTTGTACTAAAGCTATTTTCAGACATTTTCTACATTTACAGTAACATGTAACGAAGCTGGTTTAAAAAAGAGCAAGAGGGAAAATTATAAAAAATTAGATGTCAGAGGAGAAGTAACCATGGCAACATCTCAGTGAGTTTTATTTTGGTTGAGTTTGAGATCTTTTAGCGGTTGTTTTCGTCCAACAGGCTTCTCTGGAGACTTTTAAAGAGCATTCCTGAACATAGAGCAAGTGCTACACGAAGCCAAAGCTACCAGCTTCAATGAGAAACAATTTCTATGTGGCTTTATAAAGGATTTATGTGACTGATAAAAACAGCATAAAGAAAGTCACAAAATAAGTGACTGCGACATAAATGGCTGGGTATCTCTACCCGGCATCACAATACAACACACATCACAATACACCTGTCACGTCTTTTAAAAGCAGCTGTGACCTCGCTGAAAAATGTTGGGGTCATAAAAAATTGGGTCCGCCCCGTCATATAAGTACAGTTTAAGACCCCAATGTAATTTTATTTCCTGAACAAACTTTTATTGGGTACCCTGTTTAGTGCCTGATTAAAATCACTTTCATATATTCAGTCTTTAATATTTAAATAACCAGTATTGTGGCTTTGTCTTTTTTATTGTTACATATAATAGTATCATACCCAAATACTGGCAAGTTAAATATTTATTTGTTTTTGCTTAGCTAACATAAAAACGTGATGTAGTATATTTTAGTATTACCAGTAAACTAGTGTACACAGTAAAATATTTTAACCTTTCTTTAAAAAGTTACACAAAATGTCTTTCAGGAAAATTTTCTTTTATAAATATATAAACATACAAGTATATCAAATGAAAAACAAACAAGCAAACAAAACAGGGAAAAAAACATTTCATCCTATCATCATTTGTTCTCTTATTATAACCTCTTAAATATGGGTACGTTTCTTCAAAAATACCACATTTTGTAGCCTGGGTGCCAGCCGATCTTAGCCCCGGCCACAACATTTAAAAAGACGGGAAGATCGGTCTGGGGTTTTTCCGTTGAGGAGCTACTATGCGAGACCCAAAGCTGGTCGACCAATCAAATTGTCAGGGCGGGCTTTATACGATGATGGACAGATGATCAACAGTAACGTAATGAACCACATCACCAAAGAGCGCGTGTGTTAAATCTGTTTACAATGAAATGGCTGCCGCTGTAGAATTCAGATGTGTGGATTCTGACATTGAGTCTGTTCTAAAAGATATCGACAGAGCATTGATTTTAAAACAGGAACAGAGAAATTCTTTCCGAATTTGTTGATCGGAAAGATGTTTTACCGTCCTTTCTACGGGATTCTGCAAAAGTTGTTCGCACTTATGGATGACCAAGTTAAAGAAGCAACTGAAATGGGTATCACGGCGATGCAACTCGGCGTGCACGACTGAATAAGTAGAGGGACATGCCAGGCTCCAATATTTTTCAAGCAAACGTAATGGGTATCGTCATGGATGTTCACCTAAGGTACAAATGGTAAGAGATAGTCTTACTGTATGACTTAATGTTGTGATATAAATGAAATGTTGTAAATATAGTAGGTGTTGACGTACGTTCTCTAAGACTTAGTATAATCACATTTGCATTTTTGTAAAGGAATTTTGTCAGAGAACAGATTTAGAATGATGATCAAAACATACACAGAGTTTAAAATGTTTTTTTTAATTTTTGCTTCAGTTTTTTATTTGGAATTATCTAATGCATAATAGTGTAATTAAAGATTACCGTAAAAAATCTTCAGAAAAGCGTCATTGGCAGGGAAATGTTTTTTCTTAATTTACGAGATAACTTGTAAATGGTGAGGAAAGAGTTAAAGTATTCTGTAGTAGTGAATTGATCAAATATAGTACCTACTACAGTATACTAATATTTATGATGGTAAGGATTAAACACACATAGCATGTACTATAGGTGACTACAGTAAATACTAAAGAAGAAGCATCTACCTGCTTAGCATAGTAACTAGCATACTGTTAGTTAATTAGCTTGCTAACACAGCATACGCCCTATAAGTCACCCTACACATACAGTACTCACAGAATTCAGTAATATTGGAAATCTAGGCTCGTTGTTTGCTATACTATAAGTCTGCCTGCACATAAATAACATGCACAATGCAATATTACGAGTAAACGAATCAGTACCTGGGTTTCCATCCAAACGAGAAGTAAATCTTTTTAAAATGCAAAAAGAAAAAACAAATGCGAATTAGGTGCGTTTCCTTTAAGTTGTTCCTTTAAGCGAATGACGGTGGTATTGTTAACCTAGTAACCAACAGTAAACAAAACAAGGCACGCTTGGAAAATGAAGACAAGACTGCATGTAGTCACGATGGGGCAAGTTATTAGTTTATTAGCAGTGCAGCTTGTCAAACTAAATGCTGTACACAGAAGATGGAATGCAGCATTTTTGATGCAGGCACTAGCAGCAAGGGCATAAAGACGACTTGGAGCCCCATATATGGTAAAGACAATGACAGTGGAAACAGTCAGTCACATGGGTTTAATTTGCTACGTAAGAATTTATTTGGAAAATGTGTTTACATCTACCATTATTCGCATTTAGTCAAAAACCACCTCAAGCAAGCATAAAAACGTTTTGGCAAATAAATGATTTTTATTGGAAATGTGGCGTTTCCATCACTCGTTTTTGTTGCGATACTTCAAAATGTGCATAAAATCATGGTGATGGAAACATGGCTAGTGTTGTATTGAGTCTTTTTATTACGTTCAGCTCACAACATTGTCTGGCCCTGGGCTGTGTGACTGTGGCCATTGTGTATGTGGTAAAAGGAACACGTCCTTGCCTGTGGGACATCGTGATAAATTCATAAGCTTTGAGTGCCGTTTATTTAAGGTTGGGAAGAACAAACCAGTGACATGTTGTGTGTGATTTCTCTGCAGGACGGCAGGAACTCAAACAGTAGTCGCGGGAAGCTGACGGCCTCTGTCATCATTTATTGATGTGTTGTGCCCTGTTCACACAGCAGGACACTGAAGGGACGTGAAAGTGGCTTTTTATAAATCGTTACACATAAACACTTGAGACTCAAGGAAGCGACAGTGTTACAGTGTTACACATGGACAAGCTGGGCTCCTGCACATAGTACCAATTGGTCTAGGAGACATTGGTCTAGGATTCGGACTTATTAACACAGTTTAAGAGTTGCGAAACATAGGCAAAGTGTCAAAAAAGCATTTGGACGTATGACTGAAGTATTTCTGTGCCGAATGCACTTTGCCAGGGCTCGTATGTTTACATAAAAGATTCATACGTAACAATCTTGCTTTATTTCTATTTCCAATTTCAGTGCAGGAAGTAAAGTGGTGGTCCTTATATGGGCACATAACCGGAATAGCGCACACACACAGCAACCAAGAGCTGACGCGAAATCAACTTCAACAGAGACATGTATTTTTGAAGGAAACTCAAGCTTGTTCATCTTCCCAAAGAACCCAGCATTATAAACAAAAGAAATAGTTTGTTTATTCGGAGTAGCAGTAGAGTTGGGGGCGGTCCCAACTGGGTCATGTGTCTCAGGCGGTAAGTAAAAATGCATCAAATGTTTGTGTTTTGTAGGCAATCGTCGATAAGTGCTAGTGTGATAATGTTCCGTATGTGTTGCTTGCTCGTGACTCGCTCTACCCGCTGCACACCTCCAGATATTCGCAAAGAATCAGTACAGCTCATCTGTCTTTTATAAATCTCGTAACACTAAAGACTGCCATGTTACATCAGCAAAGTCCTTGATTATTACACCAGAATGAGAGTATACCAGTAGTTACTAGCCATATCAGCCTAGAAAATCGCAACCTTTAATTTTCCGTCTGCCTTAGTACACAATGTAACTACAGAAGAGTTTTAAATAGGAAAAATATTGAAACTCTTTGGTTATTTTTTAGCTCGATGCTAATGGTCTAATCAGATTCAAGGAATTATGCTAAGCTATGCTAAAAGTGGTAGCGCCAGACCTGGAGATCGGCTGAATGGATTCCAAAACAGTAAAAATCAACTCAAGGGGAGATGGAAAATTAGCATATTTTCAAAAAAAGTGGAGTGTCCCTTTAAGACAAACATGAGATAAGCAGAAACAGCATGTGTTATGTGAGTTTTAAAGAAATAATTTCATTTAAAATCTTATTACACACAAACAAACCCGTTGGTGCTATAATACGAGTCAGAAAACAAGGACGTATCACCATATTTAATTTTGCATGTGTGTACAATACAAAATTGTCATAATAAGAGCAGTATTCATAATGTTGCATAACTCTGTATTGTCAATAAAATTATTGCAAGAATATAATGAATATTTGACAAATCGGCCCGGCCATCGGTACCATAGATCATTTATATATCATATCTTGCTACGAGCATACGCTAGCTCACGGAAAAGCCTAGATTTAAAGCTCCACACTGGATTGCATGCAGAAAGGATTTGCCAAATCAATAATTCAAATGGATCCTGAAACAGACTGTTTGAGCTCCTCTTATCTGCAGAGCGTGAGCCGCTCTCTGCTGTCTTCTTCAGTCTCATCAGCCAGACTCTGCCATAAAGCCGCCTTAAACCAGGCGACACCTGCACGCTCTCTTACCTCTATTCATCAAATCAAACTCCGTCTACGAATTCTAAGGAGCGATCAGAGAAGTCTGGAACTGACTGGAAGCAACTATTTCACCAGAAAAAAGGCTGTCAATCAATTCCAAACTAAATTTGTATTCATTAAATAATGTATTTGATCAGTGGATCACGTAAGGGATAATGAACATCCTGGATGGTATTGTAGAAATAAGCCCTCAGAGTGTGATCGGGTCTTGTATCACACTGAAGGGCTTATTTTACGACAAAAACCAATTGCCTTTACATTATCCCACTTGTTACACAGCTATTTACCTCATAAGTAAGGTAAGAAACATGAAATATTGATTTGAAGTATTTTATTAGCTAATTTTTTTAAGGGGACTTTGGAGTCCCCAGACTTTCTTTGG
Organism: Misgurnus anguillicaudatus; assembly: GCF_027580225.2. Taxonomy (NCBI): domain Eukaryota; kingdom Metazoa; phylum Chordata; class Actinopteri; order Cypriniformes; family Cobitidae; genus Misgurnus; species Misgurnus anguillicaudatus. Next base: position 20,318,523 of record NC_073356.2, read on the forward strand.
AGTCCCCAGACTATATATGCGAAGTTTTAGCTCAAAATACCATATAGATAATTTATTATAGCATTTAAAATTGGCACTTTGTGAGTGCGAGCAAAAATATGTTGTTTTGTGTGTGTCCTTTAAAATGCAAATGAGCTGATGAAATGCAAACACTGATCACGATGATGGTGGTTTGTTGAAATTGAAACTCGATTGTGCTGTCAATTATTTTTTCTCTCACTCTTTCTCTCTGCACTAAATGGCTGTGCCATGGTTGGATAGTGCAGATTAAGGGGTGGTATTATTATAATAAGATCCCCTTGTGTCATCATAAGGGGAGCCAAATTTCAATGACCTAATTTTTCACATGCTTGCAGAAAATGGTTTACCCAAACTAAGTTGCGGGGTTGTTCTTTTTCACATTTTCTAGGTTGATACAAGCACTAGAGACCCCAATATAGCACTTAAACATGAAAAAGTCAGATTTTCAATGTCCCCTTTAATGAATGCAAGAAAGACTTTTATTTTTTCAGTTTAAAAATAAGACGTTAAAATATCACAAACACGCTATTTGGTTTAATCATTTGTAAATATAATGTCATATAAATGTGTATTTTAATAACATATATTTATTTTTTGTGTAATATTAAACTGTAAACGTCAAAATGATTTGCAGCATTCGGGTTACCGTGTGTTATTAGTTTTAAGTAGTTATCTGGGAATAACAAACATGCATTGTCGCGATTGGCCAATCAGAATCAAGCATTCCAACGAGCTGTGTAATATGTGTTTTAACATTTGTTGAGATATTTAAAAATAATTTTGTGACACTACCTTATTCTGGCAGAGAGTTAAGCATAGACAAAACATGCCTTCAAAAGAAAATCTATAGTCTGTTTAATTTCCAGCCTATTACTGACCTACAGTCAATAGTAATCTAATTAAATCCAGCTCCACAATCTGCTCCATTCTTGTCTATGAATTTTAAACAAGAACGCTGCATTTGGATCACTGAGGCAAGAATTTCAACCTTGAAAAGCATGTCTCATTCAAATACTGAATAATGGTGTTAAAATCTTTATTTGAATATTCTTATAATGGTTCAGTGGGCCTACGTTTTTTTATTGCTTTAATTGTATTTATTTATAGTGTATTAGGGTGATTCTCACGAAACCATTGAAACACTATGGCACTAATGATTTTAGCTTTAAAATGTGTAATATAGTAACATTAAAAAGCATCAGAATTAACACAATACTGTGTTCTACCTTGCACAATGTGTGATTTCAACATAAGAATTTATAATTGTAAATTTTATCTAATTTTCTGCTGAAATTCTCATTACCGCAATGTGTCTGGCTGTGTTTGAACATGCGTTATGTTGTAATTTAATCAAATTAACACAAAAATATTTAAAAAAAAATAAATGGATGTTTTGCTAGACTACTTTAGATGACAGAAAAATATTTACTGAATATTCATGTATAATAATAATGAAGAAAAATTAGGAAAATGATGTGTCCATGCCTGATGTTCTCATCCTCCGCAACACTTTTTGAGAACAGTTTAAGCACACATACAGAATTTTAATAAAGTTTGATTTTGAGTGACCAAGCACATGGACCATTTACTTCAAGATGGCTACCAGGTAAGATCATTTTTTTTTACAGTAAATTTGAAATATTGTCTTGTCAGAATGCTTACACGACATTTTGATTATCATTACCACAACATATGCTTATTAAATGTTAATTTAATTAATAGAAGCATAATACTTTGATTTTAAATGCATGTGCAGAATCTCCAAATTATGTTCTTTCAGGTTTGTCATGTCATTTTGAAAATATGTCAGTGTTGATGTTTTCTGACTGTTGCGGTAATGAGATTTTTTAGGCCTAATTTTTTAAATTATGTTACAAAAACTGTTAAATGATAAGTAAAAGTTTTTATATTAATGTTCCCATTTACTCCAGACTAAAGTAAATTTAAGCAATTTTTACATTTTCATGCTTGACATTTTTAAAACCAAGTTTTCGTGAGAATCACCCATTATATTTGTAATGCAATTAATCGTACCCAATGAATAATCAAAACGTTACACAACTATTTACAAATGTGTCTGAAGCTAATTATAAGTAGAGTCATCCATCTGTCTCCTTCACAGCAAGACATACCTATGCATCTGACCCCACATGAACCTTGTACCTCTGGCAGTGTCCAAGTGCCAAACTCATGCCCCTAAAGCCTTTGTCGAATTTGGGCAAGGCCTGAAATGTCACCATCTGTTAGCTTTGAACGTGCATCGACATGAAGCTTCCACTTAACGGTGGTCTAATGGAGCAGCTGGAGAGAGAGGAAAAATGTCTCCATTTCCCTTTAGCAAAGCTTGAATATTTATCAGTATGGCTCTTCCCTATGCTCTTTTCCGCTCACCGCGTTTGTTAGCAGCCCTGTTATACATCCCCTCTGCAGCAACGACAGGGCTTTCCCCATAACAGCCTGGTGGAGGTGGCTCTAACTTCAGCTAGATCACCAAGCTCTCCAATGACCCAATTAATCTCAGCTACAAAGCAGGATTCAGCGTTTGCATTTTCCTAGACTGGAGTCAAATTCTTGCGGCACATCACACGAGAATTCCATGCATAACTGTAATATGATGTAAATGTTATTTGATGCATGACACATTCTTTTCAGAAGAATGTAGAATAACATTTTGTGTAAATGATAAAAAAGGTCATAAACAATTTGTTTCCTGCCAAGCAACCATACAAAAATATTTTTTGTTTCCTGAGCATGTTCATGCAAAGTGAGACAGTATCAGAGTAGTCAAACGCCATCAAGATAAATCAGCCATAAACTACAGCGTTGACATTTTGTTACATGTTTGCATTCACTTATTATGACAGGCATGGTGAATAGATACTCATTTCAACCCTGCCCAAGATGAAGCCTCATTGCCAGTTGCCGTCTCGGGCCATTGCAGAGAAACAAACACAAGCTCAGCAATCGTGTGAAGTAACCTACAGTGTGTTGACAGCTTTAGATTAAAGCAAAATCTATCGAGAGCAAAGAGTGTCATCATGATCATATCCCAGTCTGAGCATTTAGGCTTTTTACATTGCAACTCATTTCCAAGCTAAAACCGTTACTCCGTCAATCTTTTCTCAAGTGTGCTGATTAAATGAGGGAGTAGGAACAGGATGTCACAAGTAATGCAATCTTTAAGAACATGGTTAAAAAACACTCTCAATTACGAAACGGAAAGCCAGGGTAACCATGGGGAATTTATTCAAGTTTTGAAGCATCCACATTTCTTACTGTTCATCATTTACTCACCCTTGCGTCAGTGCAAACCTATATGACTTTCTCTCTCTTTCTCTCTGTACTAAAACCACCCAATCAGATACTTATTAAGTTATCAGCTGGTTGGAACAACACAAGGGTGAGTCAATAATAACCCAACTGACCTATCACCATGAGTTTGATTGGCAGGTGACCTGAGCAGTGAAAACACATATATAATGTCTCACTGTTGTTTTTGCTAATCAAGGGTTAAACCGGCTGTACATTATGCGATTTTTAAATCACAATGAAATTGAAATTAAAAACGTAAATTTTGGGGGAACATTGTGGTATTTTTTGATTAATTACGTATCTGTGAGCTTCCGTATTGTTTCAATATGCATGTGCCCTCATAATATGTAATAGGGCTGTGACGATAACCGCGTGATGCGATAACCTGAGGTCATCGTCATCACCGCACTTTTTTTATATTTTAAGTATTTATTTATTTCGCTTGTAAGAGTTACAATAGTGCATATGGTATGTGTGATATGAACTATACACAATAACCACAATCTATCTAAATTTACTTGTGTTACCGCACAAGGGGGAGGGACATTCCATTAAACATATGGGGGGGGGTATTTTGTGCCTGTGTCTGATTATTGTTAAGTTTCAGTACTTGGTGTCTACAGAAAATGTTCAATTAAATACACACAAACACTGTCACAGCCACAATCTTAAACATGAAACCATTAATTTGGGGGCATCATGCCCAGGTGCTCTGATATGCCAGGGAATGGTACCAACTCACTCCTTGGTTTTAAACCCCTGGGCACATAACATCATCTCTAGACGTCTAGACGTTTTCTCTAAGAAAAAATCCCACACAGCCCTAATCAAAAACGCAAATCTTCTCCCCTGCTCTAAATTATCTCTCTTTACTTCCAGTCATGATGTATGGCAGGTGGGCAGGGCCTGGAAAAGATTGCAGCGATTAGTGATTATTCGTCTGTTATTGTTGCTTATAATTAGACTGTACGAAAATGATTCCAGCTAAAACCCACACTATGGGATCTCGATTGTCGAGGCTGTACAATACAGACTTTAAAAACTGACTCGCACAAGATTTTTTCAATCCGACTGAATTAAATCCGATTGCAGTGCATTTTACATGATTAAAATGTTCATTTACATGTACAAATATAATTCGAACCAAAAGTCTACGTAAGCGCAGAGGGGCAACCTTCCAATCTGTCTGATGCAGCCAATATGGAAGTGATTTAAACTGCAATTCATCGACTGGCCGCTAGAGGCAGGCTCCAAACGGGAGTCAATTCCCATAGACCTCCATGTTAAAATGGTCAACTTTACAGTAGAAAATAATATGTTTACAGCATGGTACAAAATGTGTTTTGGGTCTGTATAGCTAATTTGGCCCTTCATGACAACTGTGAGGGTGAATTTTTTTGTAACTCATCCGTTTAAATTATATTAAGCCTTAAAGTTCTGCATAATTACTTGAGTGATGGTTGAACAGACACTGCCATCACTAGAGTCGAGATATGTGGGCGTGGTTTCAGCAACCAGTCACCTCAGCTTCACCCACCTCTTTACCCATTTTTGGATATCCACGAGTGATGTGACGCACGGCCAAGATGGCGACGGCAGGCAACGCCTACTTTAAGCTTCAAAAACGATCTTCAGAAACCTATGGGTGACGTCACGGACACTACGTCCATCTTTTTTTACAGTCTATGGTTAAAACAGCCAGGGTTGCCAGATTTGCGTATCAAAACCAGCCCAATGGACATTTAAAAGTAGCCCAAAAGCATCTCAATGACTATTTACAGCCCAAATACCAATAATTATTAAACTAAATTATTTCATCTTTAACCCGTAGAATAAAATCTAATCGCTGAAACAGTTTAAAAGAAACACAAATCTCAAGTCTGAAAAAAGCAAAGGAATTGGCAACGCAGTGCACAGCATCTCTCTTTGAGTTCACACTTTATATCTGCACAAATGTACAAAGTCAAGAGTTGGATAAAGTTGTTCTTAAGATGTTTTTAGATATAGGCAAAGAAAACACACTTCTCGAAAGGCCCAACGCTATTTTATTGCTTTATGTAATGTTTTAAAAGACATAAATGCTGCAGAATGTACAGCGCACATTACCTTAATAATGCGTTTTGGCCTTGCCTTGCTATTACATGTTTTTGTGACGTGATTCATGTGATAAGTAAATAAGAGGTAAATATAACTGAACTTAAGCACAATTCTATTGCGGGAGTATGTGCACTCAATCTGCACAGACTGCTTAAACTTTGGGAGCAAATAAGGTTACTATAAATTGTAAAACATAACCCAGCCAAACTGGTTAGTGATTTGACATCATTGCCACAACAGCTGGCCATGATTTTCATAATTTCATTCACTGCAACCCTGTCACAGATCCCCCTCACCCCCTATTTTCATAAACTCATCGCATCTAGACAAATCAAAAGAATGACCTATTTTGTATACAAAACGGCAAATTTAGCAGAAAGGTGACAAGTTTGCACCCCTGACTTTTACCTCGTCCGTAGTTTTGCCTCATAGCCACAATGCAGGATTGCATCCAAAACTTCTAAAACTGCCAGAATTTTATCAGAGGTAAAATGTGATCATAATGATCAAAATTACAGTTTGACCCTTTCCCAAAACCTCGTTGGCTGATGTTGGACGTAGCAAACGGGAGCAGGCCTTTAGGGAAAAACAACTAAGAAAAGAATGATATCCGCACACCTTTTGGTCCTTCAAACACAAATATAATTTTTAACACGTATCCCAGTCCGAGCAGATCAGCAGTCCAGCTAAAATGAGTTATCTGGCCTTCTGCAGTTCAATTTTGACTAAATTGCTTCTTCTATTCAGTATTCCGAGCAGTTTTTAATCAGGTATTGCAGCTTTGAAGGTCTGTCAGATGTGAGCGAGCTTTTCAGATGAAGTTGAGATGCACCAGCCGGCAAAAGACTGTAATCCAGCAACCAAACTCAATTTACATCCACGGACAGCCTCGTAAGAGTCATTACATACTGATTTGCCTGACCGCACAAATGGATGTGTTTTAGAAAGATTCTTGGGGGAGAGAAAGCTTCTCTCCTCCACACTCGCTCATCAAAACCTTTCTGCTAACCCCCCCACAACAACTCTAACTGAGTGAGACACAAAGAGAAAAAGTCCATGCACAAAACAGATAGAGACGTTACTTACATTAAGGGCTAAATTAAAACTCCGAATTAGAGTATGGAAAGGAGAAAGTGCCTCATTTGGCAAGATGGAATGGAGTGTTTGCAGGAGAGCGAGGGAAAGAGAGGAAAGTAGAATAAAGGGTTGAGGGGGACAAAAAGAAATTAAATAAAACCTCTTAGAGGGGACTTCTCTGCCATGTTATTGGTTTTTCCCTGGCTCATTATATTGTAACAGGACAAAAGAGAAAGCTAATGACACAGACTGTTACCCTTAGTCCAGTCAGCCCACCTCGGAAGCCATTAAGGGACAGAACCGATCCAGTAACAACCTTCAGAATTCACATGCGGAAAGTTGTCTTCTGTACTACTTGGCCTTTAAAGGTGCAGTGTGTAGATTTATCTGGCGTCTAGCAGTGAGATTGTAAATTGCAACCAACGGCTCAGTCCACTGTTCACTGAAAAGCATACGGAAGCTACGGTGGCCGTCACAGGACAAACATTTTGTATACAGACAAAATACAGTAGTGACAAAACCAACCTGGTCTCACAAAGTTCCGTGGGACAGTCACGGAATTTTTTGCTCATTTTTCCGTGGCATTCTCACGGATCTCCGCATTTTTCCGTAGCCCTGCCACGGACTTTCTTTTTTGTGGCATTCTCACGGATTGTTTACTCAACTGTTTTGTCCTATTTTCTTACAATTGTCGCTTCGGTTTAGAGTTAGATTTACATAAAATGACATCCCTACCCAAACCCAACTCTAACCCCAATGCCGGGCGACAATTGTTTAAAGTTTAGAAAATATAAAAGAATAAATCAGAAAAAATAGTATAAATCAATAGTTAAAGTGACATACTAACGCAAACACCAAATCTAACCCTAAACCGAAGCGACAATGGTTTGAAAATAGAAAAAAGCAGTTGAGTAACCAATCCGTGAAAATGCCACGGAAAAGAAAGTTTGTTTTGTTTTAGTGCGTTTTGTCCAACATGAACTTTGTGAGATCAAGTTGGACAAAACACGCTCTGTAGAGCAGTTTGTAGATTTAGGGCTACTGAAGAAACATGGCGGCACAAAATGGCGACATCCGTGTAAGGGGACCCGCGGTGTTTGTAGAAAAAACACTTCATTTTATGGTAATAAATACATAACAGTTCATTTTGTAGGGTATTTATACACCACTGATAATATAGTTACTGTATGTATACAATATTGCACTTCTGTCAAGAGATCCTATTAAAAGTTACACACTGCACCTTTAAAGGAAAACAAGTCTATCAAAAATCTGTCAACCACCTGTATCAATTTCTTTGTTCTGCTTTAAAGCAACACTAAAGAACTCTGGCTCTTTGCTCCCCTCTACAGGTTAGAAGCGTAATTGTTCATTACCACTGTCGTAAATACTGCAGCATAGCTGGCTCTGATTGGATTGTAGGTCTGCTGTAAAGCAAGTTTTTGTAGTTTTCACTTAACTACAGGACCGTGACCTGACAGTTAGAAACTTCTTTAGTGCGGTTTTGGCCGATAGAGGGCTGCAAAGCGAATGTGAAAGTGCCGTTCACCCTGTTTTGAGTGGATGAAGCACTGAAACTTTTTTGGAAACGTTATTTTAAGGTAAAAAAAAACTCTTTGGTGTTGCTTTAAACAAAGAAAGATATTTGCATTATTAACTTCCATAGTAGGAAAATTAAATATTTTAAAAGTCAGTGGTGCTCCAATACTGTTTGTTTACAAACATTGCTCAAAATGTATTCCTTTGTGTTCAGCAGAACAAAGAAATGTATACAGGTTTTCAACAACTTGAAGGTGAGTACAATAAATGACTTTTATTTTTGGGTGAACTGTCCCTTTAAGTAAAACCATGCCCTGTATAAGTTTGTAATATTTGAGTTGCGTAACAAAATCATGATTTATTCTGCAGCGCTGTGTCTCTATATGATCCTTATTATACTGAGCCTGTTTGGAAATGCTCATGGGAACTAAATGTCCTCACAATGTCATTAGTAGGAAAGTATGATCTACATTTGCTTACATTGTGGGGTTTGTATGGCCCTACTAACAAGAAAACCAGCCAACTGTCTCTCTCTATAAGGAAAATGATAAAAAACAATAAAAAATGTCTTGTTAGGAATGTCTTTTTATGTGGATAGAAAATATTTTAGGCTCAGTACAGAAACAATAGAAGTGAAAGTTTTCATCAAGTCTGCCCTATCAAATCAATGTGTGTGTGTACTGTAGTTCTGGTTTACTGTATGTAAATGGGGTGCATGGACAGTATACTAGATGGGTGACAGATATACCCCTGCTGACTGGATTTATTAATGTAAAATGTAATCATGTATATTTTACAATTCTGTACACTGTCTACCACCTCTCATCTATGATCTGTTGTAGGAATAATTATTTGCTTTAGTGGTTCATTCATTTTCTCTCTAAACATCCTGCACCTCTCTCTCTCTCTCTCTCTCTCTCTCTCTCTCTCTCTCTCTCTCTCTCTCTCTCTCTCTGCTTCTGGGAGCTGCTGACGCTGCAGGTATGTGTTGTATATTTGATCTGCTGTAGGAGACAAGGAGATCAGATCAATGGCTGCCGCATGATCCAGACAGCCGCTCTGCGGCATTCAAATGAGAAGAGCAAGAGACAAAGTGAGGGGGAAACGGAGAGAAAAAAGCGGGGGAACAGATACAATGTGTAGAAAGTACAAATTCAGCTAAAAGTTTACTAACTTTATGGATCCGTTCTAAATCCTAGCGACCCTGCTGTCTACCACCTACATATGCAGCTGCTTTCTTTTTATGGCAACATCCGAACTAAAATTGAACGACTCTCAGTTTACAGGCTTTTTAAAAACAAACTAGTTGTAGGTCAGATCAGTTCTAGTTCGTGTGATCATACAAGGTTACATTAAACAACAAGGGGTCGAAGTTTGGCAGGGAATGAGCGGCAAGTAGCCAGCAAAGCAATTGACGTTGTGATGAATCAGATTATTAATGGATGGCTCTCTACAAGTATAATACATTTCTCAAATTAAAGAATCACGTAGATGCACCAGCACATCAGAAACAACACATGCTCTTTTTTAAGCATTTTTATGTTCAATATTTGAAGAGTTTGGTTCCAAAACGCAATAAATCCACTTTGACAATTTCCGGTAAAAACGTGTTTTCTATATCAAGAAAGTGACAAGATGAAAACCACTATTTTCCGTTACAAACTTTTACATAGCATCTTTAGGTTATAAAAACATAAAAAATTCAAATCCATATCTTGATTTTCAAAGATTTATTATAAAAACGAAACTTTTTTCCACAAAATGCAATGAATCCATGACAGTTTTTGTTCCAAAATGCTAGAAATCTATTCAATCAAATGTGCATTCATCTTTGCCATTTTATATTCATTTAATTGAACAGTTGTACACACTGATTAAAAAAATAAACATTAATGGCATTAATAAAAACACTTACTTTGTCATATTAAGAACAATGTTATTGCTGAGGTTATACTTGACGTCGTCGCTTAGCATTTTTGACAGCGATCAGCTGTAAAATGTTTTGGTCCTGCTCGATTTTCGTTGATTTTGAGTAAAATTATGTAAAGTTTTTCATAAGATCCTCTGGGGTCAATGTTTTAGCACAAGAAGCTTGATGCTGTCGGGAGAACAAGCACCCGAGTGCCTCTCGCGGAAATTGTTAGATGTTGATGGCTTATGTTTCTTTCCCGTCACAGAAAACCATCACAGGTTTATCAATGCAATTAAAGTATTATTTTGTTTTGTTTGTTAATCACGAAGTACAAAGTAGATGGGAAAAACTAGTTGTTTGATTTTTGTTATTTGTTTACATTGCGTGAATGGTACGCTGTAATTTCTGGAGTGGATTTATTGCGTTCTGTAAAAAAGGAGGAGTGGCGTTTATCGCATTTTGGGAAAAAAGGGAGAAAAGATGACAGAATAACACAGCAGAAATTGGATTTTGCATAAAATTAAGAATTTACTTTTAACTACTGACCTGATATAATACTGATTTTGGCAGTAACTCATTTTTTTTCAAAAATGGCGGTTATCGCCTTTTGGAACCAAACCATACCATGAATGCAGAACTGTATGAGTGAATGTCCTTATACACGTTTTTTATGGGTTTCATGCATGTGACATTTTTTGTTGTGCCACCATATTTAGGGCCTTTGTGAAGCTGCTTTAGGCAAAATGCACAACACCCACAAATAAACAAAATATTTACGATGCATAAAAACCATATTTAGTTTTTTTAATAAATGTGCACTAAAATAAACATGAAAGCATGTTTTATATTTTTTTCTTTTGCATTGTAAAATTTGGCATGCGACCATACTAAAGTTGCGAATGCATATAAGTTTATGTACAGAATAAAAAATTAAGTTTTAATTTAACAAAGTTTGGGAGGCTCACGTTCAGGGAATCAACCAATCAGTCCAAGAAGAAGCCGATATATAAAGCCATCTCTCACCTCTATCCCGCGACAAGTTTCACAGCATCCCTCCACCATCCCATCACCTCACTCTTGGCTGGTTCTTTTTCCCAGTGATTAAAAGGTGGGATTACTCTGGGTTCGGGCCAAATTCCGAACTCTGAGCCCTCCCCGGACAGTACGCTAAATATGCATAAATTAATATATACGAACTACCTTATTGTGATTTACAGTACTGTGAAAAAGTCTCACCAGCTTTGTTGTTTTAGTAAAGTTTTAATGTCCATCCATATTTATTTTTCACTCTTTTCAGTAAGATACAAACAGACAATACAGGAAATGTGTACAAAAAAAAACAATAACAAAAATTTTCAAAGCTAAATGTCTTCTTCAGGCATCAGTCAGTATTTAGTGTGACCTCTCTTGGCACGAAACACATCTTGAGCTTTTCTGAGGAGAAGTCTTGAAGTCATTCGATTAGAATTAGAAATTAGGATTTAATTTTATTAATGTTTAAGAGATCCTGCAGCTGCCTGCTATTGCTCGAGTGTACTCAACACTTCAGCTTATAGTATTATACTGTTTTGAATACTACATACACATTTCCTGTATATTCTGGTTGTATTCTAATAAAGAGACTGAGAAATTATTATATATGATCACTATACAATTGCTGAAACAACAAATCTAATGGTAGCATGGTGGCCTAACGGCGCATTCACACGGGGCGTCAGCGTTAACGCTTAACGGAAGGCGTGTCTGAACGTGGCCAACAGCCAATTACAGTGGCCGCTACACATGCTTCGTTCTTCCATAAACGTAATTGGCTGGCTCTGTCTAGGTAATTTGCATAAGGCGATCTGATTGGCTGACGCACGCGTTGCCGCTTGAAAAGTTGAGAAATGTTCAACTTCTGCCGTGAGCAGCGGCACTGACGCAGCGCCGACGGATCCACAATTCAGTTCGCCAACGCATGACGTCACCCATTAAAAGTGAATGGGAAGCGTTAACGCTGACGCCCCGTGTGAATGTGCCGTAAGACTTTTGCACAGTACTGTATGTACATGTAAACTTGTGAACCTGCAAGTATTTTATAATCAATGTCTAATAAATGTTATTTATTTTTCCTTTTTTCTGTATTGTCTTCTCTTATGTCTCTACTTTTTGTTCTCAAATGTAAAAAGTTGTCTAAAAATTTTAGTACGTTGTATTATAAGTCACATCAGGGCACATTTATGTAATGGGAAGTAGATTTGAATACTAATGGTATAATGAAGCCACACAACATAATTCAGAAATATAACTAAGGTAACTAATATAAATACAGCCAGCTATATATCCTCTTGATAGTTGCAACAAATGGTGCCTGCACCCCTGTGTGACATCACATGAAACCTATAGAGTACATAAAACTAGAGTACATTAATACAGGAAAGTGCATACAGTATGTAATGTCTCCTGTCCTTTCCACTCCTGCTACACTGACATCCTGCGCTATTAATCAAAAACTGAGAGATGTTTCACTCCTCTCTCATCGCTCCATGGGTCACCTGGCCGGGGCGACAGGTCATCATAACCTGTCACGGTCAAGGAGATACGTTAAGCTTGTTAAAGTCCAGGCTGCGTATAAAAAACATGCACTGCGCTTAAGGGGCTCACCTCTGAGCAGAGTACTCAATGTCAACTCGAGAGCTGGAGAGTCTTTCCAAAAGCAACCAATTAAAATGTACCGCGAGTCTCTTACCCATAAATCATCATATGAGATATTGACTGAGCGCACTGGAGACGATCTAAAACCTCACTCACCGTGGCCAGTGGTTCCCATAAACCTAGATGATGCATAGCGCCTCGGGACAATCTGAAGTTACATCAGTATCAGAGTAAACACAAAATAAGATCACTGGCTATATTTTAACATTCAGTGGTAGGCTTAGTTGTTAGCTAAGGTGTTTCAGACACATTGCGTGAATTCAAAATGGTTGTTTGTGCCCTTGAAGAGCACTGGAGGGAGGTGATGCTAAGCAAGTAAGCAGTTAAATCACAAACTGCCATTCTATAAGCTGGTTATCAGGGTAACAAATCTCCCTGAAATGTACACCTACTGTATTAATTGGAGCTGTGCTCCTGTAGGGGATTGTGCTGGCAATGCAAAGGTCATCCCCAGGAAATGCATTAACAAAAATAATTTTGATTGAATGTACTGACTGTTGCTTTGGATGTAAGCGTCAGACAAATTTGTAAATGTTAATTGCTATTATGCACCCCAAGTTTAATTAATTTAGATGTATGCATTTGGCAGACGCCTTTATCAAAGCAGCTAACAACACATTTTGTTAAAGGTATGCATTCTCAATCAGTATTTAAAAAACCATCTAGGCACACTATGTTCACACTGTCAGTTTAAATCAGATTGTTGTGCATAATCGATTCTGTTCAGGTCCGATTTTTGTGTCCTGTAGCACTTTTTCATTTTCCGAATAGCTGCATTGGTTTATAGCAATGGCGTTGCGTGGAGGTTTCTGAAATAGGTGTGGACCTATTGCCGTGTGACATCAAAGTGCTTTCAAATCACTATTACTGTACTTTGATGTCATACGACTCTCTGTATGCGCAGTGCCACATGAATTCAAACACTTAATATTGTCTTACAATATGACAATATGTAGCTATGCTCTACCAACAAAGCATATTGGGTCAATGATGTGACGTTAATTATTTTGCGTCCGTATGGTTCAATTAAATATAAAAGAGTTAAAATTTCAAAAAATACATTTGCAGATTACTTGCATACATTATTATTATTTTTTTGAGGACCAAGTTTAACATTTCTGGTTTTATTTCATTTTGAAAGAATATTTGGGGGATATTTGCAAAAATGTCAATGTGGTGTGGTCTGTGTTAATTGGTGTAACTAGTATTTTTTAAATGGAAATATAAATATATTTATCATCTAGTTTAGTGTAATATGTTTTTTTACATACATTTTTACATCATTTGTCAAAGATTATTTAGAAAACAGAAGAGCAGTTTTCAGCATTTGTCAGGACAAATATGACAAAAACTCATTAAAATTTACATTTAGAAAGACTAATAAAATTGTATATATATATATATATATATATATATATATATATATATATATATATATATAAAATAGTTAATATTTCTCATTCTTTGGTGCAATTAACAGTTACACCATTTGACATTTTCAGGTCCATTCACTCGTAACTTTTTTATAAAAATTGTTGCATTAACATAAATACACTATGTGCATTGAAATAAACCTGATGCTTGATGAAGTTTAAAAAAAAAATTGATTTTCTCATCTTGCCAAAATGTTTTTGCACTGACACTATTACATATTCAGATATATATATGTGTATTTGTTAAAACCGAGGGGCAACCTTCCGATCTCTCTGAAATTAATATGTTTACAGATTGGTACAAACATAGTTTTTGGTCTGTATAGCTAAGTTTAGCCTTCGTGACAACTGTGAGGGGGTGAATTTTTTTGTAACTCCTCCATTTGAATTATATTAAGCCTTAAAGTTCTGCATAATTAAGGGTAATTAAGCTTCATTAAGCTTCACAAATGATTTTCAGAAACCAATGGGTGACATCACGGACACTACGTCCATCTTTTTTTACAGTCTATGGCAGGGGTTCTCAAAGTTTACATTCAAAGGTCCAAATCTGAATTCTCATCATTTTCATAGGTCCGGAAAAACTTTATGTAAATCATTTGTTTATATAACAAATCAACACACATAGTTTGGGAAAAACATACGTGTATTTTGCATTTCAAGTAAAAAATTTTTTTTAAAAATAAAAACAAGAAATATGCCAAAAGTAACCAGGTGCAAAATACAGAGCAACCTAATTAGAGAAATGGCACAGTTTGTTCTCCATCAGATGCATAAACCATGGCAAAAAAAAGTGTGGTTGGTAGGCAGAGACACTGACCAAAATTAGGTGTGCAGTGTGTGCACCTGTAAATTGGCTGATGATGCTTGCTATGCTTCTCAATGAATTACGGTGAAATGCCGCTACATCCAAAAGCCAGGGGGCGCTCTCGGGCAGAAACTTAATATGCGAAGAACCAGCGAAGAACCAGACACACGCAGCTCCAGGGAATGTCTTAAGGATATATTTATATTGCTGTTCTTCAAACCTTTTCAGGTATTTTCATGATAATAGAAAAAATTTATAAAGATTATGTTTGACGAGTGTTGCTTTTTCAAATGCATGTTTTAAACAACTCAAACCAACAGTGATTTCAGATTGATAAGGACTTACTGATCAAAAGCCGTAGTACATGAAGTAGCTGTGCATAATATCTGGGTGTGATGGCTACAGCGTCACACAGGAAATTTTTAAATAACTCGTTTTATTTTCGGACCAGGAATACTCTTAAATCTGAAAATAAAAAAACTAAACGAATTGTTTACAAGTTTAATATGCATTTTTAAAGTAGCAAATGGACACATTTATCAGTCACATAGAAATTAATGCACTTGTAATATGAAGTGGACGCGGGTCCGGATCAAGTTCCCGTCGGGTCCGGATCCGGACCGGAGTCCGGACTTTGAGAACCCCTGGTCTATGGTTAAAACAGCTTTCCCGCGAGTGGGCGTGGCTTTAGTGCAGACAGCGGACACGGCATCACTGATTGAAAGCAAAGAACGCTGCCTATTCTTCCAAGATTTTGATAACTTATTTTATTTACTTGGTGTTTTTCCATCATTCAAATTTGTTTGGGTGGTTAGTAACACATTTTTCTGTTGTGTGACAAACTTACTATCTCACTTTACAGGAACTTTAATGTCCTTCTCACTCAAGATCAAGTGCATTGCTATGAGTCTATTGAATTGTTCTCCATCCCGTTGCCCATAACCTACCCATTATTTCCTGTTGCAGTTTAAAAAGTGTAAAATGCCCCCACACACCAAAAATCATTTTTAAAACTGTTCTTCTCATTGTTTCTCTTCTTCAGTCTCAGATGTTCCCTCCAACTGTGTTAAAGGCAGAAAGAAATCTTGTCATCCCTCGTCTTCCTTCTTCTGACAGCACTATAATCCTTCTGCTGTCGCTCGCAGGTCTGGACATCACAGGCTTTTGATGGTACTATTTTCCTTCCTTTTTCAAGATTTGCATGCTGTTGTGGACTGACAGATGTTTGTTCACTTAGACTGACAGGAAAGAGGGTCAAAAAATCCCAACATATTCCTTTGTAAAACTCTGTGCACATGTAAAATCTTGCTTTTATTTCAAACCCGCATGTACAATAACTCCTCTGGCCAGGTGGTCCTTCCAACCGTAAACCCACTCATCAAACATTCTAGACTAAAGCTATTTCATGCATTTTGACGTATTAACACTATTAGGGGCCAATCACACCAAAAACGTTTTAAATGCTTGGAAACGCAAGGCGCGTCGCACTGCCTTTTTTGGTACCTATAAAAAGAGCAGTGCGGCACAGATTTTTATATTGCTAGGCAACCACCGAGTCAGCTGTCTTGTCAATCAAATATTGAAGCGTGAGTGCACTTTTGCTATTAACTGTCAAATTAGCAGAAACTTTAAAAAGAGGACGCTTGCTCTGACCTTGATCGAGGGTGAGAGGTGCACAAACACGCAAGAGAAAGTGGGTGACTGCAGTCTCCCGATTGTTCCAAACATCTGTAAACTTCTGTCACCACAACGGAAAGCCCGCCTCTACCCTCATTCGATTGGACAATGGAAAGATGTAAATGACGGCGGGCGCTTTTCTGCTCTTAGCACTCCTTCAAAAAGGCGTGCTGGGGCAGGAGGCAAAAAACGCAAGGTGTTCGGCGTGCATAAACAGCGCACATAACGCTCACTACCCAAAGAAAATAATTCAAAAAAGGCACCTGCAACTGCCATAGACGCGTGTGGTGTGATCGGCCCATTAAATAGTTGGATTCTTCATACTAAACATAAGCAAAGTGTCAAAAAATATACATATTTCTGCGCCCAATGCACTTCGCCAGGGTTCATACAATTTTCGGGAAGTTTTGTACAAACATGAAAGATGCATACATAACAGTCTTGCTTGTTTTCTTTTATGGACAATTTTAGTGCAGGAAGTACAGTGGAAGTCCTAATATGGGCACTTTAACCGGAATAGCGCCGGTTTTTGTTTTGATAGCAATCGGCGTGTAAGTGCATATAATGTAAACGACACAAAGATGTAGTGAATCATAAGTTATTCAGAGATAGTGGGATAAAGTTTTGTGTGTGTTGCTTGCTTGTGACTCACTCCGTCCGCGGTACACAGGAGCTCGGGTTTATTGAGAAAGAAGCGGTACAGCTGATCTGTCTTTTATAAATCTGATCAAACTAAAGACATATGGGTGATTCTCACGAAATCCAGACTTAGAAAGTGTCCAGCATCAGATTTTTTTTAAAAAGCCCTTGAAACAACATTTTTTTGCACATTTAAGATTAAGGTCTGAACTTACTATAACCATTATTTTTAGAGGATTTAAAAAATATTTCCTATAGAATTATCAACATTTTTTAGATTATCATTATCAAAAATTTTCCTTACCGCAACATGATATTACATTAAATATATGCATTTACAAACTCATGTTTCGGTAATGAGAACTAAAAAGTTGTCTAGGTACTATGACAAACAAAATTTCAACTTTTATCTGGAGAGAAAAAATAAGAACTGCTTACCTGGGAGCCATCTTGAGTGTTGCAGTCAATTATGTCTTTTAAAATGTTATTTTCATGATTGAAAATTGTTGCGGAGGATGAGAAAAATGTACTTGGACACATTTATATTCCTTATTATTGTCTCTACATTTACCAATAATCACCAAATACCACATGTTTCTTTACGGTGAATGTTTATAGTATAACATGCACTGAAGCTTTTTATTTTTTGGATTTTTTAATTATAAATATTTCCATGTCAAAAAACCCAAATCCAGTCATGGGAACGTTGTGGTAATGAAAATTTTTCCCTTAAATGTGGAAAAAACAACAAAATTGGTTTGTATGATGTCATTTCAAATCAAGTGCAAAATAGTACATGAAGAGATGTTTGTAACTGTATGCTTCTTATTTTGATACTCTTACTTTGCATTTACTTTTTTTATCAAAATGTTTCATGACACCTCAAAATGTTAATTTCGCGAGAATCACCCATATGAAGGATGTAATACTACTCTATAGATACTCAAGATTAGCATGAGAAAAATTAAATGTTCAATGTCCTTCATCAGTTGCTAAAGGAAACTTAAGGAGAAACACGAGGTGAGCGGAAAAAGCAACTTGTCAGGAAAAAGATGCATGAAAGTGCAGAAAATCAGCTTGGAGCCACAGCAAGACGTCAATGTGAACTCTACATTATCAAAAAGGTTTCTTTGACATTCACTCCAGTTCATCACTCCTGATTGGCCGATATACAGCTGAGGGGGGCGGCAGGTTATGTCAGTTCCGACTGTGCGCAGTAAGAGGAAGAGCTGCGGGTTTGACTGGAGAACACGCTCATCTTTCACTGGCTTCTTGCGTGTGTGACATCCATACCTATTTTCAATGAGTCACTGCGAGGATGAATAACTCGAACAGCACCTCCACTTCAGGCTTAATTAAATCTCTTTGACTCAGATAGGGGGCTTGCTGAGGCAAGATTCAGAAAGACACGAGGACTTGCATCAAGTCGAGCCAATTTAGCATAGGTTTATAAAATTACACATTAGAAAACTAAAGAATGAAACAGAATTACTAAACATTACGAAGAAATTAAGAGATTTCGGAGAATGATAGTTTGTTCGGAGATGTTGAGGTAGTACACGGAAACCAAGATGATTACGTTTTTTTATCAAATATAAACTAGCATTGGAATTTAATAAAAAACAGCACATATTTATGCGTGAGTGAATACATGATTGAAATCTAAAGCAACCAATCACAGTATGTATGTTGTAGGCAATCTGCATACAGTATGTACAGAAAAATAATAGCAAAAAATATCAATTTAACACTTAATGTGGCTTAAAGCAACACTATGTAGTTTTTATCTTTAAATAATGTCTCTAAAATTATTTCAGTGATAGAACAACTTTTAACTGGACAAATTGTAATGTTGCTGCAACCTGAGCAGCCTCCTAGCTGCTACAAGCACACTCTGAAAGTGGCGGTGGAGGGTAGGAAACACAGCCCTGCCCCTCCCCCTGCCTGCAGAAGAGTGTCTGATACCAGGCACTGTTGCGCTTTTCAACCACATGGGGGAGCTGTTAGTCATTTTTACATGGAAACTACATGGTGTTGCTTTAATTGCTCCAAACTTTACTGTCCTCAATGTTGTAAAAAATATGCTACAGTATGTTGGTGTTTGATGGTGAATAACAATAATGCCAACTGGGGAAAAAATGAAACTATTCATTGTGCCCCCCCACACACACACAAACACACATATGCTTTCTTTCTCAATTTTCAATTCCCAAAAGGGAGGCAATGTCATCAAATCCCCAGTCAGAACTTATATTGAAACAGAACGGCTTACAGTTTCAAGGTTGCCCGAGAGCCACTAGCTACGGTGATCCATCAACCGAGTGAAACGCAGGCCGACAGAAAGACAAAAAGACTGATACACACACAAAAAAAAGATGAGACGATGGTAACGGTTCTCCAAAGAGTAGCCGAGCTGTGACAAATGCACAGCTGACCTCTACTTAAATTTACAGCGGTGCATCAATCCATAAACGTGCAACGATCCACATGAGAGACAACAGCTTGGAGAGAATTTTGATGGGTAGTACGGCCCACCACATTGCGAGCATCGTATCGATGCGTCCTCCTACCCGGCTCATTCACACATACAAAGTGCTCTTCAGACGTAAAGCCGCCATTGATGTTCCGCAGGTGGCCGGTTAATCCGACGAGTGTTGATAATTACACCTGCCCCGTAGCTCACAGCTCCCATAGGACAAAAGAGAGATTGGAGAGCAAGGACAAAACAAACACCTAATATCTCCTGCCCTCTGAACACGCTCAGGCTAAGAAAACAGTGTGGCCTCTATGGGCAACGAATAAGTGAATGGAAATGGGCGTCCATTTGCCGTGCCACCTGCGAGCATCTAAATTGGATATTACTGGAGGCGAGTGTATCATGTAGCCTTGTACCGAGAATGACAGAGACAGGATAGATTTTAATACGGCGGTCCGAGGTTATTTTGTAATAACAGAGCCTTTGCCTGCGGGCCATCAACAGAAATGCGACATGTGGGATTCAGAGAGTGTGTCGCCTCAGACACAAGTGTAACAGAAAGATTGGGAATGATGGGGAAAGACTTGCGCAGCCTTCCGGGCAAAAAAACACTGTGATAATTAGCAATGACATTAAGAAGTTAATGCGCATTTAGAGAGATTAAATCAATTAATTTAAATACGATAGTAATAGGTTCATTTCATTCTGTGTATGTGTGAGAGTCATTTTTTTACAAATAGCATTCTTTTCCAAACACACGCACACAAAGAGAGAGAGAGAGAGAGAGAGAGAGAGAGAGAGAGAGAGAGAGAGAGAGAAAATAAAGGGGGGGCAAAGAGATGATGCTAATATTTTTTCCCATTTGTAGTGAGCTCTCTCTCTCTCTTTCTTTCTTTCTTTCTTTCTTTCTTTCTTTCTCTCTCAATTTCACGGATAATGTCACTTGTTACTCAACAGATGTTAACTTGCAATTTTATTTTTCTGACAGAGATGGCAATAGAAAGGAAAAAATTGCAGATTAAAATATAAAAAAAAATATTAGTAAACACAAGCAAGTTTTTAAAAAGGACATTTGGCCCCATTTACAAAAAACAAAGCAATTGTATATTCCCATTTACAAACCTAAGCACAAGCAAGTTTCAGCTTTAAAATCATCAGATTAAGTGGCACCTGAAAGTTTGCATCTGCACTACCAGCAACACCTACAGTACAGACGTGCAATAGCAGCTAAGCTGTATGTAAAAATATGGAGGCTTGTGCAGCTCATGCGTTCTGCTGAACATCAACCACAACCATTAATTTTGAGTTGTAGAGTGAAAGCATAGCTGCATGCAGCGGAAACTGGATACACGTACAGAAAATGGTTTTAATTCAAAGCCAAACAGTTGAAAACATCTCAGCTTCCACTCTTCTCAGTTTAGCTATTGACCCTCACGCTGAGGCGCTTACACAGTCACTAAAAACAGCCCGAGAAAACCAATAAACACTGTACTACCTCACATGAAGCAGGGTTGAGCATAAAAACCCCACTGTTGTAATGCTTTAACGCTTGGAAGAATAATAGACACATGGCAGAATGAAAGATTCAAATGGATGGATAGATCACAAAAAATATATATTTTTTAAGATATTAATGACAAGCATTGATTAACTGTTTAGTTTTGTTCATACTACAACGCATCTTTATGTTTTGGGTTTATTCTCTTTATGAAAACTCACTTTTAAAGGTGCCAAAGAATGCATTGATACAAAATGTTAAATTGTTCCCTAAAATACCAAATAGAAGGTATGTGGCTTTATTAAGTGCAATGATCATGCTCATAATGATAATGATCATAATGATCCAGAGACGGTTTTACATGTTTATTTACAACCCTAGGATTTGTCCCTAGAATAAAATGGTCTATTATTACCTTATTTGAGAGGGTCATGATTCATGAATAATAATGTTGAGCTCTGCCATTATTGGCTGTTTCTCAGACCGGCTCATTTCAGTAGCCCTTTGTGTATGCAAACAGACCTTGGGTCCTATCATACACCTGGCGCAATGTAGCGCAATGCACAACGCAAGTGTCTTTTGCAGGCCTATTGCAATATACGATAAATCAATTAATCACATGATAAATAAAATTAGCTTGATCGTTTTTTCCGGCAGCGATAATTTACATTTGCATGCTTGTTTGTTTTCCTCGTCTCTCTCTCTCTACCAAAGAGACTGGATGACCACTCCGGTGCAACGAGTGATGAGGAGTCAGTCATTTGTCAGTCGCATGGTCTGTGTGGATTGCTTTTGTAGTGTAAACGCACATGTGGTTGAATGTGTTCGAAAAGCCACAAGCGACCGCCTTCTTTCCGCCCATTTATGTAATAATATGGTACTGAACACAGTGTTTTACGTCTTTTCTGACTTCTGGCGCGAACACACGGTGAACAGCGCTATTTTTAGCCTTTCATTGTAAAACTAAAGCGGCTGATCTCCGCAGTTTCATTTTGCAAGTGTGTGAAAGTTGCGTGATCTTATTTCATCAATTACGCTGAAAATTCAGAGAAAGCTCTAACATATACCTGTACAAAACACTGTGCGCCATGTTTACTTTCAATTTACAATTTAGTGTCTAACAAAATTTGTTATCGTGACAGGCCTAGTCTTTTGCCAGTTTGAACTCGGCGCAATTATCATTTTCTCGTTTAGTGCCACGTTGTTTAAATAGCCAATGCATTTGCACCCAATTTTGCGCCCATGGGCGTTCTGGTCTGAAAACGAGGTGTGTTCAGGCGCATTGTTGGCATGTTGCTATTTTAAGGCAACTAAAATAGACTACACCATTGACCAACAAAAACCTGGTCTAAAGTCAATGGCGCAAAACAGTTTTTGTTACTTAATGAGCGCGTTAGTAATACTGTATGCGCCCATAAACGGGACGACAATGTAAGTTTGCTAATCACACACGGATTCGCAGCACACAAACGTTTTTAAATATGACACCGCTGTTCGAGTGCTGAAACATCTTCAGAAGTTTGTAAATTCTTTATCTCCTGTTTGTTAACAAATAAAGTATTTTTGGAGTACAAACCTTTTCTAGCATATTTGTCAATTATTCTTTGAGATTACATTGATCATGTAGGCTGTCCATACATTTACAGCAATTACAAGCCTACTAATTTTACTTCCATGACTGAAAGAAAACGACTTTTAAATGTTTTAATACAAAAAATAGCAATTTCAATACAAATAAAAACAACGCAATTTTTTAACATCAATCTTAAACTGGTGGTCTTCTTCCTCCGCTTAGTTTTTCAGTTGTTCAAGGATAACAGCTGAGAATCTCATTGCTTTGTTGCACGTTACGCCCAAAACACACCCATTACTCATTACGAGAATAGGAACAACCCTTTTAGACTCTGTGCTTGGCGCACAAACCATTTTTCCCGTCGTTAAATTAGCAAAAGTGAATTCGGACACGCCCATATAGATGCTTAGGTGGCGTGCACACCAAAACTTTTACGCCTGCTGCCGGCACATGTTTTCAATAGTTTCCAATAGAAGCTCTGCGTTTTTCAAATAAGCCAGCAGCTAGCCACTTTCTTCCGCGCTGAAAACCGGCGCCTGCCGGTTTTTCCGCGCTCAGCGCTGAGCGCCGAGAGTTGAAAAATATTCAACTTTGGGTAAAAAGCTCCGCTTGTCAATGTCAGTTCAATCACAGTGGAGGGGCGGGACAAGTATCACAGCAACCAACCGTCTCACAGCTGACATATCAGAGCTACCAAAGCGCTTAGCTGAAAAAAGCTGGCACTCAGCTAAAAAACAGCTGGCATTCGTCGTTGTTCAGGCGTTTTCAGCCGCATTTAAAAGTTTTGGTGTGTACAACCCCTTAGATCATTAAAATAGGGCCCCTTATGTTTGAGCCTGTATCAGGCAAAGATACAGATTTTGAGTAACAATCAATTATTAGGAGATTGTTAATGGACGTTTCTGAGTGGTAAAAGTTTGTGTTTTTTTGCTCAGTATGACCTGCAAAACGTAACTGTAACGTCAATAGTAGAACTTTAGCCTAAACGCTAGCATATAGCATTAACTAGCATATAACGCTGTTTGTTAAAAGTTGTTTTAAGCATTGTAACAACATTTAATGTGTAATTTGTTTGTAACATCACAAAAGGTGTTATGTTAAGATTGGCCTGTTTTTAGTGCTAATTGTTGTGGCTTTTGTGAGGATAACAACAACGATCCAAAGAAGACAACTCAATTTCAGCTTTAATTACTACACCGAATTTGATTTTCACTTAATTTACAGAGGCTTGCTTGCCACCTGCCCCTATCTGCTGTGTTGTGCACTTAAAAATCTTTTTGTATTTTTGCATACGCATGACTGCCGCATTCCATCATGGATTTTGCATCCCAATACACCAATTTTAATTATGTCGAATGAATCCGCAATGAATTAATCTGAATCTGTTGAATAATTCCACACCGAAGCAGTTCATCTGCATAGATTTCACTTCAGGCACAGGCCGTAAAAAAACTGAGAAAAACTTGTTTTGTTATGGTGAGATGCTGAATTCTCATGCTTAATTTAATGCACTCGACATACCTGCAAACGCTCTCTCTGATGACCTATTATTTTGTTCTTTGTGCTTGAGCTAAGGGACATAACTTTTCTCTCAATAACCTTTAAAAACTACTTTAAACTGCTTCGGAAATGAAAGTGATTAAATAAAAAACAGATTGTACTCTCAAGAAACATGTCATTAGGGATCAGGGAAGACATTTATATGCACCAATAAGTCACAAAAGTGTACTTGAAACCATATATTATTTGGTAACAACCTGTATTGGGAACAATGCAAAATTTGTGAGCTCATGAGATTATAAAGTTCACTATTTAAGCAAAGTCACCTCAATGACCTAGTTAAGGACACGTACCTACTTTTCTTCCCATCACAAACACTTTTATGTGCCTTAATCATCAACCACATACCTAATTGAAATGTAAATTATAGATTGTGCCTTATTTCTCAAAACACACGCTATTCACCTTTTATGATAAATATCTGATCCGTTGAATTATTTTAGCAAACCCAGACTAACTCTAGCAATGACCACCATGCATAGTAAATTTCCCATCTCTGTCTGTATAAATCCATCTTCATCTTGAGTAGGGGCTATGACCTCAAATGTACGAAACGTGCCCCTTCTTGCACACTCGGGCAATCAGTGATACACAACAGGGCCCTTGGGAGGTCAAGGGGTCGAAGCGGGGCGGTTTCCTCACATATCAGATTCAGCCAGCTGCCTGGACTCTATGAGTAGCAAACACTTGCTGTAATTGACTTTCTCAGAGTCTTTTCCTGTCAAACAAATAGCCTGGCCATAGCTACCCTAGAGAGATCTTCAGTGTCATAATCGATGGCACTGGCATTGCATTAGTTCATCGCTTTTCCACTCCGTCTCTTTGCTGCTGGGAATTTAACTGCAAAATTCACAGACTGAGTTTCGCAAATTTAAGAACCATTTAGGACCTCTATGTTGGTACTCAATGGACGCCAAACATGAGCTAAACTAATCAGATGTGACCACGCACAAACCATAAAGAATCCTTTTAGACTTGCATTATGAAAACATGACGCAACATGAAATTAAAATCAGGCGTCTTTTCGTGGTTGATGCATCAGTGCACTTTATTATTCTACAGTAATGTTTTTTATAGTCTGCCACAAAAACATAATTTGTTATCCTATGAAGCAGATTCACTGAAAAATACTCTAACAACAATTATTAAAAGCGTCTTTCCACTGTGCCGACTTTATCGGTAACATATCCATCTCACCCTGGGCGAGTCCTCATGAATATGCACGCTTGTTCTCTAATCTCCACCTTTCTCTCCTCTGTTATGAAAAAAGACCTGGAAAGAGCTGTGTGAAGTAATTGCAGGAAACCTGGTGAAGACAGAATCTGATCCAATTAGCAGCGTGATGAAACACATGTGGCAAACGGACAGACACGTACCGTCTGCCGAATAAAAACAACAACAGCCCCATAGATTGAAATGGCAGGGTTTCAAATGTGTGGTTCCTCCCGACGGATGCCGCTGAACGCTTGCTGCTAATTGGAGAGTTAGCCGTGTCACCACAGGTTAAGGACAGTGTGCCGGAGTGGACACGCTACATACGGATGAGAAAGCTGTGTTCGTATCTGTGGGATGTGTTTAAGGCTGCAACAGCAAATCAATAACGTTGATACAATCGAACCTGTTAAATAACTGACGATAAACTGTTAAGTGTTTGTGCATTTACTTATTACAGCTATTTTATCAAAGTGTTAAGACTGTAATGGAAGGATTTTTATTGCAAATCCATGCAAAATGTGAGCTTAAAAGCAAGCGAGGCTTTTAATTTGATTAAATTTTGTTTTCATCATCTTCCAATGCTTTATAGAGCATGCAATGAATGTCAATTATACAAAAGGCAACAGAAAAGAGAGCACAAAAATTCAGATCAAAACAACATATGTTGCTAAACATCAAGAGCCCGAAAGGGCTTATCCTAGTCCCAGACTAAAATGCACTGAAATAATGATTCATTCAATTTACTCTATTTTTTAAGGTAAGTGGTTGCAATCAATTTATTTAAGCTACATTAAAAAAAGAAACATATAATAAAAATAAAAACACTTTTGTTTAAATGTATCTTAAATAAATTGACTGCAACCACTTACCTTAAAAAAAAGGAAATTGAATTAATATTTTTTTCAGTATGTATGTTTAAAACATCTTGCGCTCACAAATCTTAAAGGGGACAGAGAATGAAAAACCATTTTTACCTTGTCTTTGTTGAATAATGGTAGTCTACCCGCATTTACAAACATACAAAAAATGCTAGACATGCTAAACATCTCAGTCTCACAGAAATTCCTCTTTTAGAAATGTCAGCTAGAAAAACAGCACAATCTGAAAAACTGATGCTTATGACATCACAGGCATCTCACTGCCCTTCCACTTTAAAATAATTGGCTAAATTTTTTAAGTGGCAGCAAAGTCAGCCAATCAGTAATGAGATTGCAAGTTAAGCCAGTAGGGGGAGCCAAATAGGTGCAAAACCACTTGTTTAAAATCCCCCACCCTAATAGAGCTATCTGAGAGAGGTTTTTAGGAAGCTTCTAAGGCATTACAGACCCAAACAAAGGTTTTTTTGTCTACATGTCACATCACAGAACAAGGATAAATACCCCGTTCAATCATTCAATGTCACCTTTATCATATTTCAATGCTATTGGTCTCAATATGCACACCAGTATTGGTTTTTTGTAAGGTTGTTTGAAAAAACTACTATAATGTCCTAATATAACTAATGCCTATATTTCTGGATAAATCTAAACCTTGTCTGGGAAACTGCCCTCAAACGTTTAGCTTCTTTGCCAAAGTCTGTAGCATATATTATATACATCAATTTAAAAACAGTTTGAAGGTGCACATTTGGTAAGATATGTAGATTATTAAGATATATGATGATTTATTCAAAACTCTTTACACTTGTCACTTAATGCGCTTTGATTGAATTGCCATCGGATTGCATGCGTTTCATTTATGATAAGTCTCTGCAAAACAGTTATACTGTTATATCTACTATCTCTGCATGTGCTACAGTATATGCCAACAACACTCACTTTACTTCCTACCTTCACAACTGTGGTAGAAACAGATGCTGCACAAAGTCTAAATTTAAAACATTATTACAGGGTTCCCACACCTTAGTTAACTTCAAATTCAAGGACCTTTCAAGGACTTTCCAGGTCCAATACCCTTAAATTCAAGGACTAAATGTTGGGACACATTTCAAGTGAGAGCAACTTACATCGTGTTACCTTTTAAGATACATTGTTACAGTTCCCTTTCGAGGGAACTTGCACTGCGTCACTGCGGTGACACTTTGGGGACGCATCCAGGGGTAAGTGCATCTAAATGTATCAAATTCAACCAATGGTGAGGCTTAAAGACAAAGACAGGGTGACGTGGGAGCCAGGATGTATATCGCTATCTGAAATATTGCCTAAGATGGCGTTACAGGGACGCAGGAAGTATGGCAAGGGCGATGCAGCGTCTCGTTCCCTTCTCAGGGAACAACAGTTACATACATTTAGCTATTTTTCTTCATATATTTTATCATTGGGGATTTCTTAAAACTTCGTATGACGTTTAAGGTGAAAAACTTGTAATATCAGCAAAGATAAAAAATCTTGTGTAATCTTATTCTCGTGAACCCAGTTTTGTTTCATCTTGCGGAACAAGTGTCTTGTCACACCCCTAGAAAATACATCTTGTTTTTTGTCATGAAAGATAAAAGGTTCTAAAAAACACATGGATGCATTCACACTGGACTATAAAATTGGACTTCATTGTCATGATATAGGTCTTAAATTTAATTCATTATGGTCTTAAAAAGGTCTTAAAAAGTCTTAAATTAGACTTGGTGAAACCTGCAGAAACCCTGTTTGTTCAATATTTTAACCAAAACACATCACAACTTTTCAGAAATTCACAGGAGATCATCTTCTGACAGAAAGACCAAAGCACAGATTGCCCGGCCCTGTATAAATATGTAAAGTAGCCATGTTACAATTAACCCCGTGTTAGTTTGTGCCCAGCTCACCTCTACATAATTTTGATGATGATAATAATAATAAAAATAATGCTGATTTAGACAGAACGAGGTACTACTTGAATAAAAGGATGTGGGTGGATCAATCCTAGAGGAAAAAACTGAATACATTAAATTCTAGTCATTTTATCCAGTTTGACTTTTACACATTAATATTCCGTTCAGCCTATCCATTTCACCCATGCCTTTATAGGCACAAAGAAACTTCATGAAAACATGAAGCACTTTCACCTTCATATCCATTATATATGGAATATGATTACTTCATCCATTGAACCTAATTACAGTCCTCTCGCCCTCCATTTCGAAAGGTGCAAACACGCCCAAGCTATAGTCTGCAATGTTTGACACAATCTATACAGGGGTCTTAAAGTCCATTAGTATAAAAATCCTCCTGAGTGGCCATGATTTTGGAATTTGAACCATTTTCCAGTGGTGTTGTAAAATGCTTTGGAGCTTAACTAGCATATTTGAGGGATATAGAGGATTGTGGATTTTACCCCTTTCCCTTTAATTGCCAGTTATTTAAGCCTTTCTCTGTGGTTTAGGTTGTTCATAGTTAAACAGGCTGTATAATCCTAAGCACCAGCTTAATGTGTATATATTCCTCCAGGGACTGAGAGATTGTTGCTGTCAACATCAGCGTGCACGGTACATGCTGAATATTTTCACAAAGGAAATTCTGAAGGATAAAGTTTTGGTCCTCTGGATCTCTGTCCAAACTTTTCACCTCACCAAGCAGAGGCAGTACAAAGAACGAAAAATAAATAAATAAAAATTGCAAATACGATGTGGATCAAGCCCAGCGGCATACAGTATATGAATAACACAGAGGTGAAACCCATCTAAACCCGAGATCTGCTGGAGTCAGAGGCCACAAGAAAGGGGTTAGATGACAAAGAGATGTTCCCCCGAGCAGGAGCGTATGAGCGGACTGCAGCGTTTATTATTCATGTGCAGATTTCAGAAGGCGAGGACAGGAGCTCAGGTGTGCTCAAGTCTTCTCCCGAGAGACTTCAAAGGGTCTGTGTGATGGGACCTGAAAAGTTATACCTTTAAAACCAAGTGACGGTTGAGAATAACTATATATATAAAAACATCAACGGTCAGTGAAACAAAGCAGTACAAAGGAATAAAGCATAATTCCAAACATTAATCTGTTTGCTTTGTTTAAAACTAAATCATGATATTGCATTTTCTCATCTGTGCAGTTCACTTCCACAAGACAATATACTGTAAATAACAGGGGATCCACACCCTCGGGCCTGTTTACACGAGAACGCTCGAGGGTGAAAACTTAAAAATATTTTATCGGATATGCCTTTCGTTTACATGGCGACGGCGTTTTGGGGGCTTAAAAACGCAAAAAAGTGAAACCACCCTTTAGAGTGTAAATCTTGAAAAACGATATACCGTCGCGTTCTCGTCTAAAGAGTTAAAACGCAAAAGTCTGCTCACGGTGGCTCTCGTCACGTATGCGTTTACGTCACAGGCATGCGCCAGTTCAGTAAAATAACAACAAACATGTCGGATTATTTCCATACGTCGGACCTTCAAGTTGCCATAGCAGCTCTGATAAATATACAAGGGTCTTTCCAGCAGTTGTACGAAATATTCAAAGCTAGTATTACTGATCATAGAAGGCGCATTAATTACCTCAGTGAAACTCTTGATGCGCCAATTCGTCGGAGGCAAACTAGACGGCTTTGGACGAGACCTGGGAGAACCAGGAAGAAGGTTGTACGCAGGCACACGGACTTGGTGTTGTTGTGTGTCAGTGCTTCACATTGCCGCCTAGCCGCCTGGAGTGCATACTACATCGAATATCACACACTTTTGCTTCAACATATGCACGCAGATTTCCCCCTCAAAACGCTTGTATAAACGTAGCCTTAGTTAACTTCAAATTCAAGGACATTTCAAGGACTTTCCAGGTCCAATACCCTCAAATTCATGGACTAAATGTGGGGACACATTTTAAGTGAGAGCAAGGTTACATCATGTTACCTTTTAAGATACATTGTTACAGTTTCCTTTCGAGGGAACTCGCGCTGCGTCACTGCGGTGACACTTTGGGGACGCCTCCCGGATAAGTGCGTCTGAATGTGTATATCAAATTCAACCAATGGTGAAGCTTAATGACAGAGACAGGGTGATGCGGGAGCCAGGGAGTATATTGCTATCTGAAATATGGCGTTACAGGGACGTGGGAAGTATGGCAAGGGAGACGCAGCGTCTCGTTCCCTTCTCAGGGAACAACAGTTACATACGTTACCCGAGACGTATTCATGTGTCAAACATAACTATGCAAAAAAGCATTTTGGTGTGAATCAACATTCGCATACAGAAGATATAGGCATTTAAAGTGAACAGTTTAGCATGTGTGCTTAAAAAGTCTAGAATTTTTATGATATTATCCTACACTGCACAGGGAATAATATGGATTTTTTCCCCCAGAAATCTTCTTGCATAAAATAGATTCAAGCACTTTCAATGACCTATATCTATGTATGTATATTGCCAAAAACTTCCCAGGGCCTTGAATTTCCCCTCCCCAGATTCACAAACTTTCAATGATTTCAAGAACCCGTGGGAACACTGAAATAAGTCAAATTTGAGCAAATTGTCCCATCAATGGTCAGAATATTTGGCTGTCATTTATGCTCAGCTTCCTTGTGACTTCCTCTGTCGATCACCATTATTTCATGTTATCAATCTGAGCAGGAATAAAGATAGCTTTAAAACAATAAAACGATAGTGCCATGCACCTGAAGGTCTCAGTACAATATATTTTGAGTAGAAATACGATTATGAATTACAGTAATGTACTAACCAACAGAATTCCCCTTCAATGATGATTCATGCAGTGTTAGCATGAACCCAAAGAGAATAAGAGATACAATATAAAGGCATTGTTCTTTGAAATAATGTCTTTCTATTGCATTGTTTTAACTGGCTGTTCTCAAACCTAAAAAGTTATACTACCCAGAAAGCACTGTGACACATTGTGGTTGTCAAACTAACATTAGGAACACGTAGATAGTTAATTTATTACACTGCACCTGTGGTAACTCTGCTGGAACACCTGTGTGAACTAAAACATTCACACAAAAAACCTGTCACAGAAGTTTCTTAAAATGCACTGCAAAAATTGTTCTCAAAAGAGAAGTTTGTAGAAACGAACAGCTCCAGCGCCAAATTTTGGCAGATGCCACTTGGTACATAATGCAATGACATTTAGAAAAGTTGCATGAAATAGAAACCGCAGCTTATTAGATGAGAAGAAATGACCTCTGCTCATTCATTCCCCCGGTGGAGGCCCTGACACAACACAGCAGAGAGCCACATCAGTACCTTATCACATTTTTCCTCCTCGTTTTTTTCTAAACGGCTCATCAAGCAAAAACACTTATGCTGGCAACTGTCCGCGGAGAGTCGAGGGGAAAAAGGTCGCTCCCACTCGGCGTGCTTTCAGAAAAACTGACACTCTTTTTTCAGCTCACCGATTCATACCGAATAAAAATTGCTATTGATTTCTACACATTAAAAATCCAATTTAACCTGGAACAAATTAAGCACACAGCTAGCATTCAAAGCTAAATGGATGACCTCCAAAATACGTGTAAAGTGCAGAATACTGGATGCTTATCTACTGTAGAAGTGGACAAGGGGACATTGCTTGTGATGTGAAAAAATGCTATTGCCATGAGACTGCCACTTACTCTCTCTGAATAAAAACATTTAGTACAAATTAAAACTTAGCATCTCTCTAATTTAACTCTTTCCCCGCCATTGACGAGTTAACGCGTCAATTAAGAGAAAACACTTCCCTGCCACTGACGTGTATTTCCAGCTTTCCGCAATACCGCTATTATCCACCAGGTGGGAACTTATAAAATCCGGAAGTATTGCCTTAAGGCAAACAGCTGTATGTCCGTGTACGTTTTGAGGATCGCTCTGAATCGATCTCTATTAAAAGTCCTTCACAAAACTGGATTTATTTCAGCTTTTTGCTCAAAAGTTGGTGTTTTTGAAGAAAGCTACTCATATATGAGAGGTGATAAGAAGAGAACTAATGAAGGTAGGATAAAACTTTTTTTTTAAAGCAGAACGTCTGTTCTTTCATTTGATATATTGTATGTTTATATATTTTAAGATTAAAATTTTTTGAAAGGCATTAAAGGGATGGTTCACTCAAAAATGAAAATAGTATCATTAATGACTCACCCTCATGTCATTCCAAACTCGTAAGACCTCCGTTCATCTTCGGAACACAGTTTAAGATGTTTTATATTTAGTCCGAGAGCTTGTTGACCCTTCATTAAAAATCTACGTACGGTATACTGTCCATGTCCAGAAAGGTAATAAAAACATCATCAAAGTAGTCCATGTGACCTCAGTGGGTCAGTTGGATTTGTGTTGAAGCATCAAAAAAATACATTTTGGTCCAATAATAACAAAAATGACGACTTTATTCAGCATTGTCTTCTCTTCCGCGTCTGTTGTGACGCGCATGCACGAGACTAAAGTCATGTGACTGCAGTGACGTGGATGACGTGTTACCCTAAGACATGTTTGTGCAGTTTTTTTTTTCAAACTTACATCGTGCGTCTCCCTCAGACTGTAAATGAAGCCCGGGGGCACAAAAAACACAAAAAACAGCTGGGGGCACCAGATAACACGTCAGCCGCGTCGTACATCATCCGCGTCACTGCAGTCACGTGACTTTAGTCTCGCGCATCGCCTTCACAACAGACGCAGAAGAGAAGACAATGCTGAATAAAGTCGTAATTTTTGGACCAAAATGTATTTTCGATGCTTCAACACATTCTAACTGACCCACTGATGTCACATGGACTACTTTGAGGATGTTTTTATGACCTTTCTGGACATGGACAGTATACCATATGTAGATTTTCAATGAAGGGTCAACAAGCTCTCGGACTTAATATAAAACATCTTAAACTGTGTTTCGAAGTTGAACGGAGGTCTTACGAGTTTGGAACGACATAAGGGTGAGTCATTAATGGCATTATTTTCATTTATGGGTGAACTATCCATTTAAACTTTTGTGAAAATCATGAAAAATGCTGTCACTGGCTGGCAACTTTAAAAAAAAAGACTGGGAAAGAGTTAAATAAAACTAATTCAACAAGAATTTTAAAATGGATAGATTTAAACCCTATGTGAAGCGAAGCATTGCGGTCTATAGGAGTAAACAATCATGCCATCACACATACAATCCTCTGCTATACCTGCTGTCTGTTTCTGCATTTCCTTGTGTGTGTGTGTGATATATGGCACTTGCCAGCCCAATGTCGCAGAATACCTGTGGCGATGGCCACTCAGGTTTCAATCCGCAGCCCAATTATTCACTCGCTCTTTGATTTATGAGGACTGTGCGCCAACCACGAACTCATTTCCTTAAACACCATCGGCCCATCACACTGCGTCTCATCACGTTGCAAAGTCGTATCCTCCAGAGCCTCTACCAGATCCCGGCAGTCTGAACCACCAAAGTCCAACAGATTTATGTTCGCTAAACACGCAGCTCTCCGCTGAAAGAGCCACACGAGTCAAGCCGGCAGGCAGAGAGAAAAAATGCGGTACACGTAGCATAAAAAAAAGGAATTCTCTTCAGTCGTACCTACTTTTAGAAAAGAACAGGGAATAATTAGTTGAGATGTTAAAGGACATTTTTCAGGTTACTGCCATCAGTTATGCCAGGAGAGGAAACGGTGTGAGAAAAATGTGGAAATTTGCTTTGTCTTTACCACGGATGTCAGCGAAGGTACTTATGACCTTTCTATAGGCAGCAGATGTGCCGTGGCATACTAATGCAACTGTGTGTGGGAGAAACCTCTCTTTTGAAGAGAGACATCTTCCGTAGTCGCGGTGGCATTTATGCGATCTTCATCATTGCTGTCCTTGTGACTCAAGATTTAACACTGTTATATTCATGCAATAAAAGCGTGAAAGATAAGAAACAATGAGACGGAGATGCGTCAGAACAAGAGGCGATCAATAAGAGCTCAATCTTCAGAAGAGAAGCTTGCAATCCATCTCACTTGAATTAAACCGTAAATTGCATAATTTCTCCACATTACCAAGCACAAAGGAAGCTGAATGTATGAGAAAACAAAGTGCAATACTTTTCACAACACACATACTGTATTACAGAAAATTATTTTGTCGTTGTAAATCTTCACATCTCTGTCAAGCAGTAAAAACTTCCGTATTTTTTTTCCGTACAAGACAACACTGTCATTATAAAGTGCCTTAATGATCACTCTTTATAAGTATTTAGTAAATCCAGACAACAAATACGCTGTGTGATAAAGAACAATAGTTAGCATTTGATGTGCAACTACGTGGAGTAAGATTTTGGCCCAATTGTCACTCACTATGGGTAAAGCTAGCCTGCATGATGCTGCAGCAATAGAAAAAAAGCAATCAATAGCATGTCCTATTCAGTCACAACCAGTTTGGATAAAAATGTATCCGTTTATGTGTTACCATGTTGCATCATCTGGTAAGAACTAGATGTCAATGATCATATTTCAATTCCTAGTCCTAGAATAGTGCCCATGCAATACCTGAGCTTACAACAGTCTACAAGGTGATACACACAGCATTTCATATAGTCTCAAAATATCAGCATTTAGGATCTGAACCGTTTTATACATCTAAATCCAGACATGTATGTTGAGATCAGATTCACACAAATTAAGATGCAACACCAGTGCTGGCTATACACACTGATAGCTAATCATAAATGAATTATCCAATCATGAAGGTGTATGATTGCAGAGTTTGGGCTCATCCTGTCCTGAGGATTCACCGATGCTGCTCTGCATACTGAATTCATCTGCTTCGACCTCAACACGACGATCTAGTCTCTCTGAAGAGCGCTGTGAGCTCCAGCTGTCAAACTCACTCCCATCTCTCTGCTCTTCCCAGGATGATGGCACAAGGTACTTTTCACCTTCAAATTCTCTCACTTTTAATAGGACTGTTGTAAAACGACTTTTTATGACTGAGCGTTACTTTTACCTAAGCTTCACTCAACACGCAATGTTGAATTACCAATACTGTATATTGGTTTTGGATACTGAATTCCCATTGACTTTGTAACGCCAAACCTTTAGGTTAAGGAAAGTTCACGTTTAAAAAAATAATTAACATTTTAAATATGTTTGTATAAATGCAAGAAAAACATATGCACAACCCTATAACAGAATAATGTGGCATACACACCAGACGCAGAAGAGGCGGCAAGCATGAGTGATTTACGTGTAAAGTCAATGCAAAGGCGCAAATAGGCATCCTGCGGCGCGAGTGGCGTAGTGCGAATGACGAATTGAGCGTTGCCAAAGAAAACACGCAAGTTGAAAAATCTGAACTTTGGCACGTATAACCATACCGTGCTGCGGTAACCAATCAGGAGCTTGCTTGCAGGAGCGAGCATAGTCACAAAAGCCCCTCCCATGACGCAAATTTCCACGTGAATGTCTCGAATGACTAGAATTTCATACGCGAATGAAGCGAGTAAACTCAAAATGGTCAAGCATTCAACTACGCACAAATTTTTGCCGCCTCTACCACGGCTGGTGTGAACACAAAATAAATTATTTAATTTTTTTACTTTTCAATGGTGGGAAAAGAGTTATCTCATCAATTAAAAGAAAACATTTGCATAAAATAAACTTGTTCCTGATGAACTTTTATGTTAATCTGCAATAACGCGATTATCCACTTGATGGCCACTTACCCAATTTATGAAAACACTAAAGCCAAAATGTTATTTACTAATTTTAAACTATGTGTATGGTTTGATAATCGTTCTGAATCTGATCTCTAACAAAAATGCAATTATTTCAGTTTTTTGCTAAAAAAAATGTTTTAAGAAATATACCCATATTTTATAAGCAGACAAAAATATAGATGGATGAAACTTTTTTCCTCAGTTTTGTTTGTTTGTTTATTGCTTGTTTAAAAGCAGAGGGTCTGTTCCTTCATTTGATATATTTGTATGTTTATATATTTTTAGAATGCCTGGGAGGCATTTTGTAAAACTTTTGTGAAAATCACAAAAAAATGCTGGCAGGCAACTTTTAAAAAATGGCTAGTTGCTCCAGAGCGTGCGACCTCTGACATATATAGTAATTGCATGTTGCTTTGGATAAAAGCGTCAGATGAATGAATAAATAAATAAATAAAATTTACTATAAATTGCTTTTGATAAAAGTTTCCACCAAATGCATGCAAATACAAAGTATTCAGACCCCCTTTACCTTTTCAGGTTTTGCTATGTTGTAGCCTGATACTACATTAGTTTAAATATTTTTATTTTCCTCACTTTTATACACTCAGTACCCCAATGACAAAGTCAAAACCAAATTTTTGTATTGAGGGCAAAAATTAAAAAAAAAATGTTTTGTATCAGGCTGCAACAGAGGTTAATAAAAATTAAACAAAATTAATTTTGATTGTTCACTACCTCTATTATGATAAAATAGAAAATAGGCCATAACCTATGTAACAAAATGAAATGAAAAATCCCCACACTGTAATAAAACTAGTCTTCATAAATGTATAATCCTGTGCTATCTTTTCCATCTATATTAAGGTTAAAAATGCATTCGGAAACTAATGGCTCACTGGTCCGACATACGTTTCGTGCATGAGAGAAAAGATTTTGATAAGTACACTCGAAAAAAGCCACTGAATCATAAAAAATACAGATGATGAGTGCTGTAAATCTGTCATATCTATCAAAAATGTGACTGTCACAGGCAGAAACAGCAAATCTAATTCTATAAGCAAAAAACACCTGGTGACATGGTGCAAAAACAGTCTGACTGACTGATGCAGACAGCACTTACAAAACCAAACAGAAAGGCCAAAATAAGCACTTGTAGATGTGTGCAAATGGCTGGGCTGGTGATATATGAAGCTGAAGAGTGACTCCCCCTGCATAGGAAAGTGCTGCTGGAGGGTGGGCCCTGACTCCCTGCTGTCCAAATGCACACCGGGAGGCAGAATTAATGCGAGGCAGCAGCACAGCAACAAAGGAAACAGATTTGTCAATGTTGTGTAATTTGGCTAATCCTGATAGAATATGTTCTTGAATGCAAAACATCTGCTTTCACTTTTTATTAAACGACGGGGGGCATTATAGTAAAGGTTCTCAAGCGATTCTTACTTGATGTGCCGTTGTATCATAATCATCAATGAGACAGGTTTGATTGACAGGCGCCATCTGTATTGACAGCTGACTTTTAATAGTGTACTCCAGCATCGTAAATCAGGTGGAGCTGGTGGATCAATCCAAACCTTGAGATAATCACTGAATAGTCAATAGTAAATAGAATAGCTAATGCAAATCTCTCTCGGGTTGGTCTCAAAAGTGTCCATTATTTATGCAATGAGTAGGGGTGTGACAAGATCTCACGATATTAAAACTTCACAAGATTTTGGAACAAGGTAAAAGGCAGTTTCGTGATATCAGCATGAAGTTGAATTTGTGGCAAAAATCTTGTACAGTGCATGCATTATATTACTGTTTTTTTACTGCGTGTGCTTTTTGTTTGGGTTTCCAATAATGTTCATTTGGGAACTCAAATCTGAGGCACGTTGTGTTTGACTGTTACCCCGGATTTCCACCGACTGCGGATCCGCTGCGGAACGGCGGCGGAGTCAATCGGTTTCCATTCAATTCAATGTGTGTATTTCCACTGACTGCGTTCCGAATCCGTCACAGCTCTGGCCATCCGCAGCCCTCCGGCACAAATACGCAGAGCTTCTATTTTTGACAGATGCCGGACAGCTCCGCAGGGCGGAGCCATGAATTTATCGCGTGATCATACCTGAA
This sequence comes from Misgurnus anguillicaudatus, assembly GCF_027580225.2. Lineage (NCBI taxonomy): Eukaryota > Metazoa > Chordata > Actinopteri > Cypriniformes > Cobitidae > Misgurnus > Misgurnus anguillicaudatus. The sequence goes on from NC_073356.2 coordinate 20,356,737, forward strand.
TTCACGAGATCTCGTGTTGGGATCTGGGCTGGTTTGTAATAACGTCATAATTTAACGTCATAATGGGCGGAGACAGAACTAGATATCGCGCGATATTCATGTGAATTTGCGAGAACTCACGAGTCCTCGTCACTTCAGCACGCAGCCGCTCTGCAACAAATACGGATCCGGTGGGTATTGACGGACGGCGGAGTGCGGAGCCGTAACGCAGCGCAGCCGATCTGCAGCCGCTCCGCAGTCGGTGGAAATTGAGGGTTAATCATTAAAAATTACCTTTCATGCAGTGTGTAAGTGAATGTAAAGAGTCTGCAAAGATGTAAAGCTGAAGGTACACTGTAAATAAAGTTACTGTTTCACAAAAAAAAAGAGTTGACTCAAGAGTCGCCTAAATGAAATGTTCCGTTTGCATCCCATTTCCCAATATTGTGTGTTGCGTCATGGAGTGTCCCGTCACACCCCTAGTGAGGTGTTTTCAAGACATTATCACAATAATCAAACTGTTTTTGTGGCCATACCTGCATCTGACCCAAGGAAAAATATTTTTTATCACTGGGCACTGAAAACTATTACTTTAATGGATTTATTGATGTACTGGCATCACAAGAACCACAAAACCTATGTCTACAGTCTGAACATTGCTGATGAGTCCACTTTGGCCATTATCATAATGATATGTGGCAATCAAAGGTACTTTAGTAATTTAGTAAAGGTAGATTTTTCTCATAAAATACTGTAAGATGACAGATAGAAAGAATGATAGAAAGAAAGACAGAAAGAAACAAATAAGTTGTTTAATGACTCTTCCTTTGAAAGACTTTGAAGTACACAGAGATTTCACTAAGAGCAAGTACGGCCTGATGTACTATTGTCTATTTTGTATAGGCAACATCTCAACTCTTTCAATTTACCAAATCCGTTTGTAGTGTTGTGAAGATTCACGTTTGAGGTTTCTCTGTAGGCCTGGAAAAGTTGTGCAGAAATCACTGAGAAATACGCAAATATTTTGTACCCAGACTCCACCTTAATTTGTGCTATTTATCATAGCCAATGTTTAACTTGCCTGACTCAATCTGGTGATAAATCTTTTATCAGCCACCATAGAACAGTAAACACTATTAAATGGCTACAATTCAAAAGTTTAATTAAGACTAGCTATGAATTAATTAACCCAGGTAGGTCATGAGCTGAAATAATTCCTCCCTCGAGAGACCCTCGAAAGAGAGCAGAGCGGCGGAGGGATGGATTTCCACAGCAACCATGACCCAATGATGCAGCCGATCAAATCCAAACAGTTCGGTGGAAGTCGCCGATGTGAATTTCACTTCAAAGAGATTGTGATTGATAGTGGGTAAACAGGTGTGTGAAGGGCTACAATGGTTGTTTAGTTGCTCGCTGGATGCCTGGTCCCCATGGGAACCGGCAGCCGAGGCTCACAGCTGGCATGCTAACATTTTAAACAGCAGCTGGGAGTGGCTCAAGAGAGGCCAGGCATATTAAACAAGAAGCTGGTCTTTAATTATGAGTGGCTTCTCTGGCTGCCCATCCAAGTGTAAAGAGCAATCAAAGACTCCAGAGTAAAGGCAAAATCTGGCGATATCCTGCCTTTATACGGTGGGGGCATTAGTTAGGGATATGTTTTGCTTTTGCTGCTATGGCATACTAATAACGTGCTTAAAAAGGATGGCTGAGGGTGAAGCAGCCTTGCTGGGGCCATGCAGGTCATGGCACCAACCTAAAAATCAACAAATGTAGTCCACTACCTCGGACAAAAAGCAGATCTTGTGGCAATGTGGCTTCTGGTCCACATTGGTCTTGTTCTCTGGGTCCTACTGTTTAACCATGTACCCAAAAGGGATCTGGGCTCCATGTCAAGTTTCCATCTGATCTACGGCCTCTCAGTCTCCAATGTGGGTCTGACGTTGTAGTACTTAAAATGGCACGTCACCAACTTTAAATATGTTCGATTTGCATAAGTTTATGCCATTGGTTGTCTGTTTTAGACCCTGAGCCCCACAAGCGGTCTGTGCAGGACCTGACAGGAGGGCACCATTTTCCTATCAGCCTGTCAACCCCACACTCTCTTATTCTCAAGTCACTGAGCAAAATGGCAGATATGGATCAGTGAACAAGTGAGAGGATTCTCAGTAAATTTCATATTTCCACCTGGGCTTCCATCTAGACACAACTGTAGATGATTTATTGATTAATTACCCTAAAAGATGAAAGTAAGTCATGCGCTAGCAAGTTTTATTTACAGTTATAGGCAAACTTTCTCAGTCGCCATTCTCATTAAAATTCTTCTTCCATTTCTTGCTAGGTTAAAGGTCTTGTTGACTTACGAACTGTGACTTGCCACTGATTGTTGTTTTGGGGGGACTCATGTGGCCACATGTCTGTCACTTCTCAATTCTTAATGGGTGAGTGTGCAGCAACAGTTGGTAGTTTGAGCAAAAACAGTTGGCAGATGTGACATCCTTTACCAAAATACAACTTTCTACACCAGTCTCACATACTGTAATTGGTCAAGCGAATGCTGAGCCATATCTACAGCCATTTTAGATGAGCGCACCTGCCCAGCACCTTTTCTCAGATGCCCGCTCCCCTTTAAACAAATCAAAGCTCCAACATTTGAATGGCACCTTCAAAAACAGAACTGTTATAGATGAATGGGGCAGTGAGGGAATTGGCCTGCCAACCAGTCTCAAGCAGTCATCAATCTTATCCACAGAGGAAATCAAACAGATGAGACATGATATTAGGCATCAGAAACCCCAGCTCTCAAATCAACGCATTCCTGCTTTTTAAACAGAAGGCCCATTGTAAATGGATTCATTAACCGCACATAACAACACCTGACACAATGTTAACTAATATGACAATGATGTAGAGCAGGAAGTCTCCCTAAATGTTTTGCACTTGCGGTGCTTTATTTCCTACTCCAGATGTGGCATATGCGGATGAAATATGATTAGGCAAACATGAAATTAGACATCATGCATGTTGCCAATTTTCAATTCGTGGCACGGAATTCAGCTTTTTTTCTTGAGCACGGATGTATTTTTCGTGTCACTCGCACAAATTTCTATAAATAGCTTTTCAGGTCTGTTTCATTTTTTATGTATTGTTTTCTCATTGTTTTTTCCTATTTTCTTCACGAAAAAGAAAGTCGTGCCACGGACACAAAAATCTATTTATAGAATTTCGTGCCATGGACACAAATAAATTAATCAAATTTTTTGCGACTATAACACGACTTGACGTGAGATCATGCTGCCTTTTGACATGTGGTTGGTATCTAGGCTTTTAGTAATCAATACCAAAAAATACCAATTATCCTCTCACTCAGATATATAAGAAAGCAAAATTTGTGTATAAGTCTTGATTTTCCTCAGGTATCTAAAACCAGTTTCAAAGATTAACTCTTTCCCCACGATTGACGAGTTATCTCGTCAATTAGGAGAAAACATTTACATAAAAAAGTGTGGTCACACTTTATTTTACTGCATCACTGTTACATTGTAATTATACATTTAAGTACTAAGTAATAATCATTAACAACATGTACTTTCTACACTCTAAAAATGGCTGGGTTATTTTTGACCCATAATTGGTAAATATTGGACAGAACATGTGCTGGGTTAGAAATTGACCCAATGCTGGGTTATTTTAACCCAACTTGTGGGTTATTATACCCCATGGTTGCATGACAACAACCCAACATTGGGTCATTCTAACCCAGCATGTGTTCTGTCCAATATTTACCCATTATGGGCCAAAAAATAACCCAGCCATTTTTAGAGTGTATAGGGTTGGGGTTAGTATTAGGGTTTGGTTTAGGGTTAGTTGCATGTAACTATGCATAATTAACTGTTATTACTATAATAATTACATGTAGCATGTGAAACAAAGACACAGTAAAATAAAGTTACCAAAAGTGTTCCTGATGACTTTTTCTGTTAATCTGCAATACCGCAATTATCCACTAGTCACACAATTTATAAAAAAACTGAAGCAAAAACGTTATTTACTCATTTTAAACTCTGTGTATGTTTTGATAATCGTTCTCTACAGTATCTGATCTCTAACAAAATTCCTTCACAAAAATGCTATTATCTTTAGCTTTCTGTGCAAATATAGATAGGATGGAACTATTTTTTTCCCATTTTGTTTGTTTGTTTATAGTTTGTTTGAACGCAGATTGTCTGTTTTTGCATTTGATATATTTGTATGTTTATACATTTTTAGAAGAAAATTTTCCTGGAAGGCATTATGTGAAGCTTTTGTGAAATTCACAAAAAAAACTTTTCAAAAATGGCTGGTGGGGAATGAGTATAAAAAATATATACAAATTAGTGTAAATAAGAGCCCAATTGTTTTCTCAAATTGTAAAAAACTCAATTGTTTTCCTCAAATTTGTAAGTGGCCTTGGATAAAAGCATCTTCATAAATGCCTGAACAGAAATTGAACTGTAAATAATAACAATGTATGGCACTGCTTCTAGATACCTGAGGAAAATTTGTAAAATATTCATACAGAACATAGTATTCGTAAGGAAAAAACTGACGACGGGCCGTTGAACTATTTGAAAATACTGCACATCCAAGATGGTAACGCGGCACGACACAGTGGGTGTGCATTATTTTCAAATAATTCAAAAGACCAGAGTCATTTATTCTTCCTCTTATACTACAGGGCTGTTGAATGCTTTATTCCGATTGGCTGAGTTGGCATGTTCCATGGGTATTGATTATTTTTTCTGTAAACCGCACACCTAACCTCTAAAATGTCTTAAAAAGAGGCATAAACGTGTTATAAATGGAATAATTGACGACGGGCGGTTGAATTATTTGAAACTAATGCACACCCGTGGTGTAACTGCACTCGCTTCGCATCGTGCCGCATTACCACCTTAGGTGTGCATTATTTTCTTATAATTCAACAGCCCATCGTCAATTATTCCTTATTTATACCACGATACCACAAACATTGCTCTGGTGGTTTTTCAATGGAGTCAGTACTATTGTATAGTGTAGATCGACTGGTATTGTTAAATTATTTTGATTCTAGCATCATCTTGGTACAGAATTACCAGTAAACTTGCCATACCAATATAGAAACTACATAGATCACCTTTATTATACATACATTGGAAACAGCTTTAACCTGATCTCTCAATGACTTCAGGCTAAGCATGTCTGCCCAAGATGAAAGACTCTGCTTCAAAGATGAAGAGGATTTTGGGACTGATGGTGTGCAACAAACTGTTGGAGCTCGACATTATGGCAGTCTGCTAAGCATGTTGTCCAGGCAATCTGTAGCTGCTAAATGGAGTATCAACCATTTAATTTAGACGTATCAGCTTAACAGGGGTGATATCTTAGGAGTCAGGCCAACACACACCCTATAGAGGATAAAGTAGAGAGTGACTCTATGGATGTGTATACATTGCATTCGACTAAATGCAATTGAGTGAACAATTGCAAATAGGATGGGTATGTGGTCTACTGGCTCAATGACTTCCGTAATGACTGCCATGAAACGAGCATGGATCCGACTTATCTGTCATGCTTTACGGTGTTACAGATCCCCCTCTTGAGAGCATAAGGATAAATCTGATTTGGTTCACAAACCACCATCTAATAGCCCTTTCTGCTCTTTTTCTCATTCTTGAAGTCTCTTATTCCTGTCATGGTATTAAGGTACTTCCAGATAAAAGCCTGCCGAAGAGCAGATCAATACCTATATTCTTCATGTTTGCTTTGAAAATCTGACACTCTCCGACAGTTTTCATCAGTCTCTGAGGTGTTAGCCATGCAAATCGGCTGTGAAAAAGCACCTTTAATCAATAAGCAGCAGGCTTCTACTGTTCATAAGCAAGCACTGTATATCAAGGGAAAAGAAAGAGTGACTCAAAAGCAATTCAATGTTTAATGAAACAGAACAAATGATGCAAATGTGAAGTTCAGTATTGTTTTTTCAAAGTAAACGCCACATTCTATTACATAAATCTATATAAATTTTAGACTCAAATGTTATTTCCCCAGAGACTTAGTTAAATAGGAGTATTACAGTTAGGGTCAGTATAAATTGCTTAGTTCCAAAATAAATGACTTTAATCAACAAGCCGAGCCATCGCTAGCATTTATAAGAACCTGCAGACCCCTGAATTTTAAAGCATTCTGAAGAAGTAAATAACTGAATAATTATGTCATCGTTGTTTATGGTTTAATTTAAATGCTATTACTATGAAGTTAAATTACAAATGTATGGTAATTATACTCATAACAATACAGTTTACTACAGCAGCTAACACAACTTTCATACGGTCTGCATTGCGTTGCAAATTAAAGACAAATGTTTGTCATTTTTATATTCATTTTGCCATTTGACAAGTGTTAATTTGGACCTTGATTTGCATTCAAATGCACTGCTGCAAATGTATGATCTAATCAGACTTCTCTTCATGTCTTGTTTTCAATCTTAATCATTTGGAATGTGCATTCAATCATGGGATTATCCATGTATCCAAGTACCTGAGGTCGGAGCATCCATACAGCCTTCTTCCTGCAATTTAGTTTGTATAAAAATATTAGAGCTGTCAATTGATTAAAATATTTAATTTAGATTAGTCGCATGATTGTCATGAGTTAACTCACAATTTATCAAATTTTTATCTGTTATAAATTTACCTTGATTTAACACTTTTTAAGTTTTTAATACTCTAATCAACATGGGTGTGGACAAATACAGTATAGATGCTTTATGCAAATGTGTGTTTAAACCAGCATGTTTACATTTTCGACAGAACCATCAACCATTGTTTTGTATATGAATTTTCCTTTCAGAAGACCCCTTTCTTTCTCTATTTCTGTTTGCTGTTGCATCATTTGTGACCCATGCTGGCAAATTGAGTCGGAATGAGCAAATTTTCAAAAATGAGTTATTTATATTTTGCTTCAAAACAATGCAATGATTTGTTGGAGTCTGACAAAACATGACAGAACTACACCTGTTTGAAGCTAACAGAGTCATAAAAGTTAATTTTTTAATAAAAAAACAAAATTGCCACAAAAATTCCCCCATAACTTAAAATCACTGGTAAAACTAATAGATTTGGCACACAAACGGTTCTTCTATGATTACGAGCAAAGAACCACTTTTGGTGCTATATAGCACCGTTTGTTTTTAGAGTGTATAAATAAAAATGATATTATTAAAAAATCCCAAATAGTGCAACACAATACTTTCTCTCATCTGGTTTTAGCTCTTTGCCCCTGCTTTGTGTGACTCCAATTCCCAGCTTTAAATAACATTTTCTGCACAGCTGAGCAAGACAGATATCCATCCTGACATATCGCAAAGGTGTCATCCTGAACTAATTTCAACAGCAGAATGTATAATGTTTTAATGAGATTTTGTTAGATATTACTCGAAAATTGATGTTGTGGGCTGGGGTCTTGTATGAATAACTCGCACAGCACTTAGTGCCATTTTTCTAGAGGATTATCTTAATAATAATAATAATAACTTTATTTTATATAGCGCCTTTAAAAGCAGCATCTCAAAGCATTTCACATAAAAAGAGAGGAAATTAAAAAGAGCACATAACATGACAGGTATTAAAACTAAACATACAAAGGTAAAAGCCAATTAACAACAAACAAAGGAATCACATAAAAGCTACTCTAAAAAAGTAAGTTTTAAGGTGGGATTTAAAAATACCCAGGGATTCTTCATTCCTGATCTCTGAGGGCAAGGAATTCCACAATTTAGGAGCCACACAAGTAAAAGCCCGATCACCCATAGTTTTTAGGCGTGTTGTTTAGGCCGTTAGAAGACCAGCTTCAGAAGAGCATAGAGCACGTGTAGGAGTGTAAGGGGTTAAAAGCTCACACATATATTGAGGGGCCAAATTGTTTAGGGCCTTATAGGTGAGCAAAAGGATGTTAAAATAAATATGAAAACTGACAGGGAGCCAGTGCAATTTTTCCAGGATAGGTGTAATGTGCTCCCTTGCACTGGTCCCAGTCAGAATTCTAGCAGCAGAATTTTGTACCAACTGTAGTTTGTTTAGGGTAACTTTAGGAACTCCAGCCAGCAAGGCATTACAATAGTCAATACGTGAAAAAACAAAAGTGTTGATTAAAGGAATAGTCCATTTTCTTTAAAGAAAAATCCAGATAATTTACTCACCACCATGTCATCCAAAATGTTAATGCCTTTCTTTGTTTAGTCGAGAAAAAATTATGTTTTTTGAGGTAAACATTGCAGGATTTTTCTCATTTTAATGGACTTTAATAGACACCAACAATTAATACTTAACAGTTTTTTTCAACGGAGTTTCAAAGGGCTATAAACAATCCCAAACGAGGCATAAGGGTCTTATCTAGCAAAACGATTGGCATTTTTGACAATAAAAATAACAAATATACACTTTTAAACCACAATTTCTCGTCTAGGTCCGGTCCAGCGCAACCTCACATAAATGCATAGTGACGTAGGGAGGTCACGTGTTACATATATAAAACGCACATTTGCGGACCATTTTAAACAATAAACTGACACAAAGACAGTTTTGTGTCATTTCACATACAACAACGTCGGAACGGTCCTCTTTCAACACACTTGTAAACACTGGGGCGGAGTTTCGCGTTCGTCCTCTGTGACCTCTTGACGTCATGACGTATTGCGCGAGGTCACGCTGAGAAATTGTGGTTTAAAAGTGTATATTTGTTATTTTTATTGTCAAAAATGACAATCGTTTCACTAGATAAGACCCTCGTTTGGGATTGTTTATAGTCCTTTGAAACTCCGTTGAAAAAAACTGTTAAGTGTTGAGTTAAGTATTAATTGTTGGTGTCTATTAAAGTCCATTAAAATGAGAAAATTCTGCAATGTTTTCCTCAAAAAACATAATTTCTTCTCGACTGAACAAAGAAAGACATCAACATTTTGGATGACATGGTGGTGAGTAAATTATCTGGATTTTTCTTTTAAGAAAATGGAATATTCCTTTAACTTTTCAGCCACAGAGAAAGTCAGCATTGTAAGCCATTTAATGTAATGGTGCATTGAATGATTTTTTGACCACTATTTTTTTAAAACTATGTTGATACCGTTACCTGCCCTTCACTTCAATACACCAGCTCTTCATTAATCTAGATGGGCTCTCGTGTCCAACAGTGCAGAAATCATAATGGAGAAAATATTACACAATAGACCTGAGGGGTTGTGGCCAAGCATGCCCCTTGTTGTCCTTATAATGGGCTCTAAAGTGGTCAGCATCCTATTTTTGCGGTTCTTGGTGCCATTAGGAGGTATCTAAGTCACAGACCCAAAGCCTCAGCCAAAACACTTAAGTATAACCAAGACGGCAGTTATAGAGGCTAGAAGCAGTGCAACGTGGGATACAGCAGCAGAACTCTGCAGTGCATTAAGCTGTGCAGTTCTTTTGTTGTTTACGGCTGATGTTTGTCCAGTAAGATTTTGGCTTCGAAAAATGCTGTGTTATTTTAATGGATTTGGATGGATTTGTCCCTTTATGACTCAAGGTGAGTTTACTATTAGTCTAAAATGTGGAAAAAATAAAGAACAAGTAACCTGAAGTCATATTAACCAAACTCAAGTGAAGCAATGTTTGGCCTGGATAAAGAGTGTGTCTAGAGTCTAGGAGCAAACAGAAATGTGTGGGCTGCTCATTTTTCTCAGAAACCTGCTTTTGGGACCTAATATTGCACATGGATTAATACAAACTTTTGTGACATAATATCTCTTGCTCACTTGCACGTCCGGCAGCACCTTGTGTTCTTATTTATTGCGAGCAGTCACACTGCAGGAACCCCAAAATTCACTGTCAGGACTAAAGCATAGATGAAGATCTGTTGCAAAAACAATTAAACGGTTGTCTGCAACCATGGACAGTACCGCGTGATCCATGACTGTGATTTTGTCCTTGAATCAAAATTATTTATGATGCCTCAAATTTGTTTTAGGTGGCTAAAGTGGCAAAACTGCGGAGGGTAGTAGTTAAAGGGCCAAAGAATGCAATGAAATAATATGTTAAATTGTTCTTTGATATTTACATAGAATGTGTATAACTTTATTAAGTGCAAAAATTATCCAGAAACGTTTTTACATGTCAATTTACAACCCAAGGATTTGTCCTTTAAATTAAATGGTCTATTTTTGCCCTATTTGGAAGGGTCATGAATAATAATGTTGAGCTTTGCTCTGCTCTGGGGCTCATGTCAGTAGCTCACATTAGTACACAGGCTTTATATGTTTGAGCCTGTATCAGGAACAACTAATTGTTTGGAGATTTTGTAAGTTTGTGTGTTTTTTTCAGTATGGACCTGCAAAACGTAACTGTAAAGTCAATAGTAGAACTTTAGCCTAAACGCTAGCTTATAGCATTAACTCGCATATAGCACTAACCCAGCAGTCACAACTTTGTTTTTAGCATTTAATAATTGAATGTGTAATTTGATGTTGGGGGCGTAAATCTTGACTGTGACGTCACAGTTATGGTGAGATTGGCCGGTCTTTTGCGTAAACGAGGTTTACATAAAAATTAGGAAATATATGTGTTTGAGGCTCAGATATGTCATTACCATGTACAGAGCTCTTATTATTCATCTATGCCTAGGTAAATAAAGTTTTTTATTCTATGGCACCTTTAAGAAAGTACTTTTCATATGCAAATGAAGACTAAAAGCCCAAGACTCTGCATAGCTGACGTTTCCTCTGCTTATGAAAGCATTATAATGGCAATGACTGGACAGCATGAGGTGTCTTATTTATTTATTTGGAGTCTAGACATAAATCCAGACATGAAATAAGTTGTGTGCAAATCCTGTTAAATCAAAGCTAATGCAATAAAAGCGGACAGCAAGGCAAGCCTGACAGGCGGCAGTGCAGAATTGCATAAAATCAACTGGGAGAGCTTTTTTGCACCACAATAAGACTTGATCATTGAGACGACAGCTAAGGGCAAGCTCTTCCAGCAATGTACGTTTCCTGCAGCATCATCAAAAACTGAATTAAATTGAGATTCTCAGAACATGAAATAATCCCCAATTAAGAGCCTGATCATTTACGGCACGGGTCCAAAGGCAATTCTGCTTGAACTCGTACAAGATGTACTGATGTTTTGCCAAGGGTGGATAAAGAACTGCAGGTAATATAACAAAACACATCCTTTTAAATGTGACCCAGTATGCGAAAACACAAAGTCATTATTTTTGGTTTTTCAAATCATCCTACATAACGTAAAGAACATTTTGAAAAAATATAACCTGGAGATATTTGATATTGACTGAGTAAGGCAATGTCAATGATTGAAATCAATGTGAAATCAATTATTGAGAATTTGATGCTCCTAATCTCAATTAGATTCAGACAGGATCACGTTACGATACACTTGTACACTGTACACTCACATAAGGGCCAATTCAGATACAGTAATGACACTTTTAAGATATGATGTGAGCCACAGTGTGTAATGAGCCACAGATTTACAAAGCACTTGACCTGAACATCACCGCTACCATGTGTTTGATCTACAGTATAGCAATATGGCCGTCTCCACATTCAGGCACCCAAATCAGTCTGAAGTTAAATGTTGGTATTTTGCAATTGACAGTGCATAAGGCAACTGCTGGTGCGCCACAAACTGCATGTTATGCTACATTTACTCATCATGAAATATTCCAGTTATTGGCTCAGACTGATTGAATATGATCAGCAAATCTTTCCATCAATCCATTTATCGCTGTAAATACTAGCGTGGCAGAGAACAAGAACAACTTTCTTACTAGTTTTAAACCCTTGCGGGCACTACAACCTCTCTTTTGGCGTTTATGCAATTTTTTCACCCGTAATTGTAATCCCGATTCGTTTTCCGATTAATTGTGCAGCCCTTACTTGAACTCCAGTAAACTTCTTTAAAACTGCTTGTTGTATGGATTTAAACTTAAAGAGCTCCATTGAGGAAAAAAGACTTGTCAAATGATATTTCTTTGCTTTCGAGACCTTGCAGTCAATGACACAGCATAAAAAGCAAAACCCGACCAATCCCAGACACCATATTCATTAAACCAATGTGTCTTGTCCCTATCATGTCTAAACCTTTTTTGTGCTGCCAAGAATCTATTGCATCACATATATTTGCTGCTTGATCACAGGGGAGCCAACTCCGATAGGGAATATGTACTGTATTACAGCAATTTCGGCATAGTGCCGCAAATACATCTAGCACAAAGGACTTTTTCTGGGAGCAATAAATGTAATCTTTATTTACACATTCTTAAAATTCTAGTCATGTAAATTTGCCAAGAAGTCCATCGATCAGCCACAGCAGACAGGAGAGGACAATGGCTGTCATGCGTAACAACTTTGGGAAATTTCTTTGTTTATTTGGCCTAATGCTGGAGGCTATAATTAGTCAAGCCGCAGATGAGCTTAAGAACAGGCAGACGCTCTGAAGACGCAGGCGCTTTTTATGTGTAAAGTCATTTCACTCCTTATAATAATGTATGCCACAGACACATGACAATTAACTGACAATCTTAAAAGCTGACATCTTGGCACCAATCCTCTGTTTAAATTATGGAAATATTAAGATACATTGTCTGCGAATTTTTTAAGCAAAAAGCATCTTTACAGTGTAGTGTTCTGTAGTTGGGTTGTTACCTCTGAAATGTTTTCTAGTATTAAGTTTACCCATTGAAAATTATTCAGTAATGTTTTAATGTAACCATTTTAATGTAATCTAATGCACCTGTTCAATTTCTTATTAATGCAATTATCTAATCAACCAATCACATGGCAGTTGCTTCAATGTATTTAGGGGTGTGGTCCTGGTCAAGACAATCTCCTGAACTCCAAACTGAATGTCAGAATGGGAAAAAAGGTGATTTAAGCAATTTTGAGCGTGGCATGATTGTTGGTGCCAGACGGCCCGGTCTGAGTATTTCACAATCTGCCCAGTTACTGGGATTTTCACCCACAACAATTTCAAGGGTTTGCAAGAATGGTTTGAAAAGGGAAAAATATCCAGTATGGGGCAGTCCTGTGGATGAAAATGCCTTGTTGATGCTAGAGGTCAGAGGAGAATGCCGACTGATTCAAGCTGATAGAAGAGCAACTTTGACTAAAATAACCATTCGTTACAATCGAGGTATGCAGCAAAGCATTTGTGAAGCAACAACACGCACAACCTTGAGGCGGATGGTCTACAACAGCAGAAGACCCCACTGGGTACCACTTATCTCCACCAAAAATAGAAAAAACAGGCTACAATTTGCACGAGCTCACCAAAATTGGACAGTTGAAGACTGGAAAAATGTTGCCTGGTCTGATGAGTCTTGATTTCTGTTGAGACATTCAGATGGTAGAGTCAGAATTTGGCGTAAACAGAATGAGAACATGGATCCATCATGCCTTGTTACCACTGTGCAGGCTGCTACTGGTGGTGTAATGGTGTGAGGGATGTTTTCTTGGCACACTTTAGGCCCCTTAGTGCCATTTGGGCATAATTTAAATGCCACGGCCTACCTGAGCATTGTTTCTGACCATGTCCATCCCTTTATGACCACCATGTACCCATCCTCTGATGGCTACTTCCAGCAGGATAATGCACCATGTCACAAAGCTTGAATCATTTCAAATTGGTTTCTTGAACATGACAATGAGTTCACTGTACTAAAATGGCCCCCACAGTCACCAGATCTCAACCCAATAGAGCATCTTTGGGATGTGGTGGGATGGGAGCTTCGTGCCCTGGATGTGTATCCCACAAATCTCCATCAACTGCAAGATGCTATCCTATCAATATGAGCCAACATTTCTAAAGAATGCTTTCAGCACCTTGTTGAATCAATGCCATGTAGAATTTAGGCAGTTCTGAAGGCGAAAGGGGGTCAAACACATTATTAGTATGATGTTCCTAATAATCCTTTAGGTGAGTGTATAAGGTGCATATTGGTATCTCAAAGATACATATCTGTACCTTAATGGTACATACAGTATTAGGACCTTAGTTTTTACAGTCCCATTGACCATTATTTTATCCTAATTATTCTGAGAATGTGTAAAGTAGCATATCGGATTACATGTATATTTAAATATACGATGCTCGATATGTAAATAGACTATTTTTACTGAACACTTTATGTAGTTAAATCATTTAGTAAACAGATCAAAGCTCTTAGTAAAGAATCAGTGGGTGTTGAAGACGGTCAGAAGTTACAAGATCTTAAATGTGCAGATGTCCAGACTCTCAGTATGACAACAAGCCATTTGAGCTATAAAAGACGGCTGATTCCTTACATATTGCATTCATCTGAAGAGCAAAATGCTGGCTGAGGAATAAAGTGAGAGTAAGAGATGGAGTATTGTTAAAAACAAAGGCAAGGAAGCTTATAAATCAAATGTTTCCTTTGGGATCACAGCGCATGGGCTGTCGTTTCACTAAAGCACCGTGATTTAATCCACAAACGTCACACTTGAACTTTGGAAAGGAACAGAAAGGAAAACACATAGTCTTATCTGACTCGTTGTTCATTGAACATCCACCTCCCATGAGAAACCTTTGAGGCAGGAGCCTCCAAAAGCCATTATGCAGTCGGGGTATAGCTAGATGAAAACAGGGCTTACCGTGCCAGGCTTTTGACTGCAACACAAAGCCTGAAAATGTTTATATTAGAGATTTTAGTAGATGTGTGTGGAAATTTTTTTTGACTGTTTTACAATTCTAAGTTGTTGAAAGTATATAAAGAGTTTGGTTCCAAAATGCAATCAATCCATTTTGACTAATTTCGGTAAAAATGTATTTTCCTTACAAAAAAAAGTTCATTAAAAATTCAAATCCATAAATTGATTTTCAAAGATTTATTATAAAAAAAATATTATTTTTCCACAAAATGCAATAAATCCATGACATTTTTTTTTTCAAAATGCTATAATATCAATATATAAATGTGCATTCATCTTTGCCATGTTATATTCATTAAGTTGACTAGTGGTATACACTGATTTAAAAAAAATAAACATTAATGGCATTAATGTCACTTACTTTGTCATATTAAGAACACTGTCATTGCTGCTGTCATCCTTGGGACATCGTCGCTGAACTTTTTTGACAGCGATCAGCTGTAAAATGTTTTGGTCCTGCTCGATTTTCGTTGACTTCGAGTAAAATAATGAGTTTTTCAGTTTTTCATAAGATCTTCTGGGGTCAATGTGTTAGCATTTACTTTTTGATACTGTAACTTTTTTAATGGCGTTTATCACCTCTTGGAACCAAACTCTTTATATGATTTCCATTGTGTTTTTTTATAACTAGCTCTCATTTATCAGAATGCAAATGCAACACACGATTAATTTCACTACCATCAAATTTGCATGATGAGCACCGTAGCATATAGTAGCATTGACCGTATCAAGTCAAATGCTACTATATGCTATAGCTTCAGACATTCATTTTTAAATAACACAATATAATGAGTGCAACTTCTATTCAGTAGATCATTTGGACCAAATGCTACACAAGCTGCAATGGCATGATGAGGACATGTCACTTTTAATTCCAGGCCAAAAAATCCCCACTTGGACACCTTTTTGCTTTTCACCTTTCAACACTTTGCATTAAAAAATTTTGAATAAGAGCCTCATGGGACTGTAACCCACATATAGCTGGTTGACAACTTCATGCCATAAGAGCATAAATCCTGAACTGGTTTGAACAGACAGTAAAAGGATGATGTGGCAACAATCAGGTGTCTAAAGACCTTTTAAGGTTAATTAATTTAGTTGCATGACACAAAATGCAGTGTATTGGTATCCTGACAATTATTATTATTTATTCATTTATTTGCCAAAGATCAACCTTAGAATATAACTATACACAGCACCAAAATCTGTTTTAAATGACTACGAAGGGGCAGTTTCCCCAACAGGGCACAAGCCTAGTCCCAGACTAAAATATATGTAACAGACCTTCCGATATACAGTACCAGTGCCATAGTTTTGTAATACAGATAGTGTTACAAAATTGCAGGGCTATTCAGTTGCAGTCCTGGAGGGCCGGTGTCCCACAGAGTTAAGGTTAAACCCTAAATCAAACAAACCTGCCTGTAATTTTCAAATAATCCTGTGGACTTCCTTTAGCTTCTTCAGGTGTGTTGATTTAGGTTTGGAGTGAAACTCTGTGGATCCTCCGGGACCAGAACTGAATAGCCCTGCAACACCATATTACCTAATCACCTGCTGACTACCACATCTATTTCATACAGTACACTACATATAGTATATAACAGTCTACTACCCTATTAATCAGCTAATGTATAATAATGGCAAGAACGGAGAGGTCTGACAGATGACATCACAACTAAGCTTCGAGTAGTGTTTTTCAAGCGTGCATGTGCCTGTAAATTAATAAGAACGGTTTTCAAATCCTAATAAGCAAGCAAATGTGTCACAATATGGCAAGAGAAAATACAATTCTGTTCTGAAAACCCTCAGGAAAAAACACAGCCCGGGCAGAGGTCGAAACCGATTTAATGAAGCTAACTCGAGGGGCAGATTAAATTAAACTCACGATTCGTATTCACCCGCACAATTATATTTTGTTTTTATGCACAGAATTTAAAACAGAACGCACAACAACCTGACTTCCATCACATAAAACAGGCCTAATGATAAATTGGATTTATGTTTTTTCATTAACCTCCTAAGACCCGATGTGTCCACATTATGTGGACATCACATTTTTTTGTTGTTTGCTGGAACCTGTACACAACCGTGGACAATTACTGCTTCTTGTTCAAAAAAAAAATTGGTTATTATATTTATTGGTTCTTCCTAGCCCAAAATAGCTGGAAGACATCTAAAATGCAAGCCAAACCAAAGATCAAGTCCTAGGAGGTTAAACATAATAACACATAAAAGAAAAGAGGCTACATTAATAGAGTTGGCAGATGCTTTTATCTAAGCAATTTACCCAAGGCCTTAAAGTGACGCTGTACGGCAGTGCATGTACACATGTGCAAAAATGTGTTATAAGCTATAATTTTACATTTCGAAGCCTCACTGTAAGTTTGTGGAGGCCCCAATGTGGGCCCCATGATTGATGATTAATGTTGTACCTGCTTACAAGATATTTATTCACAAACAACAGAATTGCAAAGCTTTAGTGGTCTCGTTTTTAAACAGACATATTAATAAACTGTTTTGGACGTGCAATTAATACATGTGCCACAGGGGACAGCGAAGATTTTTTCCCCATTACATCACATATATTAACAAAACGTGCCATATAATCCGAGTCTCCAGTGTGCTGTTTCCAGTGATGTTGCAACATAAAATCCATTTCTACACCAGCACTGCGTGCAACCTTTACTGAATTGATATTTTATAATCTCCGAGGATGTTGATCTATGCAAAGCAAACAACCGAAATCTCTCCCTTTTGGCCAATACATTCAATCTTCTATAATTAAAAGGCCAAGTTCAATATATCATTAAATTAAATGCATTAAAAGTAAAAGATTTCACATGGGGAAAACGGTTAGAAAAGTGAGATTACCTTTGATGGATCTAGTCATCCCAATCAGTCAATCTAATGCTTTTGGACTTGATGTAAGACCCGTACAGTCAAATCTACGCCTGGCCACAGCAGCAGCTAGTGCCCTAAGTGACCGTGCCGCAGGAATAGATCCGCCGTCGACTGATTGCACCTCTTCACACTAAAACCCTGATATTTGCCTTGATGTATCGGGCTCAATTTCCCAGCTAGATGATCCGATCATCGGCACAGTTGCCGTGGAGGAAATAAAGAGAGGTGAAAAGAAAAAAAGACATTGATTTGGTCTAAAACGTAGTAGGGGTGTCTGAACAGTGTGTCTGAATTTATTGGCTATGTCAAGCTTTGAGCAAAAGCCAGAAGTGTTGGAGATGATAAAACAAAATATGTCCCTGCTGATATGAGTATGATGAGGTCAACATTTTGGCAATGCTTACACAATTAAGCTACACAAAAACAAAATTAATACCTAGGATAATAAACTAGAAAGGAGGCATTGCATAAATTATAGCCACCTAAAATACTTGTGAAGTTCATTGGATGCATGAAGAAGTGGAGAAATGTGGATTATAGCCCGTAATGTTCATCATGCAGTGACATCATTGTCAATATTTCATTTAATAATAATATTGCCTCATATTCTACAGTAGTCTTGAAAATAATCATACTTTAATGATTAATTGTCCTTATCCTGTCCATGTGAGTTTTATACATTATGCAATGCGACAGTGAGCATAACTACATGTGTAAAGTTCAGCAAGGATCATTAGCACTGAAGTCTTTCCACATACAATAATACAGTAGATCTGTCCAACAGAGGTTTCACAAAAGGATCCACCTTATCCAAAAAAAGCACACGAGTGTGCCCAGACCACCACCAACAATCCAGTATTTGATTTGATTCGCTAAACTTAGACAGTATTGTTTGAGTTAGCTCGTGTTGCTAGTCTGTAACCACATTAGCGTAATTGCCACAGGGCCTCCAAGATCCAATATGGTTATTGCAAGCTAAATGCTATTCACTTAGTACAAGACCTTAGCATTTTTAAGGGCATAATGATGATGATATTGCCTCTGCAATACAAATGAACTTTCACACTTGACAGACCGCATCAGATTTCTACTGGGAACTCCATGCACAAACACATGCCAGACATTCACTGCCAGTAGCCTGAGCTATGCAGCATTCTGCGTACATTTAATTACTGAGAGTGGTTGCTGTGAAAATGCTTTACAGGACAAACAGTTTATCAAAGCATCATTTGCTGAATTGGGTTGACTCCAAGGGGCATGTTCATGCGTGTACGCAGGATTCACTCCTGACGGATTTTAATAAACTGCCACTAATCTCTACATGCCAACGCTGGAGCTAAATAAATGTTTCGGGAACTGCTGAGACTAACCAAAAATACTGAAGCAGAAAGATGCTATTCAGAGCCACCCGGAGAAGATGAAGTAGCCGGATGTGTACGGTGGAATAAAGAGAACCATTCATTTAGAAAATCGCATGTAGCTCATTTGTAAAAAAAACATTGCGTTAGCAGTGTAAAGCTTGTGGATTCGAACTCCAAGGTATCCATAGTTGGAATGCACTGTAAGATGGTTTGGATAAAAGCATCTGCCGAATGCAAAAGGTCCTTATTAAAACATTTCAAAAGGACATGGGTGATTCATTTTGATAAAAAAGTAAATGCTATCAAAATAAGAAGCATACAGTTAGTTACAAACATCGCAGTTACAAACCAATTTTACTGTTTTTTTCCACATTTAAGGGGAAATCTTTCATTACCGCAACGTCTCAATTACTGGATTTGGGTTCTTTGACATGTAAATATTAATAATTAAAAAATAAAAAGCTTCAGTGCATGTTATACTATAAACATTTAAAGTAAAGAAACATGTGGTATTTGGTGATCATTGGTATATGTAGAGAGAATAATAAGGAATATAAATGTGTCCAAGACCAATTTTCTCATCCTCCGCAACAATTTTCAATCATTGTTTAACCCCTCAAGGAACATTTTCACAAAAAAAAAATAGTTGGAAGGGATATAATTGACTGTGACACTCCAGATGGCTACGAGGTAAGCAGTTCTTATTTTTTCTCTCCAGATAAAAGTTAAAATTTTGTTTGTCATAGTACCTAGACAACTTTTTAGTTCTCATTACCGAAACATGAGTTTGTAAAATGCATATATTTAATGTAATATCATGTTGTGGTAAAGATATTTTTTATAATGATAATCTAAAAAATGTAAATAATTCTATAGGAAATATGTTTTAAATCCTCTAAAAATAATGGTTATAGTAAGTTCAGATCTTAAAGGGGGGGTTCAATGGTATTTCATGCATTCTGACTTATTAACACAGTTATAGAGTTGTTTCCTCATGCTAAACGTAGGCAAAGTGTCAAAAAAGCAGTTGGGCGTGTTACAGAGTATTTCTGTGCCAAATGCACTTTTCCAGGGTTCGTACAAGTTTCGGAAAGTTTTTCCAACTGACGTTTCAGGGGTTTTCTATACGTATAACTTTTTTATATGGGCACTTCCCCCGGAAAACCCCGCCCACCCGTCAATCAGCGGGAGACGCTAGAGCTTGCAAACATCTTATCACGCAACTCAGCTTTGTTTAATTTCAAAACTCAACAATGGCACAAAAGATGAACTGTGTTTTTGGATGTAAGGAGAAGAAACCCAGCCTCATGGAAACAATGGATATAGTTTATTATCCGGGGTAGCAGCTGAGTTTTGCATGTGTGTTTGATGCGCTGGATTTTCCCAACCGGGTCACGAGTTGCATGCTAAGTAAGACTTTTGTCTTATGTTGGAAATAGTCACGTGCATATTATATAAATGACACGAACATGTAGTGAATCATAAGTTATAAGAGTTGTATAGTGTTGCATGACTCGTACTCGCTCCACCCGCGGTAGTAACTCCTTCTTCTTCATTTTTTTGTACGTTATCGGAAAGATTCGGTACAGCTAATCTTTCTTTTATAAATCTGATTAAACTATAGACTCTTCGGAGATATAAAGGATGTCATACTACTCTATAGGTACTCCAGATTAACATCAGAAATGCAGAAACAGCATGTGTTAAATGAGCTTTAATCTATGTGCAAAAACAAATTGGCTTCAAGGGCTTTTTAAAAATTCTGATGCTGGACACCTTCTAAATCTGGATTTCGTGAAAATCACTTCTCTGGAGAGGATGTAATAAGCAAGCTATAAAATAAAAAGAGTTGAAGAGAGTTAGCAAGAGAGTTAAACCAGAATCTCTTTACAAACAGTGCAAAGAGTAGACTTAAGCAATGCTAAGTCAACAAGTGTTAACAAATCAGATAATCTAAATACACGCTAAAGAAAAGCTCCTAACATCAAAGGAATCCATGTAATCCTCTATTTATACTGTATATAGCATTGCTATGGAGCATGAATGGCAATTAACACAATTTACTAAGCTGTTGTCAAAGGCTGAACTTCATGCTGCAGTATTTACACAATACAATACAAGTACTATCAATATCCAATGCTATAAATTACTGTCACTTGACCCCTTAAACACACTATGCAGATCAAAGCCTTCAGCACATTATGAATCTAAATGTTTCCTTATTAATGGTATTAGTGTCAACTGTAATGTATCCGGACCGACAACCGTACGACAAAATACAACTCTTACAAAAGTACAAAAATACAAACTCTTGCTATTCATACAGCTTGGTATTTAATGGCACAGTGATTCTGTTTACGTCTTAATTACAGATTTGCTCATTCTGCTGATTTGTTTTGAACAACAGCTGTCTCATTTGAAACTATATTGGTGCACGATTGCACCATTTTTTTATTTTTCTATTTCTTTAACATCTCATTTAATACATTGCAAAGTCGGATAGTTATGATTGGTAAAAAAAGACATACTGTATCTTTTTTTTTTTTTTTGCTTTGCACTCATTGCCAGCCAAATGTTCCAACTGAACTGTTTGAGCCGTAAAAGACAAAAGGTCCAACAAACCAACAAAAAAATAATGAATGACTGAGCATCCCAAATGACAAATACCAATGACAAAGCAGCCCTATGATAGCATCCCATAAAACTGTCAGGAAGTGAAATTCAGAGCTTGGAGTCAAACACAAAATGAGAGATTGAGTTTGACCGTAAAAATACAGCAAGGGGAAAAAAGCCATCAAGACTGTGTGTCGCTTTAAAGTCTCAGGGGTTCTCCTGTACAACGGCACAGAGGCTTAGAGACAAAGAATCAATACAATCTGTGAGGTTTTAACTTTCTCTCTTGGCTGAACATAATGGAAAAAAACATTACATAAAAGCAAATATTGCTGCTGGGCAGTGCGCTGAAACCAGAGTGCACTGCTACAAGTCCTGGAGCCATCAGACGACCAAGAAGTAAAATGACAGCTCCAAATGGTTGACTAGGGGACAACAGGAATAGACACTTGCATTGGTCGATAAAAGCCCCTTAGATCAACATATCACTGTCTTCTCATACATTTACAAAATGGTTTTATCAAAGGCCACTGCACTCATATCAATAGTGTAATATCAGGGGAAATTCTTTCCCTCTTTTTTCCCTTATTTCTTTATAAAACAGCAATTATTTGGTTACAGTGAAGCAATTAGTGTCATTTGTCATCTGGCGTAATCCGCCTGGGTCCAGATCCCAGCACACAAAATGGACCACCACAAATATTGACTCATGAAGATAGGTAGGAGCCAGAGAAACCCTGTTGATCATAGCATCTGCACCTGAAAACTCCTGGCAGTTCACAGCGACATAGGAATTCAAACTAGATTTGGCTTTCTTGAATGAATGCATTTTTTTGAGACAAGGGCAAAGAGCTGATAAAAGATAAGGCTGGTGCGCTGGAGGACGACTGACACAAAAGCCTGCTAAAGCCCAGACGAGGGGCTAAAGCGCATTTGTCAGGCGGTATTACTCACCGGGGTTTTTCCAGCAAGTGAATGCAAGCTGACAGTTTTGCAAAAATTAAAATATCACACCTTATCTTTCTGCCTGTACCTGATATATCATATTGTCAGCGGGGTGCCTCACACATGTACCGGGGCTGGCGTACGGTCCAAAGCGGAACTGGAGGAGGATCTTGGGAGGGTATTTTTCTGAACAATAGGATGGCCAGGGACCACTCAACCAGGCAAGACCAAGCTGTTGCCTGGCTCGTGGTCCATATGCACTTCTCTACGCCCCATCACGTGCAGGGGCATCAATCTCGCTTACAGGATTGTGTAGATCTTGCACAGACAGTGATCCTTTCTGTGTTTTAATAGTGACAGATGCATTAAAAGAAACACTACTGCACACCATTCATATTCATATAGTAATTCAGTTTCTGTTACACAGCTACAGGTTCAGTGCATTACAGTGAATTCGACTGAATTGCATGCTACACATAAATAATAGACAAAAAGTGATCAACTTGGCACAAATGCATCGCTTGCTTACATCACCTTACGCCTGCAAGCCTGCAGCCGACTGGTTTAATTTCTCATGAATTAGCCAAGCTTAATGCACTTGCCATCCGTGTGCGTTTTCAATCCATTACGCACTGAAAAAGCAAAGGATTACTCAATCCAGTTGACTCCTACGTCAAGAATAAATGGACGTTGGCAAAGCGCGCCAAGTCTACTTTGAAATAACTGTATTCGGTAAAGGATTGCAAATGTAGATCATCCTCAGAGTATTAGCGCATAATATATCATCACAGGAGAAACAGCACAGAAGACGCATTCAACAGATGGACGATTGCTTTTATCGGACAAAACCAACTTTGAATAATAACCACGAAGACGGGCTATGAATCAAAATTATAACGTATTTGCACCATCTTATCGTCAGTTATAACGGCTATCAGTTTGTTTCTTAACAACCTTAAGGGATTCAATCCCAAGTTACGGCGGGAAAGGCAACTACAGCGGGCGCCATATCGCAGTTTATCACCTTCAAATAACATAACAGACAGTATAGACTTTAAATGTGATGTGTAGATCTTGATATGGACACAACATGGCAACGAAATAGCCTGCGGAAAGTCTAAGATGTGTAAGGGCATGCGTCAAGACGCAGCCTTAAGATCACGTTTTTCAGGACATTTTGATGGTTTTGTGTTCTGCTAGTTTATCAGTGAAGGCAAGCTCGTCATAAATGTGGTATATGACATTTTGTCTGCGCAAAGTTCATTGTCGTAAAGACGCAGCAGGAGCGTCTCCATAAAAATACGCGGTGCACATGATTGGGAAGACGGAAAATACTTCAAATCAGATTTACCTGTCTCCTTCCCGTGGCAGATAACACTTTCACACGCCACATATTTCAACTTATAGGATCGTAAACTCGTAAATACGGTTTTTATCAAGACATTGAAATGTACAGACTGCGATGGCACGTAGTGCGATTGTTAACAGGTATATTGTGTGGATATTGCTAGGAATAAAACCACCGACCTACCTTGTCTCTGTCAGCAGTAGTTATTCTATATTCCCCGCTTTGATCCGTAGATGCAAATGAAATTTGCCATCCATGACACGACTCAGTTTGAGAGATCGAGTATCGTTCACCACAATCTACCCTCGCAAAGACGAACCCAGGATGAGAAAATAAAATGAAAAGGGTATACTTAACATTAGAACATAGAGGGGATAACAAATCTAATGAAACACAACAGCAGGAAAAAAATAGAAAAGAATGTTACGAAAAGAAAATACGTTGCAGAAAATGGGTTGACTTCAGTTCACAAACTGAGGACTCCGGTAAATCCACGCTGCGTCTCTGTATTCCCAATGATGTGAGTGCGCTCTGCAATGAGCAACGCCGATCTCCAATCCGTTTATTCCCAATCTGCTGCGGTTTTACTTCCAGGACTTCAACTTGCTGTAGCATCACTGAGCGTCCGTGACAATACGCATTTGCCTTCTCTCCGAATCGGTTTGGCTTGGGTTTGTTTGTGTGCGTGTTTGTTTCGCCCTTTCCATGCACTGGCATCCGAGCTATCGGGAAGGAACCGCCGCACTCAGTCGGGCGTCTGGATGCCCGCATTTACTGTTGCAGCGAGGAGGATAGATGCGCGTTCACGCTCTCCTTCCTCAGGGGAGTAGGACGCGCGCACTGCTTACCTACGTCAGCCAGCTAGCGCGTGCTCCAAATAGAGACCAGAGAGAGTTTGGCGACTCGATTCCCTTCGCGACGATATTTTGCTATTCGTAGTTTTTTTCTTCTTCTTCTATGCAACCGTGGTCTTAAAGAGACTCGAGTGAGTGAACAAACTGAACAACACGTAAGCTGTGGTTAATGTCATAACCAGTTTCGTCATGGTATTTCGTGGTCTAAATTTATCATGGGTATTTTTTTGAATAATGGTACACTGGCCTTCAAAGAGATGCGTTGAAGCATTAAAAACATTGAAGCAGCACTTTGCAAGTTACAAAACTCAGCACTTTGATGTGGAATGATACCGCCTTTTATGTTTGTGAGCAAAGTTTGTGGTGCAAAAGTCAGCACAAAATACTTTAATACTCTTAATGAGTCTTTAATACTCAGTATTTCCAAACTGAAATTGTACATTGCGCATAGGCTATTCAATGATCCGGGTAATGTCCCATTTTAATGAAGTGTTTTATTTATTTTGTTAATTTAACTATAAAAATAGATTTGTGCACTTTCAGGGGAGGCGATAGTGATGCTTCCAAAATCGCTTCCATACTATACAGAACGTATGCTACTGTTTTACAGTTTGTTTGTTTTTTCAGGCCCTTTAATTTTGAAACACTTTGTTCAACCTCAACATCAGCAAATTTTTATTGAATGGACAAATTGCAAATGTTTTGATACAATCATGCAGTTGATTGTGTACATTTGCCTGCTGTTTGTTACATTTTCAATTGCTTTTCATTAAAATACATTACTGGTTTCTGTTGAATAGTCTCATGATTTCATATGACGCACGCGCTTGTTACTGGACTGAATTTAACTTCCGGCCTTTCTTTGTTTAATGGTCTGATTATGTGGCTAAAATGAAAATAACAAATGATTTGGTTTCCTAAAGATTATGGCGATCATGAATCAGCGCTATGTGAAGGGAGGTTTGCCGATCCGTAGTTAACATTGTATACACATTCTACACAGTAATGTAAGCTCAGTGTAGTTTTTTAAACACTTTAGTTATGATTTAAACTAAGCTAATCTACCTGGTGTTTATTTAGCTGGTTATTAGAAATAAACTACTCTAAAAAGACTGTTGTTATTGATTCTTTGTGGAAGTTTATCGGAAGTTACGCTTGTTCAACGAGAGCCATTTGTTTTTGGTACTGCTGAGACCGTCTGTACCTCAAAACATTTAGAAATTAGTTAACATAAGTCATGACATCCAGAATAGCTTTTTGTCGTACAGTAATCTGTTTTTTCCATTTATTTATTTTTTGTAAATGGTGAACTGAACTGATAAATTACTAAAGGGGAATGAATGTGTCAAGTGTTCGATCACTGTATAAGACATTATGAGTGATTATTTGCTGCGTTGCAAGGAAAGATGTGGATGTTGTGATGTAGATGAGAATCGTCCTGACAGCCTGGGACATTTTTTACATCAGTGAACCTTTCTAGTTTTCTTATTTTGTATTTGTACTGTAAAATATGATTTATTCAATACCACAATGTGTGCAACTTTTTACAAAAAAAAAGGTAAGTTGTAAATGTGAATTCTGTCCAATCTCTTGCAATCAATAGTTCACATATACAAACGAGTAACTTAAAACTGTAGCATATAGTTCACATCAGAAAATCCTGACATCTATACTTGTGTACTCTCGTTTTATTAACAACATGGCTAAACATTTTGACTGACTTGTTTATGAACAATAAAACAAGGACTTGCTATTTTGATGGGACTGACATTCACTGACATAAAAAATTACTTTTGAGAGACGACCTAAGGATTTTTAACAAGTTACACTCTTGTTCTGAGAAATGCACTTATTATTTTACAAATTTTAATAATGATTCGAGAAATGCTCTAAAGTGGCTGAGAAAACTGTAATGGTCGATGAGTAGGTACTGTACTTCATCTAATTCAGTACGTACTCTCAAGATATGTGATTTCGGACCAAGGGATGATGTCTTTAAGTCCCGCCCTGGCTGTTTGTTCTTACTTGGGAATTTTCCGGTCCGGTTTTAGATGAATCCAGGACTATGTCTTAGTTATATTAGGCTATTTAAGTAGTTTAAGACAAAACAATGGCACTCATATATGTCAAGATGTGTCAGTGCAAGATGTTTTTAAATTAAGGCAGCTCAAACATTTATTTTAGTTTGGGACTAGGTCCTAGGATAAGCCCTGTCTGGGAAACCAACCCATAGAGTTCAAAGTTTAAACATTCCTGTTTCCTATCATTTGTTTTGCCTAAGTCCAACAGTCAGCATGGTGTTCTTTTCTTCATATTCTTTTCATTTTTTCTTTAAACATACCTTTGGTGATTGTAGCCAAAGAGTTTAATTTGTACTACATCAGGTTATAGCATTTGGCTCTAAAATGCCTCTGGCTTATCTAAAATCTTTTGCACTCATTCTGCATAAGGATGTAAGCATACTGTAATTACAATTGCAGGCTTGTATAGTTATTTTACACTAAGTGCATAAATTCTGCCTAGCAGAACCTAGCAGGCTTTCCAAAGAAAATAAAGTGATTTCTTTGTTAACACATTGAGTATTTCCTTTGATAGTGGTCTTAAATTGTAAAATCGTTTTTGAGAGTGGGTTATTGAAAACTTATGAACTTATAAACCTATAACATAAAAAATGATTAAATCACATTTAAATGAGTTAAAGCATTACATTTACATGTGAACAGTATTCACCAACCCCCAAAGTGTTGCTTTAAACTGCTTGAATTGTCTAAATTCAGTTAGAGTTCAGAGTCAGAGGATAGACGAATTTGTGAAATTCTATAAATCACACGGCATATTTAAACAACTGAAAAGTAATTATGTTTCTTCATGACAGCCTGTGTTCCAATAGATTTTGTTGATTAAACAGGTTTACCGTGCACTTTCACTGTATTTCCTGCCGAGTTTAGTGCACTACAAACAGCAGAAATAGGCCTGGTGCCACCATGCTGCTAATGCCCACAGCGTGTGCTCTAACTTGTTAATATCGACACCGAAATTAATACATAAGATGTGTGAAACAGAAGTGTTGTTGCATAACTAAGACTATGAATGTTGTGATGGGACTGCGTATAGTGTTTCCTTGTGATCATCCTGTGATGTTTTGGCACAGTGGACCAAAGCACTGCTGACAGCTATATCTTCCTGTGGGCCTTTCGATATGGGGTCTTGTTTTGCCCTTCTGACAGATTTTCGAGCGGTTCTCTATTTGGTTTTTCTTGGTTATCCAGATCTTGTCATAACTTTTTGAAAAAAATTGCTAGCAGTTGCTTTTCTTAACCTTCCCCTGCCTTGTAAGACTCAATTATCTTAATTTTCTGATTTCTTATTAAGCTGCTTAGATGAGCCCATGGTTGCTGAGGTTAAGCACAAAGTCTTGATAGATTTAAGGTAGTAGAGAATGATTTGAGCTCTGGGTCTGTCAACACCTGATGTATACGGCCTTACAGTTCAGATACCTTACACTAATAACTTAAATAACTGGAAGATTGCCCGTTATTTGCAGATGTCACATTTCCCCTCTTTAGTTTTGTTTTTAAATCAGAGCATTAAGCTTATAGTATAATACATTTAAGTTTGGGTGTTGGAGAAAGGTTGTTTGGGTAGGGACGGTCATCTTTTTGCATACAAATGTAATGATGCAGGTTGCCTCAAAGCACACTGCCCAGTGGATGGAATAGCTACAGTATGTTTGTTTTGTGTCTTAATCCTCAATGTTAATCCCATTGAGTCAATATCAGGTGTGCACCCTCCATTAATATAAAAAACATTGAAAAACACTGACATTATGGTGATCAGTATTTGCTTTAGTTAAGCCCTTGACTTACACTAAGTTAAATCTTTTTTTTCTTTTCTGTTTTGTCCAGTTTATTTTTGTATGTGTTTAAGTAGAACACATGTACATTGGAAAAGAAAGATGTGTTTCAAAGTTGCGTTGAAATTGATTGCTTTTTATGAAGACGTCAAGATGAGATAAAATTAAACTGTGTTACATGATGATGTTGATCAATTTATGACTGTTATAATTGTTCTGGTTTGTAAATGCACTGTGACAAGGTAAACAGAAAAAATATTGACACATTCAGACATAATTACTCATCCTACAAATCTCAACAATAGTGACAATCATCATCAAACAAATTTTAGATAAACGATCAACTGCAATGCATGCTGGGAGTCATGGATTAGTTTAGTACAATGTTGATACCCAGCATGCATTGCAGCATGAAGCTTTCTTTTGTTGATCGTCACCGTTGATGAGTTGCAAAGACCTTCCATAGTTTAACCTTCTAAGTGTGTTTTTATAATTCTGAAAATACTGTAATATCAATCATCAATTTTTTACACATCATTAACACTGCGCACACACACACAAGAAATATTATTAAGGTAAATCTACAATGTTTAAATTACTTGATCAGATTAGACTTTCGTTTTCTTTGATGTATTTTAAAACACTGCTTCAAGCCAAAGAAAACTTAAAGGGAAACTTCACCCATTTGCATTAAGCTTTGTACCGTTAGAACCCCAGTCATGTTTTTGAATGGTCGTGCATCATTCCCTCAGTTTCCCCTGAGAGGGGAGAAATACTGATTTCAGTGAGGCATTTCCTTCTTTCAATGATGTAAAAATCGTCATTTTGCGTCATTGAAAGAAGGAAATCCTGTATCTCTATTGAGTGTGAAAGACTACAGACACTCATTCCTCATTTTTCCAAGGTGGGGGCTATGGGTGGACCCACTCACACTTCAGACCAATTACAGATCAGTGGGTGGGACTTACGAAAATATACGAACACAGACGGAAAAAAACGATCAGCCGCCATCTTTATGCTAAGCTAAGCCAAAGAGTATAGAAGCCCAAGAGGCGAAACTCAATAGAACGCTCCATAGCAACAGTTGCCCCCATGACGTGACGGCCGCCATTATGGACTGAAAACTGAAGGGAAACGCTGAAAAATAAGAGTCAATGGCACTGAACCAACTTAACATAACAAAAACTTGGCATAACTTTTTTTCTGGTCGTCATATCTAAATACGAAAACAACGTGGTTATGCATGGCCTAATTATCCTTAGGAAAATAGTATTTTGGGACAAAATATTACTATAAAAGTACGATAAGACTACTATAGAAATACTATAGCGGCTCTAGGATATTATAGAGGTATTACAGAACATAACATACTTCTGTGATGTTCTAATACCTCTATAATATTTTAAAGCTGCTATAGTATTTCTATAGTAGTCGTATCGT
This sequence comes from Misgurnus anguillicaudatus, assembly GCF_027580225.2. Lineage (NCBI taxonomy): Eukaryota > Metazoa > Chordata > Actinopteri > Cypriniformes > Cobitidae > Misgurnus > Misgurnus anguillicaudatus. The sequence continues at coordinate 20,386,765 of NC_073356.2, forward strand.
ACTTCTATAGTATGTCCCAAATTACTATAGTATTCCTATAAGATTACTATTCTATTTTGTCCAAAAATACTATAAGATTCCTATAGTACTGTTTCGTAAGGGTATGTCCCCCACCGAATCGGCTTCATTAGCCTACCACTTACGGTTTGCAAAGATACAATTATAAAATTACTGCAAACCTTTAATCTATCAATATTTATGTTCTATTATGCATTTTCCTTGTTATATGAATAACAGAAATTCATGAAATAATATATAGGCAGACACACAGTAATAAGATTCAAATGTTGATTTTGAAATGAGTGAACATCACCATATATATGATTTGGAAAAATAAATAAATAAAATTATAAATGAACATTTCTTAAGAGTTAATCTTTTACATAGAATATCACAAAAATATTAACACGTTTCTGGTGGACTGATAATTTTAGCAATTTATTGCAGAACACTGCTTGCGTTTTAACCACTTGCTCATATTCACAGTTGTAAGGCGCGCTAACGATTTGAGCAGCTTACAGTCCATAATGGCGGCCGTGGCTCCGCAGCGCCATCTACAGACTGTTACCCATAACACAACAGAGTTTCGCCTCTTGGGCTTCTATACTCTTTGGCTAAGCTAAACAGAAGTTGTGGAGCGAGTCAGACTTCATGTTACAATAACAGTGGAAGTTAATCAATATGATATAGAAGAGGGTGATTTCGCAAGCGTGAGGCTCTAATCCGCTGTTCATTGCACCTTTATGAGCCACAATACAGCAAAGAGCTGAGGCAGATCAGAAGCCCGAGGAGAAGCCGGAGCCTGGGCATCGGCTGGGTAGAGGAGCCCGGGGAAGACACAGCAACAATCGGCCTGTGCTGCGTAGAGAAGCTTGCCTGTTCTCTCGCTGTGTGCCCTCTTTATAACATTTCTGCATCAGATAAGGATATGGACGTTCGTTTGGTAAAGGTTTTCAGGCAAGAGAGCAACTTTGCGCCCGTTTGGACATGTTTATTTCACAGACGCGTTTCGGCTTCCGAGCAAACGCGCTGCGGATTATATGAGCTTGGACAGACTCGTGTTGTGTGCTTTCGGTGTAAGATTTCTGGATCAGATAAGAATATGAACGTTTGTTTTGTTAATGTTTCTGGGCGCGTGCTTATTTAAAAGACGTGTTTCGGCTTACGAGCACAAGCTCCAAGAGCTGAGGCAGCGCGTCTGTGGAGATATTGTGCAGGGGACGCGTTTGTGTGGAGGATGCAGGGATAAACGGACGTCTAACTGAAGTAAGTGTTTCTATTTTCTTTGTTATACTAAGGTGGCATTTATATACACAATAGCATATCTGAGCGGTGTTTTATATGTCTATATTGTGAGAGCAATATAAACATTTAAAATGCATACCCTTTTTAACTACTTGAAAAAACATTTGTACAGCGGATGTGAAACCGCACGTTACTGTTTGAATAAGACTTTGCTACACACCAGGCCAGATTGTTATTGTGTGTTCCACAATGTAACATCACGTTTAAAAGTAAGTCATGATTGGTGTCTGTCAGACACAGTGGTGGTGGCTATTTTCTTTGTTTTACTAACGTGGCATTTATGTACACAATATCATATCTGAGCCGTGTTCCGATTAATGGGAGTGGCTTGCAGAGCTGTGCATTGTGGTGCATAGTGGGAGTTGTAGTTTTTCATACAAATGTGCTCTAAAGTCAGGTTCTGTCTTTTCTCGGTCAAATAGGCACAAAATTCTACATTTATGTTACATTTTGACTACAAATATGACTCACTTTCCATAAAGATTAATGTTCCTATCGGTGAAATGACCCTTTAACATTAACACAAGAGTCAAAGGCCCAACTAAAGCAAACTCTGATCACCATAATGGTGGTTTGTTGAAATGTTAAAATTTTTTCAATATTAATGGAGGGTGCAAACCTGATATTGATTCAATGGGATTAACCTTGACAAATCAACAATTTTTAACATTGTTTCAATGGTGGTTTGCTATCTGGAAAGGGACGAGAATTTACTTGAAGTATATTGAAGTTCTATAGGTTTATAAACTCTTAGAGAAAAAGGTCAACATATGAAATATGTACCCCAGCTGTGACTGGGGTGGTACCCTTTCAAAAAGTACAGATTTGTACCTAAACAGTTCATCATAGTAGTATTAGAGGTACATATTGGTACAAATGAAAGCATTTTAGTTCATCAAATGTACATATTTGTACCAAATGTATACATATCAGAACCTAATGGTACATTTTAGAACCCCTCTAAAGGGTACTGCCCCAGTGACAGCTGTGGTACATATTTGGAAGAAAGTTTTATTACTTTTAAAGCACACCAAATGGATCCTATAAAGCCATATATATATTAAAATTTCTACAGTTCCAGTTATCACATAAGATTGTTCAAATACCCACTTAAAGTACATGGCTATGTACTGTATTACCATGTCTTATTTTAATTTTTGCGATAGCACTAAATCAATATTTGGCACAGAGCATCACCCAGTGTTGGCGTAACTGATAGTCTAAATCCATGTTAATGAAGTGGCACAAACTGTATTTGCTACTTTATAAATTATTATAGTCATTGCTCTTTAGCTATTTATCAAAATCTAAACTCTGTCTATGCATTTGCAGTTGGATTCGCAGGATTCCAGCAACAGGTGTTCAAATCCTAAATCTGGAATCACAGCAGACCGTCCATATGTATTTTGCTCTCGCAGTGCTCTATTGGTTTAAAGGATGTCATCTTAGGTTAAACAAGCACCAAATACCACAACTACATGGCGCAACTCTCTGCCAGCAGGTGCGTAAATGAGTATTTAGGTGTGTAGCTTCACCAATAGGCGTAAAGCTGACATGCAGTCCACAAAACTAACACGGCTAGTGATCCAACAGCAGCAATTTTATCCTGCAGTGACCTCTTTTTTTGAAAGGGACCAAATGAACAGCACGAATGAATTAAAAATAATACAATTCTTTGTGACTTTATTTGTAATTTGACTGTGACAGCACAGTGTTCAAGATCTGTGGCATCTGTGATATTTTGTTAATATGTAAATGACTTAAGAGATGTCTTGTTTTGGGTTCACAATAAGCACAGTTGATGTGAGCAACCGAACCTTCTGGAGCGTGAAAAGAGAGATTTCTCCCTGGCCTTGACTATTCAGTTTGCTTGCGTTTTGTGCCAGGGAGAAGAACAGAGGCTGTGAACACAAAGCACTGATTAATTGACTGATGGAAAGGAACATAAATACAGTTGTTTTCTTAATTGACAGTTTGATCATTCTCCCTTTCTCTGTATAATTTGAAATGTCTGCTATGTGAATTTTATAAATGGCTGTATTAGTTCTTCCTTTAAAAATTCAACCCTGAACAATGGCTTCTACGGTTAAAATCAATCGAGTGAATTGAGGACATCGCTTCCCACACACAATGCTAGGCAGCAGACCTTTTAGGCATGTTTTACTCATTGCCTACTTATGTTTATGTTCTAGAGTTAAATGCATATAGTTCTCTCAAAGATTACCAGAGCTGGCATTATTTAAACACAACCATGTTCATACTGTTACTTGTTTAAAAATTTAACAAAAATCGGGAAACTGGGCACTCATTTTGTCCATATAACAACAGTTCAGTGTGATGTCCATCAAGCTTTGAAAGAACAAACAAAAATCTTCCCCTCCACTGAGCTGTTAACCCAATCAGATCAGTCGGATGGGTGACAAGACTCACTGACTTGGTCCAGGAGCAATGGTTCAGTGATTTAACAGCTCACTGGAATGACCGATTATCAATAAATAATGACTGAAATTTAAATCAGTTTCTAACATAAAGCTATCATATGGATTGGGAAGATAGTATGTTAGCACAAGTCATATGGACTGCTTCATGGTGTTTTTAGAGCTTCACAGATGTGTGGTCACTATAAACTACTGTATCATGACAAGAAGTACATTTTAGAAATTCTTATTTTTGCTCTACATAAATAACAATACACAGGTTTACAATGATTTGCGGGTGAGCAAATGATGCAGAATTTGTATTTTTGGATAAACTAACAATGGCCTGTGTCAAGCTCACTGAGTGCATTTATATGCACAGTCTTACAGCGGTTATGACTAATAAACTAACAATATGTAAGCCTTGTTAACATGTAAATCTGTTTTATTTTATTTGGGAAATGTCATAAACAGCTAAAACAGTTTTATGACTGTTTAAAATCTGATCGGCACAGGTATATTTCTGCCCATTACTGCGATTTTGCGTTGCATGTAAACGGCTTTCTCGCAGTTTTATTCATGTGCGCGAGTCTCAAATATAAGCGTCACAGTGACAGCAGTTGAAACTGTGAATTTAAAAACTTTCTGCAGACATTAAAAAAGAGAAACAGCGTTATAGCTACTGACACATTTCCTGCCAGCTTTTTAAATCCTGTGTAAACACAGTTTTACGCATATCCAGTTTATTGATTTGCATGCAAATGCATGACAATGCATGATTTTTGATATATATCTGCTTGTTTTGGGCATGTTAAAGGCCAGTGTTGACATTTTAAATCACCTAAACAAACAAACCCCTACCCCAATAGAATCTGGACCTTCTTTTGATAGACCCGCCCCACACATATGCAACCCAGGCATTGATTTAGGTTAGTAGAGATGCCCCTTACTGCTGATTGGCTGTAAGTGTGGTTTGGTAGTCGGCCCGACTCCCTTTTACAAAGTGTTTTTTAAAATCACGCACACCGCCTTGCGCTCAGCGACTACATCTGTCACTTTATTATTTAATTAATATTTATGTCTTTTCATATCAAAAATAAAATACAAAAGAATTAAGACTAAAAAAAGAATCTGAACTAAAGGCAGTGTGTATTCCTAGCTCTATTGGTAGGGAATTGTATTAGAAGTCCAAAAGTCAATGGTTCGATCCCAGTGAAAAAAAATTATAAAATGTGAATGCACAATAAGTCACTTTATAAAAAGTCTCTGCCAAATGCATAAACATAATAAACCGTATTTACTTTCACTCCTTATATCTCCCCTCATGCACACTCACATCTGCAAAGACCGTGTTAATAAGCTCTTACACGATACACCAGATTTTAGAAACAGCACAGCAACTTGAAATTATGTGACCATGTAGTTTCATCTTACATCTGTTCCCATTTTTACTTACTATTTTATCTGCGCTCTCCTTCTTGTTTTGCTCATTTCCTGCAGCTCTCTTTTCTGACCTATAATTTGGTCCTCTTTCTTTTAATTTAAAAATGTCAGAATTTGGGGCAGGTGGTGGGTTGTGACTAAATGTGAAAATGAAAAATTGCCTCCTAGTGGAAAATCATGAGGCATTACAAAAATGCCTCATTTTCACCTTGCCTTTTATCCTGCCTGAGATGCAGCGCTCTTTTCCTCTCTCATATTCTCTCTCTCTCCTTTGTACACTTAGGATCCATTCAGATATTTTGTTTGCGTATGAAGCCAAGCAGCCTGTGGTTTATCCCTTGTGGAATGCTGATAAAATATGACAATTACAACAAATTTTCCTTGCAGTATAATTTTCATTTTATTAAAGGGGGAGAAGTGATCTTAATGGCTACCTGAGTAAATAAAGCCAGTCTAAATATGCTGACCTATTCCTCTAGGGCCATAAATCACTACTGCAATGCTCCGGTGAGCAAATATACAGATAGAACAACAGAAACAAATGAGAGAAAGCAAGAAACTGTAAGGCAGATTTAAGTTTATTTATATTTATATAAATGACCCTCACTATAATATGTCTTGCTGTAAAAATAGGGGTCCACTCCTGCTTAAAAGGCATGACTATACCCAGTGTCAAGCTTTAATTGAAAACATGATTTTTACAAATCTTGGTAAGTTGAACGTTTTAGATACTGACATTAACTCAAAATTTTACTGAAAATTCAGTAATATGTAAGATTACAGTACAATATCATTTAGCCTGAAGGCCCTTACATTAACTCACCTATTATCATATGCATCCATGTGTCATATATATATATAAAATGCACTTCTGTTTACATCTTTGTGTGTTAAGCGTTTAACACATTATGTGTAATTTTGTGTTGATTTTGTGTTAAAATATAACATAAGTTGTGTTAAAGGTAACACAAAATTTGTTGTTTTAATAATAACACAGAGATGGGTGGATTCTGTGACAATGCATTTAGTGTGTATGACATTATTTCTTCACCAGTGTTGGGCAAGTTACTTCCAAAGTGTAATACATTATTTATTACAAATTATGGTCATTTGAAAGTAATTAGTTACATTACAATATTACTGTCTCTGAACTGTAATGAGTTACACTACTTTTGCGTTACTTTTAAGTTACTCCCATTAAAATAACAGAAGTATGACTAGGCATTATAAAATGTTAAAATGTAGTTTATTAAAATGTAGTCTTATAAATCTAGAAGTTATGTGTTGGCCCTCGAGCTTTGAATAGGCACAGTGAAGACTTATGGCAAAATACAGTAACAATCACTGTCAGAATCATAAACATAGACAAATGATCTGGTAAAAGTATGGTACACATACCAAACACAATAGAGCTAGAGCCCACTATAATGCAACCTATAGACTAATAACATGGCAAGACACGCAACCTCTTTTCATTTCTATTCTTTAATTCACTTTTAATTCAGATTCACAGCACAAATTGGCATGCACTGGGTTGACACAACTTATCAAAAAGTGCTATTGGAGGATTAGGCTTCAAGGAATACAGCTCATTTCAGTACAATATAAGGATTACATGTAGCTAACATATAATTGCTTAATAAAACACAGACAAACAGAGGAAAACTGCATATAGGCTACCATACAAAGGCTGGTAAAAACTTTAAACAGTGATGCAAAAACTAATATTACTGTAATATATTATATTTTGTAATGCGTTACTCCCAACACTGTACTGTACCTCACATGTGCAATGACCAGTGTTGGGAGTAAAGCATTACAAAATATAATATATTACAGTAATATATAAGTTTTTGCTGTAACGCAGTAATATAACGCATTGCTAATAAAATGTTGGTAATATTGTACTCTTTACAGTTTTAGTAACGCACGTTACAACAATGCATTTCAAAATTAGACTGTGTTATTTTATTTATTTTTTTTGACCAAGGCCATGCAACCAGCATCCACACAGGAAAAAGCTGCGGGTAAAATAGTATGTCTGTTTCCGTGTGCTGTGTGCAGCATGTTTATTTTACAATGTTTTATTTGAACTGCGATTTGGACACGGTGCGCGTCAAATATAATATATATCAAATATATAAAATATCGGTCTCCCATGCTGCTTGAACCCCAGAAGTAAAGAGACTTTTAGAAAGCTTGTCAGTAAAATCTATATCAACACCAGCAATGACAAGATAAGCTAACGTTGCTATGGTTACAGTCCATATTATACATAATAGATTGCTAGGCTATTCCTATGCTATCTACAGTTTTATTACAAACAGCAACCTAAACTAATGTAGACTTAAACATGGTTATCTAAATATTATTTAGTACAATTAAACATCACTGTGTTTCTCTGTTTGTCTGTGTTTTATTAAACAATTATAGCTACATGTAATCCTTATTGTACTTAAATGAGCTGTATTCCTTGATGCCTAATCCTCCAATAGCACTTTTTGATAAGTTGTGTCAACCCAGTGCATGCCAGGTTTGTATATTGTGTTTGTGTACCATAATTTACCAGACTATTTTTGTCTATGTTTATGATTCTGACAGTGATTGTTACTGTATTTTGCCATAAGTCTTCTGTGCCTATTCAAAGCTCGAGGGCCAACACATAACTTCTAGATTTATAAGCAGCAATAAACTACATTTTAACATTTTATAATGCCTAGTCATACTTCTGTTATTTTGATGAAAGTAACTCAAAAGTAAAGCAAAAGTAACTCATTACAGTCCAGAGACACTAATATTGTAATGTAACTAATTACTTTCAAATGACAGTAATTTGTAATATATAATGTATTACACTTTGAAAAAGTAACTTGAACAACACTGGCAATGACAATAAAGTTGAATCTAATCTAATATGGAAAATGAATATATACATTAATACAAAATTAATACATAATTTTTTATTAATGTATGTATTTATTTACCAAAGAAGATGTATACACTGTCAGAAAAAATTGTCCCCAGCCGTCACTGATTTGGTACCCTTTCTCAAGTTCAAAGTAATTTCCTTAGAGGTACATATTAGTACCAAATGCAAACATATATGCACTTAAATGATGTCCCAGTGACAGCTTGGGACCCTTCATTAATGTCATAATATGCCTTTGACACAGTCATACAATTTATCAAGATATAAGTCAGTCTACCTTTTATCTTTTATATTTAATGCAATATACCATGTAAGTGGTACACATAGACGCCTCGCTACATAGAGTTCAATGTAGATATGTCACTGAAGAGAAGATGAAACTACTGACAGATTAAGAAAATACCTTACTGTCAGCCAACATCATAAAAGCATTGAACTCAAAATGCATCTGTTTGCAGGGGTTCATCTACCCTGGAAATGACATTTTTAGGGCACTTTCCAGGCACCACTGTCTTATAATTCATGATAGTGTGTCACGCTTTTAAAGGTGAAGTAGATCTTAGAAATGTAAAGAGAGAAAAAAAATGACAGGAGATAATGCAGTTAGGAGGAAGACAATTATGGTTGCAGTCTGTGGGGGAGATTCTGAATAAAATTAAATAGTGCTCTTTTACTGATTTAATACAGTCTTCAGTGGTATTTACAGTATTATAGAGACCATTGAAATAGTTGTTCAGCTCGTGTTTCAGCCTAAAATGAGGCTTATATTGAGAATATCAAATGAAAACAGATCTGAGAAAGAAGGACTTTCAGACAGTTTCTCATCAATGTGGAGGCTTTTGTGCTTGTTAAATCTGGAGACACCAGATAACAGAAAAACACGTCTTTACACAGGTGCTGCACAGCCTTATTTTCCTCCCCCTAGACGAGCAAGACAAACTTCAGGCAATGCAGACCTTGGAACACAGGCAAACATGGTCTCTCTGGACACATCTCCTCCAGATCCAAGAAGATTGAGATAGGGAGGGGAGTGTACCTGTACAGACCGTCAAATTTAGCTGTCACTTCGAATAAAAGCTCCAGTCTCTATGCCTTGAAGCTTCTAGCTACTCTGCCGAGGAAAAAGTGTACTTTAGTCTTTCACCAATCTCAGACTGTATTCTGCCTCACAACATATTCCCTGTCACATGTCAGATTAGAGTGTAGAACAATATAGGTTCGGATCGGCCTTTCTGCCTTGAGACCACTTTCTAGCTGTTAACAAAATGGCTTTTGGTTGCAGCTATTGTTGAATATTGAAGCGACATAGACAGCATGCTCCAATAAATCCTTATAATGGAAGTATGATCCCAAGGCCGTCATACAGGTCCCTAAAAACCTTTATAAGACTATGTATGCTTTTATCATACACGCATTAGGCGCAGGGCTATGCGCTGTGACTGTCTTATACAGTTTTTATGAGAGTGCTAAATCTTAGGGCAGTTTTTAGCCTAGGGCAATACAAATCTGGGTGGTATTACTCGTGCAGTTGGTAGGTTAAAGGGACACTCCACTTTTTTTGAAAATATGCTTATTTTCCAGCTCCCCTAGATTTAAATATTTCATTTTTACAGTTTGGGAATCCATTCAGCTGATCTCCCGGTCTGGAGCTAGGACTTTTAGCATAGCTTAGCATAATCCACTGAATCTGATTAGACCATTTAGCATCATGGTCACAAATAACCAAAGAGTTTCGATATTTTTCCTATTCCTATTATTTTTTCCTACGCCAGTTTGAGAGTATAGTTCCTAGCCATATCTATCTAGAAAATCTCAACTTTTAATTTTCCTTCGGTCTTAGTACACAATGTGGAAGAGTCAAGTTTAATTAGGAAAAATATCAAAACTCTTTGGTTATTTTTAGGGCGATGCTAATGGTCTAATCAGATTCAATGGATTGTGCTAAGCTATGCTAAAAGTGCTAGCGCCAGACCCGAAGATCAGCTGAATGGATTCCAAAATGGTAAAAATCAAATGTTTAACTCTGGAAAATGAGCCTATTTAAAAATAAGTGGAATGTCCCTTTAAGAAACGCTGGTTGCAGTGTTGTCATGTAGACAGTAAAATCAGGGTTTTTGCCTTGCGACGTCACTTTTGTTAGGCTTCTGATTGGCCAAGGTGCTTTACGATTTGACTTATATCCTTGCCTGTTGATGTGGCATGCTCTTGACAGCGCTTGATAGCGTGTTTTTGCTTTTTCATGAGGACGGAGATTTCTTTTAAACCAAGCATGTGTGGACGAGATTTTTTTGGAGGAAAAACTCTGGTTATAAAAATACCCATTTCCGTGTAGACTAGGCCTTAGACTCATTGTTAGTGCGGTAAACAGAGTGGCGCATTTACCTCAGTTTATTTCGGTAATATTGCTGTTTTTCCGGTAATAATAATGCAATTTGCATGTCAATCCTGCTTCCTTGTATGTATATTCATGTCATTATGTTAAGTTATGTGAGGATATTTGTTGTCATATGAGACGTCCATTGCCATATGAATGCAAATCATCTACTGTATACATACTAGGAAATGTATAATGTGGTATCCTGCAAAACCTTATACAAATCTGTCTGTAACCTACATTTTCTTTTCAGCAAATTATCCTGCTAATTTATATTTATGATATATGTGGAGATAAATAAACCTTTGCAAATCTGCTGATTTGATACATTCATGTGTCCTGACAACCAGGCTAGGAAATTTAAACATCCTTGACACACACTTCTTATCTAGTCTATCCAATAATATTGACAGTGGCTCAGTGGTTCATGTAGGTTGTCTACAATCCGGAAGGTTGGTGGTTCAATCCTGGCTCCACCTGACCAAATGTCAAGGTGTCCTTGAGCAAGACACCTAACCCCAGCTGCTCCCGATGAGCTTGATGGTGCCTTGCATGGCTGACACCGCCGTCGGTGTATGAATGTGTGGGTGAATGGGTGAATGTGAGGCAATATGTAAAGTGCTTCAGATGGCCATAGGTCTGTGAAAGCGCTATATAAATGTAGTCCATTTACCAATATCTAAAGTATATTATGTAGAAAAGAACACAGTAGGTTATGTTATATTGTTTGTGGAGGATAAGCACTGCAATACTGGTGTTGTAGTTCTCGAGACCCCAGTCTCAAGACCACTTTTTAAAGGTCTTGGTCTCGTCTTCAGGATTCAGAATTTTATTTCAAGACCGGTCAAGACCACAACTGAAGGCACATCACAAATTTATTTATCATTAATTTTATGCAGTTTATTCAGGTTTGGCATATGAGGTGTTGGCATTTTTAAGCATTGTTTAAGTTTCTCCCAATGACAATTTTTCTAATTTTATTACTAAAAACACCTGCATTGTGTTAAGTGGATGGCAAGCCATGGAAAGATAGTTCAGAATAAATAAGTTGATTTCAGCTCTTTAGTGTTTGTTCACTTTTATTTGCTTATAGACAAAGCTAAATTCCCACATATCTGCAATGCCTTTGATAATTGTATTAATTTCTCTGATGGCATACACACACACACACACACACACACACACACACACACACACACACTCACGCACGCACGCACGCGCACACACACACACACAGACAAGAAGTGCCTAATCATATTCCACATTTTATCGTAAGTATTTTAATGCAGTGACTTGCACTGGTCTTGGTCTTGACTTGGTCTCGGCTTGTCTTGGTCTTGGTCTCGACCCTTTAAAGTCTTGGTCTTGTCTCGGTCTCGGCCTGTCTCGGTCTTGGTCATGACTTGGTCTCGGTTTAGGTGGTCTTGACTACAACACTGCAAACGCATTGCACACGGACCGTGTGTGTGAAACAGGTGTAATTCGTATTAATTCGTACAACCAAATTTGTACAATTTTGTACTATTTGCCTTGACCTCAGTGACGTTGGGGTTATGCTAATCGTACGTTTTTGCATGATTAACTTTGTATGAAATCTTACAAATTAGCCAACTCTTAAAATTTGTACGAATTCTTGTGAGATCAGGCTGATTGTTCAGATAAAAATGTTGATTAAATATGTTACAATAGTGCCTTTAATTACAAAGCCTATTTTGGTGACATTGGCTAAATGAAATTGTATTGTTTGATGTTGCATTACACCAGGTATAAAATACCCCGTGCACTTTTGTATCTCCGGCCAGATAGACAGGTAATGGTATTGGTGTCATACGGATCAGAATAAAACACGTGTTTGACTTGGAACAGAATCAAATCACCCAGGCTACTTATCACATTACCTGCCTCTCTCTTGTCCTTGGAGCCATGCATTTGCACTCCATCAAAAAGCTCATACAAAATGAGTTTGCCTTTATAAATAGTGAAACACACCCATAGCTCCTTTTCTCCTATCCCCGCCATCCCGTGCCTCATCCTCCCCGTCTTCTCATATAGTTCCTTCTTCCATCTGCCCTCCTCACCACACTCTCCTTTCTTTTAGCGCTCGGACAGGTCATTTGCAATGCTAAGCATCAGTTGGCAGTCATGTTAGAGAGGGTAAGAGGAAATGGGCAGAGCCTTCCCAACATCAGCCTAATCGTTTTATCTCTGCTTTTCATTGCTGCATAATAAGTGTTTTACGGGGGATTAGTGAAATAATGTATACATTAGCTGTTGTTTTTGTATCTCTAGACCCCATACGCTGCATTCCGCCACTGTTCCACCAGCTTATGTAATTTAGTTAACAAAAGGGGTCGGGCAGAGAGAAGGATGAGGTGGAGAATATCAATGAGGCATCTAACCGCACAGTCATGGTAAAGCGTTCCTTCATCCTCACACAAGGATTGAATGAGATCTGCTGTCGGAAATCAAGGCATCTGCACGCTCACTGTTTGTACGTATTCAAACAAGAAACATTCAAAGCACAAACCCTGTTTTTTACTCATGCATATATTTTAGTGTATTGTTATCTATGCCAAAAAAAGCATTTAATGCTTAAGATTACATTGTGAAACCTTTATCTTAATATGCAGGGGAATCTATAAGTGGGTGATTCTCACGAAACCATTGAAACACCACGGCACTAATGATTTTAGCTTTAAAATGTGTAATATAGTAACATTAAAAAGCATCAGAATTAACACAATACTGTGTTCTACCTTGCACAATGTGTGATTTCAACATAAGAATTTATAATTGGAAATTTTATCTCATTTTCTGCTGAAATTCTCATTACCGCAATGTGTCCGGCTGTGTTTGAACATGCGTTATGTTGTAATTTAATCAAATTAACACAAAAATATTAAGAAGTTTTGCTAGACTACTTTAGATGACAGAAAAAATATTTACTGAATATTCATGTATAATAATAATGAAGAAAAATTAGGAAAATTATGTGTCCATGCCTGATGTTCTCATCCTCCGCAACACTTTTTGAGAACAGTTTAAGCACACATACAGAATTTTAATAAAGTTTGATTTTGAGTGACCAAGCACATGGACCACTTACTTCAAGATGGCTACCAGGTAAGATCATTTTTTTACAGTTAATTTGAAATATTGTCTTGTCAGAATGCTTACACGACATTTTGATTATCATTACCGCAACAGATGCTTATTAAATGTTAATTTAATTAATAGAAGCATAATACTTTGATGCATAATGCATGTGCAGAATCTCCAAATTATGTTCTTTCAGGTTTGTCATGTCATTTTGAAAATATGTCAGTGTTGATGTTTTCTGACTGTTGCGGTAATGAGATTTTTTGGGACTAATTTTTTAAATTATGTTACAAAAAGTGTTAAATGATAAGTAAAAGTTTTTAAATTAATGTTCCCATTTACTCCAGACTTTGTTTTTCAATGTCTGGTGGGAAAAAAAGTAAATTTAAGCAATTTTTACATTTTCATGCTTAACATGTTTAAAACCAAGTTTTCATGAGAATCACCCAAGTAATCTATTGTAATTTTGCTAGACAGTGTAAACTCTGGTAATATTTAAATCATTGATCTGTTTGTTTGACCTGTGTCCATCTTAGGGAAAAACAAAGTGCAAATGTACATTTGGGGTGCAGCTATCGGCACAAAAATTATATTCGATACATAGAAACCTTTCCAAAGAGTTATTGCTATTAATAGGTTCTGAGTCTGAAGTCATGATTGAGAATTAGCATCTTAATACGTTCATCTGTTGTATTGACATGAGTCAATTAACTATTGATGCATGCGTGACTAGAGAGAAAGGGCTGTATTGATCCAAACCATGACTGATCAAAAAACACATGCTTTTTACCCTAGGCATCTGACATGGCAACAGGTGAGATTACTGTGTCAATTGTGTATAGAGCACCGAAAAGCTCTGCTTCAATGCAACCTGAATACATTTACGGGCTTCCTTTATCTCTTTATTATAGTAACAGTAAATAATTAGTTGCAATCAGCATTGTAGGTTCATTAAAAAACAGAATCAGGCGCTGCTCATACATCACCTGTCCTGGAATCCAGAGGCAGGCATAAACTCAGAAAATAACCTTTATTTATTCTTCTTTACTGGAGCCATGTGCAACAAATGTATCTAAACAGACTTAATAAGAAAGTGCAATTAATCAAACTGTGATAACGGTGACCAAAGCGAGTGATTTATAGCATCACTTATAAACAACAGATCATTAGAGTCAATATTTCCCAAGTGGCATGACTATGAGCTGCTGTTTTTTGTTTGTTACAAAGGATTTCCTAGTGCAAATTTACTGTGTAAATGCTTTTGTTTATATAGAGTGATGCTACATGAAGGTGCCTCATCACATTTAGTTTGCTTAGTTGTGCATGATGCAAGATGAGTAAGATGTTCTGCTTGCTGGCAATGTTAATGCTGGACGAAATGTCCTAATAAAATCTACCTTTCATGAGGCCTTGACTCATTACCAGGTCTCATCTGAGGGTTATAAGGTTGGATTGATTCTGTGACATCACTGATTAAAATCAATGTACCATTCGCCGTGTCCCTGACTGGCTCTCGTGCACTTTGGTAAACCTACAAAGCAGGAAATCGAACTGATCTCACACTTTTGCCTGGGGTTGAACTTTTGTTAGGACTTCTTTTCACGGGATTTAGTAGAGGATAGTTTACCTAAAAATTGCAATTGTGTTATTATTTACTCATTTTTTGTTCTGCTGAACACAAAGGAAGATATTTGTAATCAAGCAGGAAGCAGGAGGACCATTGACTTCCAAAGTAGGAAAAATAAATACTATAGAAGAGTGTTTCCCAATCCTGGTCCTCGAGGTCCCCCTCCCAAAAAGTTCTAGATGTCTCCTTATTTAAAAGGTGTGTTAAATAAGGAGACATCTAAAACTTTCTGGGAGGTGGGCCTCAAGGACCAGGATTGGGAAACACTGGTATAGAAGTCAATGGTTCTCCAAAACTACAAGTATTGCTCCAAATATCATCCCTTTTTTATTAATTGCAAAATATGTGTATAACTGATAATAATTTGTAAATTGCCATCGCAAGTTCCATATGAGTCTATGGCTGAGTATCTATCCTTTTTTATTAATTGTAAAATATATTTAACATGTTAAAAACACTATTTTAGGTATACAGGTGTTAAAACATTTTAAATAATTTTTTTACAATGTGTATAATTGATAATATTTTGTAAATTGCCATCGCAAGTTTCATATGAGTCTATGGCTGAGTATCTTCCCTTTTTAATTAATTATAAAATATATTTAACATGTTTAAAGCACTATTGTAGGGATACAGGTGTAAAACATTTTAAAGAAAAAAATGTACAGTGTGTATAATAAATAATATTTTGTAAATTGCCATCGCAAGTTCCTTATGAGTCTATGGCTGAGTCTCAAGATCAAGTGTTAAGACACTCAAATATGATGCTATGACATTGCATACTTTACATATGTGGTTTGTGTCACTGATTTTGGCAGTGATCAGGTGTAGGTAATATCATAATCTCAATCTTATCAATAGAAAGGTACTTCATGAATGTTGCTGTGAATGTAAATGTAAGAATATCTTTTATCTGAATTAAAGAAATGATTGACAGGATGTGCCTATATCCAGGTGTAACAAATTAGTTTTTGCTTTAATATTATCCTGCCATAAATGCATGTGTGTGTGTGCTCACTTGTGGGTTCATGATTGGCTTATGTGAGTGCCCTTTGTTACAGTTTATTAATTGCAAAAACATTATCAGGCTGTGTTTTATGGAGATAAGTGTGTGTGCTTATTTAACAATTGATTGGGGACAAATTAGTAAGCTAAATCTAAGGAAAATTAAAAAACACAAAAAAATGCTTATGGTTGATATGTAGAAATTAGAATGACGTCCTGTTCACAGGTTTGTGTGTGTAAAGCCATGCAGTGATAAGAGCCAGCAGCCGGGTCCTCTTCAGTGATATGATCTGCGAGAGAAACATGAGGGAAAAGCGATCCATTTTCAAACATGTACTTTATGGCTTTGAAAGTGATGCAGGTCAGAAGGCACAAGCAAATGGCATGCTAATCAAGTAACAAGAGCAAAGAGGTTTTATCAGCGGCTCAGACACTGCTGGATGGATGTAGCTTTATCTGGGTCACCTAAAGCCAATGTTAAATCCACTCTGGCTTACCCTCTGCCTAAGAGTAAGTCTGAATGGGAAGAGAAAGCAGTGTGTTAAAAATTGAAAAAAGTCACTGGTGGCTCATCCTACTTTACATTTTGTGTGGGCAATATAAACATTTTAGTGGTGTATTCACACTACAGTTTAATGTTAGATTATCCAGGAAATTAAAACCTAACTGAAATTTAATAGATTTTTTTCATCTTATTTATTTTCTCTTGATGGACAGATAACAAAGAGGAAATTATTCTTAACAAACAAACTCTGGCACCAAAGCCAAAACACCTGCTTTATACGTATTATATATTACCATGTCAGTTAAACACTTAAAACAGTAAACATCTTTACCTTGAATGAACATAGTTCAAAGCCATTACAAAATATGACATATGGATGGACCCTTGCGACCATATGACAATCGAATTCTATATTAATCCATCAAGTTGTGATGTTGCTTGGCAACCGTCACATTGTTTTAATGCTAATTTTCCCCACTCTGTTTTATTTTTGCAATACTGCATATTGTCACTCCCACATCGAAATGCCATAAAGCAGTCCTGTTCACTTATATCAATACAATTATATGAAGAGTTTAATTCCAAAACGAAATAACTCAAAACATGTTTATTATTATCTTTTCATGTTTTATTCTTCTACTTATTGTATTATTTTTTTTTGTTATGAAGGATTAAATCAAAACAAACCAACTGCAGTTTGATTGATATTAATTGGAAGACACAATCAAAAAACAAGATTTTTGATTTTTTTTAAACAGAGTTATCTCATTTTGGAACCAACCTCTTAATATTTTAATATTTAAACTTTTTAATGTATCTGTCTAGTGTTAAGTGTGAGAAGTAAGCAAGTTTCACTCAAAGAGAATCCTTGTTACTGTAAGAGAAAGCAATAAGTCATGCAATATTCTTATGGATGTTGAAAATGATATTCAAACTAAAATATTAATCATATCTGTATTACAGGATATTAATTTGTTCTTGGAATGATTAAAATTGTAAACCCAATACAACCAGGGTTACTGAAATTGGAATTAAAGCAATAAAATTTAACACACAGATAATGCTGTAAATAAAATTCAAGGGCACAAAGAAGCAGAAAGATACGTATGTTGTAAATTATCATATTCCTGCGTGCATCTCCACAAGATGTATAATTCAAATAATAATTCTGCCTATAAAGTTCTTCTAGTGTGACAAATAGAATAGTTTACCCAAATATGTGATTCACGGCCTCATCCCATCCCAAATGTATACGACTTACTTTCTTCAAATGAATTATTATGTTTTATTAAAATGTCTTCATGTTATGTTATGAAATATTGGGGTCAACAAGGTGAAGGTCCCAAAAAGCGCATACATCAGTGACGGCCGGTGACTTCTTTTTTCGAGGGCGCTCGATGCGAAATTCATCACAACATGTAGTCCATTATGTGCAGTGCGTCATTTCAAAATATGTGTTCGGCACGTCAAGTGATCCTGTGTGCATTGTGTGTTTTGTAAAAATAAGTGCCTGCTGCAGACGCGTCTAAAGGGTTTATGATATATAAGAGACGCTCGCGTTTGCCAGATACTCGCATAATCTCATGCGTAATCAGAGTTTACTGTTAAGGGAGTGTCTTGTGTGTATTTTGTGAACGTGAGCGTCTCATTTATCATAAACGGTTTTGATGTGTGTGCAGCAGGCACTTATTTTGACAAAACACGTGATGCATATGGTTTACATGACGCAACAAACACATATTTTGAAAACACGAGCAACACACATGACACTCCGAACACATTTTGAATTTGTGCCCCTCGAAAGAGCAGTCACCAGCTGCAACTAACATACATGTGTTAAACTAATCCAACTCCAGTGGTTTCTTGCGTATCTCATGAATAATTACCATATGTATTTTCGTAACGTGATTATGAATGTGAGTACAAAGAAGTACTGTAATGCGAATCGGTGAGATTGGATACGAGTAATTGCCAAATAGGTAAATGTTTATGTACAGTAAGTGGTTATTCAATTAATTTTTGAACTTTTTAAACCAAATCTGTATTTAATGCACATAAATGTTTTTTTTTTCATTCTGTGTTGGTGATGATAAAAGCTTGGTGCAAATTCTGTCCATGTTAATATATTTGCATTGTCCTTCCTCGGAGTAGCACAGTATACTAAGATCCTTTTGTATGAGCCTAACAAAATATTTATTTATTATAAAATATTATTTTATTTATTATTAATCCAGACAGGATTTGCTAAAGTACACATGTGGGAGAGTGGATGTGAGAGGGGGACAGGCTCTAGTTGGGAAGTCTTGATGTTGCATTACAACACAGATAAAGCATACTTATATCAGCAGTATGATTATAGGAAAGGTATCTGTTTATTTGGTGGTTCTCTATGCAGGGCTCCAGAGACTTGTGATGCACAGTTTCTGCTTCTTTACTTTAAAAACATTGATAACTGAACAAAGACTGAGCTCAGGCATTATGTTATATGTTCCCCTCCACCCCTATTTTTTTTTACAACCATCTGTTCTTTAATCTTGCTTAACCATTATGTATTTGATGTTGTTGTGTAAGCTGCCAAGTAAAAGAGACCTACTATATAATGCAACAAGATTAATTCACTTGTGTAATCTTGCGTTATTAGGTAATCTGTCCTTTTCAGGTTGAAATGTTGGTCAGAATAAGATTTTGGGAGTCTACTGAGATTGAATTGCACCTGCTGATATACAGTAGATACACTATAGTGAGATTCATTTAAGACAAATCACTGTATTGTTTTCTTCACTTCTGTAAGTCCCTTTGAATAAAAGTACAATGAAAATGTACATTTGCGACTGCTATGTGCAGTTTTAGCACCTGTTTTATCATTTCAATTGCCTTTTGCCGGTTAGTCCTGTAGTTGTGCAGTATAAGTGACAACCACAATCTCGCATGCATTACAGCAAAGCTCCACTACTGTGATCCGGCACCTAAACTGTTCTGGGAATTCACCACACAATCTTGATCAGTCAAACAACTCCATCCACAAAAGAAGGCACACAGTGCATAGAGGCCAGAAAGCTACATGAAAACTGGCTACAAGAGGAACCGGCTGGGACACTCCAGTCTCTTACTGCACAGTAGTTGCCACAATTATGGACAAAAGAAATAAATTGAACAAAATCAAGGGCATAAAGAAGGTGCTTCATTACGGGTCCGTTAGGAAGGGAGAAACAGATGGAGTCGAGGCAGCAGCAAGCATGAGGGAATCATGAACAGGAGTGAACTGGAGCATGTTAAGATGAGAGGAGCTTTAAACAAAGTCCCATAATGTGTAAAGGAACAATGGTATGTGAAGAATGCCAGAGGGGAATCCTGCATGATGTGACTGTATGTGTCCAAATTCGAAGGGGTAGAAGGTTGAAGCTGAAAATCACTTGAGAATTCTTCAATCCGGTCCGTGGACAACAGCATGCTTTTATCCATCTGAAACACCTGGAAGTCAGCGCAAAAGAGACCCAATCAGGTCCTCTCCATGCAGCCGTGCAGACGCGAATAACATCTATCAGACATAACAGAGCACCTTCATACTACAAATGAAGGGCACTATCTAAAAGAGCTTCCTTTCACGCTGAGCTCTTTTTTTTCTCAAATCCTACAGTTGCACGTTTGGTGCTGGCCATCGCTGAGGAAATAGAAAATCCATCACCTGCTGGTCTTATGGCTTAGTGAAGCTCAGTGGAAACCAGATGAGACAAAAATAGCAATGAAGTGGACATCATGTTGGAAGCACTCTGTTTATGTGTGTTACTGGAGTTTGTGCTTTTTTTTAACCACAGTTCACTCTGTAAAATATTTAAATTAATATTTAATGTTGTGTTTTAGTAATAAGTTACACTATGAAAAAACATGGGTGTTTTATGTGCATGGTTGGGTAAAATATGGACAAAACAGTTGGATTTACTGTAAATTAATCTATGTTGGGCGTTTATATGGTTGGGTCAAATACTGTATTGAGATATTATAATTAAACGAGTGTTAAGATCTGTCCATATTGTACCCAATCATGGGTTGAAAAACAATCTAGCATTTTAAGAGTGTACACTTTAGGACCAGATTTACTAAACGGTGGAAATTAGCGTAAGAGCGCAATTCTAAAAAGTGCAGATGGGAGTGGCAATAAATGCGGGTTATTTACTAAAAAAGCGCAAATTGAAGATGCAAGTTGTATTTATGCGCCGCTAGATGGCGCCAGATCAAACAATAACAATTATGTTGTTTAATGACGCTCTGAAGCAGCGTGGAATTATGGGATTTGTAGTCTTTAACTCAACCGCTGATGGCCATCAATCAGACGAGAACGAGAAATCACGTTGATGGATAAGGTAATTAAGTCTTATAAATGTTGCGTTTGATGACATCGTTTATTTCATTATGTAAGTTTATTTGTGATGTTCAAAACGAAATTGTTAGTCATATATTACAGTATTAGTCCAAATTTGATGGTTAACACAGCACAGAATTAAGTTTTCAACTTACAATCTACAATGACTTTTCACATAATGTATTGACAGTACAAATCTTATTTTGAAGTGTCTTAAAATGACCATTTATATTGCTGTACAATACCTTGATGTGCATATCGTCCGCGGGAAGATGCGCTGATTACAATCTACACACTAATGTAGATGATCAATATAATAGCATACGTCTTTTGAAGGGTTACGAATCAAAACAACTCACCCATCGCATAAAACACAAGCAGGATCAGAATCTCTGTCTAGTTAAATGTAGTCGCGAAGCTCTCTCTATCCAGATAATGCAACAACAAATTGATCCTCAGATCCCCAGGAGCTGACACAACCAGCGGCAGACGGTAAAGAGTTACTCATAAGTTAATAAGCAAGCGCGTTAGCCTGATGCGCTAACGCATAGTTCTGCATTTGTCCATGACACTGGCTGTGTCCTAAAACTCAAGGCAGTGAGGACTTGTTGCCTCGCTGCCTCATGAGGAAATGACTTCGGAGGCATGAAATGAAGGCAGCTCAGAGAAAGGCTTTCCGACGCACTTCAAAGGCAGCGTGTTTGAAATATAAACAGAAAGCGCCTTTGTGATAACTAATCACATATATGAAAACTACAATACTAATTTCTCGCTAGAAATGCAATTAAAATGTGTAAAAAGTGAAAATATACGTTTATTTACACTAAATTTGTGCTCCAGTCGCTTCCTTGGCCACCATTTTATTTTTTCGAGCTCGACCACTGTTGTCATGTGGTTTTTACGTCAGTAAAGGCGGTGACAAAGGGTCACATGGATATTAACGTCATTGACAGGAGACTGCACTGCCCCGTGTCAATGTTTTGAATGGAAATTTTCTCACGATTTACTGGCCTAGTGGTTTTTGGACATTTTACTGCAAATATCTTACAAATTGCACATTTAACTCTTTCACCGCCAGAGTTTTTTAAAAAAAGTTGCCAGCCAGCGCCAGCGTTTTTCATGATTTTCACAAAAGTTTAATGCCTTCCAGAAAATGTACAGACCCTCTGCTTTCAAAAACAAACAAACAAAAAATGAAAAACGTTTCATCCTACCTTCAGTAGTTCTTTTGTAATCAGCTTTTGAATATGGGTAGGTTTCTGCAAAAACACCACATTTTGAGCAAAAAGCAGAGATAATTCCATTTTTGTGACGGACTTTTCATAGAGATCCCATTCAGAGCGATCTTTAAAACAGACACGGACATGCAGCAGCTTGCCATAGGGCAATACTTCCGGTTTTAAAAAGTTGCGGAAGGATAATAGCGGTATTGCGGAAAGACAAGAAATACTCGTCATTGGCGGGGAAGCGTTTTCTCTTGATTGACGAGATATCTCGTCAATGGCGGGGAAAGAGTTAAATAATACAGGCGCAACAGCTGATTTCCATAATGACCAACGCAATTTTCAAATCATAATGAGGCAACTCGGATTTACAAGTCATTTCAACTTACTATTATTTATCTTGACTAGAGAAGTGGTGTTATAACTACAGATGAGTTGTTATAACTTATTAAATTAAGTTGATTTTTCTCAACTATATTTTATAAGTTGTGACAACTCATCTCTGTTGACATGACTTGCAAACCTGAGTTGATTTAACAAAACATTTTAAGGCAGCAACATATTTTTTACAGTGTGGCAGCTAGTTGCCAGTAATACCCAGTAATACTGTAATTTCTACAGAAATGTTTTACAGTGTTGATTTAAGAATTATTTTGGTATTGTGTGACTTAGTGACTCCTATTGTATTTATTTAAGCAGATAAAAACAACATAACTTGACCAACAATATTTTTGAATAATATGTTCCTCTGGCATTTCAAATTGTTACTTATTAAAGCAATCCTATGTCTTGTATCACATGCTCTCGGATCTCTGTTATGCCTCTTTTTTGCTATTTCAAGTGCAAAATTTAAGACGTGCTTTTTGCGTTAAGTAATGCCGCAATACCAGTTATAACACATGTGCAAACATTACCTTTTCGCCTTGCATGGCTGACACCACTGTCCGTGAATGAGTGAGTGAATGTGAGGCAAATATATATATATATATATAAAAGCCAAAATGGTGGTTTGCGCTGACACAAGCTGTTAGTAAATCTAAGGTTTTATCAAACCTGAAAATTAACCTTGGGTGAAATTAATAAACGTAAACTCACAATTACAAATGGCCTTTCCACCAAATTCACCATGCATTGTGCATTATCATGTGGGCAAACTGACCAAAAGTCATTTATTTAGGTGCATGGTGACAAAGTGTCATTGGATGTGACAAACTCCAGACCTTCTGGATTGAATCCTAATGAACCTTGCCAATACACACATGCACACATACACTTCTTATCACCAAAATGTTCACCACAGGTGGCACTTTAATACCTAGTGTCAATCAAAGAGCCGTACAACTGAGCCCTTATCTGCAGCCATAATGGAGACCAGACAGCTGCCCCAACATCAACCCAGACATAGAGCAACTAATAAAGGCTGGAGCAAAATGTAGGCGTGGACGGTTCTCAACTTCTGAATGACCACAAAAACCCATTTTTACAACAATAATGCCACCGTTTGATAACTGAAGTGATTACAGGGTTTAAAGACAAATTACATCCTTTGTGTGTGCATGTGGGGAGGGAGACTGTGGCTAGTTGTCAGATCTAGGGTTTAATAACACAAATATGTGTTTTCCCTAGGTGTGGATGTGTATGCGTTTGAATTTTAGTTAAGAATTTAATTGGATCCGTTATTAAAATATAAAAAATTCCAATAATATTTTTGCTCTTGCTGTCGGGTAAGCAAGTAAACAGAATGAAACCACATTTTTTAAAAATAAAGTTAGCTTAATCAAACAGTGTTTTGATTAAATGTTTTAAGAAGTATTTTTCTTTCAATGACAGGACAAGTTCTCACATTAAATCTTTAAAAAAATGCAAACAAAAAACAACTATACAAGACTACAATGGTGGAAATGTTCAGCAATTGCAGCTTTTTTGAAAAAAATGTGCCTGCATAGAAATAAAATAAATAAAGTGAATTAAAGTGTGACAACTAGCCCCATCCTCCACAGTTGCTATGTAGCCATTGATTTCATATTGGTTTCATATACTTGACCACTGCACATTGGTGATTCTCACGAAACCATTGAAACACCACGGCACTAATGATTTTAGCTTTAAAATGTGTAATATAGTAACATTAAAAAGCATCAGAATTAACACAATACTGTGTTCTACCTTGTACAATGTGTGATTTCAACATAAGAATTTATAATTGGAAATTTTATCTCATTTTCTGCTGAAATTCTCATTACCGCAATGTGTCCGGCTGTGTTTGAACATGCGTTATGTTGTAATTTAATCAAATTAACACAAAAATATTAAGAAAAAAAATAAATGGATGTTTTGCTAGACTACTTTAGATGACAGAAAAAATATTTACTGAATATTCATGTATAATAATAATGAAGAAAAATTAGGAAAATGATGTGTCCATGCCTGATGTTCTCATCCTCCGCAACACTTTTTGAGAACAGTTTAAGCACACATACAGAATTTTAATAAAGTTTGATTTTGAGTGACCAAGCACATGGACCAGTTACTTCAAGATGGCTACCAGGTAAGATCATTTTTTTACAGTTAGTTTGAAATATTGTCTTGTCAGAATGCTTACACGACATTTTGATTATCATTACCACAACAGATGCTTATTAAATGTTAATTTAATTAATAGAAGCATAATACTTTGATTTTAAATGCATGTGCAGAATCTCCAAATTATGTTCTTTCAGGTTTGTCATGTCATTTTGAAAATATGTCAGTGTTGATGTTTTCTGACTGTTGCGGTAATGAGATTTTTTTAGGACTAATTTTTTAAATTATGTTACAAAAAGTGTTAAATGATAAGTTAAAGTTTTTAAATTAATGTTCCCATTTACTCCAGACTTTGTTTTTCAATGTCTGGTGGGAAAAAAGTAAATTTAAGCAATTTTTACATTTTCATGCTTGACATTTTTAAAACCAAGTTTTCGTGAGAATCACCCACATAATCTAGGGAAAATACCATGTTGGTTTTGCCACTTCAGCTTTGTCTGGTTGCCTTTGAGGAAACCTTGTTGAATCCTCAGACCTTTGTTTATGACATGAAGAGATGCTTTTAACTGAGCGAGAAGTGCTGCGTGCATGTTTGCATCTGCTAAGATCTGGTTGAAGAGCTCGGTAATTTACATCTGTCAAAAGCCTGCTACTGAACGCAGACCTGACGTAACCCCATCAAACCCCCCTGTCATCAGCACAAGTCTAATTAGATCAACAACATTAAGAGTGTGCTAATATGAATCAAGATAATTCACTTGGTTTTGATGTATGCTGATTCAGCCGGCTGCATCTGGGCTCTCTTTAATGAAATCCGCTATTTATCGTCCCTAAACGCGGTCGACACAATATTCATTAGCAGCACAATGTACCTGGAGGCTTCTTCGGTTTACAAGTGCCGTCTTTCATTAATGAAATAAATAAATGTCTTTTTTAAATAATTATTTATATGCACTCAGTATTGGCTTAATAAGGAGGATGCATAATAGACTTGCTTACACGAGAGAACAAGGGGAGCCGGCTTACAAGAGCATCACGCATCTTTAATGTAGCTACTGTCTCATTTCCATGACAGCTTCTTGGTTTCAAACTTCTGGAGGGAGCGATTCTAGCCC
This sequence comes from Misgurnus anguillicaudatus, assembly GCF_027580225.2. Classification (NCBI taxonomy): domain Eukaryota; kingdom Metazoa; phylum Chordata; class Actinopteri; order Cypriniformes; family Cobitidae; genus Misgurnus; species Misgurnus anguillicaudatus. The sequence continues at coordinate 20,412,690 of NC_073356.2, forward strand.
TCATTAGCACGACCGAGTAAATCTTTCTTCTTGTTTAAACAAATTATAGGTTGGTTATGTCTTTCAGAACGTTCCTTTCAGATGAAAAAAAATGCTCTGCCTCTTGAAGATACAGTCGTGAATCATGTGATATTTTAATGGCCCTTGATAATGTACCGCTCTCTACCCGTTCGTACTTTCTAAAGAATGACCTAGAGAAAATGTTCAAGAACAATTTCTCACAGCCTCTTTTCATTTATCCTTGTTTTCGCTCCTTTCTCTGAGGTCTAGACTTCAGATTCATAACTAAAGCAGGTCATAACATAAAAAGAAGAAAGAAAATAAGATCAGTGACAGGAGCCCACCTCTCCCAGTGAAGACTATATGCCGCTCTTCAGTACCAGAATAACATTCCCAGCACACAAATTCACCTTGTGCTTTAACAAAAGTGACCAAAGGATGACCAGAAATGACTTATCTAGCAAAATAAAAATGTGCATGTACCTACAAAATGTGCAAATTAATAATATGACGTGGCTTAATAAGAAAATGTATAATTTTGATTTCTAATCGTCTATTGAATTTTGGTGTTTTTTTATTTTTTTATTTTTTTTTAAATTATTCGGCAGCCAACTAAAACAGGGCAGTTGGCGCAAAGAAAAGTGTTCTCTGCATGTAACATTGTACATGGCGCAAACCTGTTTGTATTATATTTTGTAGGGGTGCTCCCATAAATGCCGATAACAACTCTGAATCACATAGCTGATATTATTCACAGTTATTTCATGTAATACGGCTTTTGATCAGTAAGTCCTTATTGATCTAAAATCACTGTTAGTTTGAGTCGTTTAAAACATGCATTTAAAAAAGCAACACTCGTCAAACATAATCATTATAAATATTCTTTATTATCATGAAAACACCTGAAAAGAACAGCAATATAAATATATTATTAAGCCATTTCCTTGAGCTGCATGTGTAATGCTTCTTCGTCTGCAGTGCATATTGAGTTTCTGCACGAGATTGACCTCTTGATTTTGGATGTAGAGGCATTTCACCATAATTCATCGAAGCATAGCAAGCATCATCGGCCAATCGATTGCAGCATACCTAATATGTGTTCCCAAATACTGTAACTTGGATGCTCACTGCATCCGAAATCATCAATTTAAAGTAAGCGAAAATCAGTATGCGAGGTGTGTCCACATTGATATTATTCGAAAAACAGTTAGTGAAATATACCCAGATGACCTACTACTTCCCGCTAGAATTTTAAGTGTGCATTTGATGGACACTTTAGCATCCTGTGAGGCCATGTAAGCTGAGGAGCTGCCAAATTAAAGAAAAAAAGAATAGAATAAAAATACCAGAAATCAGAAATACAGTGATTTATATATACGAAAAATGTATTTTTTTTTCAGACTTTGAATACTGATAAAAGTATATATTTATTTCAAACATCCCAATACTTATGTTATTTACGTTTATACAACAGTTCTCTCTGGTTCTCGAATCTGATTGGCTAAGAGCTATACGATATTGTACTGATAACGGCACTGTAGCCGCTTCACCTTTCGTATTATTCCGCCACCTAGTGAATGGAGGTCCTAAGCAGGCTCATCTCTGAATGGAAAAACACAGACGCGCTGTGTGAATCACTCTCCGTGTGTGTGTCTCATTAGTTTACTAGCTCATAAATCAGTCTGTGAATCCCCAATCAGAAGTATTATTCCGTCAAAGATCAGCGCTCTTGGATGTTACGTTACAGTTAATGGGAGAAATGTCTTGTCACATCGTGTGGACGCTTAACACTTGGAAAGAGGAATATAAACACTCGTTTTTTTCTGGAGCTATATCTTTTATCAGAACGCGAAAACACCGTGGAACTGCAGGTAAGCCCCGCAGCTTTTAAATGTGGACATTGATCATTTACTTTATCGTGACGTGACTATTAAAACATGTTATGAGATATCGCCACTGATATATTTATAAGCAGCATGCAAAAACATCTCTCTGACACTTATAAAAAACCGTTTTGTATAGTACTGACAAGAACAAAGTTTAATAATAATAATCGAGTGCTCGTATCGCGTTAAGAATACATGAGAAAGCAATAGTAACGTTTTAGTATAGTTTTATTAACTTTTACCTCGCGCCAAAACAATAACAACACAAAAGACACTAAATATGAATAAAAAAACAAGTACAAGTTTGATCATGACACCAAATACTGCTGATTTGATCTCATTTTGACGATCATCATAAACAAACAAGGCCAACATGAGAGCCAGGGAATACCTTTCAGAAATGTAGCCCAGAGAGGGCGGTGGTCAGCGGGGCGAGTGAACACTGATGTCCGCTCATGCTTTGGTTCTCATTTGTACCGAATCTCACTAAGCAAACGTTCAAACAGGCGCTATCTTTACTAATCGGCTGCAGATTTAAATATAATACAGATACATTCTCGACTGAACTAATCTTAAAACTACACTTTGTGACCAAGAAACAGTAATATAAAGAAACGGCTTTTCCGTCCATTGAGTTGTTATGAGCTTCAAAGCAGCCGAAAGTTTTACCTGTCATTCTGGCCGCCCTCAAATCCGTGGCGGAAGAAGTAGTTCTCAAACAAAGAGGCTTTTAAAATAACTCCGTTGTTGTTTTCTAGTTTTCGTTTTTCAAACGTGTGCCGTCGAACTGTTGTATAAAAGCAATATCGCTCTCGGAGTCGTGTGATATAGCTCTATATCATCACGGCTGTGATTGCCTCCGGCACTCGGCCTGCGGCCTCGTGCCTCTGGCCTAATCACAGCCGTGATGATATAGAGCTATATCACACTCCTACTCGAGCGATATTGCTTAATTATTTAACGGTGCCAAAGAATGCATTGAAATAATATGTTAAATTGTTAGTGGATATTTACATAGAAGTTATGTAACTTTGTTAAAGGGATAGTTCACCCAAAAAATTCTGTCATCATTCTCTTACTCAAACCTGTATTAATTTCTTTGTTCTGATGATCACAAAGGAAGATATTTTGAGAAATGTTTGTAACCAAACCATGCGTGGACCCCTATCACTTCCATAGTATGAAAAAAGAATACTATGGAAGTAAATGGGGTCCACGAACAGTTACAAACATTTCTTAACTTCCTTTGTGTTCATCAGAAAAAAGAAATTTATACAGGTTTGAGTAAGAGTGCGTAAATGATGACAGAATTTTTGGATGAACAATCCCTTTAAGTGCAAAAAATTAACGAGAGGATTTGTCATTTAAATTAAATGGTCTATTTTTGCCCTATTTGGAAGAGTCATGAATAATAATGTTGAGATCTGCTCTGCGACTAATGCCAGTAGCTCACATTAGTAAACATAATGGGGCGTACAATCTTGAATCTCTTATTATTTATCTAGTTTTTATTCTATGGCACCTTTAAGAGTTCAAAATTATCCCTTTCCCCGCCATTGACAAGTTAACTTGACAATTAAGAAAAAACGCTTCCCTGCCAATGACGAGTATTTCCGGCAATCCATAATACGGCTATTATCCACCAGGTGGCGCTCTCCCGCAACGTATCCCGTAACTTCTGTCATTTGATATATTGTATGTTTATATATATAAAGAATAACATTTTCTGAAAGACATTAAATTTTTTGTAAAAATTATGAAAATGCTGGTTCTGGCTAGCAACTTTTTTAAAAGCTGGTGGGGAAAGAGTTAATATTTAATGGGATCATCTTAATTTTTAACCACAGTAATCATGACATGCACACAATCTTTTACATTGCTGTTGGTTGACTTGATGTCACTATAAGTTTAGCTTTTTTGTTGGAATTCAACAGACACTGGAATGAAATGACTGCCATAGAAATGCAGAATAGAGTGCTTTACATCAGTGGTTCTCAAACTTTTTCAGCGTTCGGACCCCCTTGTGTACGGTGCATTCTTTCGCGGCCCCCCTGAAAGAAAATTTATGACAAAAACAGTTCTAAAATGTAATATTTTAATTAAACAAAACATATTAAATTATACCTAGTAGTGATGTTGGTTAGTTGGCTTATTATTTTTTTAAGTTTAATTACACAGAATTCATGATAAATGAATGTATTTTATAAAATGTCATAAAACTGGGGCCCCCCTGGCACCATCTCGCGGCCCCCCTGGGGGCCCCGGACCCCAGTTTGAGAACCACTGCTTTACATGAACTGCACTGCAACATATATCGCTTGTTTATCATTCGTTTCATGTTTATCCCTGTCGACCTGGGATAAACGTTAGCCATAATCTCTCTACAGGTTAACAAGACCTATTTCTTCAGGCGGCTGTTGAGAATTTATCCAGCTTGTTTCCACACAGTTCACAAAAGATTCAGGGAAATTCATTAGTGACCACCAGTGAATCACTGTTGGGGATTGGCCTTCCTGGGCCTTTGAGTAAACCACTTAACCTCCCTTCAATAATTACCCACTCATTTAGGACAAGCCATTATTTAAATGTACCTCAAAGGAAAAAGCCCAAATGAACTAAAGGGGTCTAAATTAAGAAAAGGTGACGGTTAATGGCAGCTGAAATCCTTCTTCCTGAAAGCTCTGAATCAAGCTGTTGTAAAGACTTCCCTTCAAGGCTACGAAAACCTTTCTTCACCAGGTCTGATGTGTAATAAATTGTGTTTATGAAATAATTTAATGTTTTCATCCCCCCTAATTTGGGTCAAAATCATAGGAACACAAACAGCGATGAGTAGCCCACTAAACTCAAAAAGGGAATCCCCTTAGATTTGACCCTCAGGTTCTGGATAGATCAATAAATTAGTGGCTGAATGGAGTTGAATGACAACTAGCTCCCAGGCCTGATCTCTGCTTGGTGTTAAAGAAAATAAATGAAAGAGATCTGTATGAGTTCTTCCGCCTCATTCTCAACCCCTTCTTCAACTCTTTCCCCATCCTCCTCTAATTGAATTCCACTAAAATCCAATCAGATTCATTTGACATTAAAACTAAGCCTCAGAGGGAAAGACAGAGAGAGCGAGTGAGCTCTGGGAAGCTGTGGAAAGAGGATAACTCTTATTTTTCCCATGGCAGTTCCTTTTCATTACGACTTTAAAGTTAGGACTGCACTGGCCAGAACTGAGTGGTGTGACACGCCTAGGGCCTGAAATGTATGACAAGCCGCACTAATGAAAAGTCTCAGTCACAGGGTCCGACTGACACAGAGACCCCGCATATAATTACGCCTTAAATAATAAATGTCCACGCTTACATTTTTATAATAACCGCAAGTCTCTCTTACAATGGCTGGCCTGAATATTCCAGGTTGGAGGCAGGGGTTATTTTGCCCGCTTTGGTTAGTTAGGGCTCCATGGGATTGTGATGAATAAGTTATGTGCGATGACAGTGGCTGAGCAGTGGGAGAACATAATCAGGTAGTAGACACATCATATTACTCACACTTTCATAGGAAAATAATATACATGTCCAACATCGCATGCTAATGCGCGTGATTTACATCCCCTCTGCCGACGAGCCTCCGCTCATGACTCAATAACCAATGTTGTTAGTCTCAAACCTCTTTCCGTATTAAATAACAGATGACTTTATGGTGTAAGTGTTGTAACCTACTTTTCAATTCTCTCTGTATCCTTTACTCGGTTTTTGGTGGATTTTTCGATCACCTTTAGAAAGTCTACATGTCCATTTTCTACAGGAGGCTGTGTGTGTATGTCTCTGTGGTGCATCTGGGCTAAAATGAAAGTAAAACATTACTTTAAGTTCAGTATTTATTTATCCCCATAGGGAAATTGTGTTTGCAGCGAACACTCACACAGACAGTCAACAATTTCACACTGGCATATATATATATGTAAATACATAACAAAATAATAAAATAATAGTAATCTGATAAATAAAACTAGTAATGACGACTATTTACAAAATGTCACTGGAGGGGGAAGAATTTAAAAACTTAAGAAAAAATATAATATTTCACACAGTTTTCATTTTGCAAGTCTGTGATGTAAGGCAAAACTACTGACAATATAATCTCTTCTATTGTGATCAATGGGCAAATGTACATGCTGGTTGATCAGTTGCCGGTTGAACAGTTGCCATGACGGATTGCCTCTCATCCATCTCTGAGGGGCGAACGTTGAGATGATTTGTCTTTACCAGCAATAAAAAACTAATTTAGCATCATAAGTATTCTGATACTATCCCTCTCAGATTTTCATTTTCTGTGCAAAACATGAAATCATTTCCATTAACTCTTTAAATGAAATTCTTGTTTTGGATGAACGTTTTAAGCATTTGCACATTATTTTTAATTATACGCATTAAAACAAGCCTAAATGTAGGCTTTGTAGTGATGCTCAGTTGTATTTAAATGACAAATAAATTTAACTGTGTTAATTTATTTCATCAATGTTGGGCATGTTGTCACACATTTTACAGTAAATGTTTTCATGTTCACAAATTTTCTGTCTACCCATTTTTGTGATACCTTTTAGATGTTTTATGAATAATTTTGTGTTTCATTACTATTCAAACTAAGCTAAAAAAGGGCAATAGTCTAAAATAGGTTGATTTGTGACAGCCTACCTGCTGTTGGGGCACGTTGTCACACATGTTTGACATGCGTTTTTTTCTTAAAATGTCTTCTATTCTTCTGGCATATAATGCTGGTGCAATGATTAATGTCTTGTCACTGTACATATAGTAAACAAGACAAAAGTGACAAAAGCAAACCTGCCAAGAGGAATATTAAAGGGGGCATGTCACAAGACTTTTTTAAGATGTCAAATAAATCTTTGGTGTCCACGGAGCACATATGTGAAGTTTTAGCTCAATATAGCCCATAGATAATTTATTATAAGATGTTAAAATTGACCCTTTGTAGGTGTGAGCAAAAATGTGCCATTTTGGGTGTGTCCTTTTTAATGCATACACTGATCACCATAATGTTGGTTTGTTGCAATTGAAACTCAACTGTGCTGTGAATTATTTTGTCTCTCTCTGTCTCTCTCGCTCTCTCTCTCTCTCTCTCTTTATCTCTGCACCAAATGGCAGTGGCATTGTTGGATAGTGCAGACCTATTTTTTCATGTGCTTGTAGAGAATGGTTTACCAAAACTAAGTTACTGGGTTGATCTTTTTCACATTTTCTATGTTGATAGAAGCACTGGGAACCCAATCATAGCACTTAAACGGAATGGAAAAAGTCAGATTTTCATACCATGGCCCCTTTAATTTGAGTTAATAGTATGACATCTAGCCCTTGTCTCTCAATGTAATAAACTAAAAAGGGATAAAAAATCTTGAAATTAAAAAACTCTCTCTGCATTTATGCTCATTTAATATTCAGGTCTTCTCTGAAATGCTATTAAAATGCTATCAGTGCTGTTGCGATTGGAAAGAGCTGCCATTCAGTCCCCCTCCATGTCCGTCTTTCTCACTCTCATTCACGCTCCACAACCAAACTTGCTCATCCATTCATTCTCCCAGAGTACACAGCCACACTCTATCACACTCCAGTACGCTCTCGCTCGTCCAATAACCCTCTCTCTTTCACTTGTCAAAGCCTGCTGTGGCGTTGCGCACTCACACACACAGAGATCTCTTTCTGGGTCAGCATCCTCAATGCCAGCGGTGTATTAATGTCATTAAAAATATATCACCAGATGGGCTTTACTATACTCTCTATTCATCTGCAGTTTTAACCACATATCTAACCTTCCACGTCAGCACAGCATTTTTCTCTTGGGTCAAAAAGTCTTTCTAGCTTTAGATCCGTCTCCATTAGTGTTTGAGATATTCAGAAGTTTCAGACATGAGGTGCACCTTAGATTACAGGAAGAACTGTTGCACCATCCATCTAGCCACCATCATATTTTCTTTTGCAGGGGCTGAGTCACTATTAACCATGGAAAAATGCTTGGCAAGAACTGTAGTGGGAACAGCATTTGGCCAGTCGAACCAAATGAAGATATCCGAAAAATCCACATCGTTTGCATTTCTAAAGCAGAGTCGCTCCATAATTGCATAATGGGATATTGATTATCTTTTGCATATTATACCTGCATATAGTTGAATATAATGATATCTGCATATAATGCGGATAATAGATAATAGAGATGAAGGAACAAATCAATATTTAATATCATTTATGTATCCTGTATCAATATCCTAATGCCAAGAGTATAAATTGTTAACAGTATTATGCTGCGCAGATAGGGCCACCACACAAGGCAAGTGTGAGAAAGGGAAATATTTATTTACATTTGGCAGACGTGACTTGCATTTAATGTACGTTTTATCAGTACAGCAGGAAAATAAGTATTTACAAATCAACATTTTTATCAGGAAGGGGATTTCTAGGTGGGCTATTGACACAAAATTTCCACCAGATGTATTATTATGACTCAACTTGTATACTCAAATGTTTTGATTTCTTTGTATGATATTTGGCTTGATGGCTACATCTGGTAGAAATTTTGTGTCAATAGCACACTTAGAAATCCTCTTGATAAAAATGCTGATGTGTCAAGTACTTATTTTCCCCGCTGTATGTGTTTTCCCTGAGGATCAAACCTATGTCCTTTGCATTCTAACACAATGCTCTAAGCAACAGGAACTTACATAATGTCGTATTAAATGAAAACACATTTAGGATTTTCACTATGCAGGGTTATAATGAATACCCATTATTATAATGTACACTGTCAGAAACAAAATGGTCCAAAAATGGTCCCTAGCTGTCACTGGGGCAGTACCCTTCAAAAAGGTCCCCATGTGCACCATTTAGGTACATATATGTATACATTTGCACTCAGTGTACATCAGGTATAATTTATGACTAAAATTGATATTCAGGCTTTAAATTGTTTAGTTGATACAGTCAGTGAGATTAGATAGCTATTGGAATACCTCTGGTATAAAAAGTGTTACTACATTATGTTTCTTAATAGCATCATTTAAACTGTACAAGGAAAAAGGCTAAACCCCTGAGACTGTACTTTATCTTTATTTGTGTTAGGTTAGACATTTCCACATTTACATAGAAAAAGAGGTAGCGATCTGACAGGTAGAAAGAGAAAATGCCAGGACTGTTCTCGTACCTTTCCAGAACTGTATTATAATCGGCTGCATTATAACAGTGGTAGGGTCAAGTAATACAAATACAGTTTTAATCACCGTGGAATGTAGTTCATTTGTTTTAAGTTCGTCAGGACCTACTGTGAAGAAAACAAAATCCTGACTAAATTATTTTAAAAATAGTATTTCCCAGTAGGAAAGATCCCAGCTGGAAGCCAACAGCTTTTCTAAAAAATAAAAATTTAATTTTTAGACTTTTATCATTTAATTGATTTACACTCCAAATGTGGATGAAATTACTATTTCATAAAATACTGTTGTAAATAAAACAAATATAAATTATGTTCATATGACACAGTGAGTGATATTTATTTATAAAAAAAATTAGCAGCCAAAAAAAAAGACATTTGCTTCGATTATATGTAAACAATGACTTTGGTTTCATTCAAGTTTGTGCATTTAAAGCAACACCAAAGAGTTTGTTTTACCTTAAAATAACGGTTCATCCACTCAAAACAGGGTGAACGGCACTTTCCCATTCGCTTTTCAGCAATCTATCGGCCAAAACCGCACTAAAGAAGTTTCCAACCGTCGGGTCGCAGTCCTGTAGTTCGGGTGAAAACTACAAAAACTTGCTTTACGGCAGACCTACAATCCAATCAGAGCCAGCTATGCTGCAGTATTTACGACAGTGGTAATGAAGAATTACGCTTCTAACCTGTAGGGGGAGCAAAGAGCAAAAACTCTTTAGTGTTGCTTTAACCAGCAAATTCCACAGTCAGATAAATCAATTCAACTGTATCAGTAAATATTTTTATTGGCCCAGTAACAAAATATATTTAAAAAGCAACACACTGTCAGTGATCTAACAAAATAAGATCTGGCTTTGATAACCAATGCTATACTGTCCAAACAAGCCATAAACAAGTGATTATACTAGGCAATAAAGTCACACAACCTTGACATCAATTGTATATTGGATGTGTCCGTATCTTTTTGATGACATGTAGGCTCTGTGTGCATAAGACAAAATGATAAACAATTTTTCTGAAGTTTTATAAGAGCTGTATAAGAAATACAAAACACAATTTGAAGTTTGTATTGTACTGCGATATACTGTAGCTGTATAAAAATAATAACAATTCAACATATATTTTTGTTACTTAAGCAATATCGCTCGAGTAGGAGTGTGATATAGCTCTATATCATCACGGCTGTGATTAGGCCAGAGGCAATCACAGCGGTGATGATTTGGAGCTGGATCGCCCGACTCCGAGAGCGATATTGCTTTTATACAACAGTTTGACGGCACACGTTTGAAAAACGAAAACTAGAAAACAACAACGGAGTTATTTTAAAAGCCTCTTTGTTTGAGAACTACTTCTTCCGCCACGGATTTGAGGGCGGCCAGAATGACAGGTAAAACTTTCGGCTGCTTTGAAGCTCATAACAACTCAATGGACGGAAAAGCTGTTTCTTTATATTACCGTTTCTTGGTCACAAAGTGTAGTTTTAAGATTAGTTCAGTCGAGAATATATCTGTATTATATTTAAATCTGCAGTTGATTAGTAAAGATAGCGCCTGTTTGAACGTTTGCTTAGTGAGATTCGGTACGAATGAGAACCAAAGCATGAGCGGACGTCAGTGTTCACTCGCCCCGCTGACCACCGCCCTCTCTGGGCTACATCTCTGAAAGGTATTCCCTGGCTCTCATGTTGGCCTTGTTTGTTTATGATGATCGTCAAAATGAGATCAAATCAGCAGTATTTGGTGTCATGATCAAACTATTACTTGTTTTTTTATTCTTATTTATTGTCTTTTGTGTTGTTATTGTTTTGGCGCGAGGTAAAAGTTAATAAAACTATACTTGTGTAACGTTAATATTGCTTTCTCATTTATTCTTAACGCGATACGAGCACTCGATTATTATTATTAAACTTTGTTCTTGTCAGTACTATACAAAACGGTTTTTTATAAGTGTCAGAGAGATGTTTTTGCATGCTGCTTATAAATATACCAGTGGCGATATCTCATAACATGTTTTAATAGTCACGTCACGATAAAGTAAATGATCAATGTCCACATTTAAAAGCTGCGGGGCTTACCTGCAGTTCCACGGTGTTTTCACGTTCTGATAAGAGATATAGCTCCAGAAAAAAACGAGTGTTTATATTCCTCTTTCCAAGTTTTAATCGTCCACACGATGTGACAAGACATTTCTCCCATTAACTTTAACGTAACATCCAAGAGCGCTGATCTTTGACGGAATAATACTTCTGATTGGGGATTCAGAGACTGATTTATTAGCTAGTAAACTAATGAGACACACGGAGAGTGATTCAAACAGCGCGTCTGTGTTTTTCCATTCAGAGATGAGCCTGCTTAGGACCTCCATTCACTAGGTGGCGGAATAATACGAAAGGTGAAGCGGTTACAGTACTGTTATCAGCACAATATCGTATAGCTCTTAGCCAATCAGATTCGAGAACCAGAAAGAACTGTTGTATAATTTAAGTTAACAAATTAAGTTAAACAGTTTCACTAGCACAGGGAGCTCAATGCGAATTTCGTCACAACATGTATGTAGCCCGTCATGTGTGTGGTTACTTGCGTTTTCAAAATATGTGTTCTGCGCGTCGAGTGAACCTATGTGCATCATGTGTCTTGCCAAAATAAGTGCCTGCTGCAGACATGTCTAAAGGGTTTATGATAAAAGAGACGCTCGTGTTTGCCAAATAATCACATAATCTCATGCGTAATCAGGGTTTACTGTTAAGGGAGTATCTTGATTGTATTTTGTGAAGGTGAGCGTCTCTTTAATCATAAATGGTTTTGACACAAGTGCAGCAGCCAGCAGGCACTTATTTTGACAAAACACGTGATGCACATGGTTCACATGACGCAACAAACACAGATTTAAAAAAAAGCAAGCAACACACATGACACTCCGAACGTCCTTCGGATGAGCAGTCACGAGCCGCCACTGACTGACTTGCAAAACCAAGTTGTTTTAACCTCATGTTGCATCTTTTTATAGTGTAGTTTCATGTTTCACAATGTAAATATGTTTCATGAAATATCAAGTAATCATACAGAGAAGAATTGTTCAGAAAGGTGGAGGTTGATTGTTATGGTTCAAACTTCACATTGAGTGTCTTTGTCACTCTCCTTGTTTATTTTGTCCTTGTTGTGTTTTCTTTGCTACTGGCTGAGTCATTCTCTCTCTCTATTGTGATTGGTTTAGCAGGCCGCTCCTAATTGGCAATTAACAGCGCTCACAAAGCAATCAAGCAGCAGCTAGGCAGATGCAAAGGGAAGAAAATGAGCTTGTTTATAATTTATCAAGCTTAACTTAAGATCTATATTGGAAAAGAGGCGTTATAATGAGGCAAAAAAAATCGTATTCTTATGTGCAAATATGCAGGGATAATATCCATGTGCTTTTTCAGCATCGTTTTACACCATTTTATTCAGATGAAGACTTTGCCTTTTCCTAAGTTTTAAAAAGATGCACTTTGAAGTTATTTTTAATTTGCTTAACTTGAGCAGATGAAGCAAAGATCATTAAAGGTAGATATTAGCTGGTTTTAACTATAACTTGCACACCATAATAAGATTAAGAGTGTCTCTTTTTAATTTGGAAATTTCCTTTTGCCTTGTGCTTATAAATAGTCAAACCTTTTTTTCTGTAAAAATAACAAACAAACATTATGTAAAGCAACATGTTGTTAAATGTATTAAGCATCTGCCTACTTTGTTGGAAATTAAAAATATGTGCAAGATCTTAAAATAATGGGAAACAAATACCATAGTACCCATTTGGGTCTTAACATTGGGTAATTACTGTCCACTGTAATGTATCCGTTTAATTATAAAGTCATTTTAATAAAGTAGCTGCAGCTAGAATGAGATAATAAAGTTATAAATATTTTTTAAGAGCAAAATATTTAAAGGTGCCATAGAATGTAAAACTAGGCATAGATGAATAATACATGTACATGGTAATGATACATGTCGCGAGCCTTAAACACTGTTTCCTCCTTCTTATGTAAACCTTGTGCATGCAAAAGACTGCAGGAAAAATATGAGGGGAAGCTCTCCTCCAGGAACTCGCTGCGTCCTTGAATAGCGAATCATTCTGTCAGGACTGGATACAGGGTAACATTTATTAATAAAAAAGACATAGTAACATTTATTAATAAAACGGGAAACAAAACACGAGGAGTAAAACAATGGCAGGTATGTCAAACAGGAACATCCAATACGGACTACCGGCACATCCGGGAACTTGACTGTAAATTTCGTCACCGCCCCTTTTTGGGAAAAAAAACAGACCTTCCATTGAGTTCCATTCATAATAGCGGAACAAAGCAACGGTTTTACACAGCCAGCAGGCGTAAATAACTTATGAAATCACTCAGATTAAACATGTTGAGTAATTATCTGTCCACCCTGCCTGCCATAGAGCACGAAAGATACATTAACACATTTAATTTGGTCAATATAAAAACATGTCCCTTTCATTCTCACAGCGTCAAATTTGTGTAACAACGCCATCCAGTGATTGCTGGAAATATCGCTAAGCCAGTTAGTTGTATGACTCAACGGAAAAGAGCACTCATTACTCTAAATATAAAGACATAATATATAAATACGAAGTAACTTTCAAATACGAAGTAAAATCATTCACTTGCTTCCCTGTTGACTCGATGAGGTACGAGTAAATGTCCGGGTAAGACACCTCTGGCCAATAGGGAGCATTGTTACACAAATTTGACCTGTGAAAATACGAACGTTGCTTTGTTTCGCTATTTTGAATGGAAGTCAATGGAAGGTCTAGTCTGATTTCCCCCAAGAGTGGGCGTGAACCTGTTCAGAGACATTCTATGACGTTGCGCCGGTTGTGCGTATACAGTACATGACACAGGAACAGACAGGGAAGTAATGATAATGATCCGACAGTGAGTATGGAACAGACAAGGGTATAAATACACATACTAACTGACATCAGGTGAAACAAGACAAGCAATCAATGAGTAATAGTCCAGGTGATGATAATCGGAACAGACACAAAACATGACACAGACTAACCGACATGACATAAACAAGGTAATGAGTTAGCGCTATATGCTAGGTCAGTAAATAGTGTTTTTCATCTTGTTCGAAATTAGTCAAAATGGATTTATTGCGTTTTGGAACCAAACTCTTCATATTGTATCAATGCATTCTTTGGCACATTTAAAGAAAAATTAAAAAAGATGAGAATTCCAGCGAAAAGACGAGTACATATTTTGTAATAAATTTGAAATATTGATGACAGTACTCATCAATAGCAAGTCATTTTTTTTAAAAAGAGATCATTTTGTCCCTCTGCAAATCTGAACCTGACAAACACACAGAAATGACTTGCTAACTTGTCGAAACAGTCAGTCACATTTCATGTTTGTTGCTGTTAGAGTAGCCACAAATCTCATTTCCTATTTACTCCTCTGTTACGGTTGTGTCAAGATACCAATTCTAACTTCAAATGGCCTTGCTTGAGCACAGGGAAAATTAGTAAGAAGAGGACAGCCTGTCTTTTAACTAGGGACAAGTGTCCAGTGTAACACATTGATCCAATCAGATGACTCCTCCAACAAGCTCCACCCCCAAACACCTGTTTCAGTGATTACCTAAGGGAAACAAACCCGCTGCGTCCAAAACCACATACTTTCACACTTTTTCATGTACTATATAGTATGGAAGTAGGCTGTTTCGGAAGCAGCGACTATCTTAACCATGATTGTGCAACCGGCTTGCTAATGCATCACTACGATCAGACTCAATTTCCTCTATTGGTGTGAATTTCAGAAGTACAGTAAATGCAGACTCTTGAATGAATATGCAAGAGAGGGGTGACTTTGACATTTAGACACTACAAATGGGTTATGTATCACTGGGACATAAAAGCAGATGGGAGTGAAGCATGTATAGGGTACAGACAGCTTGAAGATGAGAGGAAAATAAGCTTTTATAATGGAAAGATATATATCACAGGGTCATTAGAATGAAGAATTGCAGGATGCAGGAAGTGCATATGGAGGACAATACAGCCCTAATCTCACAATGACAAATTATATATGCATTTCTTCCTCAAGATGCTGTGAAAGTAATACTGTATTATACTCTTCATTAGGCCCAGATGGACTTTGCGGACTGTTATCATTTTTCTGTGCTGATTTTAAGGGAAACTCCAGAATTAATTTCAGTAAAATGGGTCAAATGCACCCCAGAGATTTTTGTCGGTAACTGTAAGCAAAAATATTTAATAAGGGAACATTTATGAATTGAAGGCTTGTGTAAAACTTTGTAACAGATAAGCATCACGCTTTCTGGAGAATTTTTCAGGTGCAGTTTTGTTGCTTATCCACATAGTAATTCTCACATTTTTTTGTTTGAAATGCACTATTGTCACACTTTTTTTTGTCATCACTTTGATAACTGTGTTGGTGCTGATTTTTGAATGATTCTCGTAATGAATATGGAGTTTATTTTACATTTAACACAGATTTGAGATGAAATACCAAAGGGAAATGATTGCAGCCGTTTGTAAACTCTTTAGATTCTGATGGAAATTAATAAAACCATCTGCCGTATAGAGATAATGCATTTTACTGTAAAAAACAGCCTGCTCCATAGTCTTCGGTGTCTTCTCCATTCTGTCAGTAACCTTCAGAAAGCCACTGCCTTCATTCACTTATCTCATGTTTTCAAACATCGTGTGAATGTTCATTGTGCCCTTGAGCAAAGCACTTAACCTAAGGTTACTCTGAGGGCCCTGAAACTGCAGTAAGTGCACTCCAGTCACTTTGAATAAAAAGAGTCTGTTAAATGACAAATAAACAATTAAAGAGAGAAACGTCCTGTGTGCTTTCCTTTCAGTTTCCGTTGTACCCATATAGTTATTTTACAAACAAATAAGTACAAACAAATGCTTGCCTTTAGTGGTCAAGTATTGCAGGTATTTAAAAGATATTAATCCCAAAGTGATTAAATCCCTGTGATCTCAACAAAATTATTTGCATCCATAAAACATATAACTTGAATGCACTGTATGTCACTTAAAATAAAATCATAAATTCATGTAAATGTATATTTCTAAAGTTTTTTAGTAATAATAGGTTTTATGCATTAGATACTGGCGATATGTTAATTTTGCACATTTTAGTGTCTATTTGAGCTACCTATACTAATGAGATTGAAATATGTGTACATATTTGTATACACATTTACTATACTTTAAATTCCAACATATTCTCCAACCCATACGATTGTTAAGGTTTCTTTTAATTCCCCCTAATATGAACAAAAGATGCGTTTTAGAGGTCTACACAGAAGACCCGAGACCCGAAGACCCGGGACCCGACCCGAGACCCGTACAGGTTCGGGTCTATATTTTAAATGATCAGCCGGGTCCGGGTCGGGTCTCATATTACTTTGGGTCCCGGGTCTGTTTAACATTGTGGGTAATACCCGAGGTCGATCGGACTCGGAGAAAACACACTCACATTTAAATAACATTTTTCAAAAACAGCAACAAAAACTTAGATGAAATGTCGCATACAATTTTTCTATTACGCTAAAATTGCGTTAAAAGTTTATATTTGGTTGCTCCAACCAGGAAGCTAACGCGCATGCGCTCTTGTAATGTTTCTCTGGCTACCAGTCAGGAGCTTCTGAAGTGAGACGGAATGGCTTTACCTTTGGCAATTGGCTCTTTTATTTAGAAGGCGGGACCTATTCCGCCGTACCGCGCATTTTGCACTGATTTCTCTCATTTTTATAATACTATTATAAATTGACCATCTAGCTGTTATATCTAAAGTTTTCGAGATCTGCTCAAAGAGCATAGAGATTATAGCAAAGAAGTAAAGCTAACGAAAGCAGCCATGGCACCGAACGAGCAATCGTTATTATAATCCAAATGGGCAAACATTATTAAGCAAGTTGACCCGATACACAACAAATGTAAAACTGCGTTATTAATCACCATGACTGTAAAGTGGACTTTTAAAGCTGGAATAAGCATTAAACATTTCAATCGTCAAGAGAGGAATAACATGGATGGGACTTTCTTGGAAATAAGGATTGTGCATCATCACACAGTCAGGTACAAGGAGGGGGAAGGCTAACTTCTATGGGTGAGACAAAAAGTTAAATTTTTGCTACTTGTTTATTGACTTATTAATAACATTTAGCTAAAGAATATTTGCTGGTCGGGTCTGTATCTTCCCGGACGGGTTCGGGTCCAGATTTTAAATAATAGACGGGTCCGCGTTGGATCCGGGTCCAGCTTTTAAATTATTGACGGGTCCAGGTTGGTTCCGGGTCCAGCTTTCAAAACAACAGACGGGTCCGGGTCGGTTCAGTGTAGCACATTTACAGGTCTGATCGGGCTCGGGTAGGAATTTTTGGACCCGTGTGGACCTCTAGTGCGTTTACTAAATTGGCGCCTCTACTGGCAGGACTTAATATATTAGGGTATGAAATTATATATTGGGATAGATATATTTTGCTATGATGACATGTATCGGCATGTGATTTTCAATTCCATTTTTTTCAAGTAGGAATATTCCAAGTGTACAGAGGTCAAAGGCATTTCAGACGTTTCTTCTCATGTAGTGGAAGTGTTTTGTGGAGCGTTTTGAGCAAATATTTTTATCTTTAGCGATGCCTGCTGTGCTGTCTCCCCTTTGCCCATTTAAATGTGTAAGCAATTTATCTCGCCCGCGGTTCCTTTGACAGACTAGAGGTCTTCACGGGTCCAAACATTTGTACCAGAACCGAAGAGAACCAGACTTGTGCAGAGCCGAGAGAGGTCACAAATTTAATACCCGAAGAAGACACAGACCTGTTTATTATTTAAAAGCTGGAGCCAAAATCTGGCCAGAAAAAAAACATGTCCCGGTCGGCACACATTTTACTGGTATTAAAGGAAAACACCACAGTTTTTCAATATTTTATTATGTTCTTACCTCAACTTAGACAAATTAATACATACATCTTTTTTCACTGCGTGCACTTCATCTTTGCACAGTGCGTCGTGTATTTGTTAGCATTTAGCCTAACCCCATTCATTCCTTAGGATCCAAGCTCTTTATTTTTCATTCACTCCGCAAAGAGACTTAGATAACTCTGCTGATTTTGGACACTTTATTTTTCATTCACTCTGCAAAGAGACTTAAATAACTCAGCTGATTTTGGACACACAGATATGATTAATACATCATTTAAAACGTTAAAGTGTCTAGTTTTTTTGTCCACTCCCAATAAAAACAGAATGTTGTGCTTTTCGCAAAATTAAAAAAATAAACATGATAAGCGTTTTGTTCTCTCTCCCTCAGTGAAGTTTTTCTCAAACGCGTCAGAAAAATGAACTGTAACTTAACGAATACTTGTCATAGAAACAAAAGATAAATGTCTACGTAATGCTTGGAATGTCAGCTTTTAAATGATGTAAGTGAGATCGAAAATATATTGTCATTCGGTGTAAACTGTATGAGAAGGAGGAGAAGTACCGTCTCTCTCCTGTAATATTTCAGGTGTACCCAAGTATATGCTTAAAAGCTAACTAGATTTTTATATCAAACACAAACTATTGTATCTATTACAACTGGGGTGGTGGATTGGCCACAGATGAAGGCAATAAATTGCAGCTATGTGAAAACATCACCTTTATGACAAAGCTGAAGCTTTTGCAAACGAGAAACGCATTCAGTGCACTAAACAAATAGTGAGAGATAATCATAGTGAATCACATGGGAATACTGGCCGAATGTCACAATTACTATTCATGAACATACTGTAGCTGATGAGTTTTTAATTGCGTCTCTCAATTGTGTTCCCATAATTTCAAACATGTAGACAAACCAAATTCATAATTTTGGATCCATGCTCAGTTTGGATTGACATTTCTTGTAGAGATCTGTTTTCTTTGATGAATCAACAAATATAAGAAAACGTCAGTATTAATGTCCAAACAAAGGGTAACAAAACTGTTATCACCGGCTCCTCTTTGCCGTATTGATCGTTTAATTGCAGTGTCTTGGTTAAAACAGGGATCAATGCTGTGAAGAACAACAAGACTACAGCACAAGCACTGAATTAATCTTTTAAAATAATGGCTGGGCAGTTTTAGGACTGTCCGCAGGCATCAGGCACTTCTCTGAGCAAGTGAGATACGTGAGAAAGACAGAGAGGGAAAGGCATTGGTTTGAAAACATGTGCCTGACGCACTGACTGTGAAGAATCCACAATCTCCTGCTAAATGGCAACATCATAAAGGGCAGCAAACACCAAGACAAGTGATAACAAATGATGCCATTTTAAAGTGCCAAATGGATGAATTTAATGCAAGTTCAGACATCAAATATGGCATATTTGATAGTTGTTTTCTTGATATAATAGATGTTTTTAATTTTAATATTTAATGAACATTTTAATAGACACTTTGTAATAACTTTTAAATTATTCATTATAAAACGGCTCGTTCTGGTTCTTCATTCTGATTGGTTGAAACACGTTCTAAGCCGTGATAAAATACCCCGGTAAACCCACGGTTCAGACCGCATCACAAGTATCACTGCGCCACTGTTGCTGCCTACTGATTTATGAAAATAAACACCACACTGTTTAATCATTTTTTAATTTTTCTACCTTTGCACAATTATGCCGATATCCAGATAAATGTCATAGATATTGTTGAGTAATTTCATCAATAAAGAGAAAACGTTCTCTGAGTTGTTTTTGTCTGATTGATATTTCCGCTATTATCCACTAGATGGCAATCTTACCCAACTTAAACACTGACGCATTCACTCGGCACAACAGCGTTGAATCTGATCTCTTACAAAAGTTCTTCACAAAAATGGAATTATCTCCGCTTTTGAAAATTAGAGAGGTGATAACTGATAAGAGAACAAATGAAGGTAGGATGAAACTTTTTTTTTGTTGTTGTTGGAAAGCGGATGGACTGTTCTTTCATTTGATATTTTATGTTTATTTAAAGAAGATAATTTTTCTGTAAGGCTAAAACTGGGTGGCAACTTAAAAAAAAAAAAAGAGTTCAACATGCTTCCAAGCATATTTGATCATTACTTCAACAGTTGCACGATATAAATGTTAATGTATATTTTAGATGAATGTTGATTTTTTTTTAATTTTATCATATTTTCATTGTGTCTTTGCTGCGTCTGTGTTGTCTGTGAACTGCGCTCTGTTGCAGCCACACTTGATTCTGAAGAACGTCTCGGTTACGGATGTAACCCTCGTTCCCTGAAGGAGGGAACGGAGACGTCACGTCGTGACCGACGAATTGGGAACTCGCTTAGAGAGACCAATCTGCTTCGTATACTACTAAAACGCCAATGAACTTGGCATTGAGATATTTGCATAATGCTGGCGCCGCCCCGCCAGGTGCGTATATAGGCGCACGTGCAAATAGGGAAATCAGCTTCTGTTCGCTGAGAAAGCCGGAAGGTGACCGGCCTAAACAGCAGGTGGCAGCACCTGTGGCGACGGGACGTGACGTCTCCGTTCCCTCCTTCAGGGAACGAGGGTTACATCCGTAACCGAGACGTTCCCTTTCAGTCAGTCACTACGACGTCACGTCGTGACCGACGAATTGGGAATCCCTACCAAAACGCCACTAGGGGCTGACCTCTTCCAGTGTCTGCGTAAAGCCCTCCGGTTCCACTTAAGGATAAGGAGAATTAGGTTTTAAGGCAGAAGGCCGGGCACTAGATGTTCCTTTAACCCACAGTAGTGCCAGCGACTGGGAAGCGCCCTATCTGAGCGGTATAGGGACGCTGCGGAAGCCACCGCCCCGTTAAGGGCTATTGGTGGGCGAAAGTCAACCGTAGTTGAGGTATAAATGACAGCCGTGGCTGTGTAAGCAAAGCAGTGCTCTGCTAAGGGAAACGTGGGCTGGTAGGATTAACCCCACGGAATAATACTCACAAAGGAACCCGTTGGGACACAATGTGGGGCCCTGGCCAAACACGTAGGTTCGTAAGAATACAGCTAGTGAAAGGCTGACAGCCAATGCTCCGCAACAAAGGCTGTCAAGGCAGTGGAGAGAGCAAATCCAACCATTACGCATTTTTGCTCTGTTAGCCTTCCATACTGAAACTCAATTTGGAGCCTCAGTCGGAGGCTGCAAGCCGACTTGCGAGTCTGCCCTCCGTGTCCTCCCTGGTGAGGACAGAACACGAGAGGATACAGGCTCGATACGAACATTGTAAAATCTAATGAACGTATTAGGTGTCGCCCAACCAGCAGCTCTACAGATGTCTGTTAGCGAGGAACCACAAGCTAATGCCCAAGATGAGGCAACACTCCGAGTGGAGTGCGCTCTCAAATTAAGGGGCAAGGAATGCCCTGCAAATTATAAACCAGGGCGATAGTATCAACTATCCAATGAGACATCCTCTGCTTAGTGACAGCTTTCCCGTTCTGCTGGCCACCATAACAAACAAAGAGCTGGTCTGAGGTCCTGAAGCTTTGCGTGCGGACCACGTAGAATCGCAGTGCGCGTACGGGGCACAACAAAGCCTCGGTTGGGTTTGCCTGCTCCAAAGGCAACGCTTGCAAGCTCACCACCTTATCTCTGAAGGGAGTGGTGGGAACTTTGGGCACGTAGCCTGGTCTGGGTCTTCAGTGAGACAGCAGGACCAAACTAAAGGCACGAATCGTCAACAGAGAATGCATGTAAATCTCCTACTCTCTTCATGGAGGCCAATGCTAGCAGGGTCAGAGTTTTCATTGATAAAAACTTCAGACTCGCAAACTGCAAAGGCTAAATCGGAGACCTGAAGGCTTCAGCACCATGGACAGGTCTCAGGAAAAAAGAGGGAGGGCGCGAGGGGTTTAGCCTGCGAGCGCCTCTTTAAAATGTAATAATTAAATCATGCTGGCCAACTGATCTGCCGTAGATAAGTGAGTGATGAGCAGAAATAGCGGCGATATCAATTTTAATGGCGGAGGGACAGCCTACCATCTAACCCATGTTAAAGATATAAAAGCATAATGTTAAAGGGCATTCTCTGGGTCCTCGCGTTGCGAAGAGCACCGGGTGACGAAAAGGTTTCATTAAGCGCGTAAGCCCGTCCTGTGGACGGTGCTCGAACCGCGTCGATGGTGTTAGATACTGCTTGCGATAAATCACCTAAACCTTGCGCGCGCTCAACGACCGTACATGGATATCCACAGGTCGGGGCGCGAGTGCCAAATGTGCCCCTTCCTAAGAAAGAAAGTCCTTCCTCAGGGGAATCCGCCAGGGAGGGCTGTCGCGAGGAGCATTAACTATGAAAACCAATTCTTGGTCGTCCAGTACAGACGATTAATAAAAGGCTCTCCTCGTCCTGCCTGACTTTGCACAGTGTCTGCGCAATAAAGCTCACTGGAAGGAATGCGTATTTACGCACCCCCCGCGGTCAGCTATGTGCCAACGCATCCACGCCGAGGCTGCCCTCGATTAGTGAATAAAATAGGCAACAGTGGGTATCGTCCGGCGACGCAAACAGATCTATCTACGCACAACCGAACTTCTTCCAAATTAGCTGGACCGTCTGGGGGTGGAGTCGCCATTCGCCGGGGGCGCAGCTCGGAAGCGCGTACCGCTGTATTGAGCGATCCCGGGATGTAAATGGCACGAAGGGACCTCAGATGCTTCTGACTCCAAAGGAGGAGATGACGAGCGAGATGCGACAGGTGACGAGAGCGCAAAACCGCCTTAACGGTAAATAACGCAACAGTCGCAAAGTTATCGGTGTCGACAAATACATCCTTCCCTCGCATCTCCATAGCGGAGTGTACAAGTCCCAGATATACAGCGCACCGCTCGCGGCAGTTGGGGTGCTATGCACACCCCAGACTGCAGGCCCGTCATACGTGGCTGAACATCCCGTGCTTAGGGCATCGCATGCTACAGAATGCCAGGAGACCCCTCAGAGGCATATCTTGCTATCAGAAATGCTGGGTCTACTACGGGGAAATTTCAATGACACGCAGGTGTAGTGTTTACACAACGTATGCCGGTGCGCCACGCTCTCCTCGAGACTCGATCGTAAAGCCAACGCTGAAGCGGTCTCATATGACGCAGCTCGAGCAGTGTCACGGCTGCAGCATGCTGTCATATGTCCAGGAGCTTCTGAAATTGTATCAGAGGGACCGCGTACTTCCCTCGAATTAAACCGAGGCAAGTCAGAACTGACTAGTTGCGCGCTCTTGTAAAACACGCCAATTAGTTGATCGAGTCTAATTCCATACTGAGAAAAAGGATCCTCTGCACGGGGCAAAGTTGCTCTTTCCCAGTCGACCTGATGACTTAAACGAGCGAGATGCCGAAGCATTAACTCTTTGTGTTCGCGCACGTCTGCCAAGAACGGGCTATTATAAGTCAACGTAAATAAAGCAGAATGCGAACAACGCTCTCTCTCTGATATTTTAATGCCGTGACTAGCACTTTCATGGAGACACGGAGAGAGAGAGACAGCTCGAATGGTGTACTTAATATTAATATGCCCACCCCATGACGCAGAGCGAAAAAACGGTCTAAGGCGAGGGGAGATGGACACAAAAGTACACGTCTTACAGGTCTAAAGCTGCAACCGATCTGAATATTGAAATACGAGCCTCGGCGTTATCATCCAAAAAAAGACCACCTTCATAGAGCCGGGCGTAAATCAAATCGATCGTAACCCACCGCGTATTTTGGGTACTATGACATAAAGGCTGGAAAACCCTATCATCATATCATCATCTCGGTAAGAGGGACCGGCTCGATAATCCTTCGCCAGCAGGACATCGACTTATGCACGCAGTACATGTGCATCGGATACTTTCACTATAGTGAAACGAAAGCCCGAGAATTTTGGGGTTGTGCCGGTAATTGTATTTCGTAACCGAGGCGGATCGTGCGTAAAACCCAACGAAACGGGCTGGGAACTGAAGCCAAGCACCCAGGCACCGTACGAGGAGAATTAACAACACTACCGGTGTACCCACGGCGGGGCAGCGAGGCGGGACAGGCGGGACTGCCGGTGCGTCTGCCGTGACAGCATAAGCATCTACAGTATGTGTGTGTGTGACACTGACCTGAGCCCGCTGAGGGAAACGGTCGTCCGGTCTCCTCAGCTGAGGACGCAGACTCCGACGGGTTTGCTGGTGGTCCGGTCTCCTGAGTGGAGGGCTCGGACTCCTCAGAACACCCGCTGGCGATAGAGGAGAGGTAGGGTGAGCTGGTGTGTGCCCGCTCACGGCTCTCTCGATCCTCTGGAGACCTGAAGAGGGAAGAGGAATGCACTCTGTGTGTGGTTAGTGGGCACCGGCTAAACAGCCGGTGGAACATATGCAAACCAAGAATTTTCCACCCGACCCTCTATCGGGGGAAGGAGCGAATCACCGTCTCCTGAAGAGTGATCCTCTGCCAATCCAGGTCGCCCGCTTACTGGCCACTTAAACTCCCGATCTCACGGGAAGCGGCTAAGCGGGCGGGGCGAGCTGCTGACGACCGGTTCCCCCGCGCTGCCGAGATGGGGTCCGAAGAGGGGAACGGAGGTGGTCGCCGCAGGACGCCGACGGCGAGAGGCAGACTGAGGAACGGCGTGGTGGTTTTTACCAAGGGCAGCTCTCCTTCGCCGGGGCATGACCACAGAGATCGCCTCAGTCTGCGCAGCGGAGCTGTACGACTCCACGGCCTCGCCGAAGAGGCCGGTCTGTGAGACAGGAGCATTCAAGAAGTTGTTCTCGCCTGCGTCCGTCAGCCAGACACAGCCAAAGGTGGCGATCTTGAACCACTGTCGTGAACATCGCACGACTGAAGGTCGCGGCCTCCCTCGTAAATCCTTGGTGAACCCGTAGCAACGTTATTGCGTGCAGGGCTGAAGCCGCCTCTCCGCATGCCTGACGGACAGCGCCCGTAACCGGACGACTATCTACAAACACGGGAGGGAAGGGTTGGGTGGTCCCTCCAGGAACGCAGCTGCATCGCAACCCCCCGCTCCACTGAAGGGTCCCTGCCCTTAGCGGCTCCATTGGTGAGGGAGGTGAGGGGTGAAAGCTGAAGCTGAACGGCCGGATGGCCGCAAACCACGTCAGCTCTTCGTGCCGTCGGGAAGAAAGGCACAGGAGCAGAGGACCGAGAGGCCCGAGCAGCTCCGAAATACCAATCACGTGGGCGGTACGGTTCGGGCGGAGAGGGGTTAACCCCTCCAACTCTACCGTTACCGCCGCTCGAGCGGGCACGGCCGCCATCTCCGGAACGACTCCACTTCGGAGGAAAATTGGACACCCCTCTGATGCTGCAGAAGTGAACGGGACCAGAAGGAGGTCCAATGGATTCGGCAGACATCGTAGAACACGACTCTGCCGTCTCCACCGGAACCTCAACCGGCTGAGGATGAAAGGCCGGTAGGTGGAGGACGCATCCTCCGTCCTCCTCAGCGTAGTGATGCGAAGAGCGTCATGCGAGCGCTTGACAGTCGCACCATGGCGGTGTCAGCACTGCAAAGACGCGGACAGCATTCCCGTAGAAACGTCAGTCGTCTCCGCAATCCAAGAGGGTTATGCTCTCACAGAGAGAACAAAAACTCTCCACGAGCGCAGCCTCAGAGTGCTTGATGCCCAAGCATGAAGACAGCGCTCGTGACCGTAACTGGAACCCTTATACCTCTCACATCCAAGATCGCACGGACGAAAAGCAATCCTGAAAAGGACGCTGATCTCCGAATATACGAGAGAGTGGCTGTCTTTAAAAAGACACAGAGCTCTCACGTATCACTCTTTTAGGGAAATCACTCTTTAGGTGCTCAGCTGATGATGCGCACAGGGAAAGGCAACGCACACACTAAACTCAAAACAAAAAATATGCAGAGCAGTGGAATACTGCGAGCGTCCGCTGTGTTAGTACTGCTTGTCAATCAACTTCAGCAACCGTTCCCAGAAGAGCAGATAGTAGCTTCTCAGTCAGATAAAGCCGGCTTTCGAAGCGAAAAAGCTGATTTCCCTATTTGCACGTGCGCCTATATACGCACCTGGCGGGGCGGCGCCAGCATTATGCAAATATCTCAATGCCAAGTTCATTGGCGTTTTAGTAGTATACGAAGCAGATTGGTCTCTCTAAGCGAGTTCCCAATTCGTCGGTCACGACGTGACGTCGTAGTGACCGACTGAAAGGGAACTACTTTGTTTGGCGGAAGAGTAATATTTGTACTAATATAATTACAACTTATTTGTGTTTTATTTTGTGAAACTCTGCTATGCATATGATGTAACCGTTTTATAAACGCAATAAACCCCGCAAAGCAGTGGGGTTACAGTGCATTTTATAACAGCTAAGGGGCGATGTTAGGCACGACGCGAAGCTTCTTGGGGTTTATTGCTTATAATTAAGTCAATAAATATTATATTCTAACATTTACATTGTTTGAAATGTCAGAATGTCTTGTATGTACTGTATGTGTTCAGAGTTACTTGCATTTATATACTGGACCGCTCATGTAATGCATACTATACTACTATACCATTTAAGCTGCTAAAAATGTATACCTTGTAATGAACTGTAAGTTGCTCTGGATAAAACTGTCTGCCAAATGCATAATAATAAGATAGGTTTGTAATACAATGACAAATATAACATTAAGACCATTTATATGAACAGTACCATTAAAGGCAAAATTTCTAATTTGTATTGTATTATAATTTTCAACACCGACTTGTTGACCTCTGACTTCTGTCCTGGCAGTCATGAAATTGCTTATTTGATTTACCTGAACCCATTCAAAACAACATATGTTTTCTTTTAAGTTCAAGTGAAAAACAGATGGTTGTGAGAAAAATGTGTGTGCTGTAATTGCTGTCTTCTTTGATTTGAGTCTTCTCTGTGAAGATCCCTTTAATCCACCTTCTTTAAAACCACACATACTGTAGTATATGAGAAGTTCTTCTTTTTAGTAAACTCTGTGTACACAAACAATGTTCTTAATGCTCGAGTTCACATTTAGAGACACAGGTGATACTTCGAGCAAAGTATCATGTTGTGTCGAGCCTTCTTAGTGTTGTAAAAACAGCAATTTTGATGCTCACAACATATTGAAGGCATAGCTTCTAGTTCTTTTGTGACCACTTCAGGTACTCAAAATGGCGGAAGACAAGTTTGAGATGTGAGTGATATCAACTGATATTCATGAATAGTAACCAGTAAGTGAGTATGTTGTATATGTGACCCTGGACTACAAAACCAGTCTTAAGTAGCATGGGTATATTTGAAGAGTTTGGTTCCAAAAGGCAATAAATCCATTTTGACAAATTTCGGTAAAAACTAGTTTTCTATACCAAGAAAGTGACAAGATGAAAACCACTATTTTCTGTTACAAACATTCACATAGCATCTTTAGGTTATAAAAACATAAAAAATTCAAATCCATAACTTGATTTTCAAAGATTTATTATAAAAACGAATTATTTTTCCACAAAATGCAATAAATCCATGAAGTTTTTTTTCAAAATGCTAGAAATCTATTCAATCAATGTACAGTATAAATGTGCATTCATCTTTGCCATGATATATTCATTTAGTTAACTAGTGGTACACACTGATTAAAAAAAACATTAATGGCATTAATAAAAACACTTATTTTGTCATATTAAGAACACTGTCATTGCTGCGGTTATACTTGACGCCGTCGCTTAACATTTTTCAAAGCGATCCGCTGTAAAATGTTTTGGTCCTGCTCGATTTTCGTTGACTTTGAATAAAATAATGGAAAGTTTTTCATAAGATCCCCTGGGGTCAATGTGTTAGAATCACATAAACTTCACAGAGGATGTCGGGAGAACAAGCACCCGTCTCCCGAGTGCTTCTCGCGTAAGTTATTGGATGTTGATGACTTCCCTTCACAGAAAACAACCACAGTTTTATCAATGCCATTAAAGTATTATTTTGCTTTTGTTTGTTTGATGATCACGAAGCACAAAGTAGATGAGGAAAACTAAGATTCTGTGTACTCAACGCACCGCCATTGTTTGTTTACATTGTGTGGAATGGTGCGCTGTAATATATGGAGCGGATTTATTGGGTTCTGTAAAAAAGGAGCAGTGGCGTTTATCGCGTTTTGGGAAAAAAGGGAGAAAAGATGACAGAATAACATGGCGGATATTGGATTTTGCGTAAAATTAAGAATTTACTTTTAAATACTGACCTGATATAATACTGATTTTGGCAGTAACTCATTATTTTAAAAAAATGGCGTTTATCGCGTTTTGGAACCAAACTCTTCATTTGTAGCGAAAACCAAAAATACATTATATGGGTCAAAATATTTAATCTTCTATGCCAAAAATCATAAGGATATTATGTAGAGATCATGAAGATATTTTGTAAATTTAAATATATCAAAACTTTATTTTTGTGAGCAAATATAGCTAATGACCTGATTTGGGCGATTTTCTCAACATTTAGATTTTTTACTTTTTTTGCACCCTCAGACACACACATGCACACACCTAAAGGTAACTATGCATTGTTTTTATTCGTCCCCAGGTGCTAGCAACAAACTGAGCATCACTAATTTGTGTAAATGGAACAGTTACAGGTGCAGTTGTGTAATTGTGACTCTCTAATTTTTATATGGCTAGCTCTACGCAGGTAAGTCATTGTTAAAGTTAATGATCAGTTTTACACGGTGTGTAAACCAGGTGGGGCAGACTGAAGTCAGTGCCTGAGGTTGAGGGATTTTCAGCATGCTGTGGGGCAGGGAAAGGGAAGTGGACTGATTGGGAATGGAGCAGAGAGGTGAAGGGCAGGGTCCTTTTTAGTGAGGACAATTGCTTTGACCAGCCGAGCTTGGCAGAGGATCACCTTTCTCACCCCAGTTAAGAGGAAGTTTAAATGAAGATGACTTAGTGGAGAGTGAAGAGAGAAGCTGGATGAGATCTTAAAAATGAGTGTTGTCTATGTCTACATCAGGAAATGATGAATCATTTTGTGCTAGTGTTAGTCAAAAATATAACAAAATGTAAAATGACTCAAATAAACAAAAGCTAAATGTTTAACAGTGAATAATACTCTTTAAAAATAACATGTTGTGCTGTTTTACTAAATTACATCAATTTTATATTATTTAGTAACTACATTTTGTAACACAGGAAGGGGGAGACATTTGATTGTGTTTGTCAGTAAATACATACAAAAAAAAAAAGAAATGTAACCCAGTTACTTATTTAAAAGTAGCATTTGGAAAACATGTATTGGAATATTATGTGCAACAGGGGTGTGCCTCATGTGAAAGTGAAGCCACTGGCTCTTTGATCGCATCATGGTGGCTGGCTTTAGTACAATTCATAAACCCCGCCCTCTCCATGCAAACGAGGCTCTAAATAAAAAAAAATGTACACTTCCAATAAAATGTTCAGAAAGATCCTTTGAGATGGTCCTTTAAGGTGTTATCAAGCTGATATATGTTTAATTGTTAATTTTTGTGATGAGTTTCATTTTAGCTAGTAATTTGATGCTATAGAAACTGGGCATGCCATTACAATTGGCGTGTTTGAATTGGGCATGCAAGCGTTTGAGAGGAACTTTGATACCGGACGATTCCTTCTGCGCATTCCCTGGCTCCAAACTGACGTTTTTAGGTAACGTGGCAGCGCCCATGGTCGAACATTTTTGGCTTTAGTTTATTACAATAGAAGGAAGCGAGGTCACGTCGTCTATCTTTTTTACAGTCTATGGTGCATCACCTTACCACCAGCACTGATGATCTATGGAAGTAGTAATGTATTTATATTTCTGTGTCAATGCCATCTTCCCTCTCTATCTTAGTTTTGTTGACTCAGCAGTGTACTGTAAGTAAGTTTGGGCAGATGCTGTCCCGGCCACTGTCAGCAGATGCTAATGGAAAGATGCGCATGTTTACAGCATATGGGACACTATGACTGGCACAGAGAGATCGCGTCCTGGCAGGGCCATCCTATGTATAAACTCTGCCTGACAAACTGAACTTCCACTCAGATTGGATGCCAAGGTATTAATAATAAAACGGATTATCTAGATGGAACTCAATCCTGCTACTTTTATACTAAATGACTTAAATAGATAATTTAGCATCCAGAGCAGATTGACAAATAAACATTATTGTTTTAGATATTAAAAAATATGCTTTTTAATTACAGTAATATTATTTCACATGAAAGCTGGTGAAATGTTTTTCCACCAAATGTGAGGAAAAAATATTTGTTTATGCATAATTTACATTTAAATTATTTAATTTAATTATTTCGAGTTCCTTATTCATTTCATGCACCGTATTTTAAATCAACACAGGTGCACATGAAAAAGCAAAATACATTTTTCTCTTTATATGTTTTCTTTCCCGTTATAAACTGCACGGTGAAGAGAAAAATCAACATTTCACTTTATTTTACACACACACACACACACACACACACACACACACACACACACACACACACACACACACACACACACACACACACACACATGCCTAATTCTGCGTTCAATCTGAGGCTATCTGACAATGTGGGGCATAAATCAAAGTGATAAAGGTAAAAGGAAAGAGTAACAGCAAGCGAGACAGGCTTGTTTGTCTGCAATAAATACTGTTTCATCATTTCACATCTCTCCAGAGAGAAGTGGTAACAGAAGGAGCCATGGATGACCCTTAGGAATTGCTCTCTTTCTCTCACTCTCAGACAGATCTGCTTTGCTAGACCTGAACAGTGAGCATTTAAGCCATCAAACTGAAGGGAACATACAACTGATACACAAACAAATGTGGACACAAAACGCACACACAGAATGCACAGAGGGCTCTAAAGAAACGGCCTGTGCCACAACTAAAAATAAAATCTAATATAGCAAAAATAAATATTTAAATATGAAGAGACATATGTCCATACTGTATGAAATGTTTTCTTGCAAATTAGACTTTTTTTTTATCAAACCTGGTATTTCTGAATGATCTAAGGCTGAGATTAAGCAGATTTGAAGCATATGAACGTATAATATGACCTAGTCAGAACTTGAACCGGGCACCTTCTTGCTGTAATGCAACAGTGCAACCCAAAGAGACACTTTGAGATTTCACGAATTTGAATAAGGAAAAAGTCATTAGAAAAATTGTATATCATCAAACTTTGTTCAACTACACAGACTGCAGAGACAATATCCATGACACTAAATGCAACATAATGGACAGGTGCACACAGTTTGTGTCTGGCGAAATTAAGAGCTTAAGTGATCGAAAAACGGAAAGCAGATGTTACACAGGCTACTGTTTTTGGACAGTGTATCGCTTTACTTTTTACTGGTTTACATATCTCGTGCTGTCCGATGTAAACCACGTATGTCCATTTTGCCGATTTTTAGATTTTTCGACTGATTGAATGTCCAGGTTTATTTCCATATACAATATGCTTCACATATCTAAATGGCCTATGAAAAGTTGTGAAATCTGTGTCATCTGATTTTCACCTATATCCATTTGGTCTCAAAGCTGTCAATCGAGCCGCATATCTCCCGCTCTGTGGAAGCATCTCGCCGGTCTCGTGAAGTTTCATCGAAGCTCAGCACTGGATAGCCCATAGACAGTAAAAGAAATGCACACAGTGACCCCGTTGGATTCAACTCAGACAAGTGAAGCCAATTAGAAGCTCACACTTCCGGGGGGTCGAGCGTACTGCGCAGACTCAAACTGAGTTTGGTTACGTGAGCAACCGGTCTGACAATTGTAAGTCTTCTAATAGCTGTGCCAAGAGAAATCTGAATCACCCACCGAATCTTGCAGAAACGGCGAGCGTGAACAGGAGTACATTTTGTATTAAGTATATTTAGTATTTTAATTAATTACTTTGTCATTTTGCATAGTATTTATTTATTTTAAAGTTTAACGCCAGTACGACATATTCTACATGCGCTTCTCCTCCTGTCCATACGGTAATTTCTCTACTGTGCGACAGAGAGTCGCGTGGTTATGACGCAATCGTTAGCATAGTTTTACTAAAACTGATTCTACTGGGCTATAATGTAAGATACAAGGTAATGGAGCATTTTATACATTTTCGTGTTTCTTTAGAAATAATTGATGCACAAATTGAGTCTTTAAACGCCTCAGATGTAAAGTTATTCACTGTCAAAGTGACGCCAAAATGAATGGGAGTCAATGGAATGCTAACAGCAGGTGGGGGTCCGCTAGCCAATGGCGGTGCCCAGGGCTGCTTCAATAAAATATGAAACCCTGCCCCCCTGGGATAGCCGAATAAACATAGCCTGGTGAGACAATGACTTTCCTTCATCAAGGTAAACGTTTCCCTCCTAACGCCAGACGTACGTCTAGTAGTGACACAATTACGGTAGGACTGTGCAAACAAAGTATCTGTCTAGCTTTACCATGTCAGTGTATTGATTCATTGTCCCTTCATAGTTTGCAAGAGACATTTAATAAATGTATTATTAATATTAAATAAACTAAGCGTATTTAATAAACTAAGACGTAGGCTATTTAATAAACTGTGCGTATTCATCTGTCAATAGGAAACGCGAATTGGCCATTCTAATTAATGATTGAAAGAACGCATACAGTATCAACCACCGTTACTGTAAAATATGCACGTATGTCCATTTAAACTCAATTTTGGTCAAATGTGGATTATATCATGACACTGGCAAGAATATAGTTACATGCAAAGATGCCGTACCAAGTATGACAATGCTACATTCAACTGCTTTTGAAATACTGTGTTTCACTTCCTGAAAAGTAATCGTTTTGGACATACGTGAGTTTCAACGGGCAGCGACGATATGCTTAATGACAAGAGCTTTTAAGACTAATAACGATGTAAAGTATGGCACAGCCATGGCACAGAATGGACATAATACCAGTAATTCATCTCTCTGTAAAAGCATTACAAGATCGTGAAATGAGTTGGTGTGGAAAATTACCCATGAGATAAAGACAAACCTGTCACACAATGTACCACCCATCTAAACATCTCACTGCAGGTGCATTAGATGTCCAGCTGGAGAAACTGCAAAATGAGTATCAACCCAACAAATCTCTCAAGCTTGTAGTGCATGCTTTTAGAATAATGAGAATTACTGCGAACCACAATGCTGTACGCTATAGAAAAATGATAAAGTGCTGTGTTGTTGTTGCTGGAATGGTATCCATGTTGTCAGCTTTGCTATAGAAAGTGGGTTTTCAGGCACTCTGTCCTTTCGGATAAGGGCACCTTTCTTATGCCCTTAGACTGGACACTGGGTGCCGTGCACTGAAAGAAAATGGGGGAACCTGTGAGGTCTGCTTTCTTACCTACATCCCAGAGGGAAGCACAAGCTTTATTGTAACATGAATGAGGGCCGGTCTGATCCAGTGTAACACAACTAAAAATAACCAAAGGAATCTAATAACTCGGGCGGTGGTGCTGCCAGCACTATAGAGCAAAAAGCCCAGCATCCCAGGATGCACAACAACTCTGCCTGACCTTAGCTTGCTGTATTTTAGTTTTCATTAGAGATGTGTGCTTAAACATTCATTGGCTACGTTTTGCTACACAGTAAGGAGGGCAATCAAAGTGTGCAACGGTGCACAGCCAACGCAAACTACTTTTCATGCACCGATTCATTTTCAACAAAGCGTTCTGTTATTTACTGGCCTGCTGTTTCAATGCGGTGTAAAATAACTAGTGGCATTCGGACAACAGAGAAAATATGATAAGTCAGTGGCTCTACTGAATGCGAAAAGGTTAACCAAAAAAATTAAATTCTGATAATTTCCTCACCCTCTTGCTATACCAGATGTGTATGAGTTTGTTTCTTTAGATGAACACAAACAATTTTGTATTAAAATGCAGTACCTGTATTTGTACTGTATGTGACGACTTGCCCCAAAGTCATTGAGGCAACTTCCCCTAAACTGTGTGCTAATGTGTGCTAATGTTGGCTAAATCTCAGGGTTAGCTCAACATATCACGTTAGCTAAAGTATCAAAAGACAGATTATTCTGTCCTCTATTGTGCGTAAAATAACAATTTTTTAACATTTATACCTAACAAAGTTGTATTGCATAAAATTTAAAGTGCAAATTTGTAACTTTTTAAACCAAAAATAAGAAAATTGTGCTATCGTCAGATTAGAGCGATCTTGACCATGTGACAACTTACCCCGCTCTCCCCTAGTGTTTTAGTAAACTTGCCACCATATCTGAGCTTACCACACTGGTTTGTATGTCGATAAGGTCAAAGTTGTGTTCGACTTCATGCAGCGCTGCAAGAACTGACAGGCGGATGACCTGTCAAAGTACCGCAAGAGCGATTTGAGAAATCATACGCAGAACACACACACACACAGATGTTTTCAAATAGCTCTCGCGGTACTGTTCCTTCTGTTGGTTATTGTGCCAACATATGAAATTGAACAAACCTCATTGGTTCACACGTTTTATGTAACTAGCTATCATAATTTGCTTCAGTCGAAGTACAGTGTGAGTGCGGGCTTCTGGGGGAGTAGGGAGGGGGGACAGTCGCACTCGGGCCGTTTAGTTGGGTTAAGGATAATATGAGTGCACCCTAATATGCACTCTTTGGTACCAATATGTACCTCTGAGGTACTAATATAAACTCTTAGGCCCTGTTTACATGAGGAAGCTCAAGGGTGAAAACGTAAAAATATTTTATTGGATGTGCATTTTGTTTACACCTCGACAGCGTTTTTAGGGCTTAAAAACACAAAAACGTAAAACCACCCTCCAGAGTGGAAATCTTAAAAACGATCTACCGTCGCGTTCGTGTCTAAAGGGTAAAAAGGCAAAAGTCTGCTCACGGTGGCTCTCGTCACGTACGCGTTTACGTCACAGGAAAATAACAACAAACATGTCGAATTATTTCTATATGTCAGACCTTCAAGCAGCTCTGATAAATATACAAAAGTCTTTCCAGCAGTTATACGAAATATTTACAACTACAGTAGTAACAAGCAAGAAGGTTGTACAAAGGTGCGTGGACTTTTGTTGTGTGTCAGTGCTTCACATTGCCACCTAGCGGCCTGGAGTGCATACTACATCGAATCACACACTTTTGCATCACCATATGCACGCAGATTTCCCCCCCAAAACGCTCTTATAAATGCAGAATAAACAGTGATAATTTATTATTGCTTCTCTGTCCTTCACAATGTAAGCTTGTATGATACAATGTTAAATAAATATAGAGATTGTAAGCATGTCATGCTAAGCAATATACAATATATCAATTCTGCCCAACAACCTTTTCAAATTTTTAACATGCATTTGACACAGATAATGAATATAATGGCACAACTTCTTCCGGTCGACTGTCATACTCTCTTACTGTAGCGCTAATGGGCCACAGGGTGTCTATGGATAAAGACTCTTCGACACATGTTTAACATAGAAAATCTGGTAGAAATCAAAGTCAGCGTTTTCATCATCGTCTTCTTATTCCTTCTAGTTTTTGGCCCCAAGCTCTCACACGTGGAACTGCAGGGAAGTCTAATGGATCTCTCTTGTGAGATGAAAGCATGCGGGATTCTCCTTTGTTTGGTACATTTTACAGCCTTGTTTCCCTTCTCTCTTCCTCTCTATCCACTGCTACCTCCCTACCTTCATCTCTACAATGTTTATATAAGATTTGTTAGGTTGACAGGAATCTCTGGGCAATCGCTCACAGTATGAAAGTTTCATCGTTCAGGGCCTCATACATCAAACAGAGATGCGCTTTGTCTTTCCACTACAGATACAAAGGAGACACCGCAGGCAGTAGCATATATATATATATATTTTTTAAATAAATTTGCCTTTCAGAGGAAGAGTAGATAACAGTGGCGTAAAGACCCCCTTCTTACCAATCCCTTTAACAGTCTATAAATCTGAATAAGCCAGCAGCACAGTTAAATCACCTCCGAAGGCAAAATTAAATCTCAGTGTCCGGAGGGATATCCCTTCTGTCGGGAAAGTCCTTTCCTTTCTTCTTTAAACTGGATCATCTGAAAACCTTCACTAAAGTGACCCTGAGGAAACTCACCCAAACTCTTGTGATCCTCAACCAAATGTGTCGTTCAGTCCTTTTCTTAATAAAAAGCCCAAAAGTCTGTGATACAGTTATACATTTTTTCATGTAATTTTATGGTTGTCCATTTACATGTATGTTAAATCACTTAGTAACAATGCTTTTGTGAGCAAAATTTGAGGAAATACTTTAAAATAGACACTCATCGATAATTTATTTTGGCATGGTTTTTATTATCCCTTAATAAAACATGTGCACACATACTGTAGCTTCCATAACTAATGCTATTAGATTTGGGTTATATCAATTATATTGCATTTATCAAGATTGAGCATTCCTGTTTCTATGAATAAGGGACAATGCAACCCATCACAACGAAGGAACTAACCATCAATTGATGGTAAAGACCAACACATCCTCACCCCATGCCGTCAATATTTGACGACACTTGACCATTTGTCAATATGTGACGGGGAGGGTATACCTTTCGCGTCATTTTTTGACGAACTGGGGACTTCAATACTATTACGTCCGTTGCATTCTCTTTCCTATTTTCTTACCATTTTCGCGTCGGTTTAGGGTTAGATTACGCAAAATTAAACAGTGTACGCGAAATTAAACAGTTGTCACCTGGCGTTGGGGTTAGAGTTAGATACGACAGTTGTCACCTGGCGTTGGGGTTAGAGTTAGGTTTGGGTAGGGATGTCATTATGTAAATCTAACCCTAAACCGACGCGAAAATGGTAAGAAAATAGGAAAGAGAATGCAACGGACGTAATAGTATTGAAGTCCCCAGTTCGTCAAAAAATGACGCGAAAGGTATACCCTCCCCGTCACATATTGACGAATGGTCAAGTGTCGTCAAATATTGACGACATGGGGTGAGGATTGGTTGTAAAGACTGACGATTTTCTCGGGGAGGGTCTTTGTTTAATCTCGAAAAGGTGTTTTTAGTGCAATTTGAGTTTAAGAAACTAAGGTTATGGTACAGCTGAGGTCAGGTTTAATTGTTGGTCAGAAATATGTTGTTTAACTGTGATTTTAGCACATGATTAAGAGATATCTGTCTTTCTTTATTTAAGTGGATACTTTATTCTTGCATGACTAAAATAACTGTCCAGAAGTGTTGCAAACATGGTTGCCTAGTGTCCCGACTTCCCCCACGTGTGGAGTGTTGGCCCGGGAAGTCAACCCTGGGGAAGAGGACTACAGGTGTCGCGACGAATCTATCCTCTCCTGTCCCCCGAGCCCTAAAGGGCTAAAGCCCGTCGTCCACGTCTTCGAGAGTCTGTGAGTTGTATCCCTTCCATAGCCCATGTGTCTTCTTCTATACGCCTAAAGCTAAGAGCCAGCGTATAGCCCTTGTATACTTACCTATATGCCCGAAATCCAACTCCAGTTGCCCTCGTATGCCCTTCTGTACGCCCACAGCTAAGAGCCAGTGTATAGCCCTTGTATTCTCACCTATATGCCCGAAATCCAACTCCAGTTGCCCTTGTATGCCCTTCTGTACGCCCACAGCTAAGAGCCAGTGTATAGCCCTTGTATACTTACCTGTATTCCCAAAATCCTACTCCAGCTGCCCTTGTATACTTACCTGTACGCCTAGAGTGATGCCCCAGTGGTCCTCCTGTACTTTTATCTGAACGCCCCGAGTAAAGTACTAGTGTAGTGCCCTTGTAGATCCACCTGTGAACCCCACCTGTAAGACTTACTTGGACCAGTGAAGTTGTGATTGTGTGTCTTCTTTCTTGCATACTTACCCACACACCGAAGGCAAAGTCCCCAATACATCTGTCTATACACCCACGGGTCGTCCTGCACATACTTACCTGTGGATCTTCCAAGTGGCCCCGGATCACGTGGCGAACAGCGTAAGGTACGCCCCATATCTACTCCAACAGTGTCACTTACCCTTCTCCCTTCTGTACGTGCAGGAACGAGAAGAGCCCCACTGCCAGTTTTCCCTGCAGGACAAACACAGGAGACACCGCTGTGAATAACCCGGTTAAGTCACGTGAGGGAAAAGACATGAATTGTCTAAAGACTTACCTTAGAGCCCCCGTGACAGAGTCAGAAGCGACTCGAACTGTCACTCTCTGGACCTGAGAGATAGATTTTAGATTTTACTTCCCCTCCCCTGATTACCTTTTAAATAATTTAAATAAAGTTTGTTTTAATTATACTTATCTTCTCTCGTGTGTCTGGTCATTGGGGTGTTCTTGGGACCTCCTCGAGGTGGAAACTAGGGAGGGGCAAGACTCACGACATCTGTGTTCCGCTCCGACCTGTGACACTTATATATGTTATTTCATCTTAATGACGCATTTTTGAATGATGCGGCTTATACTCCGGAAAATACGGTATATAAAAGGTAAAAAATAGGGGTAAAATTTTGGTCCGCATCGTATTTATAATTTTAAAATCTGCCCCTTGAAGAAGAGTAGTTGAAGACCCCTGGTATAAGCTGATAAATCTGTGCAGCGCTGCTAAAGTTTAACACAATCCAGTGTGAGAGAACTGCGCGGGATCAGCCTCTAGAACAAAATTAAACTGCAACAAGATGTCGTCTGTCTGAGGTTAAGACACAAAATGACAATAAAGTCTGCTGCATTAATCTGCCTTGATGCATTTTTTGACGAACACTCATTCAATGCAGATCAATGGCTTCAGTTTCAAACAATTATTATAATTAAAACATGAAATGACGGAAAATAATTGATTATGACGGAATTTTTAAAACTCTGTCCATCAAAATGGCAGATGCTATGGCAACAACCACAGACAATGAAAGGGCAGTACTGTATGATACAGGCAGAGATAATATAACTGGCCACGTTAGCTGTAATCTCTTCATTACAGACCTCACTTATCAAATGACAAAAAATGGGTAATTTAATAGACACAAGATTCAGCTTTCTGCCAAATGAGAGTAAGAGTATCTAGGCTGCTAGTGAAACAGAATATCTGAAGTCTAAATGAAGGTATTGGCACTTAGATTAGCACCTAGGTCTGTATATTATGTAGGCATTAACATTTCCATTGCACTTAAATGACAATTAGTCTATAGGGACGTAATTAAACATGACTAAACAGAGCCCAAGTAAGTCAATGGTTTCTGATTTGTGTATATTCAATATTGCATAGCATGCTTAGATTAAAAAAAAAATATTATTAGTGTTATTTTAAATGCAAGCTATTGGGAATTCGCAAGATAATGTTTGTAATGAGCAACATTACAGTTTACCCTGTTGTAAATTCCAAAGGGATTTTTATAATTTATCAGCGTGTGGGCAAAATTAATTACAGGCCTGTGTTATATCACGCAACATAGACTCGCTAGAAACAAAGACGCTGTGTACACAAGGTTAATGTGTGAGGTATCATACATTTGCATGTTGTCGGTAAATTAAACCCTCTAAAGAATTATTTGAAGCATCTCAGGGATGTTTCTGCATCCTGCCTCTGTGAGGTGCAATACGCAGGTGGTGCGGAGCACAGCTCACTTCAAGAACAAGCTTACAGTATCTTCCACCTCACATCGCTCTCCTGAGTAATTACTCTACAGTGTTACGGCAAATAGACTGGAAAACAACAGGCCGGTGCTAAACGTTCATTACAGCAATCACTTCAAAGGAGCGCCCCACTTAGCAACTATACAGGCTCAACCAGAAACACTTAAAAACTGGAGACCAATTATAAAACTATCCTCAATGATGCCAGACTTGTTCAGTTCTAGTTAAAGCTCATGGCGAAACTCTACCTGGATGAAAACACCATTGCTCAGGGCAATGCGTAGGCTACAGGAGATCTGATGGAGGTCTCAATTGTTTTTCATTTAGGAATCTTTTTTGTAGATTTTTCTCCAAAATTGCTATATAAATAGACACGAATAAGACATTTATTGATATAAAGTAGTAACGACTGATACAAATTATGTTTACAGCTAAGACAGTTGGTTCAATGGGGTTCAGATGGGTTTGGAGAAATTTGACAAAAAATCTTTATGCAGAAGGTTTATCATGTTTACTACGAACTATTATACGATGCCTACATTAACATTGATACCTGTTAATTAACTACAGGCTTCCAGAGCAATTTACAAATCCTGTGTAGCTCAGAGGTAAAGCAAGGGAACGTACGATAAAAATGTATATCAGTGTAAATGAGAAAACATTAAAAAAAAATTCAGAGGAGCCAACTACTCATAAGACACATAAAAGCCAATGGCCCTCATTTATCAAACGAATGTAGAAACGAGCGTATTTCTGAGCTAAAAAAAACCCCTCATGTGTGATTCATTCAACTTCCGTATGCTACCAAACTTGCGTACATGAGATGAAACCTGACGTAAGATTTAATCGTAGCTACCACTCGCGTACAAAAACATACACACTGTCTGTCGTTTCTGTTGTATGCTCACTTATAAATGATGGCCAATGAGATTTGAAGTTTCAGATGTGCTGCCACATTTGAATTTAGCACTGGTGAATGTTTGTTATGGTTTTAATATAAGGTAACATGACAATATTTTAATGTCA
The DNA here is from genome assembly GCF_027580225.2 of Misgurnus anguillicaudatus. Classification (NCBI taxonomy): domain Eukaryota; kingdom Metazoa; phylum Chordata; class Actinopteri; order Cypriniformes; family Cobitidae; genus Misgurnus; species Misgurnus anguillicaudatus. Next base: position 20,453,376 of record NC_073356.2, read on the forward strand.
AATTATTTGTTTTTGTTTAACTGAAGTAAGAAAGTCATACTTCCTAAATATGGTTTTGCAATTTCTAGGCAAAGGGTGACTGCACTTCAGATGATAAAATATAACAGAATTTTAATTTATTTTGGATGCTTTCAGTCACCAACATAATTCCCACAAGTTGCATTTGTGTTATGCCATAGTTTATTATTATTCTGTTATGTGGAAAAATATACAAATAAAGAACGAGTGAGTGTGTCCAAACATTCGGCCTGTACTGTATATATATATACTTTACATTTAAGCATGAAGTCTTCATTTGCTGAACATCCGCTGCCAACGAGAAGCAACTGAGATATTAATAGGAACTCATTTGTGATTTTTGTTTTCTGTGGGTGAGCTGGAACAGATGACATGTCTGTAAACCTTAGCATTAGCCATGTTCCGGTTTTGGACTGGGCTGTGATAGGAGAATGACCAGGCAATACAAAGCCCATAAACAGATGGCTGTACATCTATTAATACATACGACCTGCACAGTCAAGCCAAACTCATGCCAGTTGCTGCGGGCTGTCCACCTGGAAGGCAGGAGGGAATCATTTGTCTTAATTAGCCTAGTGAGAAAAACAATAGGGGTATTTTCCAAACGGAAGGGAGCATCCCTATTCCTTACCCCCTTCGAAGGGCAGAGCCCCTAGTTACCCCTAGTGAGCCATTTAAAGGGTGTAGGGGATTTATGGTCCGATGTGCGTTTGGGTCTCACTTGGTGACCCAACACTTCACTTTCATACAAAATGGGTTCAAATTTACTACAAGTGGTACCTGAATACATTTTTAGCACATTTTAGTTCATATTCATGGTGTCTCAAAATAGCACAGATAAGTTAACTGAGATGTTCTTAAGTAGGGCTGTCAAAATTAACTTGTTAATAACGTGTTAACACAAATTAATTTTAACGCCACAAATTTTGTTAACGTGCGATTAACGCAACACGCAATTTCTGTTTCCACCTTGGTCTAGCCCATACAGTAGTTGTATATATTGAGACGCAGCAGACAGTTAATGTGACCCGTGCTGTCTAAATAAGCTCTCGTCTAGCGATCCCAATGCTCTAAATAGTCGTTGAGCATCTAAAATGTTCTACAATTTCAGGAATGAGAAAATAAAATGCAGGATTTGCTTGATGTTAAAATAATTATTAGAAAAGATAAAGTTTGGCATCTAATTGATGTTAAAAGAGTTGTTTAAAGCGACAAGACTCGAAAATTATCTTCCTCGCGCTGACTGACAGATCTGAAGCGCGTGCACAGACGCGCGAAAGCCTGACACATATACACAGAATTACATCTGATGTGTAAAATTATATTTGATCTCCATTATAGTAGATCTTAAAGCTGCCTGTCTCAATGTCAATCAAATAATTAAAGCAACACTAAAGACTTATTGCTCTTTGCTCCCCCTACAGGTTAGAAGCGCAATTGTTCATTACCACTGTCGTAAATACTGCAGCATAGCTGGCTCTGATTGGATTGTAGGTCTGCCGTAAAGCAAGTTTTTACTCGAACTACAGGACCACTACCCGACGGTTGGAAACTTCTTTAGTGCAGTTTTGGCCGATAGAGGGCTGCAAAGCGAATGTGAAACTGCCGTTCACCCTGTTTTGAGTGGATGAACCACTGAAACTTTTTTGGAAACGTTATTTTAAGGTAAAAAAAAACTCTTTGGTGTTGCTTTAAAGAAAGAAAAGAGTTAAACCCCTACTGAAAAATCCAGCAAAGACCAGCATAAGCTGGTAACTGGTTTTAGCTGGTTTAAGGTGGCAATAGCTGGTCTAAGCTGGTCCTCCCAGCATGGCAAAGCTGGTCAAGCTGGTGGTTCAGCTGGTCTTCCGGCCTGACCAGCTAAGTCCAGCTTAAAAAGTGACCAAAACACAGCTGGACCAACTTAAAAAGTGACCAAAACACAGCTAGACCATCTTAAAAAGTGACCAAAACCCAGCTAGACCAGCTTGCTACACTAGCAATACCAGCTAAAACCAAGCTGGGAGACCAGCTCACCAGCTTATGCTGTTCTTAGCTGGATTTTTCAGTAGGGACATATATTAATATTGTTTTTTTAACTTTGTGTGTGCCAAATCAATTAGTTTCACCAGTGATTTTAAAGGTATGGATGCGATAATGTTTTTGAACCTTAAACAAATCTTGGATTTTTCCCTTTGCCTTCCGCAGATTATCGTCAGTCTTTATCAATTGATGATTGGCTCATTTAACTGGAAGGCGGGACTTTCATCACAAGAGTGGCCATTTTGAGTTTTGGTTGTCTCTTATTCATAGTAATAGGTATGCTCAGTCTTGTTGTTTTTCTTTGTTATAACAGAAAATCATTGTCAGTGTGAATTCCAGTAAATTCCAGGAAATCATTGTGAATCATAACCAAACAATCCCCTGACAAACCCAGACACAGTATCTGTGTATTTTTCATAATTTGTGAATGAAAATGGCTTCTATAAACAGAAAAGTGCTAGCGTTGAGTCCAATGTCTCTCTTATATCCTCATCTGCAAATAAAGTTGTTGTTGTGTGTATTATTAATGTGCCAGGTTTTATTAACATGCCAACATGGGCAAGAGAAAGATCCACAGGAGAGCTGCAGCTGCTGTCTCTATCTGATATCCAGCTAAAGACTTCTTACATTTCAAACCTGCCAAGTCATATCCCATATTTGCTCAGGTGAAAACATCAGCATGTCATTATGCTCCAAAAATATCAGTCAAATTGGATGAGTCAACACCTCTGGTTTCTGCCACCATATTTATACAGCAGATTGTGTGCTGTGTCAAACTTATTTTATTTTATATTTGCAAACAAACAAACAAACAAACAAACAAACAAACAAACAAACTATTTGTTCGATATAAGGGAACAAGTTAGATAAAGGGGGCTAACTCAAGAATTGTTTTGTAAGCAAGATGGTCAATTTTTCTATGTGATGTATTATTCTGTAATTTGTTCATGCATTTTATATTTTCTTTATTTGTTCATACTAGTCTACTGTAGTTGCTAGACGACAAACACTCTTGAAGAAACTATAGGATATTTCTAAATGGGGTTAATTGAAGCAATAAAACATAAGAGACCATTTACAGAAGCTGTGGTACTGTAATATTAATTCATGCATATAGTCTCCATTGTCTCTTGCTCCTAAAACATGGTGATTGCAGGATGTTAAGTCAGAATTTTTCATACAATGTATGTTAATTCAACAACAGGCAAAACAAAACACTGAGAAATAAAAAATAAACAATAAAATATATACGCTTAACACCAACAATACTGTACATTTGTCTTTTCTTAAAAATGTTGCTATTCCCCAATTAAGTCATGCAACTGTTAGTTAGATTTTTTGACACAGCTGTCAATGCAGAGCTTTTAAACCATGTAGTATCACATTCTGTCAGATAGCTGACCGATAATAGCTCGAATAAGTTGTCAGGCTTAAGCTTGGCTTTTCTTTCATTACTTCCCAGCACCCAAAACGTCCTTAACTGCTGTCACACAATGGTGGAAAAATAAGATTTGTGTGAGCTCTCATACTTTAATAGGCTGGATATATTCTCTGCGTACACTATTTCTCCATACATTAGGCATTCAATAAAGTAGCACAAGGCGGTGGATGGGATCATGCCTGACCAATAAAATCGCATTGATGCTTGGTGTGAATAAAAGATGATTAGGTTAAGGGTGTTATGAAAGTGTGAGCTCATCCACCGTCTGCGTATGTGTGGTCTTGGGATCAATGTAAGGTGGGGGAAGTGAATGGGCTTCGAGCTGAGGTGTAATGAAGCGTCAGGCAGCACCTGCGGCCCGCTGTCGATCTGGAGCAGTGGTTGAGGTGGGAGCAGCTGAGATCCGTTGGACCGCATAGGGAGAGGGGCATGGATCAAGGCCCGACCCAAAGCTTTCCAGCAGGGCTAAACTAGAGAGATCCTCGCCAGAATAAAGAGATCAGAGCTCCAGCGGCCCACCACATGTTGTAATGCCTTTTATTAGATCCTGTGTAATATTTCTATCTGTAATGTAAGGATGGTGCCAGCAGCTAAGGGTGGCACAGTGGCTTAGTGGGTAGCACTGTTGCCTCACAGCAAGAAGGTTCCCGGTTTGAGCCCCGGCTAGGTCAGGTGGCCTTTCTGTGTGCATGTTCTTCCTGTGTCATTGCTGGTTTTCCCTGGGTATTCTGGTTTCCTCCCATAGCAACATGTAAGTTGAGTGAATTGGAGTCGCCAAATTGTCCCTCCCCCAACCTGTGTATGGAATAACCAGTTCTTGCCAAGAATATCTTGCCATGGTTAAGAATAAAGAAAAAAAGAATAGCGGCTGGCAAAGGTCAAGCACGAATGGATTTGTGCAACATTTTGAATGTTGCGTGTATGTAAGGGCAGAGGTGGAAATACATGTCTTGTTTGACCATGTTCAAGCTGAATATAAGTGTCAGAGGTTAAAAATTATACAAAATCCCAAACCATTAGAGTAAGTTAAATAGGTCATCCCAACACAATCTCATAGTAATTTGTACACGTTTTACGACGTGGCTAGTTTGGGTTATTTCGTGTGACCTCATTTGTATGCTTTTGTACGATTTGCTTTCACTCCTGTGACATTGGGGTTAGGTGTTGGGTTTCGTCATTTTTTTTATTTTTATTTATACATACAGATGAGGTTTCTTTTGTCAGATATTTGCCTGTGTCAGTGTAACCCTATGGTTTCTGTAATGGTTCATGTGTCCTTATCTTTGACAAGCTGTCTGCTGTTATACAGTTTTAAGCGAAAGCGACTGAAGCTGTTTACAGACCCAAACAAGACCAGCAGCAAACATTAAAACAAAGGCAAATAAGTGGTGATCCAAAACTCACAGTAAAATCACCATTCTATCTCTCCAACGATGCTAAATTGTTGAATACACAATTATAAACAATTACAGTTACAACTAGATGAGGTTAAAGGTCACGTATTTCCTGATCCCATTTTTCAAACTTTAGTTAGTGTGTACTGTTGCTGTAACAGCATAAATAATACCTGCAACGTGATAAAACTCAAAGTTCGCTGCCAGGTGATATATTTTCTTTAACTCTTTCACCGCCATTGACGAGATATCAATTAAGAGAAAAGCTTCCCCGCCAATGACGAGATTTTCCGTCTTTCCGCAATACCGCTATTATTCTTTTATTATTCCGCAACTTTTTAAACCCGGAAGTATTGCTCTATGGCAAGCTGCTGCATGTCCGTGTCTGTTTTAAAGATCGCTCTGAATGGGATCTCTATGAAAAGTCCGTCACAAAAATGGAATTATCTCTGCTTTTTGCTCAAAATGTGGTGATTTTGCAGAAACCTTCCCATATTCAAAAGCTGATTACAAAAGAACCACTTAAGGTAGGATGAAAAGTTTTTTTTTTTTTTTTTAAATCAGAGGGTCTGTTCTTTCATTTGGTATATTGTATGTTTATATATTTAAAGAAGAACATTTTCTGGAAGCCATTAAACTTTGGTGAAAATCATGAAAAACGCTGGCGCTGGCTGGCAACTTTTTTCAAAAACGCTGGCGGTGAAAGAGTTAACAGCCCTGCTGATAAAAAAACAGCATGAAACCAGCATGGTCCAGCATGGGAATTATGCTGGTCTATGCTGGTTTGTTTGGCTGGTGGTCACCAGCATACCAGCATCATGGTATGACCAGATTGATATGCTGGTGCTAGTGCTGGTTTGGTGCTGGTTTAGCTGGTGCTGGTTCTGATGCTGGTTTGGTGCTGGTTTAGCTGGTGTTCACTAGCAAACCAGCACCAAAACACAACATATGCTGGTCTTGCTGGTTTGCTGTTTTTTAGCCCTCTTTTTAGCCTTTTTTAGCCCTTAGGATTTTTGTCCTTCTAGGAGTTTTTCCCACCGGGTTTTCTCCTAGGGTTTTTTTTGTCCCAGGGAGAGTCAGCCAACTTTGGCTTAACTTAGCACTTTACTGTATATGTTACATTATTAATATTATTATTGTACGGTTTAACCTTAGCCGCTATATTCTATTTCTTATATTATCTATTGATTTTCTGTGTTCTACATCTACTCATGTAAAGCTGCTTTGCAACAATTAACAATTGTGAAAAGCACTATATAAATAAAATTGAATTGAATTTTGCTGTTAACTGTCATATAAGCAGACACTTTAAAAAGATTACATTTGCTCTGACCTTGTTTGAGGGTGAGAGCTGCACAAACACGCAGGAGACAGTGAGTCACTGCAGTCCGGTTCTTTCAAGCAACTTTAAACTCCTGTCACCACACAACGGAAAGCCCGCCTCTCCTCTCATTTGATTGGACAATGGAAAGACCCGAAAGATGCTGGACGTTCGGCGTGCTTAAACAGTGCGCACAATGCTCACTGCCCATAGAATATCATGAAAAAAATTGCCTGCAACTGCCATAAACGTTTTTGGTGTGATCGACCCTTAAGTTTTATGAGACTGAGAGAGAGACTGGTAATGTAATGTGTATATTTGAGAGTTGACAGTTAGAATCTGAAAATAAACATTCAGAATAAACATTCTATAGAAAAGTATGAGACTTTTTTGGGACAATTGATCGGACGGTTTAGGAGAAACATAAGTCAGATCCCTTTGAAAAGATATAGCACACTTCCTCAGACCAGACTGAAGGTCTGTGCAAATTTGGTGGCTGTAGCTTAAAAGCTCTAGGAGTAGTTAGAGTTAGAAAATTTTGTCTCAAAAGAAAAAGAATAAAAAGTTTAAGTGCATTAACAGTATGTTGGCTTTCTCAAGAGTTATGCAAGCATATTTTTCATGTTCAACTGAGTGACATTTAATAATAATGATTTTGGGTAAAAACAGAGAAGATGCCAAGATTTCTAAAGTTTGCACAGTTTGACTCCTGCAAACTTCATCAGAGGTTCCCAAAATATTTGGTAAGAGATTCCTTCTCGACAGATGTTGTGTTTCATGGGGTAATCTTGCCCGTGACTGACAGCCAGCTCTCCTGAACGCCACCAGATTGTTATCGCATTTAAATACAACACCCTTCAGCACTTTACCATGTCAGCGGGAGTGAGTTTTTGTTAATGCTCTCTCAGTGTGATGTACTGTATAGTGAGTACGCTCTTGACAGAAACAGGCCCGGCTTGACATCAGCAAGTGTTTTGAATGAGGACTACTTTAAGGTGGAGACAGGCGATGCACGGCCAGCTCAGATGCACAATTTGGAAATGTTTTAGCACTGAAAATGCAGAGTGGACGCAGAGTGTGCTACTGTAAGTGCAGACTAAGTCTGAAGGGTACAAAAGTACTGACAGGTTTAGCATTTTCTGAACAGTGTAAGAGAGACAACCCGTCTGAGTTCATTCAAAGTAAGATGTCCATGTGAGCACCACACTAATACTGTGTTTGAACCCCTTTCGCCTTCAGAACTGCCTTAATTCTACATGGCATTGATTCAACAAGGTGCTGAAAGCATTTTATTTTAGAAATGTTGGCCCATATTGATAGGATAGCATCTTGCAGTTGATGGAGATTTGTGGGATGCACATCAAGGGCATGAAGCTCCCGTTCCACCACATCCCAAAGATGCTCTATTGGGTTGAGATCTGGTGACTGTGGGGGCCATTTTAGTACGGTGAACACATCGTCATGTTCAAGAAACCAATTTGAAATGATTCAAGCTTTGTGACATGGTGCATTATCCTGCTGGAAGTAGCCATCAGAGGATGAGTACATGGTGGTCATAAAGGGATGGACATGGTCACCAACAATGCTCAGGTAGGCCGTGGCATTTAAACGATGCCCAATTGGAAGAAAACATCCCCCACACCATTACACCATTGCATTAATGAGAAATTGAACAGGACTTCCTAATAATCCTTTAGGTGAGTGTATGTTACACTTCTCCATTTGTAGCCCCTGGGTGGTGACCTTATCCTTACGCATTAAGGTTCGTTATTTTTAGGAGAGCTGATAATATTCCAGTGTAAACACTTAGCGAACAAGGATTTTTGGTCTGGACAAAAAGAAACAAACTGAAAGTATAAACATGCCCTTACACTAGGTCTACACCATATGCAGATCTCATTTTTTGTGAGCATTGAGAAGAATGATAAAGGATAGGTTTCAGCCAGTATTACAGACCCACCAACTCCAGTCATATAACATAAGCACTTTAGGTACCGCAAGAGCAGGTTTGACAAAAAGATGCCTATTTCAGCCCAGGGACAACAATGAAAAACATTTGTCGAGACAACATTGCAAATGAGCACAAGGGCTCCCAGGTTAAATCGACAACGTAAACCGAAGCGAATTACATCTCTTTTGAAATTAGTTGCTAACACAGGAACAATAGATAGGACAGGCCCATCTTTCGACGAACATATTAAGCCTTAATGAGCCTGCAGGATTTTTTGTGCTGGCATGGTGAGTTTGGCAGCACGGCACGCTGATTAACAATTTACACGTTGCTTTCGCACCTAGATTGGGTTTGCCTTTATGCATTTTAGCAGCGCTTTCTGAGATGAAAGATGAGACAGAATACGATATGAAGCTTGAAATCTTCTGACCTTGAAATCAATCAAGCAGAACAAGTGAAGCAAATCAGAAATAAACAAACTGGACTGCTGGAGTGTCCAGAATCAGATTAGGTGTTTGAAGGATACTATCTGCTGATACACCACCTGGGTGCACTGTTCACAACAGACAAACAACACACTGAGTGAATGTTTGGACTTTTAAATCACAGGGTTCTCCGTAATAGATAAGTCAAATATTTACTCTGGAACTGTAGGTGATTTTGTGATGTGAAACGATAACTCCAGTACACAACCAGACCAGTGCTACAGTACCTGTACACAACGATGTACTTAAGCTCTTTTAAAACTAACTAAAATACTGTACTATATGGACAAACACACCGTCTGGTTAAATATAATTTTTATTTTATATATTATTTTATTTATTTATTTTATTTTATATAATTTTTAATTACTATTTTTATTTTATTTATTTTATTTATTATTATTATTTATTTATTTATTTATAAATCTTTTTTTTCATTTCATCATTTTATTTTATTTTATTTTATTTTATTTTATTTTATTTTATTTTATTTTATTTTATTTTATTTTATTTTATTTTATTTTATTTTATTTTATTTTATTTTATTTTATAAGTTTAAAAGATTACAGTGTGCATCTAGGCAACAACTAGCCTGGGTGCCAGCCGATCTTAGCCCCGCCCACAACTTTTTGAGAACGGGAAGATCGGTCTGGGGTTACTCCGTTGGGGAGCTACTATGCTAGACCCAAAGCTGGTCGAACCAATCAAATTGTCAGGGCGGGCTTTATACGATGATGGACAGATGATCAACAGTAACGTAATGAACCACGTCACCAAAGAGCACGTGTGCTGAATCTGTTTACAACGAAATGGCTGCCACTGTAGAATTCAGATGTGTGGATTCTGACATTGAGTCTGTTCTAAAAGATATCGACAGAGCATTGATTTTAAAAGAGGAACAGAGAAACGCGAGCAAGGCATTTGTTGATGTTTTTGCTGTCCTTACTACGGGATTCGGCAAAAGTTGGTCGCAACTGAAATTGGTATCACGGCGATGCAACTCGGCATGCATGACGAGATGGATATAATTAGCGGTCGTTGCCAGCTTCTTTTCGGAAGCCCGGAATCGTGGTTGCTGAATAAGTGGAGGGACGTGCTAGGCTCCAATATTTTCAAGCCAACGTAATGGGTATCGTCGTGGATGTTCACCTAACATACAAATCGTAAGAGATAGTAAATACTTAATGTTGTGATATAAATGAAATGTTGTAAACACAGTAGGTGTTGCTGTAGGTTCGCTAACTCAGACTTAGTATAATCACAATGTTAGTGTCATTGTAGCGAAATAACTAGCAGTTCGGTCAGGCTGCAAAAGACGTAATTTCAACATACGTCACACACCCCACTGCTCTGATTGGTCATAGGTCTATCCAATTGAGTGCAGAGGCATTTTTCGGTTGAGACACGCCTCATAATTATGGCTCAATGGAGCGGTATCAGACTCAAATTCTGACTAGAATTGAGTATGACAACGTCAGGCTAGGCAACAACAGTAAACTGCAAATTAAAATATCATTTAGCCTTCAAACTTCAACTCTGTTTATATCTGCTCCTTCTTTCACACGCATAAACACACTGATGTGTCTGCGTGTGATAAAAACAGAATGTGACAGATTTATCAAGACTCACAAACTGCATTTCTTCTGTACACACATGCCCAGACTCTCTTTACACATGCACTCCTTCATCCATATATCTCCAACTCTTTAATTAGCTGAATGGGCAATAAATCCAACACCTCGACTCTCACTTGTTTTTGAAGCACTGCACATTGACTTATACTCATTATGAAGCCGGGATGAATCTTCTGGCCACCACCACCAGCCCAGACACAAATCACAGCTGCAGACCAAACTAAAATGTCTCCAGCATCATTAACTGCAGACTGTGCCTTTATAACAACACACTTGATTCACTGATTATAGCATCTGATCTGATCTTTAATGCCATAAAATTCCTAGAGTGGCAGGGATTTATTGAGTCATAAAGAATGTGCTGTTCATGTAGACCACAGTCACTATTAATTGTTCATTGCTTATGACTGATGTGCTGGTTATGGTTGCACCGGCCATGCTTATATTAGGATGTAAAGTCCACACTAGTCTCAGACGTCACGCCTACCGACCGTTGGCTTAACGTCTGATGCATATGTAACAATTGTCTGAAAACACTTCATCAGATTTCGGAGTCGTGCTCTGATTGGTTGAATTACAAAGGATTTCCGGGAGATGTGTATGTCGCGATCATTAACAGTCTGCACGGAAACAACACAAAGCTGTCTGATTAAATAAGAAAGCTTGGCTAAAGCTTGCAGCCTACACCACACATTTACATATGTCTCTTTTGAAAGACAGGCTGTATATTAGAGATATCTACTTGAAAATAATGGAAGGTGTTTGTGCAGACTTCAGATCTGTGAGTACAGTAAATCCCTAATCCACTCAAGCAAGACCAATCCCCATCTATAACCTGTGTGGTGTGTGTGTGTACAGGTGTGTTTCTGCTTGACCTAATGAAATGTAGGGGTCTGGGTTTGACAGATTGTGTCGCATCATTTAGAAAGCAATGGGCAGGCTCACTGCTAGATGACATATGTGTTTTAAACCCCCAGATGGCAGACGGGTCAACACATATTGCGTGTGCATGTATACACGGACGTGTGTGTGGGCTGCAACAGGTTGTCAATGCTTCAAGACACACATTGCAAGGCTGAGACAACCATGAAATGTATATTCCCACACATAAATGCATATCTTCTTCCCACACATACTTATCCTCCATTAACATACAGTATATTAAGTGTCTTCCCTCTCACAGCTGAATTTCTGCAGTTATGGAGGTTGGATTGAATGTCACATTACTGCATTTTGACGCAGCGATCTACTTGCGTTGTCTGGAAGGCAGTAAAGGTAAAAAGCCCATAGGCGAGATATCATAAAACATTAAGGCCACACTAAAACTTAAATACTTAAATACTTGTTTATATTACCAATCACATGTTTGGTACACACTGTTAGGATGTCATAAAGATGTGTAATGAAGTGTAGTCAATTTGATATTTCATATGATTTTTGTTTATGCCTACAGAAATGTATTTCATTTTTCATGAAATTAAGTGATGTATGTAAAGGCCTTGGACCTGAGTGAATCTGATGGAAACATAAACTGACGGATATGAAGATGATTCACATGTAATCACATTCCTGAAGACATTTTTCTTTGACATTGACGCTCTTTTCTGAGCCCCTTGAGACTGTATGTGTGTGTGGCTTTGATGGAAAGCTATTACAGACTCATTAGTTCTGTTTCAGTGGTTTGGGAATGGCACACAGCTGACCCCCTTCACCTCCAACCAAGGCCCCTTTCCTCTCCGCCAATACACACACACACACACGATCAGGGTGGATATGTTCCCATCCTCTATATTCAAACCCGTTTCTCACTTCATCTGTCACAGTGAACCTGTAATGGAGTGCAATGAAGGACATTTAAAGTTTATGAGAGAGTAATTACCTGACTTGACCATCACCAGTATGGCGTTCTGGTATCTAAGTTGGCTTCTTGACTAGCCTGCAACCTATTTCTATAGCTAAATGAATCAGCATGGATTTTCATAATAGATTCAAGGATTTATAAAGTTATACAACAAACATTAAGCAAATTCCTTTGTAGAGCACCACAGGAAAACAATGTACCAGGTTTCGTAATTTAATAGGCTTTATGGCCAGCTGCACTACTTCCTGAACTTCAGCCAGCTCCTTGTTTCCTGTCTGCCATTATTGGACAAACTGATTAATCCAGGTGTGCCTGACCTCAGTAGTCACAAACAAACTGAATAATCCAGGTGTGGCTGACCTCAGTAGTCACAACAACAATAATCAGACACACCTGGATTAATCAGTTTGTCCAATAATGGCAGACAGGAAACAAGGAGCTGGCTGAAGTTCAGGAAGTAGTGCAGCTGGGCATAAAGCCTATTGAGATCAAAAGCATCAAAGTTTGATTTTGTTAGCATTGCAATGCGAAATCGTTCAAACATGGTAAGGGGCGTCACATTTTCGGCTGACGTCAGAGGTAGGTCAATCACAACGTACAGATTAGCTGGCCAATCAGGGACACAGAGTTTTTCAAATCCGTGTGTTTCAGGAAGAGAGTGAAATCTGGAGCTACAAAAATTTACGTATGTGGAATTTTTTTTAACCACAAACCACGCGAACACATTGTATTATACCAAATACAGAAATAACATTGTTTATAGCAATGAAATAGGTGCTCTTTAATATTAAAGATATCAATTTATATTTTCACGTGTTCTTTACATTTTGTAGGATGATTTTTTATACAGTAAATGGCAAAAAATGGCTTCAGCTTGGTTTAATTTGAAAGACAACCAGTTGCATTCTTATGTGACCAATGATTGGAAGCCGTAGGACAAATTACTATTATTAGATATTTTTTTTATGGCTTTGTGTTGTTTTCCCTTTTTGATTCTGTGCATGTGCAATGAAACTATTGGTCGAAGTCTCTCTGGTGATGCGCGGCTGTGACAGGTTCATCAAACATGGACAGACACGCACAGCCTAGACTTTATGAATACACATTCAGTGTGTGAGTGTTACTTAGCAACAGGTTGATTTCGGTTACAGGGAGAAAAGTGGGAACGGGGGGCGGGCGTATCTCCGTAACCTGCCCCAAATGAAACAATTGTGCTGCTCATCTTGCTGATGCCAGCCTCCCGCCGAGGTCGAGTTCATCTCTGCGGATCTCTTGACACTCAGAAACAAGCTGGGCTGAAGATGTTACACTGATTGAGTCAATGCTTTCCGTTCTATTATAAAAGTTTGTGGTAAGGTGACAGAGAGGACTTTCATTAAAATGTGCCAGAATTAACCATGGAAACCATGAACGGGGAGGGGGCAGCAAGCCGATGACTACGTCTATGCGACACACCGAAGCAGTTTTGTTTATCCAACACGGCAGTAGACACGAAGTTACTTTTCGATGCAGCCTTAGATAGTGTTCTAAGTAGTTTTGAACGCAAGTTTATTTAAAAAAGAGCAACTTTTGGCATTAAACAATTTCATATCCAAGAAGGATGCGTAATAAACATAGTTTATTTATATAACAAGCAAAAAAACAACACATAGATTACCTAGGAAACTAAAACATTTGTTATTTTCGACAAGGAATTTGTTCAAGAGATCAGTTTAGCAACTAGTCAGACCAAAAAAAGCGAAACCGGAAGTAAAGTTCGGATCCAGACGTGTATCACGTGCGTCCGATGAGGTCCAACCTGCTAGGCATCGTCGTCAACAAAGTCCATTTAACTTATAAATGGTAAGTGGTATTTATTAATATCATATTATCATTATGCCTGTACTGTGGTTGTCACATTGCCACTAAGTTGTGTTGCTTTTCAATATCGATATACAGCTACCGGTTTAGTTGCATAGCTATCAGCTGAGGCACACGTACCCGATAAAAGTTGTTGACGCTTGAATTGATGTCGTTCTACATACATCATCTGGTATAATTTTAACGATTGGCTATGAGCTACGTACAGACGCATTTGATAGACATTCATAGCGCCCAATAAACGGCTCTGGACATTTGTAAACCACGCCTCAAACATGAGAAAATTAGCATCTGGTTCCCAGACCACATCTCATTCTCTATATCCAAAAATTCTTAAATTAAGATGTATTTTATTGATGAGCAAAAAACACCAAATTTAAGTGAATTTGTGCTTAAAACAAAAAAAATCTGTCAATGGGGTGAGATAATTATTCTTGAATCAAGTGTTTAAGAAAAAAAGTTAACTTATTTCAAGAATTTTTTCTTACTCCATTGGCAGATATTTTTGCTAGTTTTAAGCACACATTCACTTAAATTGTATATTAGTTGTCTAAAAACTACACTTATTTTCTTAGGTTGTTTTGCTTATCAAGAAAATACATGAAGTTTTACATATTTCTACTGAAAACAAGAAAAAAATACTAAGAAAGAAAGTATTTTTTTAAGTGTAAATTTATTGAGCTTTTCATTTATCTATTCTCTTTATTACATATGGGCCTAGCTGGATGTGTTCGTGATTTCGTGTGACTATGCAGTTAATACAACAGCAAATCATGACAGAGTTTGTGAACTTTAAAGGTGTGCGTATGCGTTGGTCGATCCAATTTTTAGAAATGTCATGAACCCACTGGTGATAAAATGATCCAAGCATGTGTCAAATATTAAGGCTCTGAATGTGTTTCATGCTTTCGTGATTATCTGACATGCCAATGGGCAGATGGCAGCTGTCTTTCGTGTTGGAATCTAAATTAATGAAAGAATAAAATTAACTATGAAATAAACACTGATGAAGGAAAATACAAAACAGATTTAGATTCTCAGCCATATACAAAGCAACTTTCATCAAGTAAAATTACTAAAAGTCTTCCTTCCACTGAAAAAAAGTCCCTGACTGAACAGCCACAGCATGTACTGTAACAGAATGTTTCACACAAAAGAAGTCGCGTCACTCTGCCGCCATATTAGCAACGCCTCCGGGTCTTGTTAGAACAAGACAAACAAGACATGTGATTCTGCACATGTGCAAGTCCCTCTTCCAGGGGGTTCCGATTGATGATTATTACGCCATACTGTGAGCTGCTCAAGGTATGTAGTGGTCCAGTCAATAACACACTAAGATAAACAAATTCTGTGTATTTCTGTAAACCGCATGCATTCAAATGCAAATGAATTGGTGTATTAGTGTACCAATCATCAGCTCTCTATAAAGGAAAGCTTGTCCTTGGACACCCTTAATAATTTTACCACTGAATCAGAAATGCCATTCAGAGCGAGACAAAAACAACCTTTTAGTTTTTTCTTCTTACATTTATCATGGGAATCAACCCCAATGCCATTACACTGCTAACGCAATGCTTTACCAACTGAGCTACATTAAGACTTGAATGAATAGAAAAGTCTGATCTGTATGCATTTACATTTGTGTACGTGTAGGAGTGCAGCCGCTGTATATGAGTGCAAAAGCTACAGAACAGTCTTAATTAAGGTGTGAGATCTTAAAAGCCCTGCAGATCCTGGCAAAGCCAAGAGGAAACAGCATACAGTAGCTGAACCCGAGCAAATGAAAGTCATCTATCACATGAAGATGTTCACATCCATCTAGAGACTAAACAACCAGCTGTACAACATATCACGAAATATGTGAAGGTTGTACGTGTGCATGCTTGTTTAAAGTTTGGTGGAAATAGCAAATCTTGTTACATGATTACCACCTACAGTTATGTTCTGGTTAAGCATACATCCCTGATTACAGAAAGCATGGGAATAATCGTGTCACTGGCAGACTTAATTTATTTGATAATAGTAGTAACAGTGCAGCAGAGGCAAATATCACCTACACTATGTCAGAGACTCTTATATTACAGCAAGAACAGTTTCTAGGGAAAATAGTTTGTAACACTATTCAGGTAAATTAAAGGTGGGGTGCATGATCTCTGAAAACCAGTGTTGACAATTAAAAATCACCTAAACAAACACACCCCTACCCCAATAGAATCTGAACCTACTTTTGATAGACCCGCCCCACACATGCACAACCCAGGCAATGATGTCAGTTAGTAGACACACCCCGTATTGCTGATTGGCTACAAGTGTGTTTTGGTACTCGACCCAACTCACGTTTCCACAGTGTATTTAAAAAATCATGCACCCTTTCTTTAATGTACTGTAAAACTGTTTTTGAGATCAGGTTATAGACGAATATGGAAGATGAACCACTCACAGATATGTATCACTGATGACACAGTCGTAGAAAGACATTTGCATATTTTTCATGTTATATTGATTTGTTGGGGGAAAAGATAGAAAAACTTTGTGAAATGTACTTGTGTCTTTTTTGAAAACACCAATTAAACATTCACAGTGTTGGAGGAAAATGTAAGTAAACCCATAGACTAATTACTTAAATAAAAGCTAATCTGTGTCAGAAACTGGCAAACTGGAGTCCAATTAAAATGAGTTTAAATGTGTGGTTTAGTGCTACTTTGATTGATATAAAGACACTCAAACATTTTAAGATTGCTGTCCTTAAGAAGAATCAGCTCTATGCTTCGCAAGAAGGAGCTCTCTAAATATATCTGATCAAGAGTTGTTACACTCCATAAGGCTGAAAAGGGATACAAAACAATCTCAAAATGTTTAGACATCCATCAGTCAACAGTTTAATATCGTAGCTACTCTTCCCAGAAGTGGGTGCCCAGCCAAGATGACTCCTATTGCACAACCCAGAGTACTCAATGAAGTAAAGAGGAAGCCATGAATAACATCTAAAGGTGTCAGGACTCTGCCACGAGAGTCTGTTTTATATTTATGTTTTATAGTGATGGCAGGGTTCTGACAGTCTCTTGTTTCATGTGGAGGCCCATGCCTTGTTTATTGTGGCATGTGCCTCTGGTGTCTCGTCTCTAGTCCCCGCCCCCCTTGTTCTCCCTGTTAACTATTCCTTATTAGTTCATCCCTTGCACCTGTGTTGCCCTCGTTAAGTTTCCCTATTTAATCTCCTCTTGTCTCTTGTCTTGTGCTGGTTCATTGTGTTCATTCATGTATGTCATGCAGTCTTCATTGTTCATTGAGTTTAGTGTTTTATCTGAGTCTTAGTTATCATGTTGTGTTAGTGTTTTGCGTAGATCATGTTTTATGTAGTTTTGCCCCCTCGTGGGTTTTTGTTTTCATGTTAATAAATGTCCTATGTTCACTTCCCGACATCGTCTGCGCTTGGGTTCTCTTGTTTCCTGTCTCAATCCTCACAAAATGCTTATAGACATAATTGGAACTGGCACACATCTATGTTCATGAGTCTACCATACATAAGTCTTTGAACAGGCACGGTGTATATGGCAGAACACTACGGAAGAAGCCGCTGCTCTCACGAAAACCATTGCTGTGAGCCTAAAGTTTGCAAAAGAGCACCTTAGTAAACCCCAAGTGCTATTGGGAAAATATTTTATGGCCTGATGAAACAAAAGTTGAATTGTTCGGGAAGATTACTATTGCACAAAAGGACACAGCTTACCAACATCAAAGCATCATCCCAACATTGAAGTATGGTGGAGGGAACACTTGCCCTCATCGAGGGGAAAACTTGAATTCCCAAGTTTAACAAAATATCCTACAGGATAATGTCAGGGTGGCTGTCTGCCAGTTGAGGCTCAGTAGAAGTTGGATTATGCAGCAGGTTAAGCATTAAAGTAAAGCCACAATAGACTTGCTTAAGAAAAAACTAAATGCGTCATTTGGAGTGGCCTAGTCAAAGCCGTGACCTTAACCTGTGGAATGACCTCAAGAGAGTGGTTCACAAAAGACATCCTACAAATGTGTCTGAGTTTAAGTGGTTTTGTAAAGGGTAAGTGGCAAAACATCCTTCTGAATTATTGTGCAGGTCTGATTCAGAACTACTGAAAGCTTGAAGTAATTGCTGCCAAATGAGGCTCAACAAGCTATTAACCCTCTGGGGTCCGACCATTTTGGGACACTGTCAGAGGTTCTGACATGCTCTTACATTTGGTCTTTTTTCAGTTGCTTTAAAACATAATAATGGCAAGTGTCTCATACCATTGTGTTCACCACAAACTGGGCTAAAATATTATATGAGCTACATGTATGTACATGTTTGTATTTTTGAGAGAAAAAGGTTTGCAAAACCTTAAAAAAAGCAAAAACATGTTTGTGTTTGTGTTTTTGAGAGAAAAAGGTTTGCAAAACCTTAAAAAAAGCAAAAATTTTAACTCACTGATATAAGTCCACAAAACCCATACTAAACATGTTTTAACAAGACTTTCCTAAACAGAATCTAGTAGTCTAGAGTTTTTTCTTTAAAATGATGTGAAAATCATCCTGCCTACTCATTCACATAAACCAATATATTGATTTAGAAAATGTAAGACACTTTTTGTTCCACTTTTTGTTCCAAGGGTTCACTTACATTTTCCTCCAGCACTGTGAATGTTTAATAGATGTTTTCATCTATTAATAGAAATATTTGTGTTTGTCTATTGTTGTGACCTAGATAAGGATCAGGTCACACTTTATGGCAAATCACAGTAGAAAACCAGTTTATTCCTAGGGGTTCACATACATTTTCTTTTCCGACTAACGATTAAACCTGACATCAACTTTACCATAACTTTTGTTACTTAAGCTCAAATTTGGCTGAAAAGTAAAATTATTCAAAGTTGTTTCAGCCACTGTGCTGCACACAGGTTGCAAAGCACCTCTGTATAAAGCCCAAGAAATTGTCTTTATTGATTGATGATTGGTCCGTTTCTACAGCCGCCATATTGAGCGTTGCATTGTCTCCTGTTCATAGTAATACTAGTGCTCAATCTTGTTATATCCAATAACTTTGGAATAAATGGAGCTGGTGGTATCTTGTTGGCAGCGGTAAGCATAATAAAATTATGCAAAATATTTAATAAAACAAATACAGAGGGGCAAAGCATGTCTAGATCCTTGCGCATGATGGATGATCTGCAGAAATTATTTTTGCTTTTGTAAGTTGTATGCTATAATATTTTTTTTATAAAAAACTATGTTTTGTCAAATGATGTCTCTTCACTATAATCTGCAGGTGCTATGAAAGATAATTTTTTGAAAATCTAATAAAAATGTTCAGGTTAATATTTGTCTAACCTCCAATCAGTCTCATGCTTTATGAGCACTAACTGTCTCTTTGTAAATGTAAGGCTATGCTTGGGTATTTGCCATAAAATGTAAGCAGGAATTCAATTACTGCCGTGGGAGAAAAATCCAGCACAGTAAGTATATTAGTTTTTATGTAAATATGCAGTTAAAAAACATTTTTATATGAGAGCCTCAATAAAGTTAAACCAAAGTTTTTTTACTGGTATTATATTTTTATTAAATTGTTTTTTATTGCTTGTACTGTACAAAAAGATGGAGTAGGGTAAATGGAAAATGGAATATATATAATTTTTTTTCTGGTTGATGTATTAGTTTAAACTAACCACATGATTTGTACCCACAACTAACAAGTCTAAACTAATGTATACACCTCATTTACACACACTCTTTCTCATTCACACCAGCACAGAGAGGCGTGGACACACACCAATGCACCTGTCGGCCTCCAGGTACATCTGACAGGGGGTTAAAATAATTGAACTTCTCTAAACGTGTTTATAAGAGATGACAGATTATTGGTCGTCCAGGGGCATTCTGTCCTAATTAAAGAAGACACCGGCGCGAAAGGGCCACGGCAGCGGTGTGGCATGTTTGACTCCAAACAGATGCTGCAATGAAACATGAAGGTGAATTTTCCTCAGACACCTTCATGAACCTGCAGTGCTGTCAGCACCAAGCGTGAGCAGCTTCTCTCACGGGCCCTGTGATGAGAGGGGCCAGTAAGAGGCTGTATGGGATATGCAAACTTATTTGTCTTAGGGGGAAATAGTGGGCCTGTGGATTTATATATATATAGACTGTACATTATAAATACATGATGATATATGATAGTAGAGTTAAAGAACTATAAATGATTTTGTTTTGCTGGTATAACTTATTGAAATGTATTAGATTTAGCAGAAAAGGCAGATGTATATTTAAAATAGTAATAACTTTACGAGTACCCTGCCTATGGACCATGATGATGGTCTTTATCTCATATAATTAGATTATACAAAAAATTGCCTGGATTCGCACTTGTTCTGAATTTAAACGATGAGTTTGTTTTAATATTTAGTAAAAGTTTAATCCTTCAAACTTGACAAATGACACTTTTTTTTTTTTTGGTGAACTATTTATTTGCAATACTGTAGCGTTTTTGCCAATGATATTCAATAATAATAAAAAAAAATATTTCTGTAATACGTTCTCTCTTAAGTTAAAGTTAAATTAAACATTAAAGATAAACACATGACATGAGTGAGAAATAAGTAATCAACACAACACAGCTCGTCATTTGAACTGTTTCTCTTCAGTCTGCTTTTAAAACACGGAGCTATTTGTATTTAATTGGCATGTTCAGATTAAAGAGCCCAATTTCTCCTTGAGCAAACCGCCCACAGCTAAGCTAGATAATTATGACATCCTTAATTAAATATTCATTCGAACAATCAACTTTAAAGGTTGGGTGCGTGGGATTAAACCGGGTATGGTCATCAGTGGCACGGGAAGATGTTTTAGGTTGGGGGTGCTGTGTGCTAGTTACCAGCTATAACCTCACAGAGGTCCGGACCACTGTAAATCTTTAAAATCCTCTTTTAATTTATAATGATAATTAGTTTAAATGTTTTCTTCAAGTGTCTGCAAGTATAATTCACTTTAGAGAGTTTGCTAAATTGTTTAGCATTTGTGGTGTCCTTTGAGATCGCTGCAGGGTTTGAGAGAGGGCACGGGTGCAGCCTTCGCAACTATTTATCTTTATTTTGGCAGACATTATTTGCACCTCAGTATTAACAAGATGCAATAATAACATAAGAGTTTAAATTATTATTTTATTACAATTATTAAATAAATGCGGCACTGGTAGAATATACTGTATGCCCTCTCTACACAGACCTCTAGCCCTTCCCAATAAATACTTTTAAGCTAATGCTGCGTTCACACCAAACGCGAATAGAGCGTCTGGCGCAAATGATTTCAATGTTAAATCAATGTAAAGACGCGTTTACACACATCTGGAGGTCTCTTGACATGAATGAAGCATTTAGTGTGGCGCGGTAGACGCAAAACCGCCTCATTTGCGCGTGTAGTTCGCGGGAATGCGGTAAAACTGAAAAATCTGAAGTATGCAGAAAAATCGCGCCGAGTTACCCTGTCAAGAGCTTGCTCTAGTAGTAATGTGATTACAGGAAGCGAGCAGAGTCGCGGAAGCCCCTCTTATGACACAAATTTTCACATGAATGTCTATAAATGACATGAGTATTAAATTACTAGAATTTCACGTGCGGCTTTCACGCACGAATGACCAACGTGATCTCACAAAGTGCCGTGGGATGGTCACGGAGTTTTGTGCTCGTTTTTCCGTGGCGTTCTCGCGGATCTCCGCATTTTTCCGTGGCCCTGCTGCGGACTGTCTTTTTCCGTGGCGTTCTCACTACTTGGTTGCTCACCTGCTTTTTCCTCTTTTCAAACCATTTTCGCTTTGGTTTAGGGTTAGATTTGGTGTTGTGTTAGTATGTCACTTTAACTATTGGTTTATACTATTTTTTCTGATTTATTCGTTTTTTATTTTCTAAACTTTAAACAATTGTCGCCTGGCATTGGGGTTAGAGTTATTGGTTAGGGATGTCATTTCATGTAAATCTGGCCCTAAACCGAAGCGAAAATGGTAAGAAAATAGGACAAAACAGCTGAGTAACCAATCCGTGAGAATGCCACGGAAAAAAACAGTCCGTAGCAGGGCCATGGAAAAATGCGGAGATCCGTGAGAATGCCACGGAAAAATGAGCACAAAATTCCGTGACTATGCCACGGAAATTTGTGAGATCAGGTTGGAATGACGCAAGTAAACTCAAAATGTTCAAGTGTCCAACTACGTGCGAACAGCGCACTTTTGCTTCATCTACTGCATTTGGTGTGGATCCAGAATTAATAATCACTCTTAAGGCACTTTATTTCAAATTTTTGATGCCATTTTTAATGTTATATGTGAGAAACGGGAAAAGGGCGACGTTGGAAAAAAAGTGGCACATGTCTTTTAAAACTTTGTTTTTCATTATATAGCAGTTTGATGTAAATAGCGTTTGCCAACAAGGGAATCTATTTGCACTTAGTTGTAAATAGACACTCCGAATGAATACATATAAATGAATGAAAATTTGTGTTGCATTTACAAACCTGTAAAATTAGGGGTGCTGCAGCACCCTCAGCACCCCTACTCCCTGCGTGTTACATCTCAAAATAATTTTCAATTCTAACACCCCCCTCCCTTCTCAGTTCCCCATCTCATGTCTATTAACACATAATTTTCCAGCCCCATACGCACGCAGAGTGAAACTCTGACAAACATGCATCAATCGTGACCATTTACCAGATGTTAAAATATCGTCAGAATTGAAGCGGTGGCCCTGCACGGTAAAATCTATTTTCAAGAAATAGAACATATTCGCTGTTGCCTTGACAACATCAGGTACGACGAGGACCTTAGAGTTTTGTTAGGGGAATTTCCAAATGCAGTCATTTCCCAGCAGGTCTGATTCACGGGAAATCAAAGCCCTGTAGCACAATGGCAGGTGTTCATTTCAACAGGGGATGATTCAAATCATTTTGCTACTGCGAGTCAGGAACGATCAGGAAATGCGGTGGCCCAAATGCCAAGGTCCCCTGGTATCTGCGAACATTAACGAATTAAATTGTAGGAACCCAGGTCTACTGGCTGAAAATCATGACAACCCAGGGCAGATAGAAGTACAGAGTGATACCAAGTAGATTGATTCTGCACCTGACCTGGAGCGCAATATGCTCTCATAACGAAATGCCACTTTAATGACTTTTAATCTGGCGTATTAAACGCATAAACCCTAATTGACTCATATTAAAATCCTCTTGGAGGATTCTGTTAGCTTACGCTTAAATTTTTAGAGTTCATTTTAAGATTCAAGTCTTTCAAAACTATTGTCTTCCATGCATTACAAAAGGAACCAAATGGCCTTGATGTAATCCTCAACCAGTCACAATACGCAATCAATTGTGTCAGTTTTCCAGAGAACTGCATGTTGTTATTCTGTAAGAGTTCTGGGGAGGAAACAAATGACAGACCACTGCTCATAACATCCACCTCAAGCAAAGATCAGCCGTGTTTGTCGACACGAGAGTGAGTGTGTGTGGGTAGATGCCCGTGTGCAATTAGATCTAATGAGCCTTGCATTTCACTGACCTCTGTCACAATCTTGACACTTAGTCTTTGATTAAGTGGCCTGCATAAATGAACTGAAAGTCTGTGCTGCTCATCATTTAAAAAGCATTTCAGATGTATGAAAATGGCCGATGACATAATGGCACTAGACAGCGAGGCTTGAACAAATAACGTGAATTGAGAACATGCAGAGGCGTCATCTGAGTGCGGCTGAAGTAACACCTGATAATCAAATGTGTTTCGGGTGACCCATAGTCCAAAGTGGTCAAAAACACACACACATTCAGATAGCATAAAAGACTCTACTCAGCTTTCTATGCCTACAAAGGATTTTGCACTTTACTAAAAAAACAATCTATTGATTAAAGATGAATTCAGTTTAACATGCACAGATCAACCACTGCACAGGAGCTAAAATAACCACTAGCATAGTAAATGATGTAAACCCATTTGTTGTTTACTCACAAGGGGCTACAATGCAGATTTAAGTTTGCACCGAACTGAGGATCACTGAAAGGTTTCAGAGACATGTGAAAAAACATGCACTAAACTGCAGCCTATATGTCATGAGCATGCGCTATAGAGGAGAGAGAACCTGTTTTGATTGAATCAGATGCATGTGTTGGAGAGAGATAACATTGCAAGTGCAGAACCTTTCAGCTTCTCTCCTCTCGAGTATAAAGCAGTTACTGACTGTCTACACGCCACCATGAAAGCCTAGACTGCCTGTGTCACACTTAAAGAAAAGACGAACGCGGTACATCTTTCAAGCACTCGGCAAACATTTGGAGAGGGGCAACGTTGCATGAAGTATCCCGACACAAAGCGCGAGAAGAGCTATATTGATAAAGCTGAAATTTAGTTAAAAGCTTTCATGGATTGAGAGCCAAAGCCACTTAAAGGAAAATACCACCGTTTTTTAATATTTGACTATGTTCTTACCTCAACTTAGATGAATTAATACATACCTATCTTTTTTCAATGCGTGCACTTAATCTTTTTACAGCGCTTCTTGAATGTGTTAGCATGTAGCCTAGCCCCATTCATTCTTTAGGATCCAAACAAGGATGAATTTAGAAGCCACCAAACACTTCCATGTTTTACCATTTAAAGACTGTTACATGAGTAGTTACACGAGTTAGTATGGTGGCACAAAATAAAACGTGGAGCCGATACAAAATGAGAACTATATTGTATGGCAGAAGAGCACTTAGTTTGCAGCACTTCGACCTCTGCGCTCCTGACCTCTTTTGAGCGATAGGTATAAAAGATAGGTATGTATTAATTCGTCTAAGTTGAGGTAAGAACATACTAAAATATTGAAAAATGGTGGTGTTTTCCTTCAAATGCGAGGACTGAAACAAAGCAAAGCACAACAAGTAAAAAAAGGTACAAAAATAATATAAACAGTTCAATGAAGCAGCTACTTGCAGTCTTTTGTAATACTGCTGTTATTAATAAACAATTGCTTTTATTGTATGCTAAAAGTCATTGTAGTAGCGATGCTAGTTAAAGATTTAGCACCACCGCATATTGGCATTGCACACACTGCAAAGCTTTGTGGGTTCCGCATTTAAATGCAAGATTGAATGTCCTAAATGATCATTCCATGTCTGTACATGACACGACTATTTCCTGAAAATGCGATGATTGACACAGAGGTAAATTGTGAGGCTGCTTTACAGAGGGCTGTCCTGCAGTGTTGCCATGTCCTCCTCTTTTTTGGGCTTACATATCGTTGTGTAGCCAATTTTTTTAAGCGATCAACAAGTTTTGGTGTTATTAACTCTTTCTTCGCCATTGACGAGTCAATTAAGAGAAAACGCTTCCCTGCCAATGACAGGTTTTTCCGGCAATCCATAATTCCGCTATTATCCACCAGTTATCCACCCAACTTATAAGACACGGAAGTATTCCCTTAGAGCAAACAATTACAACTCCATGTATGTTTTGAATCTGATCTCTATCTGAATTCTTTTACAAAAATGCAATTATCTCAGCTTTTTGCTCAAAATTTGGTATTTTTGAAGAAACCTACTCATATTTAAGAGGTCATAAATAAAGGTAGGATGAAAGTTTTTTTTCTGGGTCTGTTCTTTCATTTAATATATTGTATGTTTACAGATTTAAAGAAGAACATTTTCTGGAAGGCATTAAACTTTTGTGAAAATCATAAAAACGCTGGCGGGGAAAGAGTTCAAGTATGAAGGTGCCGGTCCTTATATTTTGGTCTTTGAGGTACAGCATTTGGATTAATTTTGATTTATCATGAGGTTTTTCTTGTTTGCTGTTTTTTGTGCAAGATCTGGCAACACAAGTGAGTAAACGCTCGTACTGATTTTCTGCACCATGCATACAGAAGACTTTCCCCTTCCAGGACCTGTCATACCTTGATGGACATTTAAATACTTTATCAACAATCAGTTGTTCAGTTTGTGCAGTTTCTGTAAATGTGGTTGTCACTAAGTGCATTTTGCATGAGTTACTTTGTTAGTACAATGTGGTTATCACTCCCATAAATGACTGTACTGTGTGGTGGTACAGAACAGGATAAGCATTAAAAGGTGAAGTGAGTTCAACTGCAGTGTGCACGGGGCAATAGAGGTACTTGAACATTTTGCAAAGCAAATTGAATGTGACACTAAAAGTAAAGTAAATGAACAACTGATGCAGACAAACATTGATTTTTTCCCTTTATTTTTTAGTGTTTCTATTTTATGAAAGAAAATGCCATACAGCATATCGTAAGAGTTGTGACAGCAAAGCAACTATTTAAAGTTGATAATACTCAAATATGAAAACAGAACGATCACTTTTAGACAAAAGATGAACCGATTTATTTCACTCTCTATCGTTCACTGTTTTCTTCCTCTCACTCTTGTTTTTTCTATCTGATCATCTTCTATCCCTCTGTTGACAGGCATACATATTTATGATGCATCAAATCCTAAAGAACACAGAGTGTCTCTTTCCTCTCCCGTTCACTCAGACTGCACAATAACCATGTGCCTGTATGCACATGTATAGCATAGAAAGAAAGCTGTCCTCCACTCCGTGTAATGGTACTTGTAAGTATAGCTAAACTCGTTATTAATATCAGTGAAATGGCTATCAAATGTGTCTAATCTGAGTTTGCATGCAGTCACATTCATATTTGATCATAACAGCAAAGTTTCAAAGAGATAAATGACTGTTTCCTTTGCTTCTCTGTATTTCATTTGAGCTCAGTAGCTTCTCTTGAGAATTTAAAGCTTTTAAAACGCACCAAGAGAAGTTTTGAATATTTTTGAAAGTTAAGAGAAATAATTTTTTTTAACCGAAAGCTGGTTAAGAATATAAGGAAGTTCATCCTTTAATAAGGGCACTGAGTAAATTATGAAAATAAAGATTCAATAGATAAGATTTAAAGATTCAGTACATTATAGCTCTGTGCCAAAATCCAATCAGCTGCCTCGCTGCTTACTGTCTAGATAGCCATCACCTTCTAATACATCACATTTGTCATTTGTCACGATCTTGGCTTTATCATCAATGCTTTTCATCTTGTGTCAGGACTGTGACAGTCCCACGTGTTTTGTGTGGAAGCACATGGCCACTGTTTGTTTTGGTGTGCCATGTGCTCTCCAGTCTCGTCTTCGACCCCGCCCCCTCGTCTATCTTGTTATTGTTTAATGCCTATCACCTGTTGTCCTTCTGATTTATTCCCTATTTAAAGCGATACTCCAGCCAAATATAAAAATTAACCCATGATTACCCACCCTCAAGCAATCCGAGATACATATGTACATCATCTTTCAGACATTTGGAGCTATTTTAGTAAATGGCCTTGCTTTTCCAAGCTTATAATGGTAAAAAAAGGATCAGGGAACAACTTCTGACTTTAAACCCCCCAAAAAAGCATTCATCTTTCACAGAGGTACCCTTATGAAAATCAACCATGGTTTAACTATAGTTAAAAAAACATGGTTACTGTAATAGAACCATGGTAACCACAAAATATCCATGATTTTGACAATTATGCTTTTCAAAAAACATAGTTAAACCATGGTTAGTGTAATAAAATCATAGTTTTGCTGATAGCAATTAATACACAAAAAACTAAAAAAAAAAAAAATTTTCGTAAGGGTAATCCACACGGCTCCAATAAGTTAATAAAGGTCTTCTGCGGGTAATCAATGTGATTTTGTAAAAAAATATCCATATTTCAAACTTTGGCTGGAGTATTCCTTTAATGCCCTTGTGTCTGCTGGTCTGTGCTGGGGTATGTTTCCCAAAAGCATCATTAGTTAACTATGTTCGTTGTTACCATTGAACTCCATTGGTAATGACAGAACTTGTGATCATATTGCTTTTGGGAAAACACTCTGGTGCATTTTGTAAGCTCCTATATGAAGTCAAGTCTGGTCAAAGTCTTAGTCAAGTTTAGTAAAGTCTGTTTAGTGTTTTGTCAGCTTAGTTCCATGTTGTTTTATCCCCTTGTGGGCTTTGTTTTGTTTGTTTAATAAAGTCTTTGCTGCCCTGATCTGTCTGCACCTGGGTTCTGTCTCCTGCAAACACTGCAATATGTCAAGTGATATTTTACAAAGTCTTGGAATGGCACAAATGGTGCTATGCAGGGAAAATTAATATGAATACAGATTTATATTAACATGATGCTAAGATATGCAACAATAATCTAAACAAATACACAGCGTTGATTAGATATGATTATATGCAACTAACTTTTTTATGAGTTACAATTTTTTATTACAATGAATTACTCTTCAGTTTAGAAAGAGATATTCATGAAACATAAATAATGCAACATTACTAATTTGCCAGCCTTTGCATTGGTGGCACACCGACTGTATGATGCCTTCGAAGAGCTGCTCACTAGCTTTTGTAAGAGAGCATATGAGTTCAAGACAAACAGCAAACACAATCATTGCCTAAAGCAAATCCATTGCATGCGTGTGTAACCTGTCTGATACTGTATGTCCATTGTGTGGGTATAGTCTCTCTCTCTCTCTCTCTCTCTCTCTCTCTACAGGCCTACAGTTCATGGACTATTTTTAGAAAGCTTAGATGTGCTGATCTTTGGTCCTAAGTCATTGATTTGCATATTATTCATCTATACGTCCATCCACTGTATCTATCGTATCCATCCACCTCTACATATAATGTAAGTCCAGTTATTGTACAAAAAAAGGTTTACAATAAAGTAAAGAGTACAATGAACTTATGATACCTCACCGCATGACCCTTTTAAGTTAACAAACATGCAACTGCATTTCAACACTAGGTTGTCTTTTAAAATGTATAATCCAGTTTCCATTTGCAATCCAGCACTAAAAGCATCACTCAAGTGCCATTATTGGAAGTTGTTACACAATGCCTCTCTCTTCGACACATTATTCATAGTCCATATTTAATTCTTTATAAATCTTTTATGAGTCTTGGGTAATGCCCAGAGGCAAACTGATTGTCAAGCACTTTCTTTGGTGCTATCATCAACCATTGACATTGAAAACTGTCTGAACCAGTTTCAAAAGGAAAAATCTAATTATATGACAGGAAAACAGTCCTGTGCAAGATACAGTTATTCACAATAAGAATATTCCCAAAGTCTGAATATAGTTTCAGTGTTCTTTTTATATTAAAATCAGTAATAGAGAAATTATAAACAAAACTGAAGCAACTGACACAATGCACACTCAACCATATGTTTCCCACACACAGAACACATGAGTTAACCACTTAATCTGCTTCACACTAACTTAACCAATGAACAAATCTGACTGTAAAATGGATTTTTATTTGCAGGCCAGTTTAATGATTTATTTTTTACAGTTAATTTAGATAAAGAATTCATTTGTACGGTGCCCATGTTTTATTTTCTTTAGTGCCTTTGTCTCTCTCTATATACAATAAGATAACGATGATGTTTTTCCTGTGCTTTTGATCTGCGGTTTTCCAGGTCAGGAGGCATGCTAAGAAATCTCACATGCAGTGAGGGTCATTTGTCAGACACTAGAGTACATGGGCTCATTACCACAGAATTGCACAGGGACTTAACCCCAATGCCTTTCAGTTTCACCCCAGAGTATTCCGGACACATACCGAATGCAAGCACTCCACTACAATAGCTCACACGGAAATGATCAGCTCAGATGTAAGGCAGAATCTGAAACACAGAGCAACTTAACTTGTTGCAACATACTGTACTGTATGCCTTTACTGAAGTCTCTGGTGTGCTATGTACAACCAATAGAAAATAGAAAGTGATTTAATTGGCATTTGAGTAGCTTTGATCATCTATAAGCATTTCTATTTTAAGTTAGAGCTGTAGTGTAGAATTAAGTAGTTATTTAGTTTTACTGCAGAAAGAGATGCAGTATTAAGAGGTAGCAGTATTCTTACAGCAAACATAAAAACGCATGCACGTTTCGGCACCTAGCCCACCTTTCAAGTCTTTTGGAATAGTGGAATAGTGGTTTTTATGATGCAACATAAAATAACTACTCAACCATTATTTGAGAAAAGAGCCATTGGGCTTGGTGCAATTTAAACATGCAGTGGCACAAACATCATTTTATATTCACTAAGTCTGTCTGAATCCAGACGATTTAAGCAGTTTATAGCTACACTATGAGGGTCTGTGTGATTTAATTACCATTTGCAAGTAAACAGACCACATTTACATCCAAATGGTTATTAATTTACCTCCTTGTGTAAATTAGATTTCATGACGATTAAGTTTGCAATAGTTCTTAAATGGCCACTTTGAAACTGTTTTATAATTTATGGACATTATTCAAGGAAATATTTACAGTAATGTTGCAACGCAGAAATTATTCTATTTTGCATAGAGCAAAATACAATGTGTGGCAGAAACAAAAAGTGTGAAACTGCACACGTTGAGCCATCACAGAGATGCAGGTTTAAATCCACTCGCTCTGACCCCAAATCATTTTCCATTACCAGTTTACTGTTTTTATTTACAAGATGAATTAAAAATGTTAAATAACAATCAACATGCGATGCTGTGATTCTCCTGTGCGGCACACACACATATGAATAACCAAAATAGTAGCACTATTTTTAAACAGTACCTGAGGTAAATGGTAAATATGTTGTACTTACAGACAAATGTGTGGTACTTTCTTTTGAGTATCTAGATGGTAATTAAATCCATTATTGGATTATATTGGAAAATCATTATTGTACGTACCAGTGGTACATTCTTGGTAGTTATTATGTAATTTTAAATAAGTAATAGGTAATACCAAATACATACTTACAGTATAGTGTAGCTATACTGTAACGTATAAGAAACACATTTACCAAGTACAGTAGTGTTTCTCTTTAGTTACAGTATACATACACTATAAGTACCTGTCATTAACCCACACTTGCCTGTACAGTAAGTACTAAATACTTATATTGTACATTAATTTGTAAGTACAGTGGTGTTTCTCATTAGTGACAGTATACATACACTATATGTACTTGTCATTAACCCACAATCGCCTGTAAGTACTAAATACTTATAATGTACATTCATTTGTAAGTACAGTGGTGTTTCTCATTAATTACAGTATACATACACTATAAGTACCTGTCATTAACCCACACTTGCCTGTAGGTACTAAATACATATAATGTACATTTATTAGTAAGTACAGTAGTGTTTCTTGTTAGTTACAGTATAGCTACAGTATAATTATTTTTCTGGTAATACCGAGTACTTATCTAGAGTTAATAACTACCAGGTATGTACCAATAGTAAGTACAGTAATGATACCATTAAATTACCATGTACATACTCAAAAGTAAGTACCACACATTTGTCTGTACATACAACATATTTACCATATATGTACAAGGTAAGTACACGTACTGAAAAATAAAGTGCTACCTATATGATTTATGAGTAAGCTTTTTGCAAGTTGGCTTGGATCCTTCACAATCCTGCTTTGATAAAACTTGTTAGTGAACAACACAGAGTCGGGTGCCTCTCCTGCTCCATACAACACTTTCCAGGAATGAAGGTCCCACAGCACAGTATTAGTGCTTTGATGCTGGGAGCGACCTGCTCTACCATTTCCTCACAGGACATGAGGTGGATTCATGTGCACTCTGGCATGCTGTTTGTACTAGACCATTACCAACCATTTTCTGCTACACATCAAAGCGCTGGGGGCTATACCTCAGGATTAGTTGCCCTGCTGGCCTAATCTTAGTAGGATAGTTGTGACCTGTTCTGGCCCAACATTACATCCAATGTAAACTGGGACATAAGACCTACTATGATGTGCGTGCAGTATATGATGATTGTTATATTCATGCCTTGTGCTCAAAAGCCAGCAGGGCAAAATATTATGACACTCTGGGCACAAATTATGTTCTGAAAGGTATAAAGGACAACTTCATTAAGTTGTTTTATGGGATATCTGATTTTAGACGAATTAGATATCAGCATTCACAGAGAATGCAATCTTAAGAAGCCTTGTGAAAAGCTCAGTTTTAAATTAAATCCTAAATGCCAGACAAGGAGTCGAGAATGTACTGTACTATACATATGAAGAGTTTGACTGTCTTTTGCTGCAAAACTCTCTAAGTACAAAACCTTTTGAAATAATCTCTAAATCCACTTCTTTGGACAAGACATAAACAGTTGCAAAATCACAGTCACTTCTAAAAGTCAGTAATGTTTATATATATACTGTATATGCTGAAAAACTGCATTCTGGCTGTTTATGCAGTGAAATGTTGCCTGCAATATAAACATATTTTCTGCTAGTTGAACAAATTACTCATATTAAGTCACTATTTTTCAGAAGGAAAAGCACACAAATTTGGAAATAGCGTTGTCATAAAATAAGTGAATCCGTAGGGGATATAAAATGACTGCATATGCCTTTTCCCTTGGCGGATTAGAAATTTGATAAGACTAACTGAAATCAGTTTAGTTGAGCAGGTTTACTTTGACAGTACATCCTTAATCTCTTCTTTTTCGACATTTTTTTCCCTCCTGACCTTTTCACAGACTGTAATCCAAATGTCTCTTTTTACAGATAAATAAATATATAAAGCTTTTTAATCCCTTTAAGCGGAAGCAGTTAGGGCAGAGGCCGTTTGTTCATCATGAAGCTTAAGTTTGGCTCAGTTGACTGAGCAGAAATAGATCTGTCACCACGGCCTGGTAGCAGATCAAGGGATTCGGTCAAGTCGCTCAGCTTGATATTGTCACAATATTTATTTTTTGTTGTATTTATCATGTTCCATTTGCCCATCTATGTTTGTGGTAGTTTATTTATATAGACCTTACAAAGAGATGACATTGCCGACTGGGGGCCTGGTAGTAAGTTGGTAAAGGTTTCCAAAATAAAAGTCATGGATAATGGTCTTTTGGGTCTAATAAGCATCTCATTCCGTCATTAATGCTCTAACACACTTACCTAAAATTAGAGAATCTTCTCAACTGTGAGATCCAGATTGAGAGTTTCCCAGTGGATCCTGACTCTTTAACATAATGAAAGCTACACTAGACATAATACACCTATCACAGGACTAACTATGGTGTCACAATCCTGCCTATACGTGCCTGAAATTAACCTGGAAAGATAAAAGGAACATACTTTAAACTCGCCTTGAAACAGAAGTTTCAAGCGAATGCCTTATTTTCCACGTGGTGATGTATATCTGAGTTAAACTGGCTTTTGAAATGAAATAAGGCAGGGCTGGATTTGAATTTGTTTATCGAGATCTGATTAAATCATTTGAAGTTGGGTCGTGTTGCTAATTGCTAATCGCAGTGATCTTCTCCCGGACCAGCCCACCTGCTATACCATATGACCGAAAGTAAAGAGAGATTGCTTTGAGGAGGGGAGGAGATTTGCGCTTTTGATTGAAGATTATAAGGACACATGAATTTCTAAAAAATAATAAGGCTCACAGATAAGTTTGTAAGTCATTTGTAAAAAAAATACCACAATATTCCAAAACAAATTACAGTATTATGTTTTATTTTCATGGCGACTTTAAATCAGTCTCTGTGTCTGTGTCACCCAACAAAATCACCCTACATGGCTTGAACAGGCTAGTAAAATCACAAAAAAAGACTTTAGGTGGTTTCACAGAGTGGGTCACATATGTTTATTTGTATTCATCCATATAAAATAAGATCACACGGTGAATGAGGATTTGTAGAACTTTATATATGATGGACTCTCAGAGTCTGCACAAATTTGCAGTCACAGGTTCAGTGTTGGTGTCATAGGCTAAAAATAGGCTAAAATGTGTACATAATAAAAACAAATGCATGAAAAAAGAGACCAAATAAGTAAAAAGAACATTGCAGAATCAAAATTGGGTACTTTTAAGAAGAACATGCTATGATTCTCATTCATCCATTGCTTGACATTGTATTTAGTGAGATGCTTGATGCCAGTCAATATCATCAGCAAAGGACACTTGTGGTTACAGGCTGCCCTCTGGATGTATAACACCTAAGGGAAGCCCTGGGGCAGCTGTGTCCACGCTGCCAAGTCCTTTAAACAGCCTTGTGCAATATTGTTGTTTACTACTGTATATTATTCTTCACCTGCCACTGTACTCTCTCAATTACAAAGTTGTATAACCACGATTCTGCAAATACCATTTTGCACATGTATCCCAAATTAATCCCTTAAAGCAGTTAGTCTTGTAGGATAGAAATGTACAAATTACTTTAATAACATTGTAATTGTATAAAAATCATCACAGGCTATGCAATTTGGGGAGGAACCGCTCAGTGATCCCCATATTTTTGTAAATCCTGGACATGGTTGGACCTGCCGAACGGGATGAGCACTTTTATATAATTTGTTGAGCAGAGAGGCTGCAATTCAATTCAATTCAATTCAATTTTATTTATATTGCACTTTTCACAATTGTTAATTGTTTCAAAGCAGCTTTACATTAATAAATGTAGGAAGAAGCATAGAAAAGTGAGTGTAGTATTAATGTAACATATACAGTAAAGCATTAAGTTTAGGCCAATGGTGGCGGACTCTCCTGGGGATGAAAAAACCCCTAGGAGAAAAACCCTCCTGGCTAGTCCAGGGGGAAAACTCCTAGGAGGGGAAAAACCCCTGAGAGAGATACATATATATTTATATATATAAATACTATCGGTGTATTTGAACGGGTAAGCGGATTAAACTGGTTCCAATGGTGATCGTTGGTCAGGCATCGGCTGGGCATCACGTTGAAGGACGGTCAGTTGATCAGTGGTGTGATAACCTTCACAGAAGCAGGAACTGGGTCTGTTTGTCTCATTGTCCTCGGGGTCGAGGATGAGACAGGGAGAGATACAGAATCCTATTAGCGTAGGGGCCGTTCACATGTAATGCAAGTGTCATACAGTATTGTGATTTAAATCAGGTCGGTTCCAGACAGGCTAACTATTGCGGCATAAGTATATTACCCAGATGAGTTATGTGAATGCTTTGTTCTGGACAAACTAACTATTGCGGGATAAGTACATTAACTGGACATTTAATGTGAATGCTTTGTTAAAGAAGAATGTCTTAAGATTAGATTTAAATTGCACAGTTTGACCAGCTGGAAGGGGCCGCACATCAGGCCGCCAGACGGTGTTGCTTATATAACTCGCAATGTATAACTATTATCAGATCGGCCCACCGGGAAAAGTCCTGACCCTCCCGATTGCCACTTCGCTACTAATGGGCGCATATAAGGTAGCCTTCAGGCCTCCGTGTCCAGCTGCAATTATTTCGTCATCCCTCCTCCTCCCCATCTCCTCCTTCACTGCTCTCCTTCTTCCTCCGCACAGTTCTGTTGAAGGGGGGTTGGACTTGGGGCTTGAGCCCCGGGCTCACGTTCACTTTCTGGTGCAGAGCTCCCTTTAAGGACATCAAGCCAAGTTCGTTTACCATTATTCATTAAGATCTGAATGCGCAGGTGAACTAGTGAATTAGTATTCATACCGTAGGTAGAGGGACATCAAAATGTTTGATATCACGGAATGAATGTTGAATGAATGCACACATCTTTGCAAATCCTTTGAGATTAATAGGATGTTGAATTATGTATTATCTTATAATAATTAAATTTGTTAACTAATGAAATGAATCCATTCACATTTAGAAGTTGATTATATTAAACATTAAAAGATGAGTTAGGGCAAGAAATATTCTCCTTATGCACAGCAGCTCATACTAATACTAATAAATTCTTATGTCAAAACATACAAAGTCAATGCATTGGTATAATTTACTGAGATATTCTGCAGGAGTTTAAGAAGCCACTACTGACAAAAGCCAGCAATACAAGCATTCACATCATACCTGCTGACTGACAGGAGTATTCATTTGTTAAAGCTCTTATTACTGTCACACAGGAATGTTCAGACTCTATTTAATGTATGCAAAGCCTAAACGCTCATCACACTTCTGAATACCATCTTATAATCTCAAAGGTGAACGTTGCCTCAAAGAACCTCTTTTCACAAAATCTCTCTAAGAGCATTTCTGTGTCTCGTGCTAGGTTCTTGATTTTGGATGTGCGAAAGATTTGTTATGTCCTCCCTTCCCACGCCTCCAGGACATGCGAGACACAAAAGTGTCTTTTTGTCCTCAAGTGGCTGCTAAAATGGACTGCGCACTGTAAAAAAAACTTTGCAAAAGCTTTCGTTTGAGTGACAGCAGCTAACAGTCATTCTACACGATGCTACCCTAGCTGCAAGGGCGTAACACAGAGGCGTTGTACATTTTACGCAATCGCGAATGTGCCTATAGAAAGGCGCGAATGAATGCTAAGTGCTGTTCCATTGTGCTGATGAGCTTCTTAATGCAGATCGGGCATGACACTTGACTCTGGCCCCTGGATGTTTTCCAGAGCATTATCAGCCTTATTCACTGCTCCAAACACTGTGTCTACATTAACCTTGGCACGGAGGGAGTCATCCAGGCAGATGAGAAGTGCAGCAGTGGATAGTAGTGTGTAAGGTAATGGCTTCTGCATTCTGAAATGCATGCAAATCAAGCCTGTACGTTTTCATAATCCTATTCCCTCAGGCTAAGCTACATTCCCGCATAAGGACACAAGTTAGTTCATGGTTTGTATGCGATGCACATGATGCATTCGGTCACACCGATGAATCATGCTAGATGATGACATTTGGTTTCATGTCAGAATTGAACCAGTTTTTTGTTCGTGAGAACGCACCTGCGTGCTTGAATGGATTTGCTTTAATAAAAATGCCTCATTCAATAAAGCAGCTTTAAAGAAAACATGGTTGTCCTTGATTGCACCTGGAATGGGATCTTCTCAAAAAGATCAGAAGTCATGGAGATAATGGTATTTGTTATTGATAAATCCATATTCAATAACTTTAAAAGTTGCAAAAACTACATTTGCAAAGACTCTACGTGGTCACAAGGGTGCATAATATATTTTTATGCGGTGTAAGTCTTGTTTTTCATTCTGAAGGGTTTTGTTGTTCATTTTGACCATGATCCTAAAAAAGACCTCGAGCTGTTTTAATATTTCTACCGCCTAACAGAATATCTAGGGGCTCGGCAGAACTATAATTTGTTATTGATTCAGTGGTACAGTATACACTAGAGATGTACACTGCTATCTTAGAGTCTAAAAACACTTTCTACCAAAAAACTACATGTTTTGACGGTTCACGTCCAATGAGCCATGGTTTGATTTACATGAGTCGGAGTGAAAAGTGCTTGATTTGTTTATGGGTAAACAAGTATGAATTAGTGTGTTGACAGACCAAGCATGATCGAAACCACGTACAGCACAAGGCTTTACAATTAAACCTCACAGCGCTCCTCTGAGATTTCACATCAAAAGCACACCTGCCCACACAAACACAAAGAAGCCAGAAGCTTCTAAAACAAGCATTTACACTTAAAATATGAGTGGATCTCATTTATATTCACAAGTCGAATTAATGCGTCAGTGCGGAAGATGACATCTGGGAATATGTTACTAGAAATTTTCTGTATCTTATATAAAATAAGTTATCACTGTTTTAAACGGATTCACTCTCATACCCATGAATCAGCAAACTTCAATATGGCTATGAATAGACAGCGCAGTTACAATGGAGACACAGTGATGCATCACACGAAGGTACTTTGGGGAAACGGTGAGCTCAAACAATAGTGCACAAGTGAAAGATCTATCGATGCTGACACCGAGATTTGATTGTATTCAAATTCAATGCTTTGTTGTTGCCATACACAAACGTCCTGTGCGCTCAAGTATTCCATTATGCCTTTAAAAGAACAATTTCCGTGGTGTTTTCTTGGGACTCACTGGAATAATGTTAAGTGGTAATACCTCACCGCACTCCCATATACAGCCATTATGCATTGTTTGGCGATAAATAATGACTTTATTGAAAAAAGGCTTTTATTGAAAAAAACATTCTATTACACAATACACATTTTAATACATTTTCCATTTTACAATTTATGCGAAGATAAAATGGACATTGTAAAGAGGCCTGATTTAAAACAAGTTTGTGCATAATTCACATTGTTCAATATGTGTGTGCGTGTGTGTGTAGGTTTGGATAAACTTTTGAGGACCACAATGCTCCACCAACTGAGCTACAGTTTTAAATCATTTTAAACTTTTTTCTATTGTATCTACTATAATTAAAGTAGCTAAAACCTTTATCTAATAAATTAACTAATAAATAATCACCAACCAAAGGAAAATGTCTTTGCAGTGTTTTGTAATCAAATACGAGGATGTCATTACAGTATGTGGGACAACCAGCAACCCACTAAAGTCCTTTATACATTAGTACAGCTTACTACTCATTGGGCCTATAGGGAAAAGTGTAGCACCCATTAAAATGTATCCCAGTCCCCGAATAAAACTATGATTTGGAGAGGCAGAAAGTTTTGCAGTTGACATTTAGCAAATAGAGTATGATGGAATTCTTCATCATCCCCTATACTGATGTTTGATTTATGACCTTACACAGCAAACAGAATATTGAGGACCCTGCCAAAACTCTTACTTCAGATCATTCAAGCCTCCGTTTTCATAAAGCATTGAATCAATAACCAGTGCTGTGGAAAGTTGTGGATTTTCAGTTTCTCTCGCTCTCCTTATTTTGAAAGTGTTGTGTACCCAAGGGCACCGGAAGGTCTGGTGTACCTTTTGCTTTTGGAATAATGCCTTACTTTTGAAATTCTGCCCGAGTGTGTCTAAGGCGTATCTGTCAGTCACACACCTTGGCGCAGAGGTGCAATCTCTTTCTCTCTCCCTTCCACATCTTTCTCCTCGCCCTGCTTCTTTATCTTCTTGTATGGATAAAACAAGTACAGAAATGGAGTGAAGACTCTCGAAGTGACAGAAGAACTGCTCGTCAATCAAGCACAATTAAACATCTCAGTTAAAGTGTTCACTGATTACCACATTCCTGTAATCATACTCCTACAAGTAAGAAAGATAAAAATAGACTAATTCACCATGATGACAAAACCATGATGAAACATACAATTAGGAATAAGAGAAGACATGTGTTCCATACAAAAAACTACAACTAATTCTGGCTGTATGCATAAGGTCCAATATGACTGCTATTATGCAGCATCCCTTAATAAGGCAGTTTTTAAAACCAACTACAGTGGTATTGAAATATGTTGACCCCCTTATTTTATTGCATATTTGTCACACTTTAATGTTTTAGACCATCAAACAAATTTCAATATTAGTCAAAAATAACACATGGCCTTGTGTTAAAAGTGTTTGCCATCCTGTTATAACAAAACTTAGGCTTAGTCCACACGGACACAGTTATTATTAGCAAGATGCGTCCGCCATTGCACAGAATCATCAACAAAGCAGTCAGCGGCGCACAATCTTGA
Source organism: Misgurnus anguillicaudatus (assembly GCF_027580225.2). Lineage (NCBI taxonomy): Eukaryota > Metazoa > Chordata > Actinopteri > Cypriniformes > Cobitidae > Misgurnus > Misgurnus anguillicaudatus. Next base: position 20,492,785 of record NC_073356.2, read on the forward strand.
CGTCAAACACAGCGGATAACGGTTTCTTAAAAAGCTCACCCTGGCCGGGGTTTTCAAATATGCTTGGTTTCACTGCCCTGATACTGCGTTTTTGTGTGGACAAACGGCCGAACCGCGTGAAAAAACTCACGGTTATAAAAATACCCGTGTCCGTGTGGACTAGGCCTTAGCTGTGGTTTATCACACCTGAGTTCAATTTCCCAGGCTAGCCACACCCAAGCCTGATTCCTGCCACACCTGTTCGCAATCAAGAAATCACTTAAATAGGACCTGCCTGACAAAGTGAAGTAGACCAAAAGATTCTAAAAAGCTAGCCATCATGTTGAGATCCAAAGATAGTCAGAAACAAATGAGAAAGAAAGAAAGTAATTGAGATCTGTCAATAAGGAAAAGATTATAAAGCCATTTCTAAAGCTTTGGGACTCTTACCAAGAGTGGCTGGCTGACCAAAATTACCCCAAGAGAGCAGCGATGACTCATCCAAGAGATCACAAAAGACCCCACAACAACATACAAAGAACTGCAGGCATCACTTGCTTCAGTTAAGGTCAGTGTTCATGACTCCACCATAAGAAAGAGGCCTGCATGGCCATTACAAGATGAAAACCGCTGCTGAGCAAAAAGAACATAAAGGCTCATATTACTTTTGCCAGAAAACATCTTGATGATTCCCAAGACGTTTGGGTAATACTCTGTGGACTGACGATACAAAAGTTAAACTTTTTGGAAGATGTGTTTCCCATTACCACATCATACCAACAGTAAAGTATGGTGGTGTTAGTGTGATGATCTGGGGCCGTTTTGCTGCTTCAGGACCTGGAAGAATTGCTATGATAATGGAACCATGAATTCTGCTGTCTACCAAAAAATCCTACAGGAGAATGTCCGGCCATCTGTTTGTGACCTCAAGCTGAAGCGAACTTGGGTTCTGCAGCAGCACAATGATCCAAAACACACCAGTAAGTCCACCTCTGAATGGCTTAAGAAAAACTAAATGAAGACTTTAGAGTGGCCTAGTCAAAGTCCTGACCTCAATCCTACTGAGATGCCGTGGCATGACCTTAAAAAGGTGGTTCATGCTCAAAAACCCTCCAGTATGGCTGAATTATGACAAAAGATGAGGACCAAAATTCCTGCACAGTGTTGTAACAGACTCATTGCAAGTTATCGCAAATGCTTGATTGCAGTTGTTGCTGCTAAGGGCAAACACTTTTTCAAACAAGGCCATGTAGTTTGGATTTTGTTTTCCCTTAATAATAAAAACATTCACTTGTGTTATCTTTGACTAACATTTAAATTTGCTTGGTGATCTGAAACATTAAAGTGTGACAAATATGCAATAACATAAGAAATCTGGCAGGGGGCCAACACATTTTCAGACCACTGTAGTTGTGGGTAGATTAAGAACAAGATCTCTTATTGCACAAAATGAACAAAGTCCTTATTAGAAAATCATTGATATAGATAACCACAAAATGTCTTATGTGCATCCCCAGTGCAGAACACTGCACTTCAATACCACCTGACTCAGTTCTATCCTCCTTGAAGCTCATTAGATAAGAAATGTTGTGTGTGCGCCACATCTAGTTCACAACATCAAACCGATTGTTGAGCATTTTCTTGCAGATATCAGCAATCGACTCCAACAAATACAGTCTTTAATCCCATAATGCCACAGAAAAAACCCTGGGTAATTTGCATAAAAATAGAAAACAGACATTTTTTTATTTCGATTTTATTTATATAGCACATTTAAAACAACCATTGTTGACCAAAGTCCTTTTACAGTTTTAAAAGGAATAAACACACTCACACAACAATACAAACAGAATAATAACTCAAACTAAAGGCTAAGGAATAGATAAATCTTGAGCAATGACTTAAATTTACATTTAATTGTCTGAGCTGTTCTTATATAAACAGTAGCAGTGATTATCTTAATTTACTGCCTATGTGGTAGAGCTTTAAATTAGTTGAATTAAGATATGATTTCACTGCGGTAAAGCACAGCATGAAAAAGCAGCATCAATTATTTCAGAATTGCATCTTTTTACCATTGCAAAAATATTAAACTTTTTGTTAAATCTAATTCAACGATAACCATATTCCCACCCAAACACACTAAACTGTGATTGGTCGCTTTAAATGTCAGTCAGAATACCTCTACATAAGTAAAATGAGATAAAATACAGACCAGACTTTATCCCCAATGTCAGGATATGCAAGACTATAGAAATCCCATCTAAAAAAAAAAAACGTGAGGTCTCATACTGCATAGCAGGATATTCTGAACAGAGTAATTGACACACAGGAGGCGAATGATACAAATCTAATGAGGAAGAACAAACAAACATATTGTGCAATGCGTGTTAGTGCGTGGGTAGCTGCCATTTTAGTAATGGATGTGTTTATTTGTGGCATAAACAGGGGAACGTGTTATGCAACTGCGCACGAAATGTGGCGCAGATGTTTGGGCATTTCAGATATATTAAGAGAGGTATCTGATGGCAGATATAAGGCTGGAGAACATCTAGATTTCCACATTATTGCGATTTTAACAGTTATGTCAGTTCTGATAATAACCACATAGGAAATGTCTGGTGTGCAACATTTGGCTCATCATCACAGCGTCTTTTTGCTCTCAGTCGTGCGTTTTGAAACAAAAGCAGTGGAGTGGAAAACAAGAAGGGGTAAGAGTGGGAATAATAAGGGTGAATTAGACTCCTGCCTGTGTGCATGTATGTGTAATCAGAGAATGGTGCCGTGTTGCTCAGGAGGTGAGAGTCGCTGCTGATTGCCGTGAGTGAGGCCGTTTAAATGACAACTATTGTTTTTCTGTCATCACATCTACTCTAATATGTATAAAAACTATTTGACCTCTATATTAAGCACACATGCATGCAGAGAATAGAAAGGGGGAAGGAGAATGGAAGAGATCTGACTGTCTGTATTGTGTGCATGCGTGCGTGTGTGTGTGATAGAAAATTACAATAAAATACTTTCTGTTACTGTCCCCTCAGCTACAGAGATTATGTTTTAAATGTGAATCTATAAAAAGCAACATGTTCCGGTCTCATCTTCACATTTAATTAATATCATAAAAATTGATTTACTTCAGAGAAACAATAAGGCATGAATGAAGCATCTGGGAATGGCTTGCAGAACAGTCACAGCGATAGTGGAAGCAAATTAAAAAATGCTAATGAAAGAAATCATACAGGTATTACTTTCATTATGATGTACTTTCACTTCACTATGATTGTATTGAGTGTGACAACTTAATAACAAATGCTTAATAAATCTGTGAATGTTCAATACATGACTTACCTATAATTTTCATTATAAGTAGTGATTTTTAATGGTTTTAAGTACTTTTAAAATGATTGCCTTTAATGAGCATGTACTTAAAGACTGCATACAGCTTTAAAGCTTAATTCTTAAGTGTAGTAGAATTCAATGAATTTAAAATTATCATCATGTCACATGTGAAAGATTTTATTTAATGTGAAAGAAAAAAAACACACCAGTGACACAACAAATCACCAGTCACTGTTGTTACTGATCTTTACTGGTCTTACCCATAAGGAAGGTAACACTAGTGACAGTAACACCAGTGACGATTTTCATGAAAACTGCATTTTATAAAATTATTACTGCTGCAAAGTATCAAACCATATGTTGTCAATCATTGTATACTCGCTAAATTAAGTAGTTTAATCCATTTGTATTCTAGTTTTTTGCAATTCCCAAACAATAAAGTAGTTCATACCAGTGACTTAAACTAAAAGCTTCATATGAAATCATGAGATAAATGAGAAGATTTCTGATAACTGACATGGGCTTCTCTTCATAGATCTCCAGGAAATTGAATGAAGGAAGTCAAGTGATGTCATCAGTGTGATTTTTATTTAAAAATAAGAGCTTTTTTGTTAAACGGTAACACCAGTGACACAACTCCAGGGGACCACTACTTTGATTATATATTTAATATTTATCGTTTTTTAATGTAATTTGCATCATATATTTGATAGTTATGGACACATGATTGTATTTTAAATGGAAGAAAACACTGTTTTTGATCTCAAAATAAAGCATTTTCCCTCTGTACATGACTTTGGGGACGAGCACTTCTGTGGTGCTTGGAATTCTAATTAATTAATAAAAATCAAATATTGCTACATTGATGGCTCAAAAAGGTGCAATTTTTCAAATAACATATTGTTTCATTTTAAAATATAAAAAAATGTAACCCTAAATTGTTTTTCATGTGTAATATTTCTGTAAAGGCTAGGGACAGAAAATTTGACATTTCCATAGAATAACCCAAAACAAAGACATTCATACAGGTTTGTAACAACATGAGGGTGAGAAAATGATGACAGAATTTTCATTTTCCTGTGATTTATCCCTTTAATTGTGATTTAAATCACAAATTGCATATTTCTAATGAATGTAATAAACCTACTGTACACTATCTACACTATGAATGCTAAAACTACTGCAAGGCTCAAAAGTTGTTGAATATTTGAATTGTGGTGTTGGATTTTTTGACCGAACTGTACTTTAAAGGCAGGGTGCATGATCTCTGATAGCCAATGTTGACATTTGAAATCACAAACAAACACGCCCCTACCTCATATAATCTGGACCTTCTTTTGATAGACCCGCCCCACACATACGCAACCCAGGCAACCATGTCGGTTAGTAGACACTTCTCTTACTGCTGATTGGCTACAAGTGTGTTTTGGTAGCTGGCCTGACTCCTTTTTCCAAAGTGATTTTTTAATCATACACCCCGCCTTTAAGAAAACCTTTATTTTAAATCATAGTCCAATGATATTACTTAAAATACTTGTTGAAATATTTGTGCCATAAACATAATTTTCAAGTGTTTAGCTCTTTTAGTATGGATGACAATTGTTAATTGGGTAAAGAGTCTTTCACCATTTAGTATATTGATTTGAAACACCATCTATTCGGCTGCTTAATTAAGCAGTAAATTCATGGAAGTGCTATTGATTTTGTATGGCGTAGTCTACAAGTCTAAATGTGAGCAAATGCAACTCCAAATGTCCCTTTCGCATTCCTGCCAGGAGAAGAGATTGAGAGACTTCCAATAAATTTTGCTAGGAAATTAATAGCAAAAATTGCAAAGCTAACTAAAGCAAGCGAGTTCAGAAGGGCTTTTTTCAGTGTCTGTGATCAATGCTCGCTGTGACCATTGGGAGTTCGTCCAACTCTTTCATTTCAGATTGCCATTATAGTTGGCAGTGTCATAGCAATGCTAAAGCCAATAATTTAAACACTACCTCAGAACTACTATGAAGAACCTAGATCAAGATAAGCACTAAAAAAGATAAAAAATGAACCCATTAACCCGTAAGTAAAAAAAAAAGAAGAAGCAATTAATGCCAACACCTGTTCCATAAATAAAAATATTTTTAAACACAATTGTAATTTGACAGGGTTTATTAAATAACATTCACAGATTCTGTAAACATGAAACTGGCAGCTTTTTCGTAGGACACTGATAAGTATCACATCTCCATCAATAATGCAGGGCAATGAAGATGTTAGATGTTGCATCATGACATCAAACTCCAAAACAATCAATGTTTCGGTCCCTCAGCATGGGATTCATGTGTTGGCAGTTTTTAGTCTTAGCTAGTGTTTACTGGAGCCCAAAAACTCCAGGAGCCCACCACATGCCCATATTTCAAGCTGTCAGGACAAGCGAGAAGCATGTGTCTGGTGGAACCGGGTATTGCATGGATTCGGCTCATCAAAATCGGATGCCACAGGTATTGCACTGCTCCGACACACCACGTTCTCCATCTGCACTGAATGCCATTCATTTTCACCTCACTAAGACAGTGTCTAAAATTTTACAGTATTTTTATATATGTCTGAATATCAAATATGTCAGCTACTGTATTATTACAATGCACAAAGCCTACAAAAATAAATTGAACAATAGATCTACATTAATTTTAAACGCGGTTAAGAGGAACATGTATTGCAATTCAACCATAAAGGCCTATGTTTTTTTTTCAATGAATTTGGTATCAAGGGTGCATTCAATTACTTGGGTATTAAGGGTGCGTTCAATTACTTTGCTTAAGGATAATTGGTTCTCCAGACAGTTTTTGTGAACTTACCTGCTGCATAAATGCCATGAATGATCACACAATGCTGATTGGCTGATGGCAATCCCTTTACTAGCAAATATCCAGAGCTGTGACGTAAATGGCAAACAATAGAAACTAAATACTCCATTACATGCGTTTAAGACACCTCAAAAAACACGGAGGGATAAAGATGCTTTTAGCATCCAGATGGTGTTGTTATGACATCTATCAGAATTGGCTAAAGGGCCTATACTAACAAGCCAAACCTTGACCTCATGGTTAGAATTAATCTTGTGTACTCATCAACGCACTGTATAAAAGACACCTTAACATCGTACTTACCGTTCTTTAATAGTTTTATGTTATGTTTGATTTACAAAAATGAACAAAATTGTATTTAACTCTGTTGGTCTACATTGCTTTGAGCTTCACCAGATTACACTTTGCTTGGCACTTGGTTTACCCTTATGGCCGACACATGGTCGCTATCTATAGCGCCACTGATCCTAGTTCAGCGTCACACAGATAACAGGTGCCGCAGTGTGCTATATTACCTACTGACATGTCAGTCTCAATCCCACCTCGCAGTTTCTGTCAATTTTAGTCAGACATTGAGCTCCGAATCACACGAACTGGCTTTTCAACAGCCCATATGCTATTGTATTGAAACTGACTGCAATAGTTTTGGTGAATTTTTTTCCAGCTTCAGCTTAGATTAGTAACCTATCTCCCTGTAGTCAAGAATTTTATCATTTAAAACATATGTTTGAGCATTATAATATTGTATTTAAAAGTTTTACCTGTTACAGTAATTTCTTTATAGTGTTAAATAGCTTTAATGTAACTCTACACCCTTGCCTCATTTAGTATTCGCGGATCTATGTATATGCAAATTAGTCCCTGCCTCTACACAATCGCACAGCTCGGACCAAAGTTATGAATATATGCGAATTAGGCCCCGTCTCCAGTCTTTCGCACCACCTAGGACAATAAACATATATGTAAATAGATGCTACATTCAGTTTCAGACCCCTTACTGCTAAGTTCAATTTCACACAATGTATATGTGAACTGCGCATTAGCGGCACTAATCTTTAAAGGAAAACACCACAGTTTTTCAATATTTTACTATGTTCTTACCTCAACTTAAACAAATTAATACATACCTCTCTTTTTTCAATGCGTGCAATGCGTGTCTTTGTACAGTGTCATGAATGTGTTAGCATTTAGCCTAGCCCCATTCATTCTTTAGGATCCAAACAGGGATGAATTTAGAAGCCACCAAACACTGTTTTCTCTATTTAAAGACTGTTACGAGTAGTTTCACGAGTAAGTATGGTGGTACAAAATAAAACGTGGTGATTTTTTAAGTGGAGAAAAATGAAAACTACATTTTACAGCGGAAGAGCACTTAGTTTGCAGCACTTCGACATCGGTGCGCAGTAACATCCTTACTCCTGACTACTCCCCCTCTTGCTTAAACTTCTGTCAATATTACTGTGCCTAAGTAACAGTTTTTAAATGGGGAAAACATGGAAGTGTTTGGTGACTTCTAAATTCATCCCTGTTTGGATCCTAAGGAATGAATGGGGCTAGGCTAAATGCTAACACATTCACGACACGCTGTACAAAGATTAAGTGCACGGATTGAAAAAGAGAGGTATGTATTTATTTGTCTAAGTTGAGGGAAGAACATAGTAAAATTTTGAAAAAGGGTGGTGTTTTCCTTTAAGCGCTGATTTTCCCCACAGTGGGGATGAAAATTAATGACCAAGGATATCAAAACATTTGAAACCCAACATACAGTTCGCTGGTAACCAGTATGTTCAGCAAGGGAGATATTTTCCTGCACTTTAAAATCACTTCTGAAACATTCAGCCAATTATTATACATGTGTAAGTGAGGTGGGTAACTGAATAGCGTATGCAAGCAGTAAGGGTGGACTTAACAGCAGACATGTCAAGTGCAAACAAGAGGTTGAAAATCTACAGGAGAGGCTGTCGGTTCAGGGTCGCACCGACTGTGTCACCCCGGCCAAAACAGTCATGTAAAATGCTAACCAAATCAGTTGAAATGCAAAGCTTTTGGAAAACAACAACGCTGAAGACTCTCCTGACCACGGGTGACGGGGCAAGCAGGATGCAAACAACCGGGTGTCACGAGAGTGCTGAAGAACCTGTCACATTGTGAATTTTAAAGCAAACACAAAACTTCACTAAAAGCATTCATGTATCAGGAGTGCGTGGCCTATCAGACTGAGCAAAAGTAATTTTCCTCAGCGCTGACCTCAGGGGCCGGGCCACAGATGTAAAGATAGGGTTTAAATTCTGTTTCACAGCTACCAACAATCAGGACTGGAACATTGTGGCAATGCAAGTGAGAGATTACTGTGCTTAGTTCCATACTTCCTTAAATTACAATGGCTTAGCAGACACAATGATTGCCGTCGGGAAAGTTAGCCTCCGTCATCCCTGCGCAAAAATAACAATAAAGTTTATTCTGCTTTTGTTTCTTAGTGCAAGATATCATGTCACATTTCACAGAGATAAGTCAGGTCTTACCTTTCACAGTTTTCTCTCTCTCTCTATCGGCCCCCACCTCATTGGTAATTCACCTGAGCCTTTTTCTTTTGACTTTGATACAGACATAAAAGTAGACACCCTGCCATCTATCACATTATACTGTCACGTATCACATCTAAATCAGATTTCCACAGCGAGGAGAAGGGTGCGCGCGCATAGCACAATGCACGCAAGGAGCCTGTTTTCGCATGCGTGCCCTCGATTATGTTAGCATTCTCGTAAACAAGACTTATAGGCTTGGACCTCAAATACATTTGACTTATCTTATTCATTTCACCAGCCCCCAACTGATACCAAGTGGCACTTTGATGTGCCATAATTTTAGCACATCGCCATCCCCATAGGAATGAGGTAGGCGCGTGCTGTCACCAGAGGAAGTGGATGACGTTTCGTGCCTGGCGAGAATGTAATTGACAGGCAAAGTGGCACAGCACAAAGGGGGTAGCACTAGAAGCGGCATGGCACTGACTCAAGCTCATCTAGTAAATCCTATTAATTTACAATGCACACCTCCTGCCTCTCAACTATTAGATATTCTGATTAAAATCAAGGCTGCAAGGACAGCGGGGCAAGTGAAGATTTGGCACTCCACCAGGCTGCGAGTCTTGAACCTATCACTGAAACAGATGCCGGGCATCACGGGTACAGTTATTACACACCGCTGGATCCAAATGCACACTGGGGGCGTGTGTTATCGTTCTAGTGCCTGGCAGGTGATCCATTTCCCCACGTTATTTTTTTTTTTGGACCTGCTGTCACGTTTATTTTTAATCAACCTTTTAAGAGAGATGCTACTGTAAATTTCCTTACAGGTAGGCATTCTTCTGGCTGTGAAGTTTAATTAATTCAAAATAAAAGTTTGATTTAGGTTTTTGTCTCCATAGTTCAATGCTTTCACCTATGTTGACTTGACTGCACTATTAAGCTAATAAAAGGCAGCAATTTTTGGTTGCCTTTTAGTCAAGGAACATTTTGTACAATGAAAAGGTCCTGTGGATATTACAGTAAAGGTTCTTTGTCAAAGCAAACAGGACTTTATTTTGAGTGTATTTTTTTTATAGCAAAAATGCAACTTACTGTACCGTATGTATGTCCAACATGTTATAGTAAAACATTAAATTAGCTTTCACCTCCAGAGGGTTCTTGAAAGCATTTTGATGTTTGTCTCTCTGTCATGCAGGCACTTAGATTTAATGTTGATCTGTAATTGTAGCTCTTTGGCTTCAATGAATGGATCTACATTATATAGAGGGAAAAGTAGGACACATTCTGAGAATGTATTGCCTTTTCACAGAAGTCCATTTCGGGGTGAAATTACATTCAAAGTCCCATGCAGTCTGTTACCACCAAGCTATAATTACCCAGAGAAACTGTGTATTTCTCCACTGTGATTTTGAGGCACTACTTATAGTTGAAAAGAAAAATTCTTGATTATTAGAGACTAGAGTAATATTATGCATTGTACTGGATGTACAAACGGATATGGGAAGCCAGATACATCAGATGGAGACATCAGCTGGAAAAAGTAATTCATTGATGCAGTACAATTAAATGTAGGCTATTCGATTTTTTTCTGACTGCATAGTCCATTACTACTCAATATAGAGTATAAAAGAGTGACTATGGCTAAAAGTATTATATTATGTTATATTATCATATCGTCGCTGTCCGATGAAAACCACGTATGTCCATTTTGCAGATTTTGAGATTTTTCAACAGATTGAATGTCCAGGTTCATTTCCGTAGACAGTATGCTTCACATATCTAAATGGCCATTGAAACGTTGTGAAATCATGTCATCTGATTTTCACGTATATTCATTTGATGTCAAAGCTGTCAATCACGCCGCGTATCTCCCACCCTGTGGAAGCATCTCGCTGGTCTCCTGAAGGTTCATCGAAGCGCAGCACTGGATAGCCAAATAAACATAGCCTGGTGAGACAGTAGCCGTTTCTCAATGTCAAGGAAGGATCCTCGGAAGCCAGAATTTCATAGTTTGCAAGAGACATTTAATAAATGCTTAATTAATATTAAATAAACTAAGCATATTTAATAAATTAAGACGTAGGCTATTAAATAAACTGAGCGTGTTCATCTGTCAATATGAAACGCCACTAATTAATGATCGGAAGAACGGATCGACCACCGTTACTGTAAAATATGCACGTATGTCCATTTAAACTCAATTTTGGTCAAATGTGGATTATATCATTACACTGGCAAGAATATGGTTACATGTAAAGATGCCGTACCAAGTATGACAACGCTACATTCAACTGCTTTTGAAATACAGTGTTCCCTTTCGAGGGAACTCGCGCTGCGTCGCCATAGAGACGCTTTGGGAACGCCTTCAGGTGTGAGTGCGTCTGAATGTGTATATCAAATCCAACCAATGGTGGGGCGTGACGTCACCGGCGGGGTGACGTAGGAGCCGGAAAGCATAAAAGGCGACGTACAACCACGCCCCCACTATCTCTATTGCCTCAGACGGCTATCTGTGTGTGTGTGTCAAAGAGTGTCTGAATAGCTTAAAAACTGTGTGACTGAATAGTTTAACTGTGTGGCTGATAATGAAAAAAAAAAAAAAAAAAAATCAGAAAGTTTAGGAGCTGAGCACGCTCACGCCGCTCTTGAGGGCGCGGTGTGACGTGTGTTTATTATGATAACTTACCTTTCAAAATGCTCCGTTGTTCCTCCTCTGGGTGTGGAAGCCTGCACTGCAGTTACTTCCCCTCATTGAGAGGGACGTGATCTCGTGTAATCTTTCCCCGAGGGGGTTGATATATTCGAGTACAGGGTAGTGAGGAAGCATAGCTATGACCGGAAGAGCGTCCGCACGTTAAGCTGCCAGAGCCCTTCCAAAATGCTTAAACTCAGCCACACACCACTCGGGCTGTGTCGTTGTTTTGATGAGTCAAGACAATGATCGCGTTTCTCGCGGCTTAAGTCCTGCGTCCACTGAGGTGGTGTAGTGTACTTTAACCGTGAAAGCTCTGCCTCGGGAGGGTTTGGAAGCACGCATTGCTGTCACTTCCAACCCGAACGGGAGCTCTATGCAATGTTTTACCTCTGAGGAGATATATGTTGTAAACGCAGCCCTTCTCTTCACCGACCGGTTCAGATCCGCGTCCGCTAAAACGGTGTGCATTTATCATTGCTATCGGGAGGGATTCGGGAGCCCGCATGTCGGTTCCCTATCGAGAGCGGTCTCTCGACATTGCGTCCGCTGACGCTATGGGGTTAACTCCTCCCACTTCACCAAAAACTGAAATCTTATTGAACAACGCCATTGCAGGGCACTGGCCAATCGTCGCTGACCGCGGGAAGCGGGAGCCTATAAAAGGCGGTGTAAGAGCGACGAACATCAGAATTCTCTTCTTCACTCAAGATGAAATCTTCAAGCAAGTCTATGATCTGCATTCTCTGCGCGGGACCCCTGGAGCAGCCGGACTCCCACGAGCACTGCATCGCCTGTCTGGGATTGGCGCACGCCGAGGCGGCTCTCGCGGATTCTTCGTGCGAGCACTGCGCCGACCTCCCAGCACGCGTGCTCAGGATTAGGAGAGCCGTAGCTCGAGGTCTCGCCGGGGAGCAACCCGCTGCCGCCGCTGTGCCGCAGGCGGGTCCCCCCCCCTCTGATTCTTCCCTTGCTCCTCGCCAGGATGGTCACGACGGCGGGAGCGCCTCCGGTGGCGCCCGCTCTTCGGGATCTAAGCGCTCTCCAGTGGAGTTCCACCCGGATGTTTTCCGCCCCCCTTCTGCTTCGGACGTGGCTGTCTCGTTTGGAATTGAGGACGAGGAAGACAGCATGTCTCTTTCTGCATCTACCAGCTGGGCTGAGGCAGAGCGGGAACGCCCGCCTCACGTGGATCTCCAGTCAGAGATGTCTAGGATTATGGAGATGGCGGCAAAAGAGCTGGACCTCAGCTGGACATCGCCTGACGAGCCGGCGAGGAGCAAGCTAGATTCATGGTTCCTCCAATCGGGCCGCCAGCAGGCCGCTCCGAGGAGGAAGACGCCTTTCTTCCCTGATGTTCACGATCAGGTCTCCAAGACATGGTCTGCACCCCAATCGGCGCGCGTCCATGCACCCGGCATGTTCTCGCAGGTAGATGGCGGGGAAGCCCACGGTTACGTGCGCATCCCCCCCGTGGAAGAGAACGTCGCGGCACACCTTTGCCCTTCCTCCGCGTCACTCGGCGCTGAGCGCGGCCTGCCGTCAAAGCCCTGTCGGATGACAGCCCATCTGGCGGACAAGGCTTATGCATCATCTGGTGAGGCGGCGGCGGCGCTACACGCTATGGCCGTTCTACAAGTCTTCCAGGCGAAGATTCTGCAGTCGCTGGGTGATGATGTCGATACTGAGGCGGTACGCAACCTACGTGCTGCCACGGATTTTGCTCTCATGGCAACGAAGCTCTCTGCCCAGGCCGTCGGAAAATCTATGGGTTTCATGGTCGTCCTTCATCGCCACCTATGGCTTACCCTAGCTGAGCTGAAGGACAACGAGCGTAAAGCGTTGCTGAATGCTCCGATTACTCCCGCCGGCCTCTTCGGTGACGCCGTGGAGTCAGTCGTCGAGCGTTTTTCAGAGGCACAAAAGCGCTCACGCGCCATGAGTCAGCTGCTTCCCAGACGCTCCTCTCAGCATGAGGCGGCTAGATCGCGCTCTTCTTCAGCCCCGCGATCCGCGCAACGCCCTCCTAAACCAGCTGGTTTCTCCGCACCATCGCGTCAGGAGCCCGATGTGCGCCCTAAGAACTGGCAGCCCCGAGGAGGTCATGGTCGTGGCAGGAGCCCTCGACGCCGCGGCGGACAGCATCAGGCTCGCAAGCCTTCTTCCTGATGGAGAGGGCGAGAGGAGGAGATCGCTCGTGAAGGGGCAGGCGTCTACACGCCGGGTTCCTCTGCCCCCCTCTGTTCCTGTGGGCGACATTCATTGTTCAATAAACACCATTGTAAATACTGTTGTGAATACTGTTATGTGTGTAAATGCAATAAAAACACAAACATCACCACAAAAAGAGCTTTTTCCTCCTCACAGCCCTCATATAGCGACCGAAGCCCTGCAGTCAAGCAGCGCGAGGTTGAGATATGTACAAAGTGCTTATCAGTTAAACTCGGGCACCGCCACCGAGCCGTTGAACGAGAATCAGCTTCTACGTGCCGCCCCGCCGCTGACATTTCTAGCTCCGCAAGGGTCAGGCTCGTTCGTAGAAAACACGTCACAAGCGTCAATGCACGGCCACCTTCGCCCTCTATGCCAATTTCTAGAAGCTTGGAAGGCGATTCCGGGCGTATCAGAATGGGTAATAAGCATCATAGAGAACGGCTATTCTCTACAATTCAGACGCAGACCGCCCCGTTGCAATGGTGTGGTAACGTCATTAACAACACCGCAAAATGCCCCTGTCCTGAGACGGGAGATACAAAACCTGCTCGCGACAGGAGCGATAGAGCGTGTCCCTCACGGCGAGTTGAACAGCGGATTTTACAGCCGGTACTTTGTGGTGCCCAAGAAAGACGGCGGGATGAGACCGATTCTGGACTTAAGACCTATCAATCGTGCGCTACGCAAACGTGTATTCAAAATGATAACCGTGAAACAGATCCTAGCGCAAGTTCGCCCTGGGGACTGGTTTGCGTCGATCGATCTAAAGGACGCTTACTACCATATTCAGATATCCCCCCGTCACAGGTGTTTTCTGAGATTTGCGTTCGAGGGCGCAGCTTACCAATACTCCGTCCTACCGTTCGGGCTAGCTTTAGCCCCACGCACGTTCACGAAATGCATGGATGCGGCTCTCTCCCCCCTCAGAGCGAGCGGGATGCGCATTATGAATTATCTGGACGACTGGCTGATTTTAGCTCAATCTCGCGATCTATTAATCAGTCATGTAGATGCATTGCTGCCCCACTTGGAAGCGTTAGGACTCAGAGTCAATGTACAGAAAAGCAAACTCATACCGAGTCAATCCATTTCTTACCTGGGTGTTCTGTTGGATTCTACATCGATGCGCGCTCATCTCTCGCAGCAACGTGTAGAAACATTAACGCTGTACATTCGCCGTTTCAGAACCGGACGGTTTGTCCTCCTCAGAGAGTTTCAAAGGCTGCTGGGTCTGATGGCATCAGCCGCTCCAGTTTGTCATTTGGGATTGCTTCGCATGCGGCCGTTACAGATATGGCTGAAAGATCGAGTTCCGATGAATATGTGGGCCTCGGCGTTTTTGCGCATTCAGATAACACACAGCTGTGTCAGCGCGCTGAGACCGTGGCGCGACCCGACCCTGTACAGTGTCGGAGCCCCGCTAGGACAGGTAGCCTCGCGTATAGCGGTCACCACGGATGCGTCGAGGTCAGGCTGGGGAGCGGTATGCATGAGCACACCGGCGTCCGGTGTGTGGCCGGATCCAGTGAGTGTTTGGCACATAAACCGTCTGGAAATGAGAGCGGTAATGTTAGCGCTCAAGACATTTCGTCCGCAACTCGAGCGTCATCATGTTCTAGTACGGACGGACAACACGACGGTGGTTTCATATATAAATCGCCAGGGAGGTATTCATTCAAAAGCCCTATTCGAGCAGGCGGCCAGCCTTCTTCTATGGGCGGACCGTCATTTACTCTCCATCAGAGCAGCACATATTCCGGGCATTCTGAACAGAGGAGCGGATATGTTATCGAGGAACGGCCTTCCCAGCGGAGAGTGGAGGCTCCATCCCGAATCGGTTCAGCTGATATGGAGCCAGTTCGGGAGGGCGTCGATAGACCTGTTCGCGACCAGCGAGAACACGCACTGCCCGCTGTTTTTCTCACTCACTCACTCCCCGCTACAAGGGGACGCGTTGACATCACGCTGGCCGGAATCCAGACTGTATGCTTTCCCTCCGATAAAACTCATACCCTTGGTGTTATGCAAAATCAGGGAGGAGAGAGCCACGGTAATTCTAGTCGCACCAGACTGGCCGAACCAGCCGTGGTATCCGAACTTGAGAGAGATGTTATTAAGCCCCCCATGGCAGATTCCCTTAAGGAGGGACTTACTGACTCAGGTGGAAGGTTCAGTATGGCACCCCAACCCAGGGCTGTGGAACCTACACGCTTGGCAGGTGAGAGGAACATAACGTTAGATAACTTTAGCGATCTCTCGCATCGGGTGGAGAACACGCTCACTGAGGCGCGAGCGCCGTCTACGAGGCGCTTGTACGATCTTAAATGGAATGTGTTTCTAAAATGGTGTCATGACAACGGCATCGACCCGTTAAACTGCCCGGTGGCGGACATTTTGCTTTTCTTACAGCATAAGATGGACGCCGGCAGCTCGCCGTCGACGCTAAAAGTCTACGTGGCGGCTATTGCGGCGATACGCCCCCCCTTGGAAGGGCACTCGATAGGAAAACACGCACTTGTTGTCCGATTCCTGAGAGGAGCGAGAAGACTAAAACCCCCTCGCACCCCTTCGGTGCCGCCTTGGGATTTAGATGTAGTGCTTAGTGCACTTTCACGACCGCCGTTCGAACCTCTGGAGTCTTGCTCTATTAAAGACCTGTCTCTTAAAACGGCTCTTCTTCTCGCTCTGGCTACTACGAAACGCGTTGGGGATTTACAAGCGTTTTCTGTCAACGAGGATTGCTTACGCTTCGGCTCGGGAGATTGTAATGTCATCTTGAGACCCAAGATTGGATTTATACCTAAATCTCTCTCTACCCCCTTTCGCGATCAGGTAGTTACCATATCGGCGTTATCTGCAGCGCCTGCAACATCTCAGAACGCATCTAACCAGGAGGCTATTTGCCCTGTCAGAGCCTTGAGGGCATATGTGAATCGTACTGCCAACTTCAGAGCATCGGACCAACTCTTTGTGTGCTTCGGTGGCGCTACTAAAGGCAGAGCGGTGTCTAAACAGCGGCTCTCTCACTGGTTAGTGGATGCTATAACGCTAGCTTACGAGAGCGGCGGATTGGAGCCCCCTTTTAACATCAGGGCACACTCTACGAGGGCCATTGCCTCATCATGGGCTTGGTTTCAAGGTACTACTGTGCAAGATGTGTGTCGCGCGGCTGGTTGGGCTTCACATAACACCTTCGCGAGGTTTTACTTGCTCAATATGTATTCGCTAGCTGCAAAAGTTCTGTCGGTGAGTACTGAACATTCTTATGCCTCTAAATTATAGTGCCCTGGTTTCTCTCAGGTCGTCTTGGCTTCTAAGCAGCTACCTGTATGTATGTGTGCTTGTGTTACTCTCTTAGAACGCTGCGCTCCATCAGGTCGTCTCTACTAAGACGGTGTGGGTTTAACGGCGTTACCGCTGCGGCTGTTAACTCCGTGTTGAGACATAACCCCAATTACCTCTATCATTTTTGCTATATGTTGCCCGGCAAAGCCGTGCGTGCTACTATTACTACGTGTATTCACTCAAATTACTTGTCTACTTGCCCCGTAACGGCGCAGTGATGAGTATTCACGTTTCTTAGGTTTGGATATGCAAATTTCATACCTCAGGAATATCTACATCCTATTGGCCGGACACGCCCCCTATGTTACGGGCGCCGCATGTCAGGGTTTTTATTGGTTGTGTTCTAGACAACATTGCGTTGCAGGGCTGGCTTCACCCCTCGCTCGGCGTGGTTGTACAATGTTCCCATAGCGTCAGCGGACGCAATGTCGAGAGACCGCTCTCGATAGGGAACGTCTCGGTTACTATCGTAACCTCGGTTCCCTGAGAGACGGGAACAAGACATTGCGTTACGCGCCGAGCTCGCGGCTTGCCTGCCATATTCGTTCAGTCGAGTATTCTGATGTTCGTCGCTCTTACACCGCCTTTTATAGGCTCCCGCTTCCCGCGGTCAGCGACGATTGGCCAGTGCCCTGCAATGGCGTTGTTCAATAAGATTTCAGTTTTTGGTGAAGTGGGAGGAGTTAACCCCATAGCGTCAGCGGACGCAATGTCTTGTTCCCGTCTCTCAGGGAACCGAGGTTACGATAGTAACCGAGACGTTTCTCCCGCCCCGATCGGTAGCCCGTGCTTTACTGTTTGACTGTGTCAGACGATGTTCGCGTGTCCCGCGGTTCGAGGCCCGCCTCGACCGGTCTATTAAATGAGAAGTTTATCGAGGTTGTTACTCGTCACTGCTAGTTTTAATATGCATGAACCAGCATACATTTTATATATATATATATATATATAAGAAACTATATCATCCAGCAAATTAGATGAGAGTTTTCTTACAAAATGAGTGCAATCTCAACACCAGAGGCTTTCTTTCTTTCCTGATCTCCATTATTATGCAAGTCATGGAAAAGACCATCTGACCATGTTTACACAAGCACTTCAGCTAGCTTTTAAACATAATAGGCTATATTTAGAGGATGTTTTTATGTTGCCATGAGTGGCTTCATCCCTAAAGCCTCCAACGTTGTCAAATATATGTATAAAGCCCTATCAGGGTATGCCCTCCTGGGTAGTGTGGGTTTTATCCGCCATTTACGGGTCCCCACACTTCTCAGTACCCTCCTGTATTAACTGTGAACACTCTGCCTCTTGTAGTACAGAGCACAGTAAATCAGGTTCCCTTGGTAAAAATTATAATAGAATGAAAAAAAAAAAAACATTCCAAACATATCTCAATGGGTGTTATGCACAGAAAATTAGGCTATCCCTAATTTTAGAGCAGGAATTGGAATTCCTTTTATTTAAAGGCTACACGAAACTGTCACAAAATTATGGTTCATGATGTTGACCGTCACTCACATTAATCTCAAATCATATCCGAGGACTGGTTTTTGTTAATGGATTTTTCCTGCTCACAGAATCTCAGGTTTGCCTTTGGGGGCATGGCATACCAATATCACTTCCCTTCGGCCTAGATCTATCCCTTCACACATTTACAAAATGTGTAAATGCTGCCCTGGTGTCATTGCATCTTTAGGGCATTTGCATACTATTTATATTGATGATTGGCTAATATTAGCACAGTCAGCACAGATGGCAGCACAGCATCGAGATGTTGTGTTTGCACATCTAGATACCTAGCGTTGAGACTGAACACCAAGAAAAGTATGTTAGTCCTAACACAGGTTATCACATTTTGGGGATAATATGGAACTCTACGATGATACAGGCACAGATGTCTCCTGCTCGTGTCGTGTCCATTTTTCACATAAGTGAATGAGTTAAAGCTAGGTCAATCGCACACCAAGTGATGGTTTTAAAATCAGGGTTTTTCCTCGAGGGGCAACCCTTTTTGCATGTTCAGGGTTACGCGCACATGTCTTCGTACTCTAGAATATGTAGAGATTTCGGGTTTTCTGTCTCAAAGCCCGAGGTGAGGTGTGGTTTTCGCTGCATGACATTAATGACAGATGCATCTCTCTTAAGCTGCGGATCAGCTATGGAATGCCAATGAACAAAGATGTCCAATCAGCTAAAACGCCAGGAAAAGTGTGCTTCTCCAGTACAGAGGACCTCTTTTCTGGGTGTAGTATGGATTTCTACGATAGCAGGCACTGTTGTCCCCTGCTCGTATAGAATCCATCCTTTAACCATGGGGTTCCTTGAGGGGCAACCCGTTTCTTATGATCAAGGTCACACGCAGATGCTTTGTGCCTTAGTATTATGGAAGAAACAATGGTTTCTTTCGGCCAGTGTTGGCCGTTTTACCATGTTCAGGGTTACGCGCGCATGTCTTCGTGCCCTAAGAATATGGAAAAATGCCGGGTTTCTGTCTAAGGCCCGGGGTGAGGTGCGGACTGTTGTCGCATGACATTAATGACAGATGCATTTCTGTTAAGCTGAGGATCGGCTATGGAAAGCCAAAAGGACAAAAATGTCCAATCAGCTAAACGCTAGGAAAATTGTGCTTCTCCAGTACAGAGGACCTTTTTTTTCTGGGCGTAGTATGGATTTCAACGACTGCAGGCACGGTTGTCTCCTGCTCGTATAGAATCCATCCTTTAACCATGGGGTTTCCTGAGGGGCAACCCGTTTTGCATAATCAAGGTCACACGCGAATGCTTTGTGCCTTAGTATTATGGCAGAAACTATGGTTCCTTTCTCAAAAAGGCCAGTGTTGGCTTTTTCACATGTTCAGGGTTACGCGCATATGTCTTCGTGCCCTAAGAATATGGAAAAAATGTTGGGTATTTGTTTACAGGCCCCAAGTTAGGTGCGGTCTGTCGCCGCATAACATTAATGACAGACACATCCCTTTCTAGCTGTGATCAGTTATGGAAAGCCAAAAGGGCCAAAAATGTCCCATCAACTAAACGCCAGGAAAAGTATGCTTCTCCAGCAAAGAGGACCTCTTTTCTGGGCGTGGTATGGATTTCAACGACTGCAGGCACGGTTGTCTCCTGCTCGTAAAGAATCCATCCTTTAACCATGGGGTTCCCTGAGGGGCAACCCGTTTCTCATGATCAAGGTCACACGCAGATGCTTTGTGCCTTAGTATTATGGAAGAAACCATGGTTCCTTTCCCATGAAGGCCAATATTGGGGGCTCAGGGTCGTCACATAAGGCTTACGACGGATGCATCCCTCTAAGGCCGGGAAGTGGCAATGGAAGACCATAAGGTCAAAATCTATGTAAGTCCACATGGAGCAGACGTTCTGCTGAGGCAGGCGTTGAGCTTGGGGAATGAAGACTCCACCCACATGTGGGGGAGCAAATTTGGCTCAGGTTCGGCCAAGTGAAAGCTGACCTGTTTGCAATTCAGGAGAATTCACATTGTACTCTTTGGTTTTCTCTCTTTCACCCAGTCCCACTCGGACTGGTTGCCATGACACAGGAAGGGTCTGAGGGCCTCCTGTGTGTTTTTCCCCAATTGCTCAGCTCCCGGGAGTTCTGGAGAGAGTCCGGCAGCACAGGCACAGCTGTTGCTCGTAGCCACGTGTTGGCTGACCCGAGTGTGGTTTTCGAACCTGGTCTCCCTCCTAGACGGCTCCCCATTTCAGGGGCCGATCTGGAGGGATCGGTAGTCTCAGGCAAGGGGCACTGTGTTTTACCCCTGCCTAGAGTTTTTGGGTCTGGCCTCTGAGGAGGACAGATTCATAGAAATGGGTCTCTCAACTGAGGTTGTGCAGACTATTTTATTTCCAGAGCTCCCACCACCAGGAAATTATACGCATTTGCAGAAAGACTTTTATTACGTGGTGCCAAGAGCACTTATATGACCCAGTTAACTGCCCCTTGGTACAGTTCTGGAGTTTTTACAGGAGCAGTTTGCAGCAGGGCTGCCTCCTTTGACCATTAAGGCTTATGTGGCAGTTATATCTGTCTTTCATACCTTAGTGGTCAGTCCCTCATTAAGTAGAGACCATCTATTCATGCGTTTCCTGTGTGGCACTCGGAGGCTGAGGCCTGCGAGTCATTTTAGGATCCCTGCGTGGGATCTGTCTGTGGTCCTGGAGGACTTATCAGGGGCACCATTTGAGCCATTGATATAATTTCAGAAAGTTTCTTGCAGGCGTTCTGCCCTCCACCATTTAAGAACGCGAGCCAAAGAAAGCTTAATTTACTCTGTCCAGTATGAGCACTGGACATGTATGTGCTCAGAATAGCGGAGTTCAGGAAAGCAGAGCAGTTATTTTTGTGCTTTGGTTCGGCCCGGAAAGGTTTCCCGGCCACAAAGCAAACTTTGAGTAAATGGATAGTCGAGGCTATCTCTTTTGCTTATGAAGCCTCTGGACGGCCCTCTCCTTTAACCGTCAGAGCGCATTCAACTAGAGGTATGGCAGCATCTAAAGCCCTGTGGGCAGGTGCCTATGTCCAGGATGTCTGTGATGCGGCAGGCTGGTCCTCACCGCTCACTTTTGTACAGTTTTATTAGTTGGATCTCACTCCTACTCCTGGATCTTTGGTGCTTAGGTCTTAGTTGTGCTTTTAACACACAGACAGGCACTCGTAGTCTGGCGGATTGGGTATAGCGTTCCCAAAGCGTCTCTATGGCGACGCAGCGCGAGTTCCCTCGAAAGGGAACGTCTCGGGTTACGTATGTAACCCTTGTTCCCTGAGAAGGGAACGAGACGCTGCGTCTCCTTTGCCATACTTCCTGCGTACCTGTAAGCCGTCTTCGGCAATATTTCAGATAGTGGGGGCGTGGTTGTACGTCGCCTTTTATGCTTTCCGGCTCCTACGTCACCCCGCCGGTGACGTCACGCCCCACCATTGGTTGGATTTGATATACACATTCAGACGCACTCACACCTGAAGGCGTTCCCAAAGCGTCTCTATGGCGACGCAGCGTCTCGTTCCCTTCTCAGGGAACAAGGGTTACATACGTAACCCGAGACGTTTTTTTCACTTCCTGAAAAGTAACCGCTTGGACATACGTGAGTTTCATCGGGCAGTGACAATTTATTATAATAAATCCACCTTTTATTCTTTGTCGATATCTATTTAGGATCAGTGTCTCTACCATAGACTGAAAAAAAGATGGACGTAGTGTCTGTGATGCCACTCATAGGTCTGAAGATGTTTTTGAAGCTTAAAGTAGGCGGTGCCTGCCGTCGCCATCTCGGGCGCACGTCACTGGCATCACTCACAGATATCTGAAAGTGGGTGAAAAGACGGGACGTGGGTAAGGCTGAGGTGGCTGGTTGCTGAAACTTCACCCACCTAGATCGACTCTAGTAACAGCAGTGGCTGTTCATCTGTCACTCAAGTGGCCACACCCTTAATTATGCAAAACTTAAAGCTTAATATAATTTCAACGGATGAGTTACAAAAAATTCACCCTAAGAAATGACCTAAGAAACTGATCTAAGAAAATAAGTCTATTTTTTAGACCAAAAATATACAATTTAAGTGAATTTGTGCTTAAACAAGCAAAAATATCTGACAATATAGGGTGAGAAAAAAATCTCTTTAATTCGAGCTAAAATTTCTCACCCCATTGGCAAATATTATTGCATGTTTTGATTCACTTAAATTATATATTTTTTGTCTAAAAACTAGACTTATTTTCTTGGGTCATTTTGCTCATCAAGAAAATACATCTTTATTTAAGAATTTTTATATATATCTACTGAAAACAAGACAAAAATACTAAATTAGAAAGTAATTTTTTTGCAGTGTAAAATAACTTTGTTGTTTGAGTTTATCGGAAGTTACGCGTTTTCCATGAAAGCCGCTTGTTTATGTTGTTATTGTTGAAACGTCTATACCACGGTTACCACAGACATTGTTCTGGTGGTCATTTTAAGGCATTTGGTCAGGTGTGTGTTTATTGAAAAATAAATGTATACCCATGAAACATTTCTTAACCAATCAGAATAAAGCATTCAACAGCCATGTGGTATAAAATGATATAAGGAGGGACTATTATACACTATCTGTATGTACACCAGCTGTCACTAGAGCTGTACTCAAAAAGTACATATTTGCACCTAAAGAGTTTATATTAGTAAATTAAAGATACATACTAGTAGTTTTAGTTTTAAAGGCTACTGCTCCAGTGACAGCTGGGTACATATTTTTTCTAATAGCATAGACAGACATATGGCATTAAATAGGATGCTAAAATGACATTTGGAAGTATCTTGATATGTGAAAGTTATAATGAGAAAATTGTGAAGAGACAGATAAGCAATACACTCCTGCAGACTATCAAGATTTCTCACTTCTCTGCAATGGTTTGATATCTTAAACCAATGTCACAATGTAAGCACTAAACTGTGAGAGGACAGTCTTCATCATTCTTGGACAGGGAATGGAGTATTTATCTCTGTCCTAAAGTCTGTCAGGAGTGGACGAGCCGCCTCTCAAACGTCCTGTCACCGACTGTCTCTTCCTATCTGTATGTGTAAAGTCTGTCTAAAATGCCTGTCTCTAAACATTTAAAGGCACCATGCTCACCTTTTCACTTGGTAACATCCCATATGATATCGGAAAGGTAACAGCCACAGAGGTAAATTTCTGATTCAATTTGGCGAGATTAATTAAAAGCCATTATGCTGTGATATCTGCCTGTGGGTATTACCGCCCAAAGCATACGGTGCTTAATTATCTTTAGAGAGATAGAATGACATTGTTCCTCTTCACTAAATGTTTATACTCTGAATATGATCACATTGTCTATCTCCGTGAACACTTTACATCCATCATGCACCGTATCTGTCAAGTCCGTCATTAGGACACTTTGCCTCCCCATTCCACATTTCCAGCACATGACAAAGAAAGATTTTTGTTCGAATTATATCGTGCAGGGGTAAAGTATGTGAGGCTAATTTCTTCAACCTCATTAGTCATCATTTGGTTTGCACAGGAATGATCTCTTATGGGTAACTATAACACCAGCATTGTGGACCAAAAGAGGGTCAGTGGACACAGAACCACTCAAGGCCCTTATGAAGCAGATGGGAGTTAGGATCTCAAACTAAAGTTAGAATCACTTTCTGGTGTTGTGTGCATGGCGGCATGATGTAATATAAGTCTGTGATGTGTCTGTGAAATTTCAGCTTTATTGCATTTGCTCCCAATTTTGCGCCCATGGGCGTTCTGGTCTGAAAACGAGGTGTGTTCAGGTGCATTGTTGGCTTGTTGCTATAAAAGACCATCAGATGCTTAGTGCATTATACACAAATGATGTGTATGTCAAATACAATTTACTAAAGATGTTAAAAAACAGTAACCCCGGTAAGGATGCCCCGCACAGAACTCCCTCACTTTTTCCCACACCTGCACGTGAGCTGACAAAGACGCACCTGCACCAACCGTTCTCACTGATTCACAATATTACTCCCTACATGCACCTGCCATTATATAAATACACAAAAACACATTTTTTGTCTGCTATATCCTCCTCACAATCATCATCTACAATATATATGGAAGTTGGTTTCAGGGTTTCTTACAGGGGTCATGGTCAATAACCCCACTCGCACACAGAAATAAGCAGGCTACTCCATGCACCATAATGGAACCTGGGAAAAATGAAGCCCATTTGTACTTACAAATGGAAATTTTGTTGAAGGAGAGAGAGGCAATTTTACAGGAAGGTAATTTTATCCTGATTCACACTTCAGCCGTACACATCAGAGCCACCATCAGCGATCTTTCACGCTATTGTTAGAGCTCTGAGTGAAAAGTTACACAAAGGTCACTCCATCAACCATTACAGCTCGGCAAGAAAAAGAAGCGCACCGTGAGAGAGAGAGAGAGAAAAAAAGGCCGGCTGATTATGAAAATCATTATGAGGGTGATGAAAAGGAGAAGAGAGACAGGACTTAATTTCTGGCTTAATTCACATGTCACATAAAGGCATTACCAGGTGATCATTTGAGAAGCAACATTGGTGGTTGTTTCTTTCTCTTATATATTTAAAAGCTTCCTTTGAAAAAGAGAAGTAATGTTTTTAATTAACAGTTTCAATAGTGAAGGTGTATCAATACATTTGCCAGACCATCTTTGTTGATTCTTTTTTAAATAAGAGCTCACAGAAATCTTTGCATTAGCATTGCAGAAGCTATTATTTATCTACATTTTATTAAGGCTTTTATAAGTATTCAGTGGACCTGTGGGCTCCAGCTGGCAATATTTTAACTCTCAGTGTTTTTCTCTGAATGACTTATTGAATTCATTACTTGAATAGAAGTCAGACAACAAAATTAGTCCGTTTCACAACATCTGACTAACCATACTGAAACATTTTAATGCTGATTTAATGTTGATTCTCATTTATTGCACTTCATTTCTTTACAGTGAGGAAAATAAGTATTTGAAGACCCTGCTATTTTGCAAGCTCTCCCACTTAGAAACCATTGAGGGGTCTGAAATTGTCATTGTAGGTGCATGGTCACTGTGAGAGACATAATCTAAAAAAAAAATCCAGAAATCACAATGTATGATTTTTCAACTATTTATTTGTATGATACAGCTGCAAATAAGGTTTTTTTTTAACACCTGAGAAAGTCAATGTTAATATTTGGTACAGTAGCCTTTGTTTACAATTACAGAGGTCAAACGATTCCTGTAGTTTTTCACCAGGTTTACATACACTGCAGGATGGATATTGGCCAACTTCTCCACACAGATCTTCTCTAAATCAGTCAGGTTTCTGGCCTGTCGCTGAGAAACACAGAGTTTAAGCTCCCTCCAAAGATTCTCTACTGGGTTTAGGTCTGGAGACAGAACCTTGATATGCTTCTTACAGAGCCACTCCTTGGTTATCCTGGCTGTGTGGTTCTGGTCATTGTCATGTTGGATGATCCAGCCTCGACCCATCTTCAATGCTCTAACTAAGGGAAGTTGTTCTAACTAAGGGAGGTTGTTCCCCAAAATCTCCCAATACATGGCCACGGTCATCCTCTCCTTAATACAGTGCAGTCGCCCTGTCCTAAGTGCAGAAAAACACCACCAAAGCATGATGCTACCACCCCCATGTTTAACAGTATGGAAGGTGTTCTTGGGATGGTACTCATCAAAAACGTTTAGTTGAATTATGACCAAAAAGTTATATTTTGGTCTCATCTGACCACATGCCTTTCTCTCATGACTCCTTTTGGAAAGTGTTACTCTTTCTTTCTTTCAAAATAGATTTTGATGTATTGATCTATTTGAACAATGTCAAAATTGTGTCTAATTAGTCAAAAATCCATTACCCGAAGTCAGCAGCCTTAGGAACTTCCTCCAATAAATGTCATATTCAAACAATTTATATTATGTTTTCAATCTCAAACTGGCATTGATTGAGGGAAGGGCTGTTTTCATATAAAGCCGTATTTTGGAAAAGTCTTGCACATAGCTCAAATACATCTGCAGATTCCTTACTTGTCCTTCAAAACTACTAAAAATGAAACATGAGCACACAAATTTGGGGCCCTATTTTAACGATCTGAAACGCAAGTGCGAAGCGCAAAGCGCAAGTGACTTTGTGGGCGGATCTTTGACGCTGTTGCTATTGTCCCGGCAGGAGAAATAACTCTTGCGCCAGGCGCAAATCAATAAGGGGTTGGTCTGAAGTAGGTTCATTATTCATAGGTGTGGTTTGGGCGTAACGTCAAATAAACCAATAAGAACGCTATCAAACATTCCCTTTAAACGCAAGGGCGCAAGTTCCATGGCGGGTTGCTATTATTATGACGGTTTACCAGGCGCACGCCAGGAGCGGTTCACAGCCGAGGAGACCGACGTTCTTGTAAGAGATGTCAAAGACAGAGAAGTTGTTTTGTATGGGGATGGGAGAAACCCGCCCAAATCAGCGTCGGTTAAACAGGCGTGAGAGGAAATAGCCACAATTGTCTCATCAGCTGGCATCCCCATCATTGCGGCAAACGCTACAATGATGTCAGGAGACGGGGGAATCCCAAGCTTGCCAGCATAAATCGGGCACGCCGTGTAACGGGAGGTGGATTTGCCTCTACACATGACCTGACGCCAGCAGAGGGCATCGCTGCGTCCACCCTCACCGCTGAAAGGGTTTGGGGGCTTTGAAATCGGACCCAAGAAACGCAAGCAAGGTCCAACCCCAAAGTACACTTACAAATCAACTTCATATACATTAAGGTCTCTTATGAAAACATTTTAATTATTATTTACATAAAATAAACGTAATACAGCCACACAACAAACTTAATCGTTATTTGCATGAGAATTTTTTTAACGCAGCCACACAATAAATACCACAATGCTCACCACAATGATTTCCCTTATCTCATGTGTTAATATTTTTTATTGTAACAATTTATGATTTGCAAAAATAACTGTTGCATCTGTGTAGATTAGATAAGCAAAGTGTGTGCGCGTTGTGCACGCTATACATTATGGTCAAGCATACGCCCTTAAAATAGCATAATGAACCACGCGCAAAGCGCCACTGACTTTAGACTAGTTTTTTTTGGTCAGTGGCGCAATTGTTTTTTGAAACTGCAAAATAGCATTAGGGATGGTTTGCGCCGGAACACTCCTCCTTTTTGCGCTGAACCACCCAGGGAGCACAAGTTCATTCCCTAGTTTGCCAACGTGCGTCTGTGGAGGGAAAAACTGGTGCAAAATACGAATGATACATGCGTCACTGACAAAGTCAATTGCGCTGGGTGCAAGATAGGGCCCATGGAGTTAAAGATCAATATCTAGATCACTGTTATCAAACAATCAGTCAGATTTTAGGAACAGGTTACACTTAGATTAAAAGTTTGAAATGCTACACATTTGTTCATGTTTCTAAATAGATCCAGCCATATGCACGTACATGCATGTACGTTCTTGTCTCATGGCTTAAGACCCATTCATAAAGCAGGTCACATACACCGTGTAACCTGTCTCCACCTTTATGCATTAATGCCTTGACACATTTTCTCTTTCCTTTGCTCTCTCTTCCTTTGTAACTTTGCATTAATAATGTAAACCACATTTATCACCACAAGCCCAGGAGACGGCAGTCTTTCCTGAATGTAGAAGCACTCCTCAACAGAAGTCGCCTGGGAAATAACGTTGCATTTCCACGGGCTTACTATTGTAGATCAAAGTGAACACAACATAGTTCTAAATCCTGCCCCTAACTTTGGTTCACGTGAAGTATGTATGCTTTGGCTTACGTGGATATAGGTACTCCATATCCATGTGTGTTTTACGTCTAAAGGGACTTAGATTCTAAGAGAGCGGATGTGAAATGAAACCATGAACTTTAAATATACTACTGCACCTAGAGAGTCTCAGCTATTATCTATATGCCCTTCCAGACACTTTTTCAGCATCTCCTTTGCTCTCTGGAGGCTCTGGTGTTGCCTGATATATGGCATTATCCAACACAGAATTTGATTAAAACTTAAAATATCACCTCGCTAGACTTTCGAATCACTTGAGCGGATGTAAGGGCATTTTTAAACAGCCGGGCACACAGGCGATGACTCCAGGGGGTGCTGCATAGCTGGTAGGAGGGAATTTAGAGGCCACTAACAACAGAAACACCTCTGAGTGTGCTGCAATAACACCTGGAGCTGTGCGTTTCTATGGAGAGATGAGAATCTGAAGAGATTTAATGAAATAGATTCTCATTTTAGTTCTGAGGAATTAACAATCCTGACTTCCTAATGATTCCAGCAATCTGGCTAAATTATATCATATCATTTTAGTAATGGCCAAAAATGATGCTGGGGGTATGGTACAATATTTGCTTTTAATGTCTTCATATGAACCGATTTCATGTTTTTCTTTGTTTTTAGAGTGTTAAATGATGTCTGTGCACATAAAAGAACTGTAAAGTTGCAAAAATTAAAGTTTCAAATACAAAGAGATCTTTTTAAAAGTGAAGCCTCATTCACGCCTACCTAAATCGGCTTGTTTAAACACGCACCCTTGCAGTTAGACGTCATACTAGTTTGAACATTTGCACCGCCCTTACCCAATTTATGAAAAACTGAAGCCAAAACGTTATTTACTAATTTTAAACTCTGTGTATGCTTTGGTAATCATTCTGAATCTGATATCTTACAAAATTCATTCACAAAAATGCAATTATTTAAGCTTTTTGCTAGCTTTTTGCTAAAAAAAGTTTATAAGTTTATAAGCAGAAACAAATGTAACCAGGATGAAAAGTTTTTTTTCCATTTTGTTTGTTTGTTTATAGTTTCTTTGAAAGCAGAGGGTCTGTTCTTTCATTTGATCTTTTTGTATGTTTATATATTTTTAGAAGAAAATTTTCCTGGAAGGCATTTTGTGAAGCTTTTGTGAAAATCACAAATATTTTGGTAGGTAACAAAAAAAAAAAAAAAACTGGCGGGGAACGAGTTAATGTAAAATTACAGAAAAAACTGTATTTTTGTATTACGGATATTTTCTGTAATTTATTGTGCCCGTTATTTTACAGAATTTTTTAACAGTGTAGTAAAGACGATATTATCTCCGGGCTTTTATGTCTGGGCTTGCTTTAGGAGTCATATTTCAAAACATGACTCCTAGAGCGTCACTTTCCATTTATGTAATTGAGGTATTCGGCCAATCACAATACACAGGATAGCTGGCCAATTGGTTCACACCGTGCTTTCTCAGAACGATGAGATTTGTACAGATTGACCCATTACAGATGGCCGGGACTTAGAGGTGCTACAAAAATGTATGATCTGTGGAAAAGAACGTTTTGTGTACAATAAACCACACAAACACATTGTATTACACCAAATACACGAAATAATGTGCTTTTAAACCACAAAATATGTACGGTATGTGGAAAATAATGCAGTTTTTAAACCATAAACCATGCAAACCATTGTTTTACACCAAAAACACAAAATAATGTGCTTTTTAGCCACTAAATATGTAGGGTATGTGGAAATAATGTGTTTTTAAACCATAAACCACACAAACACATGGTATTAGACCAAATACACAAAATAATGTGCTTTTTAGCCACTAAATATGTACGGTATGTGGAAATAATGTGTTTTTAAACCATAAACCACACAAACACATGGTATTAGACCAAATACACAAAATAATGTGCTTTTTAGCCACTAAATATGTAGGGTATGTGGAAATAATGTGTTTTTTAAACCATAAACCACACAAACACATTGTATTACACCAAATACACAAAATAATGTGCTTTATAGCCACAAAATATGTACGGTATGTAGAAAATAATGCAGTTTTTAAACCATAAACCATGCAAAAACATTGTATTACACCAAATCATAGACTGAAAAAAAGATGGACGACGCCCGTTCGCTCTCTTCCATTGGTGACATGTGAAGCCGTCAGTGTCTCGATACGGCACTGACATCTTGGGTCTTGAGTCTGCGCAGTAGCGATTTTGGGACCAGTCCTGAGCAGTAGTGAGCAGGAAGTAAAGTCGCGAAAGCAAGGCCCCGCCCTCGATCTCGCAGAATGCGCATATCACAGCTGTCAATCATGACGTGACACCACTGTTTTTATAGCTTTAAATAACTAACTAAAAACAAACTTATTTTAAAAACAAACACTTAAATTTACATCAGCGTGATAAACTACAGTACTACAGTACTACAGTAAATGACAGAAACCAGCTTCGGAAAAAAGATAAATGAAGTGTAATTAAATTGTTTAGTTGGTCTCAAGTCCCATTGAATAACATGGGGAGGCGGGGCTTATGATCTATACTGAGACCAGTCACTGGGGGGCGATCGAGACATTTTGGCTTCACTTTTCACGGCTTGTGCGGCACGCTTGCACCAAATACACAAAATAATGTGCTTTTTAGCCACAAAATACATATATGGTATGTGGAAAAATGTGGGGGTTTTTTTAACCATAAACTGCGCGAACACATTGTATTACACCAAATACACAAAATA
Source organism: Misgurnus anguillicaudatus (assembly GCF_027580225.2). Lineage (NCBI taxonomy): Eukaryota > Metazoa > Chordata > Actinopteri > Cypriniformes > Cobitidae > Misgurnus > Misgurnus anguillicaudatus. Next base: position 20,523,761 of record NC_073356.2, read on the forward strand.
GTGTGCTTTTTAGCCACGAAATATAGGTCCTTTAACGTCAAATTAAATAATTAAAATATGTATAAAATGGACAAAACATAAATGCAGCACAACGCGGGTGGTAAAGTTCTGTTTACACATGATTTGTTTACTGCAATTTACCAGTAATTTACCAGTAAAGACTTTTTGTGTGAATGGGACTATTATTAACTCAGTTGTTGTTGTAATTATTCAAATTATTCTGTTCTAATTATTCTAATATTTTTTATTCATTCAAAATGTACCATTCTATACTAGGCCAGAAACATTGCCAACCTGATTCTTTGGAAACAATGTTTAGTTGAGTTAAAGCAGTGATATTATGCAGAATTTATGTTCATTTCCATGACCAATTAGAGCCTTTTTGATGTCTATTTACCTTGGCACTTCTTTGCTTTAGCTCCGAGCTGTAGGCATCTTTCATCAAAGGGGAAACAGACCTCTGCCTACACCATGTTTAGGAAGCAACCCTGTGCACACAGGCGGTGAATGAAGCGTGATGGAATGCATTAATTTTAAATCAAACATTACAGCAGTTAATCATATTCCTTGCATACATTCATCAAATATATATTCTTTTGAGTTCCTGCGGAATGAGATTCTTTAATGTGATTCGCTGTGTAAAATCCATGTTCGTTTTTCAAGTTGTTATCTCTCGTTCCTGTAGATTCTACAGTAGCATGAAGAGTGTCTTCAAATATTTAATGTTAGCTAAAAGTAAGACAAATAGATGTAATACTGCCTGTAGGAAAGTGTTCACTGTTAAGATTACATTTCTTATCAAATCATGGAAAGATAGCCTGGGTGCCAGCCCATCTTAGCCCCGCCCACAAGATTTTGTAAACGGGAAGATGGGTCTGGGGTTTCTCCGTTGAGGAGCTACTATTTTAGAACAAATGCTGGTCGAACCAATCAAATTGTCAGGGCGGGCTTTATACGATGATGGACAGTAACGTAATGAACCACGTCACCAAAGAGCGCGTGTGTTGAATGGCTGCCGCTGTAGAGTTCAGATGTGTGGATTCTGACATTGAGTCTGTTCTAAAATATATCGACAGAGCATTGATTTTAAAAGAGGAACAGAGAAACGCGAGCAGGGCATTTGTTGATGTCCTATTCGGCAAAAGTTGGTCGCAACTGAAAAGGCTAACGTTATCACGGCGATGCAACTCAGCGTGCACGACGAGATGGATATAATTAGCGGTCGTTGCCAGCTTCTTTTCGGAAGCCCGGAATCGTGGTTGCTGTAAGTGGAGGGACATGTTAGGCTCCAATATTTTCAAGCAAACGTAATGGGTATCGTCGTGGATGAAGTTCACCTAACGTACAAATGGTAAGAGATAGTCTTACTCTATGACTTAGTAAATACTTCATGTTGTGATATAAACGAAATGTTGTAAACATAATAGGTGTTGATGTACATTCGCTAACTCAGTATAATCACAATGTTGTGTCATAGCGAAATAACTAGCAGTTCGGTCAGGCTGCAAAGACGTAATTTCAACATACGTTACACACTCGGTTGCTCTGATTGGTCGTAGGTCTATCCAATTGAGTGCAGAGGCATTTTTCGGTTGAGACACGCCTCATAATTATAGCTCAATGGAGCGGTATCAGACTCAAATTCTGACTAGAATTGAGTATGGCAACGTCAGGCTAATGGAAAGACGAAGCTTGTAAACATTTTACTTATGGCATTATTCAAGTTTATTAAAACCACATTTTTAGATTTTATTTATTTGGAAGTCACTCTGTTTTATTTTCGCAAATTATACATTCCCTTTACTTTACCCCGTACTGTGTCATTTTTTATTTCCCAAGCTAGTATTTTACCAAAGAGCAGTGAAATAATTGTGACCTGTAATGTGAACTATACTTCTGGTGACCTATTTATTAGTTTACCCAGACAGGATATCCGTATTTGGTGTGCACTGCTAAGTCGTATGAATGCTTTTAAATGCCACGGAAAGGGCAACTTCCAAAAAAGATAATGGGAAATCACGGTTTTCATCAAGCTGTATGCACTACTGTCCTACAGGTTAAAGTATGACATACACATTAGTGGGAGTTATCTTTTATAAAGTAAATCATTAATAACTACACCAAACATGCCTCAGTTGTCGTTAATCTCAATTTGAACTCCTGCCATGGGATACCAGAAGAGGTCAACAGGGTAAAAATAACAATAAAGAGTTATTGATCGTCTACATCTGATGTATTTTTGGCGCTTAAAGTAATGAGAAAGGCACCTTGCCAGTGACTTTCAAGGACTTGAACAATCTATGATGGGGTTTTATTGCTCATGATGAGGACAGAATGATCTTTATGGCCCAGAAATCCTCAGCAGGAACAAATAGCAGGGATGGTTCAGCCTGTCAGAATGGTAAAGATTACTTCCCCGCTCTGGTAACCTTTAAGAGAGGTGTATCGCTTTGTTCCACAGCTGTAATCTGTTGCTCATGCTGTCACTATCACTGAATTGAATTGTTCTTCTTGCTCACACAACACATGGCCAATTAACAGCATCAGATCAATCTGAAGCCTGGAGTATAGTCTGTTGAACATTTATTTGACTCGTATGTGTACGCAGATGTTCAAGGCATGCGCATTATGACAAAATGCAATGCATCTCCTATAGGCCACATACTACATTCTTCTATACTTGCATACGCGACCTACTCATACACTACCCTATCTCACGGCAAGATATGTTATAGTCACAAAATATTAGATACATTTATTTGTGTTCAGGATTTTTCGTGCCATGAGCACGAATGTCTTTTTCGTGTCACTCAGCACACATTTCTATAAATAGTTTTTCGTGTCCATGGCATGGCACGACTTTTTTGTGTCATTTTATGTATTGTTTTCTCATAGTTTTTTTCTATTTTTAAATTATTGTCGCTTGGGGTTGGTGTTAGATTTGGGTTTGGTTTAGGATGTACTTTTATGTATTGGTTTCTACATGTTTTTCTTCCAATTTTAAAACTATTCCCACTTGGAGTTGGTGTTAGAGTTGGGGTTTGGGTTAGGATGTCTGAAATGTAACAGAAAGTGATTCCAACCCCAAGCGACAATGGTAATAAAAAAAAAAAACACGGAGAAAACAATATAAGAAATGGCATGGAAAAGAAAGTTGTGCAATGGACACGAAAAACTATTTATAGAAATTTGCGGTGAGTGACACAGAAAAGTACTGAGCCCCGAAGGTGACATTGGAGTAAAAAAATCAAAATGTTAGTTTCATGTTCTCACGCAAAACTTTCGTGTTCTCACGTGAAACTTTCGCGTGCTAACGCAAAACCTTCATGTTTAAATGTTTTTTTTTTTAAGTTTAGTTTCGCGTGCGAACGTGAAACTATCATGCGCGCCCGTGAAAGCGAAAGTTTCATGTGCGCACGCGAAACTTTTACATGCGCACACGAAACTAAACTTTAATAAAAATTCTGCGCATGAAGGTTTCACGATAGTTTCATGTGCGCATGCGATAGTTTCACATGCGCCTGTGAAACTAAACTTTATTAAAAATTTTCTCCATGTCCCCTTAGGGGCTCTGTAATAAAGACATTTGTGCTCATGGCATAAAAAAAACGAAAATCGTGTCCTGAACACGAATAAATGAATCAAATATTTTGTGACTATAACACGACTTGCCGTGAGACTGGGTTGCGTACAATGTACGCAGGGTTTTAAAAATCTGTCTGTGCGCACGTACGCACATACTCCTCTGATGACAAAAATTTTGTCATGCCACTGTACGCGGACCATAGCGTACGCATAAAACAATGGACCATACTTCGACCTTGATCCTTACCACTTGAGGACTGATACAAACAGTGATTTGCACATATAGAAATTAAGCGACTAAGTAATGTACATGTATACAAACAGGTGTTTATATTTGTCAAAAACCTGAAAGGTCAGATATTGCATTAACACCACCATGAGTTCTTAAATCTGTTTCAATTTTGTCTTAGAAGTGTGTCTTAAAATACCCTAAGGGGGATCGCACACCGGCCGCGCAGCTCGGCGCCGCGCAGCGCCGCGTCGCGCCTAGGAGAACTCGGAGGTATTGTAAACCGGAAGTGCACATTAAATAGCGCGAGCTTCGTCAGATAACGTCTATTTCAAAATGTAAAATATACGTTAGCAGCCAATGTTACTTGTTAATGATTTGGGACACATATGATGTTATGTAATGTTAAACTGTGTCAGTGGCGCTGTGTGGCGCGACAGGGATTTGAACAACTTCCTGAGTCACAGCTGGGCGGCGCGGACAGGCGCCACCTGGCGGCGCCGGTGTGCGTACACTCATAGAAAACAATGTCTTACATTTTTTTAGAACGGCGCGGCGCTGCGCGGCGCTGAGCTGCGCGGCCGGTGTGCGATCCCCTTAAGAGAAATAAAGATAAAAATGAGATGCTACACTGTGAATCTCTTTTAATCGTGTTGAGATGCTATAAGTTATTATAAAAGTTAAAATTGCTTTACTAATGAGTTACAGTAAAAACATAACGTATTTTTTTACAGTCTAAACAAGTATAGAATGATAAAAGTACATCTCAAATCATTTGGTCTGAGAAATATTTGAGTTCAAGCTATTTAAGATTGTTGTTGAACATCTTCACCAGCTAATTTTTGCATGGATACATTATTTCACCAGTTAGACCAGCATAAAAATCTATTGGTTTATGTGTGGTAAGTTGGTAATGTGAAGTGATTTTTATAATTGCTCAGCATGTTTCCTGTCACTGTATCCCTTTATTCTCATGCAGAGCTCAGAATCCAGAACTCCTTTTAGGAAATATTTCACCCCATCATATTCACAATGCGTATAACACTGCAGCTTCACATGGAGTTAAAACTCTGAGGAATTCATTAAAGACCGGCCACCTGCCTCCATCGTCTACAAAAACCCACATCATCTCACTGCTAGAATGTGCTTATTGAGTTTTCCCACAATCTCCTAACTGCAGCTAGAGCCTTCTTGTGATAAACTCCATTACTCTCTGTTGACTGATGGGTATCTACATTCCTCTCAGACTGATGAGTAAGAAAAGCAAGACTTTATTTTTTATAAATACTATTTTTTAATATAGGCTATAGACATTTGGGGCCCTATTTTAACAATTTGAGCGCATTGCCTAAAGCGCACAGTCTAAATGGGCGTGTCCAATGCCACTTTTGCTAATTTAACGACGGAAAAATGTTTTTTGTGCCGAGCGCACGCCCGAAAAGGGTTGTTCATATTTTCCTAATGAGTAATCGGTGTGTTTTGGGCATAATGTGCAATAAACCAATGATAGTCTTATCTCTCATCCCCTTTAAAAGCCAGTTGCGCTGGCGCTATGTCTAATCCCTATTTAGATGACGGGCTTTGTAAACTGAAAAACTAAGCGGAGGAAGAAGACCACTTGTTTAAGATTAATGTTAAAAAAACATATTGCGCCATTGACTTTAGACTTTAGACCAGGTTTTTGTTGGTCAATGGCGTAGTTGCCTTAAAATAGCAAGGTGCCAACAATGCGCCTGAACACACCTCGTTTTCAGACCAGAACGCCCATGGGCGCAAAAGTGGGTGCAAATGCATTTGCTATTTAAACAACGCGGCGCTAAACTTAAAAATGATCATTGCGCAGGGTTGAAACTAGCAAAAGACACTTGCGTTGAGCATTGCACTGTATTGTGCCGTGTGTATGATAGAGCCCTTTGTCATTAAACAACAGGGTGAAATGAAGATGCAAACATACTGTATCCTGCATGATTACACAAAGATTTTAGCCTTTTATGGAACGGCTGAAATTTCACAAGGGGGCGTATTTGTTCCTCAGACGTTGCACAATAAACGTGACATCCGAATATATTCATTATAAATCGAGAATGAAAAGTGAGATTCGAACGAATGTCCGTTAGTGAACTAATTGTATACAGTATTTATATTTCGTAATTCGGTCAGAAACGTCAAGATTGTGAGATGAATAAATCGTTTTGGATTAGAAGGCTTGGATATTCCATTTCCTTGGACTTTTAGGAATTGATGAACAATTTGTTTTGGACAATTTCACTGAAGCGGATAAAGGAAAGATTTTGAAGGTAAGTAAATATCCTAAATCGGCGCCGCCTGGTTCAGGTAACTAACAACTAGATTACAGTTTTATGACCGCTAAAAATCATATTATGCTTTGTGTGTGTGCTTAATGGAATCCCGAAAGTCTAAGCTTTATAACGATGTGCCGCATGACCGTATATTTTGAAGATTTAATGCTTCAAAGTTACAATGATGTTATGCAGCCTCATGTGCAAGGGAGGGGGTGTGCCGTGTACGGCACAGTGTTCCTTATCAGGTTAAAATATATAAAAGTTATAAACAGCTTTTTGTTTAGAGCTAAAACAGATTTTCTTTGAACCTATAGGATGTAACAAAAAATATTGCACAGCTTATGACTTGATTCTAATTGGAAATCACCAAATGTAAATTTTGTCACCAGTATAAAATAACCTTTATATTCTAAAATCATTTGTTCTCAAATCTGTTTTATATATATATATATATATATATATATATATATATATATATATATATATATATATATATATATATATATATATATATCAAAAGACTTATTGTGGTTTCTTCCTGAGATTAATTTCAGATTTAATATTGAAGGAGTGCATTTATTTTTTTTTTATTATTATTATACCTTTATTTAACCAGGGAAGAAAATCACATTGAGATAGATATCTCAATGTGATATTTAAATTTGGTTGTCACTTAACATTTTAATGCTTAATCAGATCTTGCACAAAAAAACTGCATACAAGATTCCAATAATAAATCAAAATAAATCCAAATGTTTTACCTGAAAGATCAAAATATTGGGACTGGCAGCTTCTCATAACACTAAAAACTATATAGCTTTGTGAGCCAAAATCCATAAACGGTTAAGTGCCACAACTGTTTGTAAGTACAAAAAGACAAGGACCTGGCAACACTGCAATACAGTGCTAAGAGAAGAAGCCTCACAAATGCATACAACACTAAGACAGAGGTTTGTTTTTGCAAAACATAACGCTGTAATATTATTTTGGTCAAAGCAGTGAATGATAACGACGTGACACGCCAAAACTATGGTTACCTATGTGTCAATTATCACATTTTCTGGAGTGAGTCTTGTTCTGTACACACACGGAACGATCATTTAGGGGATTCACGAGAATCCATACATATTTTATGAGTTGGCTAATTTGTATTCATTCATGAGACCACATTCGTTAGTTCTTGTACGATTTGCCTTAACCCCTGTGATGTTGGGGTTAAGGGCGGGGTTAGGGTTTCGTTGTTGTTCTTTTCATGAAAATCGTACATTTTTGCACGATTAACTTCGTATGAATTCATATGAATTAGCAAACTCGTAAAATATGTACGAATTCTTGTGAGACCAGGCTGGACACTACCGAAAGTTTGTAGATATAGCCTATTATTGGTTGCTTTTGGAGAATTCAGTCTAAGCCTTTAAATTACATTTAAGTCGTTTTCTTAAAATGTTTGGCACAAGAATATTTTTTATCAACAAAAGTAATTTCAAGCATTTAAACATACACCTTCATGAGACATATCATGAATATCTGACTTTTTTTCCATGTTTACATGCTATATTTGGGTACCCAGTGCTTTTATCAACCTAGAAAATGTGAAAAAGATCATCCCAGAAACTTAGTTTTGGTAAACCATTCTATGCAAGCATGTGAAAAAATAGGTAATTGAAATTTCGCTAACCTTTTTATGTCAGAAGGAGATAATACCGCCCCTTAATCTGTACTATCCAACCACGTCACTGTCATTTAGTGCAGAGATCAGCTCATTTGCATTTTAAAGAACACACCCAAAAACACCATATTTTTGCTTACACCTACAAAGTGACAATTTTAACATGCTATAATAAATTATCTATATGGTATTTTGAGCTAAAACTTCAAATATGTACTCTGGGGACACAAAGATTTATTTTACATCTTTAAAAAGTCTTGTGAAATGTCCCCATTATAAGATTTTTAAGATCATGATAAACATTTCCAGTCAAATGATCCTATAAATTCTAACCGGTAGTCCATTTGCTTATTTGCATCTTCAATCTGGATAATCCTTTTTTATAGCTGAAGGATATGATATGATAAATTTGACTGTAAATCAAATTATTAAAAATGATCAGACTCCATTAGTTCATGTGACGGTAATGAGTATTGCTAATAAAGAAGGTTTTCACATAAACTATCTATTAGAAATGCATGGGATTGAAATGAATACTCACAAATACACTGCAGGTCTGGACAGAAGGCTGATAAACCCAATCACAATGTGCAAATTAGTGAGTCAGAGTCTTTTAATAAATTGAGAGCATCTGCAATAGAGGTGATAAGGCATGTCAGACAGATGCCAGTATGTTATAGTATGGTGAATGTTCCCCTCAAAAAAATATTTGCTTCAAATAAACAAATAATTAATTTTTGCTTTTACACCATCTGGACTAAAACACATTTGAACGCATATACCTAAATTTAATTTTAAGTTCATTTCGTTTCTCAATGTTTGCTTTTTGCTGATATATTTAGCTTTACTTCGTTTACGTCCAGCCAGAGATGCAAAACTATTGATAAACACTTGTAATGATGTTGTCAGTTTATCTGGATCACTCAATAATCAATCAATAAAAGACACTGTGAACTCACATGAGGACGTTAGATTTCCTTTCACAGTTTTTAGGCACAGGGAATAAGTGGGTAGAGAAGCTAAAGCGCACCGAAATGCTGACAGGTGATAATGTACATCATAGTGGGTCTTGTTGGAGGGGCAGCACAGTACACCTATCCCAGCACCTTCAACGTGGTGTTAATGAGAAATGACAGATCAAACCCCACAGCCTTTTTACTTCTAACACTTTTCACACTTTACTCATTGCTTTCCTCCCAACATCCCATAAAGCATTTGTCATTGGGCGTACATTGAAAACTGTATTCATTATACCCATCTTAAAGGGACATTTCACTTTTTTTGAAAATATGCTCATTTTCCAGCTCCCTAGAGTTAAACATTTGATTCTTACCGTTGTGGAATCCATTCAGTTGATCTCAAGGTCTGGCGCTAGCACTTTTAGCATAGCTTAGCACAATTCATTGAATCTGATTAGACCATTAGCATCGCACAAAAAAATAACCAAAGAGTTTCAATATTTTTCCTATTTAAAACTCGACTCTTCTGTAGTTACATGGTGTACTAAGACCGACAGAAAATTAAAAGTTGCGATTTTCTAGGCAGATATGGCTATATGAACTATACTCTCATTCTGGCGTAATAATTAGTGACTTTGCTGATGTAACATGGCTGCAGCCGGCGTAGTGATATTACCCACTGCTGAAAATAGTCCCCTTGGTTACTTTCAATAGCAGGGGACTATTTTCGGGCAGTGCGTAATATCACTACACCTAATTCTTAGTACATGATGTAACTACAGAAGAGTCAAGTTTTAAATAGGAGAGGTGTCAAAACTCTTTGGTTGTTTTTTAGTGCGATGCTGGTGGTCTAGTCGGATTCGATGGATTGTGCTGAGCTATGCTAAAAGTGCTAGCGCCAGAGAGCATATTTTCAAAAAAAGTAGAATGTCCCTTTAATGGCAGTCAAACAGGTTTAAGTGAGAAATGCCCGTTGCACAGGTTGGTGGTAAGAAATGCACCCTGTTAGTTGATACCGTAAATGGTTTCTTCAAAGACTACATCTCTGTGATATCAAAAAGAGCCCCATGTGTCTCTATTATATTCTGATATACAGGGGTGGTTTCTGAGTCCAATCACTGTCCAAGTCCACATTTTGGATTTATTTATCATCTTCCAATCCCATAATAATATTTCATGGCATCATTTATTTTAGTAGCAGAAACTGTGTGTTATATGCACCTTTAAATGCTAAGCTGATCTTAAAACAGATCTTCTGCTAAAATCTCTGGCTTTAAACTGCAACCAGGGATATAAATCTTCTTAGCCTTCACTAAGGTGCAAGAAGAACATTGAACCGAATGTCCACTATTACCCAAAAGTCTAAAGCTTTCATTTCTAGTTTTAGGGGAGTGGACCTGTCATACCTTTCACTAGAAGGCCAATTAAACAACCTCTGACCATTTCATCCCAGTCAAGCCACTGGAGGGGCAACTCATACAGGCAATAAAACACCTGCCAGTACCCATCAAATTTATTCCTAAATAATTACACCACATTAATCAAATCCACAATAAATGGTAAATAAATACAGAAGTTGTTATATAGAAAGCCACTCCATGTGGACCCCAATAAATCCTCTCTCATCAAAATTAACCTGAAGTGTTGGGTTTGCTTTGGAGATATGGCAATAGCTACACAATAGCTTTGATGTGGGCTTTGTAATGGAGCTCTAATGTAATTGCTTTTACCACTTCATCATAGCCCCTCCATAGTCCTGCTATTATCAGCTCTGTCAACACAGTCTCGATGCCGGGTGTATGTCGAACCATCCAGTGCCTGAAACAACAAGCAATGGATCAAACTGTCACGAAACGTGTGCGCGAGGCTGCTGATGTTGTGATAGAGCAAATGTTATTTGTACACGAAAGAGGTCCTTCTAATTCTCAGTTGTGAAGAGGGGAAAAGTGGGAGGAAATCCCAAAGGTCTGTCGTTGAATAAATCTAAAGCGAGAGTGTGAAAGATCAAGCCAAGAACAGCTCAGAGATCAGCCGGAAGAGGGTGTAAACATGTTTCTGAGATACATGGAGAATACCAAACAGACTATACAGTCAACGAGAAAAGAGCCGTATGGTGCCAAAATCCTATTTACCACCGATGTGGCGAGCAACGGGCCGCATTGTCTCGAGAAGCAGGACGTGTGTTTGTGCATGCGGGTGTGTGTGGAGGAGGACTGATAACAAGGCACTGGTTGAGTGGTCTCGCCCCGCACATGGCTCTATCTGTAATGGCTTTCTCTTCGCCCCCTATCTGCACAAGTGTTCTGTGTGTGTTTAGGAGAAAGAAAAGGTAGACTGGATGTTGGGAGAAAATGTCTGTGAGCATTGTGAATTTCCTTTATGTGTTTGTCTGCCTCATCACCATTATTTTCACCTTTGTAAACAACATACAAAAGATGATTATTCAGTAATAATCCTGCTGATTTCTTTTTAGTGTAGTGTGCAAGGCACACACAAGTGGATGAGAATCACATGTCAACCAAACACACATTACAGATAACATCAGTCTTGTCTCTCTAATCTCTCAACAACTCTGATTTATCTCTATCTCTATATATAACTACGTTATTGACTCCTACATCACCATAACATTAAAGACACACTGTAATGCAATATCAAAACAAATATCACACTGCTTATTAAAGGATTAGTTCACTTTCTTAAAAAAATCCAGATAATTTACTCACCACCATGTCATCCAAAATGTTGATGTCTTTGTTCAGTCCAGAAGAAATAATGTTTTTTTGAGGAAAACATTCCAGGATTTTTCTCATTTTAATGGACTTTAATGTACCCCAACACTTAACAGTTTTACTTTTAAACCACAACTTCTCATCTTTCTCTGGTCGTGTGATGCGCCAGCGCAACCTCACGTAATACGTCATCACGTCAAGTGGTCATGGATGACGTAACGAAACTACGCCCCAGTGTTTATAAGTGTGGAGAAAGAGGACCGTTCCGACGTTGTTGTATGTTGAATGATAATAACTAATGTCTTTGTGTCAGTTTACACGGGACCTTTCGACGTCATTATGCAATTACGTGAGGTCACGCTGACACGTTAAGGGGATCGCACACCGGCCGCACAGCTCAGCGTCACGCCGCGTCGAGTCGAGTCGCGTCTAGGACAACTCGGAGGTATTGTAAACCGGAAGTGCACATTAAATAGGGGAAGCTTCGTCAGATAGCGTCTACTTCAAAATGCAAAATATACGTTAGCAGCCAATGTTAATCGTTAATGATTTGGGACAAATATGATGTTATTTAATGTTAAACTATGTGAGTGGTGCTGTGTGGCGCGACAGGGATTTGAGCAACTTCCTGAGTCACAGCTGGGCGTATACTCATAGAAAACAATGTGTTCGATTTTTTTAGAACGGTGTGCGATCCCCTTCACAGCCGGAGGAAGAGGAGAAGTTGTGGTTTAAAAGTGCATATTTTTTATTTTTCTTGCCAAAAATGACTTCGCCTCACCAGATAAGACCCCCATGCCTCGCCCGGGACCGTCCAGAGTCCTCCGAAACTGCAACCCTAAAATGCATCAAAACTGTTAAGTGTTGGGGTCCATCAAAGTCCATTAAAATAAGAAAAATCCTGGAATGTCCTCCCCAAAAAACACAATTTCTTCTCAGCTGAACAAAGAAAGACATCAACATTTTGGATGAAATTTTTTGGATGATTTTTTTAAGAAAACGGACTCATCTTTTAATGTATCTGCCTATAAAGTACATTTAAAGGAAAGGCTAGAAAACGACAGAAAAAAACATGATGTGGAAACAAGAAGGCTAGGAAACTTAACTAATAAAATAAATTATCAATTAAAACAATTATCAAGATACAGTACAGTAATAACTAAAACTTCTGCCCATACATGTTTTTTTATTAACACATCTATAGCTATAAAAAATGATGTATGCATTTTAATTAAAGATTAGTGCATCACTACAAATACCTTGAATCAATGTGGAGCATTACGACCGAGAAATGTGAGTATTATTTGAGTTTATCAGAGTTATTCGATGACAAAACCGTTTCTGTAAACTTTCCTGCAAGCTTGGTACCACAGTCACTGGTTTAATAAAGATCTCAGATGCTATCAGCACACGGCCTGCCATAGCTCACCGAAAGACTGACGGAGATGTGGAACAAAGACACCATCCCTCATAACGTAAACACAGCCTGACATTAATCACGAGAAGTGTCTGTCCCTGAAACAGTGGAGAGATAAGGTCGAGTAAGAACGCAGCAGAGCCTTCTACTGCATTCACTCAATCTTCCATTAATCTTAAGATGCCATATAGTCAAAACCTAAAAGCACACAGATGTTGAAGCACAAACCTGTTATGCAGATTAAGTACATGCGGTTTATATCCATGGCATGCGATCGAGCCCTTCACATTATGCATTCCATTTGATTGACAGCACCGGCGATAATGGATTTTACCCATGTCAGTGCACTTTGGTGCATTATTACGGTTCTGTAATTGATCAACGGCCTCTGTGTAAGTTTGATTATTACCCAATGCTTCACTTTGTTATGTTGCTTGCTTCGCAATGGCAGCACATTAGCATGAACATATGGGCATATCAGACAAGCTCACCCATTTTGTGTAGCCAAGCAAATTACAGGTAAAGTTAATAAGGCATGTGCTCCTCCATATTAAATATGAAGGAAACACAACTGGAAGAACAGACGTGATCTTATCTTATGTTGCAGTAATTGTGTATTTCTAGAATGAGAAGCATTAATGCAACTGGTTACAGTTGCGAGGGAGCTCATGCATGGTGGAATTAAAGGACAAGTTCGGTATTTTACACTTAAAGCCCTGTTTTCAGATTGTTTATGATAAAATAGAACAGTTTTGACTGAAATTTGGACATATGATGCTGGCCCGAGAATTTTCGGGTGTTTATTGTATCACCTCCCACCTCTACAATGGGTGTAAAAATCCTTCCTACACTGGAAAAATCCTTCCTAAAATGCATTAATCTTTCGTTTACAAAGACGTGAAACTCACCGAGTGGTCAGGGGTGTTCACTGATATGCTCACACAAAAATCACTGCAAAAGATGCTTTCCAACAGGTTTTATCGTAGTTTTGCCAACTTTATTGACTTGTATTAGATGTGCTGTGAGGTACGGTATTACTCCGCGCCGGGAACCTTGTTTGTATTCTTGCAATTGGCAAAGGTGGATTATCGCCACCCACTGGGCTGGAGTGTCTATTATTTAAGCTCTCAACGGAAGAATATACGGGTGTGAGGCATTTGGAAAATTAGGTCCACAAGTTTACAATGAATGCTAAAACACCTGTTGGAAAGCATCTTTTCCAGCGATTTTTGTGTGAGCATATCAGTGAACACCCCTGACCACTCGGTGAGTTTCACGTCTTTGTAAACGAAAGATTAATGCATTTTAGGAAGGATTGTCCCAGTGCACCTATACACCCATTGTAGAGGTGGGAGGTGAAACACAAACACCCGAAAATTCTCGGGGCAGCCGCATATGTCGAAATTTCAGTCAAAACCGTTCTATTTCACCATAAACAATCTGAAAACAGGGCTTTAAGTGTAAAATACCGAACTTGTCCTTTAAATAGTCTGTCAAAGCCATTTCTATTTCCATGCAATTTTTCTTAACCCAATGTCATTGCAATTTTATAAGGTGGTTAATTTCGTATTAATGCATATGACTACGTTTTTTTTATGTTAATCGTAAGTGTTTTTCTTTGAATTGATACAAACTAGCCAACTCGTAAAATACATAACAATTCCAATTGGATCAGGTTGCTTTTTCTTCACATTTTCATGCACATCTCCAGTCAAAAGCCTCTTTGCTGCGGTCCTGGTTTTCCTGATTAAAAACTTTTGGCAATGTCCCAGTGCGTTTCCAGATGTTGCTTGAACTGTAAATCTGATTTGCCCGATTTCAGTAAGCGAAGCAGAAATGTTGAACAGCGCATGCAAATTTGATCTTTTAGATGTTGTTTGTTGAATTCTTTCAAACTGTGCCCTCCCACCCCAAATCCTAAAAATAAATAACACCGCAAATCAATGCAAAGCAAACAAACAAACAAACACAGGTGCTTCTAAACTGTCTTGGCAGAGAAGGTAAACCTGAGGAAAGATTTTCATCTAGTGAGTACAAGAAGAAAACAGGTTCCTTATCTTATGAGCTCCGAATTTTGCATTTACTACAAAGCTTTCACATTATCTTCTTTTACTTTTGCATTTTTTATTTCAACATAATTGCAAATATTTTATAAGTGTATTCCAGGCTTTACAGTGAACACTGAGAACACTTTTACAGACAAAACACTCAGAGAATGCGTCCCTACCTCCCCCGAAGCTTTTCTCCAATCCATTCAGCCAAAGGAGGCTATTGAGAGCAGTTTGCTCTCAGTTTGTCTTTTACTCATTGGTAAGAGGTTTTTCTCCTGCTACACTTAACTCCCAGCATCAGTGTGGAGCACTGAGTCTCATCTGCTGTAGTGCATTGTCAGCTTACCCGCTTCCATTTGGAAGCATGTCAGTGTAGCCAAGAACAGACCTGGCAAGACATACAGTCCATTTGGAGCAATGCCTAAGCCATAAACAGTGAGAAAAATAACAACGAAGACTACATAAATGTGAAGCAAGGAAGAAGGCCCTGCCATTACCGTCACTTTGGCTGAAGTGATAAACCTGCAAATACTCTGCAAAACGATAAATGCAAAATACCAACCTATGTTGGTAAGAGCAGCCAGTAAACATAAAACTGTAAAAGTAGTCATTCATTCTGAAGTGAACTGCTGATTGTTAATCTTGTAAGTGTGTAAAAACGATGTACTGAAATTACATTCACTCAGATGCCCAAAATCACTCAGAAACATGAAGCTTTGGCTCAGGAGTCAGATTATGGCTTTTAGGGCAGTGGTAAGGGCTTGCGTTCTACGTACAAGTTTGGGTGAATTAGGCCGTCAGCTGGACAGAATGTCCTTATGGGGAAAATCCAAAGATTACCATTCCACAATCCAAAATCGGACGTGTAGAAGCGTGAGTAAGTGTCGTTTGGGAATTGTGGCTTGCATTCAACTGAAAGTGACAGCCGCAGTCATTTTTAACACTGTATTTAGTCTCAGAGGAATCTGAAGCTCTTGGGAAACCCCTAAATTTCACAGTAGCTTCAGTGAAAATATGTAGGTATTGTGGATCAATAGGAATACATCTTAACTTGGGATAATAAAACATCTGCTGACAGTCAGCATGAAGGTCAGAATTATCCTATTGTGCAGTAATTAATAACAGCCACATAAATCTGCCTTTACAAGCGTGTGCCAATAAAATGAGTAAAGGAGGTAAAGGGCAACCGTTGCCATGAGATCCTTAGACATTCCAAAAAAGATTGCTGTCCCCATGACTGTATTCTAACTGACTTGGTGATATATAATAACCGGTAGTAAAAATACTAAATAGACAAAGAGTTATTTTTTAATCTTTAAAGGGACAGTAAGTAGGATTTTCCCCCATCAAGTGGGGAAATTGTATTTTGCATTCAAATGAACAGTGCTCTCTAGCGCCTTGCTTTTCCAAATGCATGTTGCAACTACGATAGCCGTTATGTAATCACTGATCTCCTTGTCCGTTTCAGCTGGTTCACGTGTTTTGAACGAAAACGAGTTGTAGAAATGCGTTGCGGTAGACTAGTGCTTTTTATCCCTCTCGGCTTTTATAGTTTTTCAATATGGTGGAATGACATGGAAGCCTTCTTGAAGAAATTCTAAGCTTACAAAGAAAAGTCAGATCATAAGCAGAGGTCATTTGACACCAACAAGGACATATTTATGAATAAAGACATTGATTTTGAATAATAAAATACTTAAAAAACGACACATTGCATAATGCACAAAAATACATTGAAAATAAAAATTGAAGGATGAACAGATAAAAAAATTGGTGTTTATGGGATTTCAATGTCTGGTCCATTTAAAAATGTATTTGTGATTCAATATATAGTTAAAAATAGCTAAATATGCCATTAGTTACCACAGACACATATTTAAACGTGTGATAAAATGTGTGAATACGGTGCAAAAATCTTAGGCCACCACTATCAGCTTTGTTGTTTTAGCAAAGTTTTAATGTCCATCTCTATTTATTTTTCACTCTTTTTTTATGATACAAACAGAAAATACAGGAAATATGTACACAAAATTAAAAACAATTTTCGGAACTAAATGTATTTTTCAGCCATCAGTCAGTATTAAGTGTGACCTCTCTTGGCACAAAACACATCTTGAGCTTTTTGAGGAGACTGAAGTCCTGAAGTCATTCGATTAAAATTAGGAAATTAGGATTTAATTTCATTTAGATTTAAGAGATCCTGCAGTTGTCTGCTATTGCTCAAGTGAAAGGGGAGTTTACACTAAATACTTGACACTTCAGTTTATAATTTTATACAGTTGTTAATACTACAAACACATTTCCTGTATTTTCTGGTTTTATTCTAATAAAGAGACTGAGAAATAATTATATACAGTATGATCACTTTACAATTGTCAAAAAAAAAAAAACAAATCTAATGGTAGCATGGTGGCCTAGACTTTTGCACAGTACTGCAGGGCTGGGAAACCGACACACTTTTTGATACTGAAAGGATCATTTAATTTAGTATACAAAAACACAAGGTAAAAAGAGAAAGTAAGGAACTATTTGAAATCTGCTGAGTTCTGCATATGCAGGTTTCATATGGTTTGGACCATCAGACATTAAATATATGAAATATATTCAGCTAATGAAAGATAAGCAAATCACAAACCCTAGTGTCTTCAATCTCCCTGGACCGAGTCTACAGCGAAACAAGCACTGTCAAAAATCGGTCCAATAAAATTTCCTGTGAAGACACACTCACTCGCTGATTAAAATTATATTTGAGTTCTATCGTGAGCTTTCTGCATTAATCAGGCATGTTATACATTCAATTCTAAACATATTAATGTTATTAGAAATATAATTTTTAAAGATTCTTTTTTATGTAGAAAATGATTCTCCCAACAAGTTTTTGATGAATAATGTTTATGGAAAATGTGATAATCTACACATATACAGACGGAGCTGTCCAGCTTTCTAATGCTGAAATAGGAGCTGACCGTGGTGCTGAATCACTGCACATGAGAAAAAAAATAAATAGCTTCTTCTCTACCTTTGTAAATGTATGATGTTGACAGTGTTTTTTTGTGACAATGTTTTCTGTTATAGTAACTTACAGAATAAATGCTGTCTTATGAGTGTTTATAGCTACCAGCTTCTTTTAACAATGTGTTGGCAGACACCTGTAACTTATTTTCATGAATACAGTAATGTAACAAGTGTCTTTACACTTGCCATAGCATGACAGCGTCTTAACTGTGCAATGATAGATTAATATCAGAAAGAAACAATTTGCCTGAGGCGGAATACCTTGTGCGTGCTGGGATAACTAAGTGGAAATAGATGGAGAAGATTAAGACGCACCATGAAAGATGCAGGGAGTGTTAATGTAGGCAAACCTATCAACATCAGCCCTCTTAAAAATATCTCAGAGTTGATAAACAATAGCTGCATTTGTTTTGCGCTCAGTCAGTGCCGTCTGTCACTATCAGTGCCAATTTATCAAGTGATTTGATTGCTTTTCAAGTGTTATATGTTTTTGAATGCTGCCAATAAAATGTGCCGAAAGAAAGAATGAGCGAGAGAGGCTGTGCTATGCAACGTCTGCACAGGCTGGAAACCTCAGCGGGAGGCTAATGGTCCATCAGCTTCGATCCGCATCTATCTACCGTCAGTCAGATCCGGGGGGAAAAGCGGAATTCCGTGTCCACGTCTAGACATCATCTACATAGCCAGCAGCACAGGCAGACCCCCGAAGAAAGGCTTTTAATAGTAAACACACAAGTGGTCCATAGAATTGCAGACACTTAATAAAACAATCAGCTTTGTTGATTAATAACCGGAGTTATGTGGTCTTGAGGGCTTTGTAACAGTAGGCTTGTTCGACAGCACAAGTGCCAGAAGGAAATGGGATTCCTCTGCTTTTCATGTTTTTCGCAATAATTTCAGCGCACACTAATTGGTTCATAAATAGAGACTCTCAGGAAGAAACTGACTGCTGTTTAAAGGTAATGGGTCGAAATCACACAGTCATTACAGAAAAAACAACAATTTAAAACAGCAGTATAGGAGAGTGTAAAAATCGAGGCATGAAAGAAAAAAACACCAAATCCATTACGCAAATTTCTGCCAAAAACACTACTAACAACCACAAAAAGTTAATAAAAGAGTACTTTTCAAAATCAGTATGCATTTATTTGTCAAACAAAATATTTCGTAGATTGTATCCATATACAGCTTATATAACATATAGATTATGAAATTAAATAAAAAATTAAATATACTTTATTGTCTCTGACAGGAAAATTTGCAGTAAACTTTCAAAGATCTAAACATTTTAAACCCAGATATAAAACATAAATAACATAAATTACATAAATGAGATTTTATATTTGGTTTCGTATAAGGGAACAGTGGCAGAGAATAACTTTTGCGCTGCTTCAGATACACTACATTTTAATGGTACATTGATGTTGTTACTTCATTTGCTTAACAAATGTGGTCAATCATTGAAAAGTACAAAGAACAACGGTAACACTTTAGTTGAAGCGATGTTCATTAGACTGTCATGACACATTTATAATCATGACATGACACGTGCTATGAACATGAAGGAGATTTTATGCACATTTATAATAACTGTCATTAAGTGTCATTTGTTTGATTATGTCATTTTTATTGCAAGGATTACAATGTTTGGGATGTCTTTGTTATGACAACTTGACATTAACCAATACATCATGACTTGTCATGACAAATTGACATTACCAAGACAACACAACTGATCACTTTTTACCGGTGATACAAATCGAATTTGTCATTAAAATATCAATAAGTGTTGATACTCTGTCATATAGCGTTATAACAGCGTCATGAATATTTTTCTTGACCTCAACTACCTACCCAGTCTCACAAAGTTTTGTGATGTATTCAAATAACTTTTTGATTCTTTTTTCATGATATTATCACAAATTTCCAAGTTTTTTCATGATTGTATAACAAATTCCTGTTTTCGTGTGATTATCACGTATTGGTTACTCAACTGCTTTTTCCTATTTTCAAAGCATTGTTGCTTCGGTTTAGGGTTAGATATGGTGCTTACATTAGAATGTCACTTTATGTATTGGTTTATACTATTTTTTCGGATTTCTTTTTTTATATGTCGCCTGACGTTAGGGTTAGAGTTGGGTTTGGGTAGGGATGTCATTTTATGTAAATCTAACCCTAAACTGAAGCGACAATAGTAAGAAAATATGACAAAACAGTTGAGTAACCAATACGTGATAATCACACGAAAGCGGGAATTCATTATACGATCACGAAAATCAGCGGAAATTCGTGATATATTACGAAAAAAGAATAAAACATTTATGTGACTATATAACGAAATTTTGTGAGACTGGGCTGCAACTACAGTGGTACAAATATAATATGTCATTAAAATGTCATTAAGTGTTAATACTCTGTCATATAGTTTTATAACAACATCATGAATATTCTTCATAATGTTTTTTTTATTCCTTCGTGTGTTTATCAAATGAAATCAATTATACAATAATAATAATAATAATAAGAAGAAGAATTAAAATTGATAAAATGCATTTTGAGATTCACCTTGAATTAATTGAAAACACTATGTTAAGCCGTGTTAAGCCATGCATCGTTGGGTCCATATTGCTGCAAAGTTAATTACATTAAATTAAATGTTTTGTTAGTTTTTTTCTTTTCAGAAATTTCAGAACCCTTTGTGTGAGGAAGAACAAGTTCTGTTTTTTTTTATGTATTTTGCAGATACATAAAGTTAAGTATAATATTTGTCCTGTCTGTTGCATTTTATTAAGGTATTTAAAATTATTTGACAGTATTAACACTTAATTACATGTAAATGACAATTTAATGTAAAGTGAACCCTAGGTAGATAGGTAGTTTCTTAAGTTTGATAAGTTGATAAATAACAAATGACATGATGTATTGGTTTACATTACGTTTTCATAACAAAGATATCTTAAACAATGTCATCCTTGCAATAAAAATGACATAATTAAATACATGACACTTAATGACAATTGTCATAAATGTGCATAAAATCTCCTTCATGTTCATCACACGTGTCATGTCATGATTCAACCCAGTATCACGAAATTGCGTGACCATTCCACACATGGACCAGCGCGACAATGGCTGTTTCTCAATTCCAAGAACGCAAAGAACGGACTTGCGTCCTCGTGGAGATCGGTCTTGCCAGGCGACCTTGGAAGAGCGAACTCGGAAGTTTTGCCGCAATGACTTCTGGGGCGTAAAGCGATTTCAGCAAGTCTGCACTCTATGCATCCTCGATATCAAGAACACATCCGGGTATTTTCATGCGTCCTCTGTCCTTGCATTCTTGAGAATTGAAATGAACTTCGACCGTTAATGATGACGTAGAGCGAGGACACGAGGACGCAAGATCGCTGAATAACGCATATTGAGAAACAGCCAAAGTCACGCTTTGCCGCGTTTGAGCGTGAGCATGTCACGCTTTCTGTTTGTGTCACTGTCACGTATTGGTTACTCAACTTACCATTGTCACTTCGGTTTAGGGTTAGATTTACATAAAATGACACCCTTACCTAAACAAACTATAACCCCAACGTCAGGTGACAATTGGTTAAAGTTTAGAAAATATAAAAGAATAAGTATTGTATCTTTTTTTTTAATAAACCAATACTTAAAGTGACAAATACTTAAAGTGACATATAACACAAGCACCAAATCTAACCCTAAACCAAAGCGACAATGGTTTGAAAATAGGACAAAAAAGTTGAGTAACCAATACGTGACAGTGACACAAACAGAAAAGCGTGACATGCTCACGCTCAAACGCGGCAAAGCGTGACATTGTCACGCTGGTCCATGCGTGAAATAGTCACGCAATTTCGTGATGAAGGTGTCATGTCAGTCTTATGAACACCCCTTCAAGTAAAGTGTTACCAGAACAACTAATTTTCCTTAACATTTTTCCATTTATACTTTACAGAAATAAACAACAGCAGATAACATACTAGCAAGTAAATAATGAAAAATGTCTAGTACTGAGTACACCTATTCTGCCTGTCTACAGAAGAAAGGACTATTTGTATTATCTACCTAAGACACAAATAGCACACTGATAATACTGTAGTATTTATGTATGTGTATATGATACACCATGTTCCTTATAAAGCATTTTTTTCCTTTTCATCAAAGGAAATAGAGCTTGATAAAAGAGTTTAATAAATTTTTAACTTCATTGCATGGCAGCTTTTAAAAGAGGAACAAGGTTCATCTAAAGAATTTGCATCTTTTGTCATGTATGCATTGTATGCCACGGTTGTTTTGTATTTATGTCTCTTTAAATAAAGACTATGTCTACCCTCTGCCCCTCGGTGAACCATGTGTCCTGCAGTTGAACCTGCACTTCTCTCTAACAGGCTAAGGTTTTGCTCACCATAGCTTTATATTCACCCATGCCTCACGGAAAAATCACTTTATGGGCTTAGTGAATGCAGGATCCCAAATTCCCACAATAGCGTTATCTACCAGCCTAAGCCGCGCGTGACCTGCAGCACAACACACGTAGAGGCATAAATATAAACATGTAAATAAATCATGCATTCTCTACGCACGCAAGCTATAAGCTGCTTTCAGAAACTCTTTTATGGGAATATACTCGCATAAAAAAGGCAAGCTACAAAAACGACAAAAATACACGAACATAAAAACGAGACACTGAGGTGACAATTTCTTCAGCTTTTAAAATGTAGAGACAAGTGTATGCGCTGAACAAAAAACAATCATCCAGCAGACTGCCACAAAGTGGCTTTTTATGACCCACAAATGAATATTTTGATCATCAGCGAACGAGCAGAGCGTTCACATGACCTACTGAACGTGAACTGCGCTGCAGAGTCTCATGTAACCACGGGATAAATCTGATTAATCATTTATTGCATCTCGCTTCAGCAGATTACTGTCATTTGAGTTTTGTTTGCCAGTACAAAAGGGCATTAAAACTGAAAACCAGAATAGCTGGCAAGAAAATTAAGGTTTCCTTTATTCAGATCAGTTTAGTCAGAAAAGCTATTGTGTTTCAAAAAAAGATGAGGCGCAGTATACAGCAATTCAAACTTTTTCGAAAACATGTTTTTACTGTATAAACACCTTTAACAATCATCATTAATAACAAAATCATTTACTTAAATATATTAACTTTTTGAATAATTCACACATCCCTGCATAAACAGTTTAAAAACTCTCAAAAGTATGAAGGAAAACAACAACTCATTGTAACATTCTCTCCTACTTTAAAGCTACTTAAAAATTCTGAGTTTGCAAGGGCACTGTATCACCACACTGCCTGAGGCACATTTTGCTGTCCGTTTATTGTATATTAAAGGCATTTTCACACAGTGAAACCCAATGCCAACTCCACACACTGAGACCCTGCAGTGTCCGCTAAAAAACACCTCTTACATCAGGTCCACTGCTCCTGGCCTGCTTTCATTCTCTATTACTTCAAACTTCTGTGTGACAGCCTCCAGACTCCAGTAACAAAGCAATTTGGGCTGAGAGGAAGAATGGAGCTCTGAAGATGTAATTGGTGCGCTGGGCTCTTGGATCTTTCAAGCACATTGGTGGGGATATTAACTTTGAGTGTCTCCCTCGCACAGGCAGAACTCACAGTGATGGATTTGGAAGTAATGTGTCCATCCACCTGTGAAATGCAACCAGCCGGTCCACACCGGACCTTCAGATATGACACACTCAGCTGGGGTACACAAACTGGCCCAATGACAGTTTTTTTTATACACACACACATGATCACACACACACGGTGTTTACAGTGAGAGACATTAGGCAGATGCTGAATAAACCATTTTTTCATGTAAATCCATTTACTGGCGAGTGTGTAAGTTTTATACTCTGTGAGATGTTTATCGTTTCAAAATATAAAAGCAATTTGTAAACTGTAAAGTTGTTTCAAATGGACAACTTACATAAAAATACCTTTACACAAAATTTAAACACAAACTTGTGTGTATGCACTGTAAAAATTTTTTTGCTGCCTAAAAATGTTTTGTTAAATCAACTCAGATTTACAAGTCATGTCAACAGAGATGAGTTGTCACAACTTAAAAAATATAGTTGAGAACAGTCAACTTAATTTCATGAGTTATAACAACTCACCTGTAGTTATAACAACTCATCTCTAGTCAAGATAAATAATAGTAAGTTGAAATGACTTGTAAATCCGAGTTGATTCAACAAAAAAAATTAAGTCTTTTTTTAAATAACGCCACTAGTTTTGGGGGTAACGCATTACAAGTAACGTGCATTACGTAATAATATTACTTTTCTCAGGTAACGAGTAAAGTAACACATTACTTTTAAAATGTACACATTAATATTTGAGTTCCTTTTTTTTAAGTAATGCAAGTTACTTTTTTAGTTTAATTAATTCAATTAAAAATATATATACTGAATTAAACTGAATGTAGTCACATTATACTCCATGCGTACACCCCTGTGTGGGAACAGTATGAGTCAGAAACTGAAATGGCAGACCAGAGCTCGACATTTTTGTGATAAAATCTGCAATTTCTGAATGCCGAACTTTTTAGTCATAAAAACACCTGCAAGGCCTGAAAGAGATCAAGCCTCAGCCAAGAAAAAGTAACGCAAAAGTAACTAAAAAGTTATGTAAGCTTTAGTTTTTATGAAAAGTAACTAAGTAAGCAATTAGTTACTTTTTTGGAACTAACTTAATATTGTACCATATTTTTTGGTCTATGAGCCGCGTTTTTTTTTCATAACTTGGCTGATGCTGCGTCTTATAGGCAGGTGCACCTTGTAAGTCAGTATGAATTAATTTTGACATTAATGAGGCAAGAGACAACATTACCGTCTACAGCCACGAGAGTCCGCTATATGCTGCTTCTGTATTTATGTAATTTAATGGATACAGTAATGTGGAATGACGAGTATGCGAACGTCACACTAGTTGGCTTGTTCGGTCTATTCAACCTTCCAGGTAAGTTCTGTATGCTATGGTTTATCGTTTAAATAACTGATAGTATTACTTTAACGTACAGACATCTATTCAGCCTGCTGTTCTGTGTGCTATTGTTTAGTTGAATAACTTGGCTTTCCAGATTTAAGGTCTGTTCTCCGGCTTGGATTTTGTAAAAATAATTTTCTAAATAAACGCGACTTATAGTCTACTGTGACTTATATATGTTATTTCGTCTTGATGCATTTTTTAATGATGCGGGTGGTGCGGCTTATAGTCCGGAAAGTACGGTAATGCATTACTTTCAAAAGAACTTTCCCCAACACTGAACGCCACACATCTGTGCAATATCTGTGGCACCAGCATCAATAAGCTGTGCAAATATAAGAACTTTTAATGTATTTAAATTGGTTTCCCAAAAAGTTCAGCTGTCTTCCACAGTTTGGACAAATAAGAGTCCTCATGCCAAACTGGAAATGGGCCAATGTTGCTTCTAGAATTCTGTATTTATTGTTTGGTTGCATTTTTATTTGACAAAAAACAAGGACAGGAAAAATAAATAAAAATAATTTTCTATTTCCATCAGACTGCAGTGATGCTTTCAGCCCATACATGCCTTTATAGATATCCATTCAGCCTTGAGTTTGCAGATGTCTGTCGGATAGTTTAGCGTGATTGCCTTTAATTGCCACACTCCAAATTTCCACAAACCTCCCTGGTGCTCGAAACCCTCATTACAGCTGCATGAGGTCTCATGCAAGCACGCACCACACAAACACTTTAACACAATCACAAGGAACATGGACCACAATAAATACATAAATCAATCACAAGTAATCACATTTGTCTACCCTCCCAAGACACTGCTCAACATTATTTATCATGCATTTATCTTTTTTGGATACAAATGCTTTTGGCGAATCGCAACTGTTAGAAATCTGAGGAGTTGAAGCGCAGAATTAATAAATCATATTTGTTCATACATAAATTTGTTCATACATAAATAATACTGGTTGGAAAGAAGCCGAACTGGGCTCTGTGTGAACCAGCAAGAGATTTTCCTCATCAATATTTAAATAGCCCATACACATCAGTCAGACTGAGATGATGTGATACAGATAGTCAGAAGAAACTCTTTTTATCAGACTGCTGTGATGTGCTCTCTCTCTCTCTCTCTCTCTCTCTCTCTCCCCTACTGACCTCACAGAGCTGTAATCAAATATGCTTTGAAACTATAAAATGTGTAGAGGATAACTGATTTCTGATTTAGATAACATTAGATGCTAAAAAGTCAAGATGAGAATTAGCAGGGAACTATAATATTACAGTATGTCACTAAATGGTCACAGTTTACAGTATGGTGATGCAGTAATGCTTGTTCAGAGTTAAATTTTTAGAACCACATATAGTATTAAGAGATAAAATATTGGATTACTTTAAAATGTAGATTTTTTTACTCCAGTTCAGGATTTAGGCAATACAAAGCTTAAATGCAGCTTTTAATATAAAACCCTGAAATTTTATTAGGTGCAATTAAACGTTAAATATAATTTTATTTTTTATAGTTAATATTAAAAAAAATAAAAAATAAGCCAGTTAAAAAATGAATTGTGAAAGTATATACAAATCCCTGCATGATCTCACTTTTTTCTCTCCAGTGCATTTTTTCTCTCCAGTGCATTCATTTTAAATGGATTTTCCTCTATGCCAAAGTGAGTGAGTGTTTTGAAGAGAAAAAAGTTTAGTAAAATTCTCAGGTGTTTCCCTCAGGAATTTAGAGAGCAGAACTACAGCGCTGTAATTAAATGTTTCCCTTCTGTAATGAATTGCCAACACTTTGCGTTTTTATTAGGTCTTTCCCAAATCCCTCCAAAACAAACTGTGGTAACAAAGACATACAATGCACGTGAAACACAATTAGCATCAGACAAAGAACCTGCAGTTATATCCGATAATGACATTATTGAGTGAGTTTACATGCACAGTCTTACGTCGATTATGCTTAATAAACTGATAACACGTGGGGTCATGTAAACGCGTAAAACGGTTTTCATTAATCTGGGAAAGTCCATAAACGGCGTAAGCAAAAACTAATCAGCACAGGTAGTATTTTGCTCATTACGCCGATTTCGCGTGGCACCTTAACCGGCTTTCTCACGGTTTTGTCCATGTGCGCATGTCTCCGCGTATGAAAGAAAAACGTCACGCGGAAGTAAGCGCAAAGTAACGCATAAAAGTCTCCGCTCGACTAAAGCAGTTGGCAGAGAAACTGTTAAAATAGAAGCTAATGTTACATTTACAGGTTCTGCACACACGAGAAGAGATACAACAGTACAGCTTAAAGGAATAGTCTACCCTTTTGCCATATTAAACTATGTTATTACCTCAACTTAGACGAATTAATATATATCTATCTTTTTTCAATGCGTGCACTGTACAGCGCGTCATGAATGTGTTAGCATTTAGCCTAGACCCATTCATTCCTATGGTACCAAACAGGGAAGCCACCAAACACTTCAGTGTTTTCCCTATTTAAAGGGATACTTCACCGATTTGGCGTTCGGCTTTGTGTCTGTGGAGGCCCGGTAGTGTTGCTGAGTGACCATGTTTCCCTCCCTCGTTTCCCCCTGGGGGGAGAGGTGTCTGCATTTTGGTTCTGCAGGGAAGTCCTCCGATGATGTAATATGACGATTTTTGCATCGTCGGAGGACTTTTTTGCAGAGCCGGGGTGCGGATGTCTCTCCTCTCGGGGGGAGGTGATGGAGGGAGGCATGGTCATTCAGTACTACTGCCGGGTTTCTACAGATACAAAGCTGAATGCTAAATCGGTGAAGTATCCCTTTAAAGACTGTTACATGAGGAGTTATACCAGTAAGTATGGTGCCACAAAATAAAACGTTTTTTTGGTACCATAGGAATGAATGGGGCTAGGCTAAATGCTAACACATTCACAACGCGCTGTACAGTGCACGCATTGAAAAATGATAGGTATGTATTAATTAGTCTAGGTTGAGGTAATAACATAGTTTAATATGGCAAAAGGGTAGACTATTCCTTTAAGACAGATATGCCATTGACTTTTTGAACGACTATTGTGTACTATAGGTGGTGACGTCACTGCCTGCAAGAAAGCTGATAATTCTTCAAGTCCCATGTAAACGCAGTTGTCTGCATAGCCGGCTTATTGATTTGCATATAAACGTTTTCTGTAATAAGCAGATTTTTGATAGTTATCCGCTTATTCTGTGCATGTACTAATTGACCGTGTGTGACCATATGGGCATTTTCTATGAGAATTATTACAAATATAACATTTTTTGAAGGTACTCACGTATGCATGCACGCACACAAAACATTGTGTGTGTGTGACCGGCGTGTTTATGACTAAATCGAAAGACGGCAGAGGTTTCCCAGCACAGCTGCAGAAATGAGAAAACAACCATGACAAGAATGAGTCCCAGAGTGAGCAATAACTGGCAGATCAATATGAGCAGGGGAAGAGTAGAGAAAGAGGTTTGAAATGTCTTTAGAACCTCTCCTCTTTAACTGCATCCGTGAGAGCCATCAGATCAAAGTACACAGGCCTTGCCTCTCAATTGCTCATTTAAGGCAGCGTTAGTGCCTGTAACAGCCAAGGTAAAACACACAAGGCCAACAGACACAGAGAAGCAAAGCTTCAACCTTCTGCTTTTAAGAGGTGGCCATACCTGCTTTTAAGCATGCTAATAATTGCAGACCCTGAAACAAACACACACACACACACATATACACTCACCTAAAGGATTATTAGGAACACCTGTTCAATTTCTCATTAATGCACCGGTGTAATGGTGTGGGGATGTTTTCTTTGCACACTTTAGGCCCCTTAGTGCCAATTGGGCATAGTTTAAATGCCACGGCCTACCTGAGCATTGTTTCTGACCATGTCAATCCCTTTATGACCACCATGTACCCATCCACTGATGACTACTTCCAGCAGGATAATGCACCATGTCACAAAGCTCAAATCATTTCAAATTGGTTTCTTGAACATGAAAATGAGATCACTGTATATTGAGCATCTTTGGGATGTGGTGGAACGGGAGCTTCGTGCCCTGGATGTGCATCCCACAAATCTCCATCAACTGCAAGATGCTATCCCATCAATATGGGCCAACATTTCTGAAGAATGCTTTTAGCACCTTGTTGAATCAATGCCATGTAGAATTTAGGCAGTTTTGAAGGCAAAAGGAGGTCAAACACAGTATTAGTATGGTGTTCCTAATAATCCTTTAGGTGAGAGAGTGTGTGTGTGTGTGTGTGTGTGTGTGTGTGTGTGTGTGTGTGTATATATATATATATATATATATATAGAGAGAGAGAGGGGGGGGGTATATGCTGCTCACAACCTACATAAATGAGCTACATACTGTAGGCACTCAGCGTGAAATGAAACCTCAAATGTGACCGATCTAGAATAACTTTTTGGTCTTTCCCCCCTTTTTTCAGCATTTCACCCTTTCTTCTCATCTCCTTTCTCTCTTCTTTCTTTTTCTCTCTCTCTCTCTTTCTTTCTCCTCTTCCGCTTTCTCCTCTTTTTTTCTGTGCCTTCTTACATTCCTCTCTGGCATGCAGCATTAATAATGGAGTGCGTATGAAGATCGTCCTGCTGGAACATTCTCCGTCATTAATCCCAATATGTAGTGTTCTGGAGATCTGACAGGATTCATTTTGGCTTTGGACACGCTCCTGCTCTACTCCACTATTCAGCAAATACATCCTCAAAATACACAGACTGGATATGTCTGGAATGGAAAATGAGCTTACTACTCACAATATGCACGATATACTGCATCATAATGCCTAGAATGTTTGCATTGCTTTTAAATGACATCACACTGTTATATGTTTACCTGAAATAAATGCATCTAAATCAGTGGTTCTCAAACTGGGGTCCGGGGCCCCCAGGGGGGCCGCGAGATGGTGCCAGGGGGGCCCCAGTTTTATGACATTTTTATGAAATACTTTAATTTATCATGAATTCTGTGAAATTAAACCTAAAAAAATAAGGCATCACTACTTTGTATACAACCCCAAAACAGAAAAAGTTGGGACACTGTAGAAATTGTGAGTAAAAAAGGAATGGAATAATTTACAAATCTCATAAACTTATATTTTATTCACAGTAAAATATAGATAACATATCAAATGTTGAAAGTGAGATATTTTGAAATGTCATGCCAAATATTGGCTCATTTTGGATTTCATGAGAGCTACACATTATAAAAAAAGTTGGGACAGGTAGCAATAAGAGGCCAGAAAATGTAAATATACATATAAGGAACAGTTGAAGGACCAATTTGCAACTTATTAGGTCAATTGGCAACATGATTGGGTATAAAAAGAGCCTCTCAGAATGGCAATGTCTCTCAGTAGTCAAGATGGGCAGAGAATCACCAATTCCCCCAATACTGCAGTGAAAAATAGTTTTCTGAGTTTCTCAGAGTAAAATTGCAAAGAGTTTGAAGTTATCATCATCTACAGTGCATAATATCATTCAAAGATTCAGAGAATCTGGAACAATCTCTGTGCGTAAGGGCCAAGACCGGAAAACCATACTTGATGCCCGTGATCTTCGGGCCCTTAGACGGCACTGCATCACATAAAGGAATGCTACTGTAATGAAAATCACAACATGGACTCTGGAATACTTCCAGAAAACATTGTAGGTGAACACAATCCACCGTATCATTCACCGCTGCCAGCTAAAACTCTATAGGTCAAAAAAGAAGCCATATCTAAACATGATCCAGAAGCACAGGCGTTTTCTCTAGGCAAGGCTCATTTAAAATGGACTGTGGCAAATTGAAAAACTGTTCTGTGGTCCAATGAATCAAAATTTGAAGTTCTTTTTGGAAAACTGGGACTATTTCATTCGGACTAAAGAGGACAATGACAACCCAAGTTGTTATTAGCGCTCAGTTCAGAAGCCTGCATCTCTGATGGTTTGGGGTTGCATGAGTATGTGTGGCATGGGCAGCTTAGACATCTGGAAAGACACCATCAATGCTGAAAGGTTTATCCAAGTTCTAGATACATATAATCCCATTCAGATGTCGTCTCTTTCAGGGAAGACCTTGCATTTTCCAACATGACAATGCCAGACCACATACTGCATCAATTACAACATCAAGACTGCGTAGAAGAAGGATCTAAGTACTGAAATGGCCAGCCTGCAGTCCAGATCTGTCACCCATAGAAAACATTTGGTGCATCATAAAGAGGAAGATGCGACAAAGACGACCTAAGACAGTTGAGCAACTAGAAGCCTGTTTTAGACAAGAATGGGACAACATTCCTATTCCTAAACATTGGTCCTCCTCCAGCTGTTCCCTGTCTGTACATTTAACTTTTCTGGCCTCTTATTGCTACCTGTCCCAACTTTTTTTGGAATGTGTAGCTCTCATGACATCCAAAATGAGCCAATATTTGGCATGAAATGTCAAAATGTATCACTTTCAACATTTAATTTGTTATCTATATTCTACTGTGAATAAAAAATTAGTTTTTTAAATAAAGTTTATGAGATTTGTAAATTATTCCATTTCTTTTTTACTCACAATTTCTACTGTGTCCCAACTTTTTCTGTTTTGGGGTTGTAGTTTAATGTTTTGTTTAATTAAAATGTGAAGTTTTAGAACTGTTTTTTGTCATAAACTTTCTTTGGGGGGGGGGGCACGAAGGAATGCACCGTACACAAAGGGGGGCGCACGCTGAAAAAGTTTGAGAACCACTGATCTACAGCAAATAACAACTTGATTTTTTTCAAATTTTTGCATCACATTGCGTTTGGTCACAGTAGGCCCTGTTAATTTTGACCAATATAAAACACTGTAAGATTAGTATGGTCTAATACTATTACGAACATAACTACACACAACTCAGCCTTCTATTCTACAAGAGGACTAAAATAAACATTGTCCAGATTGTCCATTTACCCATGATGGGTTCCACATACTATATGAGTGACACAGGAATACATAACTACATGTGGAGAATCAACAGCAAATAGCAAACATTAACATATCTAACAGGCTGTGGTAAAATGCCATTTTGCTGAATCTAGGCAATGGTCCCCATATGCCACTCCATTCATAATCAGCATGCTGTAAACTAAGGGTCCACACAAAAAGCCTCATGGTCCTTCAGTCATACCCCATATCCACAGATCGGCATGTCGATTTGAGCTTGCATATATTATATATGCAAATGAAATGTAAATATTAAATAATTTATTCTGGTTCATATAGGTTTCCTCTAACTTGCAGTATATGAGTTGACCCACTTGGCATAATAATGGAGATCTAGGTGCTGTCTAATCAGATGCAAATTGTAAGATGGAGAAAAACTGTAGTATGCATAGATATGGAGTTCATTTGTACAGATACAGTATGTGGAGCAAGGATAAAGAGGATGGGCTGTATTATGTTAACAACTATATTTAAATAACAAATTGTGGAATTGTAAAATGACAAATTTAGACTTAAAATGACGTGAGCTAGTTCTTATACGCAGTGCAAGGCCAAATCTACATTTTTACATTTAAGGAAAAATCTGCTACAGAATGGATTTAAACATGGTTAAAATAAGATAAACGGAGTCGACAGGACGACATATCTTTTAGTGCACTGACAGTCATGAGACACTGTCACACAAGATGCATGTTTTAACCACTGAATTTTAAAAGGTTTTACATGTTGTTAGTTCCATTTGATTTCTCTTAGTAATTATGTGTGTATATCTTTACATTAAACCTGGTCTGCCTGTCATGTCAGATGAGACCAGTATAAAAGGAAGCAGCATGTACACATGTGTAGCCTAAATAGGTGTTTTGGGGGGCTGTTTCCCGGACATGGTTTAGATTAATTCAGGACTAGGACATTTAGGTCGTTTTTACAAACATACCTTACAAAAAAAAAAAAAACAATACTGGTGTGCATCTTGAGACAAAACAGGTATTTTAAGATATGTCAGTATAATGTGTTTTTATATTGCGGCATCTTGAAGATGCATTATAATATGGGACTAGCATAAGCCCAGTCCGGGAAACCTCCCCTTAGTGTGTTAAATCCTGTGTAAGTTTTGTAAATACTGTACACCTTTTATATCTAATTTATTTAACTTGTTTGTCTCATTCTTTCAACGTTTTAATCCCACACAGTAAGATCTGACTCCTTTTAACTTCTGTAACTGAAGTAACACTTGTTACTTTTGTCCCGCTGCTAATAATGTTGTATATGTTGAAAATTGATATTATTCTAATTTGATTTCATTTCATTTTCATAGTGTTCAAACTGTTGAAAAAAGTTATATTCTCAACATTTTAAGTTTGTACTGTTTGACACATTTGATAAAACTGAAATTTAAAATGACAATGTAATTTCATTATTTTTTACAAAGATAAATTACAAAATATGTTTGCAGTTACATATTAACGACATCATAGTCATGTACATTTACTAAAAACAGGTGTAACACAAAAATCTATCTTGTTTTGTTGTGTTACTTTCGCCCCTGCAGGTGGGGTCAAAAATAACAATTCACTACTTATGTTTAAAGTAAAATTATACTGAAGTCGTTTTACATTTTTACAAAATTCCACCTGGTATTGATAGACCACACTTGTGAATTATTAACCACAGCAAAAATATATCTCTGTCTATAACATTATCTTTTAAAATTAAGTTTTTCTGAAAAATGGTACCCCCCGCTTTCCCGTACTTACAGTTTGCATTCGGATAAATAATAAACAACGTAAAGTAACGTGATGTGATAATACAGATTAAAGAGCCACACAGATCCAAAATCTAAACTGACCTGTATTGCAGTGTGTCATGTAGCTGTCCATCAATGTAAATAATGTGCAAAGTGGTTGAACCAAAAAGTGCACGATTAATAAAGTTATTGGCTTCTAAAGTAGGGAGTCGACTCTGAATCGCTGAAACGAGTTGTTATATGGATTGAATCTCCTGCCTGACATTTTCCACGTCACACAAACGCTTCCACGTCACACGAGATACTAATCTCCGCCTATAGCCTCACCCGCGAGAGAAACGAAAACTATGACCTGCCCACAGCTAGTTGTAAACATGATATCACGCTGTGTTTTCAGTTTGTGTTGTTTTCACTATACCAAAGGAGACTTTTTCAAGGAGGGATATACTAAACGTGTCTGTCTGTGAAGAATCAGTGGTTAAAATTAATTTTTAACAGAGGGATTTAGAAGTTTGGCAATGAAAGATTGGTCAGTACCCACTTTATTTGGGACAACATGCATCTCCTAACCACAACCTGTAAATATGATTATAGCTACATACTTGCTTAAATGAGTGTAACATGTCTATCGTCGTTTTTATTGCTTGGATTAATGATGAATGATGTTGTTGTTCAAACTCTATATACTTTCAGAGTCACGATAGCAAGCGGTTAACGTAACGCATGCTCACTTAGGGTTTTGCTATTACCTGGTTTGTTTACATAAATGCTTAAATGAGTGTAAAATGTTAGTTTCTATCGTCGTTTATAGTGCTTGGATTAATGATGAATGATGTCGTTGTTTAAACTATATACTGTCAGAGTCACGATAGCAAGCAGCTTATGCTGCACTTGCGGGTTTGTTATGACCCGGTTAGTTTATATAAATGCTTAAATGAGTGTAAAATTGTTAGTTTCTATCGTCGTTTTACTGCTTGGATTAATGATGAGTGATGTCGTTGTTTAAACTGTTAATTTACTGTCAGAGAGTCATGTTAGCAAGCGGCTAACGCATGCTCACTTACGGTTTTGCTATGGTCCGGTATATTACATAAATGCTTAAATTAGTGTAAAATGTTTGTTTTTATCGTCGTTGTTATTGCTTGGATTAATAATGAATGATGTGTATTGATGTTGATAATGTCTTCTCAGTAAATCATGTTAGCACTAAGTCAATACATGTTGCACTATTGTTGGTCGTGCAACTGATCTGTGGTCTGTGCAGAGACTCTGTCAGTTGACCAATCAGAGCAGAGCAGGCTACTGAAAGGTGGGGTTTAGGCAGACTGAGTCGTTGAACGGCTTCACACGTAAAAAAAGTCCGTAAAAATCACAATGTTATTGCAGCTGGGTTGCCGGTAATTTACCGTAGATTTACATTTATGTTATTTACTGGCAAGAGTTTGTTCAAAGTTAAATAAATTTTAAATATTAACAAGTCTTTATCTTTACAGAATAAAACTATACAATAACAGCCTCATGCAAAGCATTCTGGGAACCAGAAATCATCATCAACCTTTTTCTGTTTTTTGCTTCAGATTTTGTTTCCCAGAATGTTTTGCTTGATGCTGTTTTTTAGTTTTACTCTGTAAAGACAAAGACTTGTAAATGTTTAATGTTCATTTAACTTTGAACAAAATGTTGCCAGTAAATAACATAACTTTAAATCTACGGTAAATTACCGGCAACTCAGCTGCAATTTCTACGGATTTTTTTACAGTGTTTGGGGATCTCTGAGAAATGGGGTAATTTTAAATTTATATTTTGAGAAAATTACAGTGTTTTTTGACCTTGCATGCATTTAAACCTGTTGTCCGGGACTTATAAACAGTGATAGGATGCTTAACATTGTCATCTTACTGGCTCTTTAAATGTTATCAAAACATATAAACAATGAAAACAAATGAGACATAGATGTCTGAGGTGCAACAAAACTGAAAGCTTTTAATTATAATGGTGCATCATGATAAATAGAAGAAACATTTTGGGTGAAATAGTTACATGATGAACCTTTAAAATCCAAAAAAACAGTTCTGTTTAAAAACTTTTTTTTAGTTTATAAAAAGGTATGAAATAATTATTTTTCTAAGAACCTTTATCTGAATGATTTTTTTTGAGGAACCAAAAAGGTTTCTTCTATGGCATTGGTGTGAAGAACCTTTTAAGCACCTTTATTTACTAAGAATTTATATTAATTTATATATATATATATATATATATATATATATATATATATATATATATATATATATTTACAAACCCCAATACCTCTCAGCTTGAAAAATAACAGTGCTACTCCTAAAATATGGAAAAATCAAATGTGCACGGAAAGCAAATGTTGGATATTTCAAGCGGAACATGTGGTCTGGCCTCTGCCTTGATAGGCCATTATGGTAATCTGTGTTACTTAGAAAGACACCAAGAAGCTATGCCCTATCCACTTTATCAGCATGAATACAGCAAATTAAAAACCAAACCCAGGCGTCGCCTCCGCTGAAACGAAAATTCAGAGCCATTTATTTTTATTAGAAGCTATATAGGAATATACACAGACGCGTGCACATTCTCCCAATTAGGTACAAGGGAAGGCAGACGTGTTCATTTTCTGAGCTGTTAACTACACAATACAGTGATGCCATGATTCCCCGAGCATGTCGCCTGTGAGA
This sequence comes from Misgurnus anguillicaudatus, assembly GCF_027580225.2. Taxonomy (NCBI): domain Eukaryota; kingdom Metazoa; phylum Chordata; class Actinopteri; order Cypriniformes; family Cobitidae; genus Misgurnus; species Misgurnus anguillicaudatus. The sequence goes on from NC_073356.2 coordinate 20,560,162, forward strand.
GAAGCGAGCATGCTGCTCTCTCGTTTCCTGTTCAGTAAAAGCCGCAGCTGAACACCACAGGGCTTAACTCAGGTGTCGCACATTTACCATGAATGCCTGTTTTACTGGAAATAGAAAGAACCACAACGCAGAGATGGGGGACTCGAGTCATATGACTTGACTCCATATATATATATATATATATGGAACAACATTTTCTGAAAGGCATTAAACTTTTAGACTTTGAGTGAAAAGCATATAGATAGGGCATGCACATAAATATATTGTATACACACACACACACACACACAAAAAGAAAAATATCGTACAGAATAAAAAACTTCAGAGTTGCAAGCACAGCCATATACTTTTTTTCTTATGCACACAAACACATTCAATTTAATATTAATAAATTACACTCCAGTTCACTCCAATAATGTACAATAGTAAATTCACTTCAAGGTTTGTGTGATTCAATGATTGATGTTTTTTGTTTTATTCTTTTATTAAAAATGAGGTTTCTAATATGGTGGCATAGAAACCAGTGTACTTGACTTTTTTAATACTTTTCCATGGTCTTCTATCTTTCAGGCATATTGAAACTGTTAACTTGTAACTATACCCTTTTCATTATTTATTTTGGAGTTACATTTACATATTAGGCTTTGGAGTTTTGATTTTTATTTAATTTTAGATTTTTATTGTATTTATAGCTCACCTGTTTGTGGACACCTTTTAACCTCCTAAGACCTGGATTTCCACATACGTGGACGTCAAATTTTTGTTGTTGTTTGCACTATAATACTTAATTCTGTGTAACTGGAACTTGTGGTACACAAACATAGACAATTACACTGCTTCATCTTCAAAGAAAAAAAAAACCCAATAAAAACAAGTGATACGTATACTGTAGCTTACCCCTGAAACATCAAACTTTCTGAAATTTGTACGGACCCTGGGGATGTGCATTTGGCACAGAAATACTCAGCTTTTTTGACACTTTGCATTTGTTTTGCATGAGGAAACCAACTTTTAAACTGTGTAAATAAGTCAGAATGCATGAAATACCGTTGAACCCCCCCCCTTTAAATCATCAAACATTTGTATGACTTACTGTAGCAGTGACTTGCTTGACCCAAACTGCGACTTGACTTTAATTGCTTGACATAAAGCGCTTGAGACTTGAAATTTGAGAGTTGAGACAAAGGGTCTTTTTACACCTGGTCACTTCATGTGTTTTCTCTGATCGGATAGCTGTCTGATTTGTTAACACTGGTACATTTACATCTGGCCACATAAATGCGTCTTGGCAAAACGGATATCAATCCAATCTTTTACCCCCGCCCAATATGCAAATACACTTTTTATTACTCCGCCTTAAAAAACTTAAGATGACGTTTATGCAACAATAAGTTACTGTATGTTGTACTGTATGTTGGGCAGGGGACGCGCGTCTCCTTGCTTGGCATAAGCTGAAGCTCGCAGTACAGCGCAGCAGGAGAGTGACAGCGCAGTGATTTAATGCAGGTCCATGACGGGAAAAGCATTCACAAAACTCTCTCTTAAAGTTTTATTTCTTTGTTTAATATCATTTGAGTTTGTCATTAGACTTGTTTATTGATTCTAGGAAGCTTTTTTACACGCTGTCGTCTCTCCATAAAGCAACGAGCGTGTCGTCTTTGTTTGTTTGTCTCTTTGACGACTAACTTCTGGGTGACGTGCTTACGTTGGGGAGGAGTTATGCGCTGAAAGATGTGGTTTCATCAACCAGATGTATTTACACTTGTCCAGTTTCATCTGAAATGCGGCCCAGACCACCTCCTGAAGTGGTTTGAGCGATCGGATTTAAATCCGTCTCGAAAACGTTTCGGAGGGCATTTACATCTGGTCTTTTTACGATCGAATAGCTATCCGATCAGAGAAAACGCATGAAGTGACCAGGTGTAAAAAGCCCCTTACTTGTGACATGTGTCACTTTCTCCTACTTCTGCCACAATGCCATTCAGTGGCTTTTGTAACTGAGCATATGTTTATACTTGGTATTATGCCAGGATAGTATTAGGAGTCTATGGGGCGGTTTCCCGGTCAGGGATTAGACTAGTCCTAGATTAAAATAAATGTAAGAGCTGTCCAAACTGAAAACAACTTGCACTGACATATCTTTAAATACCTCAGTGCCCTTTGTTTTGCCTCAAAATGCAAGTAATGTTTTTAATAAGGCATGTTTGTTAAAACATATATTCTCTCTAAGGTCTAGTCCTGATTTAAGATAATCCCTGTCTGGGAAACCACCCCTAATAGTCTCAATCAGCATACACAACCATCCCACCCACAAGATAGTCATCCTGATGCATTTTGCATATAAAATCGGGAAATGCTTACCAAAATCGTTTATTTGAATCTGATTGGTGAGTTGCTACACTGTAAATGCAAACATGGTATTTACTTAAAAATAGTAAATTGACCTTAATCAGTTTTTATCAACCTGCTCTTAACACTTGCTTTTATGAGTTACTTGTACTTTGAAGTTGAAAAATCTTACCAGCTCAGTCTACTTGAGCTGCAGTAATATAGAAAAAGTAAGTTTATGACATGTGGACATGCGCAGATCAGTCCTCTCTGAAATGCCTAAACCCAACCAATCAAGGTGCTTCGTGGGGCAGGTCTTGGCGTTGCGGGAATCGTAATTTTGCAGAATTCACCTCACCACCACATGCCGCAACTGACCAGGTGGAGCTGGACCTAAACATCGCTTCTACGGCACTTGTGATATCTTCAGCCGAGATTCTTGTGCTTGGCACACTCATTTGGTAAGTAAATATTTTACCCGTGTGGACACCGTTTTGTTTCTTTAAGTCAGCGCCAATGTTTTGTGCTTGATATGCGTGTAGTAATGTCTACTTACGCTGGCTAACTATATTGTAGACATAACGTGGCTATATTTTGCTAAAACTTGTTCAGTACTTTATTATTTTTTCAATCCACAACTTCCTCGGTGTTGAAAATTGGTAACTTTAAAGACTTTTGACACGTTAAAATTTAGGAATAACTTCAGTGTTATGGTTGCGCTCGTCACGCTGCGCACGTGCCGCCCCCCGCCAAGCCAGTAGGGTTGTTCGACTTCGTGCGGCGCTGCAGGAGTCGACGGCCGGATGACGTCAAGGTATCGCGAGAGCGAGTCGAAATATGATTTCTTGAATCATTCTCGCGGTACTTTGACGTCATCCGCTGTCGGTTCTTGCGGCGCCGCATGAAGTCGAACAAGCCTAGTAAGGTAAATTTTGTCGAGTAACGTACTGACTAGCATGATGACAGACTGATCCCGGTGGTTTGTGAGTTTCCTGAGCTTTATAACTGGTTTTTATAAGCTCAGGTAGAACATCAGAACAAGTATGTATCATTTTATTTTAAGCTAGGTTGTAAATTTAGCACTAATGCTAATTTAGCTAACTTTAGCTACCAAAAATAACAGTCTTTGCTGATCAAAGACAGGATTACCACGCGTGTCGACATGATTGGGGATATCACCACAGTGTTATTTTTATTTTATTTAACACTTACACTTAACACTGGTCGATATTCGTGGCTATGCCGTTTCCATGGTTATCACGTGTAGTACCCAGATCAGACACCTTAAAGACAAGAGTGTCTCCCTGTCTGAAAAAATCTTTACACTCAGTTTATCATAGCCTGTTATGATAGGAAACGTATTTGCTGGCATACTCCGTGGCTTACATTTATTATTCAATGTAATCTTGTACATAATGTGCACATTTTAATAAAGGGAACTGTATAGGCCTATGTTAGTTTTCACATGGTACGTTTTTTACTTGTTTGTGAGTTGTGGTGAACTTTGGTTGTATTAAATTGGTGTATTTTTTTGTCCCCTTTCAGGCTCAAGCAGATAAGCAGAAACCACACATTCCATAATCCCAGCAATAAAAGGTATTTTAATTATTGCATGTTACTTAAAGTAGAAGTTATGATGCATTGGAGCAATTGGATTACAACAAAAGCAATTCATTTTAAGAAATGCAAAGTAAATATCTTGTGTGTTTAAATGAATTTATCAATATAGTATATTTCATCATACAGAATATTTTGTGCATATGTTGTATTTCAAATATTTGATGTAATTAGTATTTCTGGACTGTCTCTATAGATACTGTGGACAGTCCATCATACCCAGGACTACAATATCCTAGTCTTAACACATAATTGAGTCATTTACCTTTTGTACTGCTTTGTTCACTTGTCTTGAAGTTCAATGATGAAAAGCTTGATAATTAGATTTTTGCAAGGATTTAGTTTTTCCTATAGCTCTGGTATTTAAAGTCTGATAATGTGGCCGGCCCTATCTTGCACCCGATGCGCAGCAGAATTTTCCACGCACGTCGGTAAACTAGGGAATGAACTTGTGCTCCCTGGGCTGTTCAGAGCAAAATAAAGAGGCATGTTCCGGCGCAAACAATACCTGATGCTATTTTGCAGTTCCTAGGGTCTAAAGTCAGTGGCGGAATTGTTTTAAGCGTTGCTCGTGGTATTCAGATGCTATTTTAAGCGAGCATGCTTGGCCATAATGTAGAGTGTGCACAACATTGTTGTGTCCATGAAGATGTGAGAATTTTTTTATAAATCTAGCTTAAACATTAACCCAAATTATTATACTATTATTATATTTTATTATTTATTTATTTTAACTAGAGCTAATTTGTGTGGGTTTCTCCCATCATCCCCATATAATGTCTGATTGGTTTTTCACGTTACACCCAAACCACACCTATGAATAATGAAGCTACTTCAGACCAACCTCTTTTAGATTTGCCCACAAAGTTACTTGCACTTTGTGCTTGATACTTGCGTTTCAGATCGTTAAAATGGGGCCCTGCATGTGTTTTTGTCTTTTTTGGCTGGACTTGATGCTAAAATTATCTTTTGTTTCTTTTTAGATTTAAAAAAAAGACAAACCGTTTCCTATGCAGTGGACATGTAAGTACTGCACATTTTGTGCTGAAAAGAGGGGCTACTTACTTAAGCATTATCGCTTAAAACATGGGTGCCACACTCGAATATCACCACTACCATGCCTTCATAATGAATGCCTGTGCACATTTAAATCTTTCAATGCACTCAAAGTCCACTTATCAACATGGCACACTCAAAAGGACCTAGGAAACATAGGTGAAACTGCTTTCCATTGTCAGCTGTGTGACTTTGTGGAGCCTTGCACTGAAGCTGACTTTTTTACCCATTTACGGAGACATTTGAAGCTGAAACAAAAGGTTTCTTGTCCATATCAGGGCTGTAACTTTCAGAGCAATGTTTATTCAACCTTTAATGCACATAAAAGCAAAGAACATCAAAACCACAATAAGATGGCATTCAAACCTGAAATTGTGTCACATAATGAGCTTGAGGAACCTCCACTTCATATAAATATTGAACCCGAGGATAGGGCCCCTGAAACTGATGAGGTTGAGTTTGAGGTTACTGAGCTCAGTGAAGATGTGGAGAACTTGGAAAGTCAGTTGGAACATAATGTAGCTGCTCTCTTTCTGAAAATGTCATCAATTCTTAACATCTCTGAAAATGCCCTGCAAGAAGTTATAGAGCAGATCAACCAAATTTATGTGCTTTCACAGCCATTGTTACATACATCGGTTGGAAAAATACTACATCAACATTGTGGAGATGTTGAGGACTCTTTAGTGAGTGAGATAGTTAAAGTATTTACTGAGAATAATGTATTCCTGAAATTCACTTCTACTGGGGGGTCATTGTCAACCACTAGCAAGCGAACATCATACATTTCAAAAGAATTCTCAGTGGTATCGCCTGTTGAGTTTGTCCTAAAAAATGACAGGCAGACAGTTGTGTATATCCCCATACTAAAAATGCTGCAGACATTACTAAACAATGGAGAAATTTTAGATAAGGCCATGTCACCAGAGACAAATTTGTCACAGGGATACAGATCTCACAGGGATGGTTCCCGGTTTAAAGACAATTCTTTCTTGACTGAAGAAGAATTCAGGATTGCTCTTTACTTGTACATAGATGATTTTGAGGTGGCTAACCCCTTGGGAACCTCCAGAAAGAAACACAAGCTATGTGGCATATACTGGGTACTTGGAAATCTACACCCTAAATATCGATCCTCTCTTCATACCATTCAGCTTGCTTTACTTTTCAAGGTCAGCAGTCTCAAAGACCATGATTATGGTGAAATTCTCCGTCCACTTATTCAGGACCTTGTTTTTCTTGAGCAACAGGGTGTATATGTTGAACAGTTAGGAGCCAGCATAAAAGGCACAGTATTATTTGTTGCAGCAGATAATTTAGCTGCCCATTCTTTGGGGGGGTTCTTTGAAAGCTTCACTGTAAGTCAGATGTGCCGATTCTGTATGGCCACAAGGGAGGAAATACAACACAAGGAAGTGCGGACAGGCTCATTTCAACCAAGAACAAAAGAAAATCATGATCGACAGGTGCAAGATGTATTGCAGGATCCTACCATGGCTCAACAATATGGCGTGAAAAGAAGCTGCCCACTCAGTGAAAGCTTGCAACATTTTCATGTTGTCAATGGTTATCCTCCAGATCTTTTGCATGATCTTCTGGAGGGTGTTGTTCCATTTGAACTGGCCTTGTGCTTGAAGTCACTGATATCAAAGGGATACTTCTCACTTGAAATTCTGAATGTGGCTATTAAAAAGTTTCCATATACATTTTCAGACAGAACAAACCAACCCCAGCTCATCGCAAAAAACTTTGCTTCCAAAGCAACAATTGGAGGAAATGGTCATGAAAATTGGACACTCCTCCGCCTTCTGCCACTACTGATAGGTCACCACATTCCTGAGGGGGATGAAACCTGGGAGGTTTTAATGAACTTAAAAGATGTAGTGGAATTGTCAGTGTCTGCAAGCTTCACAGAGGAGTCAGTGTGGTTTCTTGACAGCAAGATTGCAGAACATAGAGATATATTTCAGAAAGTTTTCCCGAACGAGAAGCTACGACCAAAGCACCACTACATTGAGCACTACCCTCAACTAATTCAAACTTTTGGTCCATTGTGTGATGTGTGGACAATGCGTTTTGAAGGCAAACACAAGTTCTTCAAGAAAGCTGTGCGTCACATTAACAACTTCAAGAACATACCCCTTACTTTAGCTCTCAGACACCAGCATATGATTGCCTTCCATTTAGCTGCTACCTCCTTTTTCAAACCATCTGTTGAAATTAACAAAGTGAAGTCTGTAATGGTTGCTTCATTTCCTGAAAATGTGAAGAACTGTCTCTATCTCAGGAATAACTACCAGAACACAGTTCTTGAAGCAGCTTCTGTTTGCATAGATGGCATTAAGTACAGTGCTAATATGGTCATTTCTGTTGGATCATGCTCAGGGCTCCCAGATTTCAGACAAATAGCTAAGATTGTGGTGATCAATACAGACATAATATTTGTCAGCAGACTCATGACATCATGGTACAATGAGCACCTTAGAGCATACGAGCTCTGTAGTAGCCATTTGTCTACGTTCTCTATCACTCAGTTGTCTGAACTAAATGATGTTTTCCCAATTTCACTTTACAGAGTTGGAGACAAGCACCTTGCCACACTTAAACGGCACATTATGCTGAGGGAGTGAAACGGCTATCAAAATGGACCAGAGGTTGTTGCTGAGAGTCATCATCGCTGAAGATGATATAAGGAAGTTGACATTAAATAAGAGACCACAGTCCATTGAAGAATTCAGAGTGCAACTGGTGGATAAACTGTCACTGCAGTATGATTTTAAACTGCAGTATGAAGATCAAGATTTTAATAATGCCCTCTGCAATTTGACTGAAATATCTGATTTACCTGAAAGAGCTACAGTCAAAGTCATCCCTCTTGTAACTCTCCAGTTAACAGCATTGTCATCACCCACCACAACATCAGACACTGACTGCAGCACAGCAGACTCTGAGATCCTGTCGACTGTAGGAGCCTCACCATCGCCATTGCTAAGACAACAGTGGCCCGAGATCTTTGACATACCCAATTTCTCAGTAGATGTTGAGTATAGGCTCAGACAGGCAGATCTTGCCTTTATGAAAGATGGAACGCGTATGACTCTACCACGAGATATGAAGCATGATATACTAGATAAGCTTGCAGAGACGATGTACAGTTTCAAGGCTTATCCTGAAGATGATCACTTTAGCAGTGTAGCAAAAGCACTGATTAGCAAACACCCCTGCCTCACTGAGCCTGGACCACACAGATGGTATGGCTGGAAAAACAGCCTTAAATTTAAGATGGCCAATTATCGCACAAAGCTCCGAAAAGTTGGATGTGAGGATGTAGCAATCAATGGAGGCAAAAGAAGTAAAGGCAACCCAGAGGGAGAATCCTCAAGCAAGAATATCAAGCGGCCAAAAAGAGGTGAAGCAAACTACCTGCCTAACTTACCTGAAGGACATGATGATACAAGCCTTGAAAATGCCAGAATGGTTCTAGTGGAAGAAATGACGAAAAAACAACGAAATGCCACACTCATTTCACAAATGATGGACCAATCATTCCCACTACGCAGACAAGAAATTGTAAAAAAGGAGCCTGCTGTACAGAACATGGTTGAACGAGGGCCAGCACTTTTCACAGAGAGACAGGTAAGCTATATTTGTTCTCAACCAATAAAATTATGCAAATCAAAAATAAATTCAAGGTGTGTGGCTAGAAATCCAAACACTTGTTGGAACGTTAATACCCCTCTCTACTTTTTCAGGTGTTTGCTGAGTTTAATAGAATCGCCAGTAAGAATCTTGAGGGAGACTTCTTTGACTCTTTGGACCAGTATGCCCCACGTTTCATCGAACTTTTCAAAACAAAAAAGGGAACTGTTGGCCAGAAACTCAAGGAGCTGATGCAGCACATGAGCTGGATGGTAAGTAGGTTCATTTTGCTTTTGATCTGTATGATAGTTCATAAAGGTCTAAATGAGACGATCCAGACCAACCTATTTTATTTCCTGTCTGCTTGTGCCTTGCAATTTACTCTGTTAACTTATCTTTTCTCTCTCTTTGTATCATTAGACACCAGACGTGACAGTACTTCGCTCAGTTGTCCTCAAAGGCATTCCCATTTTACTCGGTGACGACTCCAGTGAATTCTACAAGACCTGCTCTGTAAGTACTTGCACATAAGAAAAAGTTTGGTCTGTATGAATATAAAACTATACCTGTGTTGACATAGAAGATGTAATTCTATCTGCTCGATATACAATATACAGTTTGTACAGTGATTGATTATTTTGTATAGCAATACCTACTAGGGATGTAACGGTTCGCAAAATTTGTGGTTCCGTTCAATACGATTACACCTGTGCCACGGTTTGGTACATTTTAGATAAAGCAAAAATAAATGAATGGCAGAGAAGTTTCCTTGAATTTTTTTATTCTTTTTTTTTATTGAAAACTAACAACATGAAGTAAGATATTTTTTACTTTAAGCAATTATAGAGCTATAATTGACTCTTCTTGTGAGCATATTAAACAAAACAGCTTTTTTGGATAAAATTTATTGTAACATACTATCAAATGTTTATTTTATTTCAGATTAACATTTGAGGGCAGCAGTTGTATTCATAATGTCAAAATAAAACTGACTTAATGTTACTTGAAGGCTTACATTATGTTTGCCATTTGATGATGTTTTCGTGTCAGCGTCTCTTTTTATGAGCGCTCTCACGATGCACCTATATTTGAAATAACAAAATATTGGTTGCAGGGAAAATGGTCCCACGAACGGTTCCATATGAATACGCTTATCGTTACACCCCTTATAACTATACAACTAATTTGAGAGATGTAAACAGCCAGTAAATAAAAATAAAATGTTCCACATAAACGTTATACATATTAATTCATTTCAAATTTAAGGAGTAGCCCAGCTAACAGGAAAAAAGTTCTAAGAACGTTCCCTGAAACTTCCTAACGTTCCCAAAAATGTTCTGCCAATGTAAAAAATGTCCAGTTTTCTTGACGTTCTAAGAACGTTTTTGTGTTGTCTGAACGTTAGAGGAATGTTACATTTTTACCATTTTTAAACGTTATGACAATGTCATGTTTTAATGTTCACACAATGTTTAAAGGAATAGTCTACCCTTTTGCCACATTAAACTATGTTATTATCTCAACTTAGACTAATTAATACATATCTATCTCTTTTCAATGCGTGCACTGTACAGCGCGTCGTGAATGTGTTGGCATTTAGCCTAGCCCCATTCATTCCTATGATACCAAACAAGGAAGCCACCAAACACTTCAGTGTTTTCCCTATTTAAAGAGTGTTAAATGAGGAGTTATATAAGTAAGTATGGTGCCACAAAATAAACTTTTTTGGTACCATAGGAATGAATGGGTCCAGGCCAAATGCCAACACACCCACAACGCGTGAGACGTGTGCACGCATTGAAAAAAGGTATGTATTAATTCGTCTAGGTTGAGGCAATAACATACTTCAATATGGCAAAAGGGTAGACTATTCCTTCAAAACAACAACTGTTTATTATATTGACTTGTTTGATTATTATGTAAATGATAGAGAAACATTGCATTTTATTATATTTATTTTTATATTATTTTATTTTATTATATTTATTATATATTTTATAAAACATTATTTTTGAATGTTCAGTAAATAAATTGCTGTAGAAAACACAATTCATTTATTAGGTTTAAATGTTGATGTTTTGTTTATTTTAAGTCACCATTATTGTGATTGGTGTTTGTTTTAGTTGGGTTCTTGACCCTAGACTTTTGCTTGCTAGTTTTTTCCCCTGGTTGTGTTAACTTTGTGTTAAAACACCACATTTGTTTTGAACATGTAAAGTAAAAGTGTAATTCTGTGGTGGTTGGTACATAATGGTAAAAAATCATCACCTAATTAATTTACTAATCAAACGTTTCTTTTCTGTCAGTAATGTATATGAGATCCAGCACTTTCACAGCAGTTTGTCATTAAGGAGTTTTAGAAACTTTGGACAAAAAATATCCGCTTTATAATTGGGATGCACAAACATCAAGAATCACAATCTCAATCATGGTAACAAAGAAAATTGTTTAAAAAAAATCATTTATTTATGCCTTTGCAGCATGAAGTTTTTCATTTATTTGTCACCATGGTTGAGATTCATACTCTGATTCTTGATGTTTGTTCGTCCCAATTTTAAAGCGGATATTTTTTGTCCAAGTTTCTAAAACTCCTTAATGACAAACTGCTGTGAAAGTGCTGGATCTCATATACATTATTGACAGATAATAAACTTTTGATTAGTAAATTAATTAGGTGGTGATTTTTACCATTATGTACCAACCACCACATAATTACACTTTTACTTTACATGTTCATAACAATGTGGTGTATTAACACAAAGTTAACACAACCAAGGAAAAAACTAGCAAGCAGAAAGTGGGGTCAAGAGTCCAACTAAAACAAACAATAATCACAATAATGGTGACTTAAAATGAAACAAAACATGAACATCTAAACCTAATAAGTGAATTGTATTCTACAGCAATATATTTACTGAACATTCAAGAAATAATGTCTTAAAACGGTTTTAAAATAATAAAAAGCAATGTTTCTCTATCATTTACATAACAATCAAACAAGTCAATATAATAAACAGTTGTTTTAAACATTGTGTGAACATGATATTGTCATAACGTTTAAAAATGGTAAAATGTAACATTCCTCTAACGTTCAGACAACACAAAAACGTTCTTAGAACGTCAAGAAAACTGGACACTTTTTACGTTGGCAGAACGTTTTTGGGAACATTGGGAAGTTTCAGGGAACGTTCTTAGAACTTTTTTCTGTTAGCTGGGTAGGAGTCTAGGTTGAAAAGTCAGTGTCACTGTTCAAGAATGTATAGACCTTATTGTATCTCCATAGCTGTAGTTTAACCATACCAAATATATTTAGTTTGCTTTATTGTTACAATCCAGTGTGAAAATGCATTTAAAGCCATATTCTCTGATAACATTACAACAATAAAAATGAATGTTTTACACTAGCATGAATTGCAATGCTAATAAATGTATGTCTCTGTAGGATACAGCGAGAGACAAGGCTCTAGAAAGCATCACTGTTGGTGTGCTGACAGTTGTCAGTGAAGATAGTCCTCACGAGGGTCAAAGCTCAGTGGTCCTCCAGCCCATCTCCACTGCCATCATTCTTGAGGGAGGTATTGTTATGGATGATATTAAGAACTTGCCTCAGGCAGTTTGTCTGTTGTTTGGGCTTACATATGCATTGCATTTGGATTACCCAAAATGCATGGCAAATACACTCAACTTCATTCAGACTGTGATGCTTGGACTGGGAAAGAAAAACCTCCCACCAAAACTGTTAACTCTGAAGAACAGTCTTCTGGGTTAGAACAATAAAGAGCTGTCTTTGCAGCCATTAATGTTCTCCTGTTATTAGAGAAAGTTTGATTCTTTTATGCATTGTTCTCGCTTCTGATCTTAATAAAAAAAGAAGAAATTATTCCATTAAAGTCTACCTTGTTATGCAGGTATGCTAATGTTGGAAATAGAGCCACCTTGTGTTACAAAAAGTTGTTAGTTGTTGTTAGATGACAATGTCAGAAAATAACCTAGCACGGTTGTCCTGTTTACATTTGTGTTTTAGGAAAACTTTTGTAATGTAGTACAGATACAAACCCCAAGAAGTGACTTTTTTGTTTGTGTTGCTTTAATCCTTTCACTGCTCACTTTGGGACACAAAAGCATTTGTTGTACTTTCAGTTTTAAATGCAATTTTACATATAGAATTAGCTTAAAGTGGTTTTAATTGTAAAAAAAAGTTACATTTTAACTGTCTACAGTTAAACCAACCACAACTTTGTTTAGCTGCTGTTATGTACATGAATGTGCATTGAATAAATGTTGTAATGGAGCTGAATCAAATGAGTGTTTTTTTTAAAGTACATGTTTGTGATGTGTTTGCTTTTATTAGATTGTAACAGCAAAACAAGCACCCATTCAAGGAAATTGGTTTCTTTGAGTGAGCAGAACTAAAAGTATTAAGTTGTAGGTATTTAGTAATTCTAAGTGGGGTTAAATCCACACAAAATGAAAAAATTAAGTTAATACCAAGCATTGTTATTAAGTTACATGAACATAAAAAAACCGTGTTGGTGGTACTATTAGATTTAGTACTGCACACTTAAAATCAACAAGCTTTTCTAACTTACTAATCTTAAGCTTACTTTTACTGCACACTTAAAATCAACAAGCTTTTCTAACTCACTAATCTTAAGCTTACTTTGCTTAGTTTTTTTGAGGCAACGAGTTTGCATACTTTTTTTGAGTAAGGTCAACTAATTACATTTTACAGTGTATGCAACTGACCAATTTCTTTTTTTTTTTTGCTGAGCACAAGCTTTTATCAGTCCACTGGTCCCAAAGTGCAATTTCCAATTTAAATTCATCCGGTTGCTACAATGAGCACCTTCCGAATAAGATCTAGTTCTTGGATTTTGCAAAGTCTGCACAGGGTTTAGTTTGAGGTTGTTACAGGCGATGAAAATAAGATATCATTAAGCACAGTTGTATATTCAATTTTGTTTGTGGAGCTACTGTATATTCATGAAATAGTCGTAGGTTGCTTTTGTTTTGTTTACCCAGTTCATTGTGAGTCAGGCACACAAAGCATTACAATAGCCAGTTATTGCTGGTCATAAGGCCACATGATAAGGGTAATTTTAACAACTTGCACTTTCTTTTCTATGTAAAAAACAAAGTACACAGTACAGTATGTCCTTCCAAATCTGCCTGTCCACTCAGGCTGGCCATACTCTGCAGAAGCATCATGGCAAAGCCCTCGTAATGATGCAGTGTCACCACATAACAGATAACACTGAACAATACCCATTCATTTCCATCACCACATGCCTCTTTCTGTACGTGAGAGGAACCAACACAAACAATGGACCAAAACACTGAGAAGACAGACGCATTTATCTGCCCAAGCACACACAAACACTGGCTGCAGCGCTCCTGGCCCATCGCATGGACCTATCACTGGATTTTAAATAACAAAGAGAAAGATTTATAGAGAGAGAAATAAGAGAGGAGGAGATGGTTAAAGCAGTGATGGTAAAGAATAAAACAATCAACTGTCATGCAGAACAGTGAACTCCATTCTTTGGGTTGTGTCCCTTTGCTAAATAGGACTAATGTTATAACCATAATTACCCAAGTTAGTTACAGATGTCAAAATAAAGAATAACCACCAAAAAATTTTATTGAAAGCAAAGAGAAAAATAGATGGTTATACAAAGATAGAACAAAAAGAAACTAGAAGCAACAGGTAAAATAAGAATGTCCACAAGTGCAGTCAGACAAATTTCAGGACGTTCCCATTCATAACCTCATTGGATCTATTCTGACCTTGTGTTATTCCTCGGCTCACCTCTTTAAAGTCATTTCATCCGAGTCGCTAACACTCCTGCTGCATAGCACCATATTAGCACCAGCACAGTAAATCTCTTCCCATCACTGATTCCCAGGTCACTGTTTAGCTGGAAATAGTTGGGGACGGGAGGCTGATTCTGGCCTGAGGGTAGGTGGAGGAGGGCTGGACTGCTAAGCTTCCTGATTTCTCTTAAGGGAACAACACTCAAAATTGTTTTAAAATGAGTATATCATAGAAGTCAATAAGAAACCAGAATTAGACTTATTGTTTATGATTGCTAATTGAGATAAGTAAACCTTGTCAATGTGTTTATGAGAAAAGATACACTGTAAAAAAATTCCGTAGAAATTGCAGCTGGGGTGCCGGTAACTTACTGTAGATTTAAATTTATGTTTTTTACTGGCAACATTTTGTTAAAAAAATATTAAACATTTACAAGTCTTTGTCTTTACAGAGTAAAACAAAAAATAGCATCAAGCAAAAATTCTGGGAAACAAAATCTGAAGCAAAAAACAGAAAAAGGTTGATGGTTTCTGGTTCCCAGAATGCTTTGCATGAGGCTGTTATTGTATAGTTTTATTCTGTAAAGATAAAGACTTGTTAATGTCACACCGAGGGGCTGGCTGTCAATAGGCTAAAGCCACGCCCCTCTTCAACTTCCACCTCGAGGAGGTCCCCAAAGCCAACCCAATGACCAGGCAACAACAAGGGCAAGTAAGTATAAAAACAATCTTTTATTTATTCATTAAATATTTAAAATGTTCTTGGGAAATGGGAGGGGGAAATTAAAACTAATATCTGTCTCTGCCCTCCAGGTGGGCCACGGACAGGGAACAAGGGGGCAGCGGGATGTCCAGGACACTAGGGACCAGGGGGGCGTGGGACTCAGGCTCCAACCTGGTCTGGAGTATCCGTGGCGCGCTCCTTTTTCCTCCTGGAGGCAGAATCAAAAGCCAATGAGTGTTGTGGGTTATTGTTATTCGGACTGCGTACCTGGATCTCCCTGGTGGAGGCTCTTCCTCGTATTTGCACAACTTTCGTCGGGTCGCTCACTATTTCCTCTCTATCTCCTCCCAGGTAACACTGATGGAGAGACAGTTAATTGGATGTGGATGGTTCTCACCCCTTGGCTGGACGCAGCGTACCGTAAGTACAGGTTACTTAGATCTCTCCTCAGGTTATTCACTCTATCCGCTCTTCTCGCCACAGATAGCAACTTGGACACAAAAGAACAGATATTTGGCTTCAATCGGCTCTCACCTCTCGGCTGGGCACAGCGTACCGTAAATACAGGTTTCGTTGCTCTCTCCTCAGGTCATTCACTCTCTCTGCTCTTCTCTCCACAGATATCAACTTGGGCACAAAAGCACAGTTATTTGGCTTCGAATGGCTCTCACCTCTCGGCTGGGCACAGCGTACCGTAAGTACAGGTTTCGTTGCTTTCTCCTCAGGTTATTCACTCTCTCTGCTCTTCTTCCCTCCACAGGTATCCGCTTGGACACAGAAGCACAGTTAATTGGCTTTGAATGGCTCTCACCTCTCGGCTGGGCACAGCGTACCGTAAGTACAGGTTTCGTTGCTCTCTCCTCAGGTTATTCACTCTCTCTGCTCTTCTTCCCTCCACAGGTATCCGCTTGGACACAGAAGCACAGTTAATTGGCTTTGAATGGCTCTCACCTCTCTGCTGGACACAGCGTACCGTAAGTACAGGTTTCTTCGATCTCTCCTCAGGTTATTCACTTTCTCTGTTCTTTCCTTCACAGGTATCAACTTGGGCGAAACGTCGGATGGAGTAAGTCGTCCCTACGTGGCGTCGGGGGCAAACCCTCTCGACGGCTGTGCGGTGGCAGGGGGGTGGGATAACTCAACGTCTCACCGGGCCGAGCGCTTCCCTTTCCTCGCTGCCGTCAGGCGTTCGAACTCTGGACAGGGGCGCCCCTTTGTAGAGGCCACGGGACGATGAGAATCACTTCACCTCGCTCTCTGCAAATAAGACTCGCACAGTTTACAGTATTGAATGGTAATAGCCACACATCGTACTCACAATGCTGCTGCTTCTCCAGCTCTTCGTTGTCGCTCGCACCACCCACCAATGTCTAGGCGGGAAAGGATCGTCCCGGGGCACCGTGCTACTTTCTGAGATCTGAAACACCCTCACAACATATGCAGGGTTGAGTCAAGCTAAGGCCAGCAGCCTCTTGGTCTTCCCTTAGCGAAGTGCGTGAAGGCGGGGGCCTGTCAGACAAGACATACAGCAATCCACAGCATCCCACAGCAATATACAACACCACGTCAAACTTAAAGGTTTTCACAGCACAAAGACTCACCCACCACGCTCAGTGCACAAAAAGGACTCCCGTCTTCCTTTACTTCAGTCTGATCTGGCGATGGATAATGCGGCCCAGCTAGTGGTGTCGTCGTTGTGACTGCTTCAGTAAAACGTCCACTCGGCTCACCCACCACGCTATAATAGGGGTAGGGCCGTTCTATTCCTCCTGGAGGAATCTAACATACGCCTAGATCATTACACAAGGCATTTACAACTTGCACTTGGTACTCACAACAATGTCGGTTTCAATCCCCGTTTTCTCTTGGTCTCAATTCACCAAATACTCCATGTGTTTTTCAACCTTTAAGGTTCACGATGCCTTCCACAACCATACGGCTTCCGCCTGAAAGAGAGAGAGTTTTAGACAGCCCACAGCAGCGCACCAAACGGCACAACACAGCGCTTCAAACACACACCAAAAAGCTCGCTAGACTGTGAATAAACTTGGCCTTAAGTACTGCCTTGTTCAGCGTATCTTCCAATCACTAACCGCTGTTTCCAACTAGGCACAGGTGCATTGAATTCGCCGATTTTCCCGCTCGCGGCGCTTACCGGAAGTCCGGTGTTCGTCTTTTCCGGTCCGGGCGGAAACACTTCCAGGCGGAACCAAACTTCCATAATTTTGGTTCCGCCCCACAGAAAAAAAGATCGTCACCTTGTGACATTAATGTTTAAAATTTATTTAACTTTGGACAAACTCTTGCCAGTGGATAGCATGAATTTGGATCTGCGGTGAATTACCGGCAACCCAGCTGCAATAACATTGTAATTTCTATGGATTTTTTTACAGTGTGGAGAGGGGAGGAGAATGAAACTGTTAGTGCAGAAATTTGAGGAATATTAATAATTTCATTATATAGTCACGTAAATTTTTGATTCTTTTTTTGTGATATTATCACAAATTTCCGAGTTTTTTCGTGATCGTATAACGAATTCCTGTTTTCGTGTGATTATCACTGATTGGTTACTCAACTGTTTTGTCATATTTTCTTACCATTGTCGCTTCGGTTTAGGGTTAGATATACCTAAAATGACATCCTTACCCAAACCCAACTCTAACCCTAACGCCAGGCAACATATAAAAAATTAATCTGAAAAAATAGTATAAACCAATACATAAAGTGACATTCTAATGCAAGCACCAAATCTAACCCTAAACCGAAGCAACAGTTGTTTGAAAATAGGAAAAAGCAGTTGAGTAACTAAAACGTGATAATCCCCGAAAACAGGAATTCGTTATACAATCACGAAAAACGCGGAAAATTGTGAAAATATCACAAAAAAAGAATAAAAAATGTACGTAATTATATCACGAAACCTTGTGAGACTGGGTAGAATAATAAATGACTAATTTCTTACTAAAGAAACATTAACTAAATCAGATCAGAATGCTGAGAAAATTCCCACTCCATGTATTTCTTGAAAATTCCTGCTAGCAGTTCCTGATTCCTAATTTGATTGCATCTTACGCAAGCATTACAACACATTTACCTTCCACATTGCAAAATATTGTTTTGAGTATTTTGTTACTCCCCCATCCTCTCTGTGAAAGCTAAGACAGAACGCAGTAGTTCCGTCTGATGAAAAATGAAGATTAAAAAGACACAAACTTGCTCCTGTAATTACACT